>NW_026988504.1:24780797-25429396 GCF_030222135.1 Aotus nancymaae
TTAACTCTTCTGCTTTCTTCTCTAGTTATCAAACTGTTACCTAGTTATGGTGTGAAGGGGAGGGGGCAGGAACTTAGGACCAAAGGTGGGAGGTAGGCTCCTTTTTCTACCCTGGTAAATAGCCCCAGCCTTCCTGGGGCTTCACTGATTAAGAAATGGGATCACTCAGCCGGGTGCAGTGGCTCACACCTGTAATCCCAGCACTTGGGAGGCTGAGACTACTGGATCACGAGGTCAGAAGTTCAAGACCAGCCTGGCCAAGATGGTGAAACCCCATCTCCACTAAAAATACAAAAAATTAGCCAGGTGTGGTGGCAGGTGCCTATAATCCCAGCTACTCAGGAGGCTGAGGCAGGAGAATCACTTAAACCTGGAAGGCAGAGGTTTCAGTGAGCCGAGATCACACCACTGCATTCCCACTCCAGCCTGGGGGACACAGCAAGACTCAGTGTCAAAAAAAGAAAAAAAGATGGGATCACTCAGGAGGATCACTTGAGCACAGGAATTGAGGCTGCAGTCAGCCATGATTGCACCACTGCACTACAGCTTTGGCAACACAGCAGGACCCTGTCTCTAAAAACAAAGAATAAAGAGAAAGAGATGGAATCAAAGCCCAGAGGTCCTCCCCTTCTCAAGGCCACCACTAGTTCTCTGTGACTGTGGAAAACTACCCCCAGACCCCCCTGCCTCCGGTCAGTGAGTTTTGTAGGGCTCAGGTGTCTCCCCACTCACCTGGCTCTGGGCTGGGGCTGAGCTAACCGGAACCTGGAAGTAGGGCTTGGGGTCCTGGCCTTGGCCCCATGCCTAGCTTGGCCCAGCCGCGTTAGGTTTAGTCCAGGTTCCTGAATGGTGCCTCCCTGCCCACCTTGTGTTGGGAGTGCGAGCATTAGAAGGAAAGAGGGCAGGACAGGAAGGGAGGGTCAGTTATTTTACAAGTTTTTAAAAAGTTACAGGTTGGTTAACTTTGAGTAAAAAAGTCACAAAACAAGGATCGAGCAGGACACGTTTCCCTCTCCTCCCCTTCCCTTCTAAAGAGCGAGGGGCATACATGGTGGTACGAACACTCATATGATGGTGCAAGACTGCAAGGCACCCCCCTTCCGGCTGCCTTGTGTGGGCACGGGTTTGCCTTTCCCATAGTATCCCGTGAAGATGGCCCTGACCTCCATGTTCTTGGCCAGGTTCAACATCCAGCGCCCCTTGCCCAAGGAGTAGAGCTTGCCCCGGCTTAGCTCACCCACCTCCTCGCCTCGGCTGCCTCCCTTCTCCTCCCGTACAATCTCTAGGAGGTCAAGGCCTGTCTGCACGGCCTCCACGTCAGCCGCACAGCCGAGGGTGATGTGAGCGCGGCTTCCCCGCGGCAGGTTGTCAGTGGGCAACAGCTTGTCCACATCATTCGGCCACAACTGCAGCTGCTGCTCGCTCAACTCCACCCGGGCCCCAGTCGTCTTGGGTGTCACAAAGAGGGCAGAGATGGTCAGTGTGAAGGCCTTGGAGTAAGATTTCTTTAACACCTGGGGAGAGGGAGAAAGAGGGGCCCAAGCTAAATATGGTGGCCTCTTGAATAGGTGACCCAAGGAGGGTCCCTCCTGGAGGAGAGAAGGGGAAGTCCAACATAAGTGAGCACAGCTGAGCAGGAGTCAGGTATAGGCCCAGCATCCACAAACACCACGCACCTTCCACGGGCACGGCTCAGGCTCAAGTGAGAAACACCAAGGCACTCAGACAAGGCTGCGCAGGGAGAGCTGGACTTCCCCAGGGAGCCCAGCTCCCTGCACACTTGCTTCCGGCCTCAGCAGGCTGGCTGACCTCTTTGTGCCTTGGCTTTGTCACCCATAAAACAGGGAGAACCAGAGCCTACCTCAGAGTTAATGTGGCTATGGGAGTGACTAGGTGAAGAGCCTACAAGGGTGTGTACACACGCAGCTGCTGCCACTGTTGGCACCACTCAGCTTCCCCTGGGACCCAGGCAGCGCCCTGGAGCGCAAGGTGAGGTCAGGCTTGCCCTTGACTCAGAACCTGCTCTCACACTTTGGTTCACATCTGATGATATGTCTGCTTCTATCTGATTCTTTGAGAAAGCCCATCCCATCTCAGCATAAAAGCTTCTCTATTTTTGCTCACAGTCACTTGTCCCAACAGTGTCTGGCATGAAATGGGTGCTTAATAAATAAATGCTAAATGAAGGCATGGTTAGGGATGGTAGCAGCAGGTGTTACATATTCATTCCACTATGCTAAGGTGCTGGAATCAACGAAACTTAAACACTTGCTCTAGGGGAGCTTCCATTTGGGAGGACGCCCCAGTGAACAAACAAACAACTGTGATAACCTAGGCAGAGAAGTGGGAGAGTGGGCTTGGGGTTGGACACTTGGAGGAGGTTGGAGACTGCAGATCTGAGACATGCCTGGCATTCAAGGATCACCGCAGCCTGTGGCTGTGGGCGTAAGGTGCCAGCTGTGTGGTGCAGAAACGCCTCGTACCCTGTTAGCCAATAAGCTTCACTCTCCTATGACACTCCCTCACTCTAAGGCCAGGCCTCAGGCCTGGGGACAAGGACAGGGACCTCAGTGCACCAGGCTCCCTGGGGCCAAGGGACTCCTAGCCTTTGGAAGGTAACACAGGCTCAGAGAGGCCAGAGCAGGAGCCCACTGTGGACCAGCATTCTCCATGAATCTGCAGAAGGAGAAGGCACCTGGGGGCAGGCGAATGCACAGGCTGGTGGTACTGCGGCAGCAGGCTGCTTAGAACCCGCGGCTGAGGTCTATGCAAATATGCCTGGGGACAGGGGAACTAGGAGGAGATGCCATTTTTCTTGAGCTGACATCTGGTTTTTGGTCCCTGCCTGGCACCAGTACCCATCTCCAGAAGACGCTGCAGCCCCTTGCCATCCCCACCCGCCACCTCCGCCATGTTGACCCTGGGGAAGACTCACATCTTGTTGAGCATACTCCTCTGCCCCGGGGGCCTTCCCGTAGTCACAAAACTTGGTTGTGCAGTGCAGCACGCCTGGGGGTCTCTTTCCAAAGTAGGTGACCAGATCAATCTTCTCCCTGGTCTCATCCCCAGAGAAAACTGCCAGGAGAAAGAGGTGCAGTCAGGGCAGGGGAGTAGAGGCATACCAACGCCTGCCACCGGGACCACAGAGGCCCAGAACAAAACACTTCCAGCAACCCACAGAGCTCATTCATTCGTCGGTTGTTCAAACTAAGGGCAACTTTGGAGCTGTAAGAAGTTAAAATTCTCAGGCCGGGCACGGTGGCTTACACCTATAAATTCCAGCACTTTGGGAGGCGAAGGCGGGTGGATCATGAGGTCAGGAGTTCAAGACCAGCCTGGCCAAGATGGTGAAACCCCCTCTCTACTAAAAATACAAAAAAAGTTAGCTGGGCATGACGGCAGGCACCTGTAATCCCAGCTACCAAGGAGGCTGAGGCAGAAGAATTGCTTGAATCTGGGAGGTGGAGGTTACAGTGAGCCGAAATCGCGACACCACACTCCAGCCCAGGCAACAGAGCGAGACTCCATTTCAAAAAAAAAAGTTAAAAATTCTCAGGCCAGGCATGGTGGCTCACGCCCGTAATCCCAATACTTCAGGAGGCCAAGGCGGGTGGATCACGAGGTCAGGAGTTCAAGACCAACCTGGCCAAGACAGTGAAACCCCCCTCTCTACTAAAAATACAAAAACATTAGCCAGGCATGGTGGTGGGTGCCTGTAACCCCAGCTACTCAGGAGGCTGACACAGAGAATTGCTGGTACCCAGGAGGCAGAGGTTGCAGTGAGCCGATATTGTGCCACTGCACTCCAGCCTGGGCGACAGAGTAAGACTCTGTCTCAAAAAAAAAAAGTTAAAATTCTCTAGCTTTATATTGTATAGATCTTTCCATCTCTTCCCCAAACTGTAAGGCATTTGTAACAGAGGCAGGCAGTAGGCCAAGAGAATCTGAGATTTACCAGTACCACATCTCAAAGGGGAAGCAAGTCATGGGAAGTGGGGTGGAAACAGAGGGCTGGGAACAACATGGTACAGTGGAAACAGCCAGAACACAGTGAACATCTCAGCCCTGCTGCTTACCAGCCATCAGCCTGGGGCAAGAGACCGACCCTATCAATCCAGCATAACAGTTAGGGCAACCGTACACCCCAGTCCCAGGACTGCCAGGGAACTATCAGTAGTGCCCCATTTCATTCAGAGGCCCAAATGGACAAGCAGTCACAGGGTCACCATCAGTTTAATACACACCTTGCAGGCCTGTTTGGGGGATGAGAGCCTGTAGGGGGCCTCCTGGTACAGGAAGGGTCTTGGGCTATAATTGGGTGACATTATGGGGCTGGAAGACACAAAGAGGCATGGAGTATCTGTGATTTTGATTTCCAGAAGCCACGCCTGTGGTTGTCTTCAGAGTTTTTCTGTTATATTCTAAGTTGAGCCCCTGTGAAGATGTCTCACCCTCCATGGGGGAGGAAGGCCTCTCCTGAGAGCAGCCTTGCTGGCCCATTACATTTCTCCTGCTGTAACCCTGGGCAGAAAAGGATTCCAGTTTTTCATTTAAAGATAAAGTAGGCCAGACACGGTGCTTCACACCTGTAATCCCAGTACTGTGGGAGGCTGAGGCAGGCGGATCATAAGTCAGGACGTTGAGACCTTTCTGGCTAACAAAGTGAAACCCCATCTCTAATAAAAATACAAAAAATTAGCCAGGTGTGGTGGCGGGTACCTATAGTCCCAGCTACTCGGGAGGCTGAGGCAGAAGAATCACTTGAACTCAGGAGGCAGAGATTCCAGTGAACTGAGATCGCACCACTGTACTCCAGCCTGGATGACAGAACAAGACTGTCTCAAAAAAAAAAAAAAAAAAAAAGCAAAGAAAAGAAAATAGACTGGGCATCAACTCTCCAGCAACCCACCTAGCTCATTCATTCGTTAGCTGGTCAAACTAATGGCAACTTTAGAGCTGTACGAAGTTAAAATTCTCAGGCCAGGCGAGGTGGCTCACACCTGTAATCCAAGCACTTTGGGAGGCCAAGGCAGGGTGGATCATTTGAGGTCAGGCATTTGAGACTAGCCTGGCCAACATGGTGAAACCGTCTCTACTAAAAAGAAATTAGCTGGGTGTGGTGGTGGGTACCTGTAATCCCAGCTACTTGGGTGGCTGAGGCAGGAGAATCGTTTGAACCCAGGAGATGGAGGTTGCAGTGAGCTGAGATTGCACCACTGCATTCCAGCCTGGGCAACAGAATGAGACTCTGTCTCAAAATCAATTAAAAAATAAAAGTAAAAGCAACTTTGAGCAGCAGTCATTCTAGGACAGAGCCACCAGCTCACAGGTACAGGGCTTGCTCCTGGATGATATCACTGCAAATACTACAGTTCCAGTTTAGGAGCTGAGAAAAAAGTTCTCTGAGAACCCACACAGGCACAAATTCCCCGCTTCTGTGCAATATACACAATGTCAACAAACCAGAGTGGGACTATTTCAGGTATGAAGATCATCTAAAATTGGGGGCAGCTGGGCACAGTGGCTCATGCCTGTAATCCAGCACTTTGGGAGGCCAAGGTGAGCGGATTACCTGAGGTCAGGAGTTCGCAACCAGCCTGGCCAACATGATGAAACCCTGTCTCTACTCAAAATACAAAAATTAGCCGGGCACGGTGGTGGTGCACACCTGTAGTCCCAACTACTTGGGAGGATGAAGTAGGAGAATTGCTTGAAACTGGGAGGTGGAGGTTGCAGTGAGCCGAGATCACACCACTGCACTCCCACCTGGGCAACACAGCGAGACCCTGTGTCTAAATAAATAAAATTGGGGGCAACCAGAAATGGCCTAAAGGCATATAGATGGATTTGTGGGTGACATTTATCCAACAGGCCACTGCAGGAGAGCCACCGGGACCCGTTTTAATCCCAAACCCAAAAAGCCCATGCCAAGAGAGGCCCCTGCTAGAGCAACCAGAGTCCAGGGTTCCAGCCCTTAAATCCCACATCCCTCCTGGGCCTGTGTTCCCATCTGAAGACAGGACTTTTGGCGTAGGTGTGAGACTCATGTCCTCTGAAGCTGTAAAATGCCACAAACCTGGCCGGGCGCGGTGGCTCAAGCCTGTAATCCCAGCACTTTGGGAGGCCGAGGCGGGTGGATCACGAGGTCAAGAGATCAAGACCATCCTGGTCAACATGGTGAAACCCCGTCTCTACTAATACAAAAAATTAGCTGGGCATGCTGGCGTGTGCCTGTAATCCCAGCTACTCAGGAGGCTGAGGCAGGAGAATTGCCTGAACCCAGGAGGCAGAGGTTGCGGTGAGTCAAGATCGCACCATTGCACTCCAGCCTGGGTAACAAGAGTGAAACTCCGTCTCAAAAAAAAAAAAAAGTCACAAACCTATGAGTAAATCAAATAGCCCAAGGCCTGAGAACCATCCCCAGTGAAGCCACAGAATTTCATGTCAATATTTTTTTTGGATGGGGAGGGGGGAACACAATTCTGCTGCTAAAAATGAGTTGGAAAACACTGGGCTGGATTCTCCAAGGTTAAGTTAGAAGAGGACGGATCTCCTGTTACTAATTTGTTTTTCCCACCTCCAAGACAAGACAGTGGTCTAGCTCCAGGCTGGGAGGACGGAGGTGGAGAGAAGAGCCCCGGAAGGAAAGGTGTGGTGGGAGGAAAGGGAAGCCTTTCCTCTGGGAAGCCCCACTGTGCTGCCAACTCCCCAAGGCCACCACTGGGACGCCCCCTTGCCCCGCCCTGTCCCGGTGAGGCTCCCTCTGCCTCCTGTGCTTCGTGCCTCATCCTCTAGTACAGTGACGGTCCTATGCCCACAGAGCCCTGTGCCCAGCAAGGTGGGCTTATGATTAAGGCCCGACCCCGCCACCTACAGTGTCGCGACTCCTTCTTGAAGGCCTTGTGGTTCCCCAGCTCTTCCTGGAAGACCTGGCCCACTTTTCGGAGTATCTCAGAGCTCTTCTTGGTCAGGAACCAGCCGAAGTAGAGCGGCAGGAAGTCCTTCTCCAGCCCAGGCTTCAGCTTCTTCAGGTCATCGGCCGACAGCTGCCACTGGTTCTTCTCCTTGAGCTGGGCACAGTCCAGCCGCCACGCCGTCTTGGGCTCCACCAGCACCACCTGGTACTGGTACTGGTCGGCCATTTCAAAGAGCTGCTCCAGCCGTTCCCGCTCGTGGTTGGTGTCATCTAGCACAAGAATTTTGATGTCCCGGCGACGGCAGTAGGCAGCCAGGTCCTCATCGAGCCGCTTGTACTCCTCGGAGAAGGCTCCTCGAGCGCCAGGCGTGATCTTGTAAGCATCAGCCGACACCATCTTGGTGCCATCACGGTACTTGTCCACGATGACCCGTGCCAGCGTGGACTTGCCGCTTCCTGGCAGGCCGCGCAAGATGAAGAGCGTCTTGCACTCTTGCAGCGTGGCCACCGTGTCCTCATCCTGAAGGAAGGGAAACTGCAGCTCAGGCTTGTCCTTGGCCCCTGAGGATGACATCTTGCGAAAGAAGATCTTGGGCAGGAATGTGTGGCTTTTTCGGGAGAAGCCTCTGTTCTGTGTAAGGAGGGGAAGAGATGTCAGCCCAGGTCCTTCGCGGGCTCCCCGCCAGCCTCGCACCCCTAGTCCCTGGCCTGGTTGTGGACGCCTTTCCAAGCGAGGCAGTGCTGGACCTTTGTCCCTTTCCCGGGAGCACCTGTCCGCCTCTGGTCGTGGAGGAGGCAGAGGGAAGCCTGTCTGAAGCTCTCCTAAGCGCGCGCTCTCCCCATTGCTGCCACCTGGGAAAGGAAAACGTGCTGGAGGCATGCAGGGCGCGCCGGGAGCCTGCGGTTCTGGGACTGGCCTCGCTCTTATATGCTTGGCACCTACTAAGAACGTCCTCTTTGGAGGTGGGGGTCTCTGCGTCTGGGCCAAGCCACAGCTGCCCCGGCTGAGTGCACAGAGAAGGGCGGGGAGTGGAGAAGGGTTACCCCAAGACTGCCTCCCTTCCCCCAACAATGGCCGCAACAGATAATACTCTCTTGTCTGGGATGCGGGGACAATGGTCCCACAGAAGGGCTGGTGGGGGGCAGGGCAGGAGAGCTCTGGACAAAGGCCCTCTTTCACCGAGGCTGCCACCTCCTCCTCTGCTCCCTCCCGGCCCCACAGAGTCGTGGTCTTTGTGCCTGCCCAGGCCGGGGCAGCACAGGGCACCTGCAATCGGGTCCAGCTCTGCCCGCCACCGTGCTGTGTGTCAGCAGCCCCCCTCGGAGCCACTTGTTTTCCTGTCTGCTAGAAGCCACAAGAGACAGCAGCTTTTACTGTAAAGCGTCTCCTCCTCTGAACTGGCTCCACCTCCCGCGCGCACCCGGGCGCGGGGCAGCTGTTTCGCGTGAAGAGACGTGGCCCGGGGTGCGGGCGCGAAATGGCTGCCCCAGCGCGGGACTGCGCGGGGTCGGGAGCAGCTCCCGGGCTCCCGCGGCCCCCGGCCCAGGCCCACCCGCCAGCTGGGGCTCCCAGGGGCGCAGCAGCTTCTTCGGTTCCGAGTTCCCTCCTCAGAAACGCCACCGTTTCCCTCCCCAGGGGCCTCTCCGGCCCCGCGCAAGTAACCCCGCTTCTCACCGACCTCAGGGCTTCCCTGGGTACCAAGAAAACTGGCAGTCGAGCCAGAAGCCCCGGGTCCTGGTTTGCAAGACGGGCGCCGACACTCGTTTCCCGCCCCGGTGCTACCCCGTGCCCGGCCCCGCCCGGCCGCTCACCATGATGAGGAGGGGCGCCGCCGTCGCCGCCTCTACCGGCACCAGCTCTCTGGGGCCGCCCGCCTGCGCGGAGGGACGCGGCAGTCCGGCTGTGGCGCCACCCGAGCCCGGCCGCCTTACATAGCTCGGGGGGCGGAGCGGGCCGGCCCTTCTGCGCGCAGGCGCCGCGAATCGAAACCCGAAACTCCCGCCGCACGCTGGAGCTCCGGCGGGCCCCGCCCCTTGCCCGCCCACCCCACCCCCGGTCCCGCCCCTGCGCGCGCCTTCGCCCCCGCGCGCACCCACCCACTGCGACCGCCAAGTGGGCGGCCGCTTCCTTCTTCTGCATGTTGAGGGGTAACTCAGTCACCCTCCCCGCTCTCGTGGATTAGCAGGAAGTGAGTGAGGCAGGGTCGTGCAAGGTCGGATCCTGTCCTTAATTTTTGATATTTTATTCATCATGGACTTTTGCATTAATTAAAATTTTTTTTTTACCATATTGGATTAAAATATCACGCAGGTTGCTGGCACCACGGTAAACTCTGCATCTGAAATGGCTCACTAGCCTCACTCGTCCGGGCCCTGTGCCAGCCGAAAGTCAGTCTCAGCCCCTACCCTTCCTTGTAGGAGTTGTGGAGACAGACCAGGATGGCAGTAGCCAAAGGGGCAGTTAAGTAACGGAGTGAAACCCTAACATCCTCTGAGGCCAGATGCTCAGCTGCCACATCCTCTGTGAAGCCACTGAGAGCTCGGTTGGACTTTTGAGTTTCCTGTGTACCAGGTGCTGTGCTAAGCACTCAGTCTTCGTAGCAACCCCTGAGGCAGGCATCCCATTATTCAGAGAGGCAAGCTTGGAGAGCCTAATTTACCTGATTGTGCCACCCAGAGGTGTCAGAGGCAGAGTCTGCCTGTCCTTCCGACTCCCAGGCTACTGCCCTGTTCTTTGGCCTCAGCTCCAGCATTCGCTTGGTTCTGACTTGGGGCATTCTCCCACCTGGATAGCTGGGACCACCCCACCATTGTTCCATCCATAAAGCGTCCCGGTGTCCTGAGCACTGGAGGGACTCAGCCAGTCGTGGGTGTCGGGGAAGCACCTCTTGTGTCTGAGCCAAGCCACAGGCCTTCCCCTCTCCTCCTCCCTGTGACTTATCATTCCCTGAGGCTCACCCTCCTGAAACCCTTTCATCTTAGCACCTGTCTCGATTCTTCCAGGAGGCTCTTCTGAGAATGGGTAGGGGTGAAGAGGCAAAGTGACAGACTCGGGGTTTGCAAGAGTGAAAGCCATTTACTTAATGGTAAAACAGTGACAGAAAGCAGCAGAAGTGAAACCCTCATTTTTCCTGTCCTCGCTTGAAAATCCAGTTTAATCAGATCCGATGATCCCTCTGGACACCAGCTTCCTGATCCTCATCCCTACTGATGGCTTCACTCATATTCCTTTTTTCATCTCATTTTCTGTTTTTTTCATTTCTCCTATTTCTCCCAATTGTGTTTTTCCCAGTTCTTCTGGCTCTCCTCTGCCAACTTCTGAAAGTTCCTTTAGTCCTTCTGGTTCCTGTCTGCTGAATTCTCCTGAGAATCTTTGGTCTAATTCTCCTGAAGTCCTCCTGTAAATTTCTCTTGATTCTCTTCTGTCAGCTTCTAGTAGCTTCCTGCCTAATTCTTCTGATCTGGTGCCTAATTCTCCTGACAGGCCCTTGGCAACTTCTCCCAAATCGCTTCTGGCTTTTCCTGCTTCCACTCTCTGCTGTCCGCTTGCTGTGCTCTGCAGAGCAAAAGCCTCATCGTCCTCATCCGTCTCTTTCTCATCCTCAAAATGTTCCCACTGCTGTACCACCTTCTCGGGCTCATCTCTATCTCTCCTCCTGTCCTCCTCTGTTGTTATTACTGTTCTATCTTCATACAGTGAAGCTTCTGAAAAACAAGAGAAAGGAAGGAAAAACATAAAAGTTTATTCATGTCAGGCCGGGAGCAGTGGCTCACACCTGTAATCTCAGCACTTTGGGAGGCTGAGGCAGGTGGATCCCTTGAGGCCAGGAGTTCCAGACCAGCCTGGGTGACACGGTGAGACCCTGTCTGTACTAAAAATAAAAAAATAAGCAAGGCGTGGTGGTTGGTGCCTGTAGTCCCAGAGGCTAAGGCAGAAGAATCCTTTGAGCCCAGGAGGTTCAGGCTGCAGCGAGCCAAAATCGAGCCACTGCACTCCAGCCTGGGTAACAGAGTGAGACCTGTCTCCAAAAAGAAAAAAAAGAAAGAAATTGTTCATCTCTGTGGAGGCCTGTGCCTTTGAGAAGCAGATGAGGGAAAGGCCCTGAAAATGACTGTTCTCACTAGCTCTTTAAATTGGTGTGACAGCACACCTTTCCAAAAGCAGAGAAAGGGAACCATCATTGACTGAGCCCAGCTCCATCCTACGCATCATGTGAGGGCTGTATAGCTTATCCCATCTGGTCATCATGAAAATGCGCAGTGTCGTTGATTTGAGTTTGCAGTCAAGGGACCTGAGACTGATAGATAGAAAAGAAATTACACGGCCAGGCACTGTGGCTCACACCTGTAATCCCACCTCTTTGGGAGGCCAAGGTGGGTAGATCTCTTGAGGTCAGGAGTTTGAGACAAGCCTGGCCAAAAAGGTGAAACCCCGCCTCTACTAAAAATACAAAAATAGGGCCGGGCGCGGTGGCTCAAGCCTGTAATCCCAGCACTTTGGGAGGCCGAGGCGGGTGGATCACGAGGTCAAGAGATCGAGACCATCCTGGTCAATATGGTGAAACCCCGTCTCTACTAATACAAAAAATTAGCTGGGCATGGTGGCGTGTGCCTGTAATCCCAGCTACTTAGGAGGCTGAGGCAGGAGAATTGCCTGAACCCAGGAGGCGGAGGTTGCGGTGAGCCGAGATCGCGCCATTGCACTCCAGCCTGGGTAACGAGCGAAACTCCGTCTCAAAAAAAAAAAACAAAAAAAAAAAAAAAAAAAAAAAAAAAAAAATACAAAAATAGGCCAGGCGCGGTGGCTCATGCCTGTAATCCCAACACTTTGGGAGGCTGAGGCGGTGGATCACCTGAGGTCGGGAGTTCAAGACCAGCCTGACCAACATGGAGAAACCCTGTCTCTACTAAAAATACAAAATTAGCTGGGCGTGGTGGCACATGTCTGTAATCCCAGCTACTTGGGAGGCTGAAGCAGGAGAATCACTTGAACCTGGGAGGCAGAGGGTGCAGTCAGCCGCGATTGTGTCATTGCACTCCAGCCTGGACAACGAGCAAAACTCCATCTCAAAAATAAAATAAATAAAAATAAGCTGGGCATGGTGGCAGGCACCCATAATCCCAGCTACTCAGGAGGCTGAGGCAGGAGAATCGATTGAACCTGGGAGGTGGGGGTTGCAATGAGCCAAGATTGTGCCATTGCACTCCATCCTGGGCAACAAGAGCAAAACTCTGTCTCAAAAAAAAAAAAAAAAAAAAAAAAAATTAGCCAAGCACAGTGGCACAATCCTGTAGTCCCAGCTACTCAGGAGGCTGAGGCAGGAGAATCACTTGAACCTGGGAGGCAGAGGCTGTCGTGAGCCGAGATCGTGCCACTGCACTCCAGCCTGGGTGGCAGAGGGAGACTCCATTTCAAAAAAAAAAAAAGAAAGAAAAAGGTGTGGTGACTCACGCCCTGTAATCCCAGTGCTTTGGGAGGCTGAGGTAGAATCACCTGAGGTCAGGAGTTCGAGACTAGCCTAGTCAACATGGTGAAACCCTGTCTCTACTAACAATACAAAAATCGAGTTGGGCATGGTGGTGGCCACCTGTAATCCCAGCTACTCAGGAGGCTGAGGCAGGAGAATTATTTGAACTCGGAAGGCAGAGGTTGCAGTGAGTGGAGATTGGGTGACAGAGCGAGACTCCGTCTCAGAAAAAAAAAAAGAAAGAAAAAAAAAGAAAGGAAATCACACAGTAGTCACACTGCAAGTAACAAATAGCAGAGACCGAATCTGAACCCAGGACAGTCTGACCCCAGAGCATCTTCTCTTTTCCCTACAAGAAATAGCATAGGTGCTGGAAAATGACAGCAGGGTTTTCTCCAGCATCTTCATTCTGACACTTTCTCTTTGTCCCTGGAAAGCACATTCATTTTTTGTTGGGAGGTTTCCTATGAAAGTGTAGAACATAGAGAAAAAGATAGATTTCCTAAAAAAAAAAAAAAAAAAAAAAACATGCTACTAACAAAAAGTTCAGCTAGAGAGCTATTTTACAAGCAAAGGGATCCTTGCTCCTAAATGCTTTTTATCAGGTATGGAGAAAAGTCACATCCCCTTCTGCATCTCCCTTACATTATCTTCCTGGAAACCACTAGTTACTGAGGTGCCTGCAGAGGGTCTCGGGTCTCAGGGGTCACAGCACTTTGGAGGTGAAAACAGATGCAATGCTGCCACCTGCTGTTGTGAGAGGGAAGTGCCCGGCAGTTCTGCGCAAGGACGCAGGTCAGGGTGGGGGAGACTGGGGAGTCCGCTGCTTCCCTGCCGAGCAGCTGTTGCTCCTGTGGCTTCTCAGAGCAGCTTGAAGAGCACGTGGGGGCGGAGACAGAGCGCCTCCGAGGGGGTCCAGCCACCACAGAGCAGGTGCTGGATAATAAAGGGCTGTTGCCGAGCACGATGGCTCACACCTGTAATCCCAGCATTTTGGGAGGCTGAGGTGGGTGGATAAGGAGGTCAAGAGATGGAGACCATCCTGGCCAACATGGTGAAACCCCGTCTCTACTGAAAATAGAAAAACTAGCTGGGCATGGTGGCGCTCTCCTGTAGCCTCAGCTACTCAGGAGGCTGGGGCAGGAGAATCGCTTGAACCTGGGAGGCGAAGGTTGCAGTCAGCTGAGATCGCACCACTGCACTCCAGCCTGGGCGACAGAGAGTCCGTCTCAAAGGAAGGAAGGAAAGGAGGAAGGGAGGAAGCGAGGGAGGGCTGTCATCTGGCTGCTCAGATGCCCAAAAACCTCCCACTGCCCTACCTGGACCACAGAGGATTTCAGCCTGGGCTGTGTCCTCCTGGGCCCCCAACCCTGGCTCCATTGACTGCAGTCTGGCTGGAGTGAGAGTACCACAGACTGGGGCAGGAAAAGGCTGTCTGTGTCACTAGAAACAGTGTGGCACTGTGGCCAAAGCATGGGTTCTAGAGCCAGACTGCCCAAGACTGAAAACCACTGTATGCCTCTAACTCCTTTGCCTCCGTGTCCTCCGTAAAATCAAGCTAATCACACTTCCTTCATAGTGTTCCTGGATGGAGAGGATGTCTGTGCATACAAAGCCTTTGGAAGAATGGCCTGCAGGAAGCATGAATGGAGGTTGGCTACTGCTCTTAACACCCCTGCTCCTCTAGGCCCTTGTCCAGTGGGGCAGGGCTGCTCAGCCATCTTCTGCTCCTCCTTCTCTCCCTCCCTCCCTGCAGGAAAGGAGAGTCCGAAGGCAGGGGCCGAAGGCCTCTTTACTCCCTGGAAGCCTTGTGAGAAAGAATGTGGTAAGACACAGCTGTCAGGCAGCCTCTGCACCTGCTCGTCACACTGCTGGCCCGAGAGCAGCGCCATAGGCCCCGAGTCACCCCTCCCTAGCTACATGCCCCCAGCACAGCACCCACCTCACTCAGCCTCCCTTTCCCCCACAGCACTGCCATCTCCTAGGGTGGTAAGGACCCAACAAGATCATTCCTGTCTGCTGCTTAACCCAGTGCCTGGCACGCAGTAAGAGCCCCAAAAGTGTAGCTACTGTTACTGTCTCTGTGCCTTTGGCCCGCTGTTCCCTGCTGGAAATGCCTTTCCTCTCCCACCTCTCTCCTGGAAAACTTCTGGGCATCTTTTGGAGTGGGAGGTAGATGATTCTTTCTTTCTTTCTTTCTTTTTTTTTTTTTTGATATGGAGTCTTGCTCTGTCACCAGACTGGAGTGCAATGGCGTGATCTCGGCTCACTGCAACCTCCACCTCCCTGGTTCAAGCAATTCTCCTGCCTCAGCTTCTGGAGAAGCTGGGACTACAGGTGCATGTCACCATGCCCAGCTAATTTTTGTATTTTTAGTAGAGATGGGGTTTCACTGTGTTGGTCAGGATAGTCTCAATCTCTTGACCTCATGATCCGCCCGCCTCAGCCTCCCAAAGTGCTGGGATTACAGGTGTGAGCCACTGCGCCCAGCCTGGACGTAGATGATTCTTCCTTGTCAGAGCCTCCCCTGCCTCCCGAGAGGAGCCCATGCCCCGTTGCACATACCCTCATGGCAGCACACCTCCACCTCGCTGTAGCCCCTGCGTGCAGGAGCCCAGCAGCTGAAACTCCTCTGGTCAGCCTTGCCAAGGGGCCATGGGCTCCTCCAGGGCAGGGATGGGCCTCCATTTCCCCAGAATCAGACTCCTTCCAGGTACATGACAAGTGCTCAACATATACTTGATGAATCAGTTGAAGAGAGAAATGAGTGGGCTCTCAGGTCAGACAGTCCAGCCCATGGCGGGCTGAATCCTCACCCTCTACTGCCCCTGAGACAGGCTGGGGCTGCCGGTGACACTGAAATCAGAATGCATGGCGGGCAGTGCCAAACCCCGACTGGGGAGCTGCTGTCGTGTGTGTCTAGGACTAACGGAAGAGAAAGCAGAGGGAGAATGCTAAAGTTGTCTTTCCAGGAACTCACCTGCCTCTCTCTTTTCTTTGAGATTCTCCATGTAGTTGGTTTTCCTCAGTTCTCTGATGATACCCTTGTTGGCATCGTCCAAGGCCTGTGGATGGTAGAGGGAGCTTAACCCCTGTGTTTGGCATCTACACCATTAATTTTCCCCATGCAGATCAATCCCAGAAGGCAGGGCTCTGGTGGAAACCTATCAGCCTCAGTTTCCCTCTGGCCCCTCCAACAACCCCTACCCTCAGGTTAATCTGCACTTACTGACTCTGAATCATCCATGCCAAATTGTGTCTGAGAGATACACGACTGTGAGTCCATCAGACACATTTCTCTTGGGCTTAGGCATGTATTGGGAGCTGTGTCTATCTATTCATTTCTACCTTTAGATAAACTACCTAAAGCTGCTTTAGGCTTCTGTCAATGCAAAAAGACAATCCAAACCTGCAAACACTCAGCATGGCAGCGCTGAAGGGGCCCAGAAACACACCAAGGCGACAGGCTGGGGCTGGCCTGCCTTTAGCGGGGTCTTCCAGGATGTCTGCAGTTTCCCCAACTCAAGTGAGCAATCCATAGGGGCCTGGAGCTCAGCCCGTGAGCTCTGGAGGGCAGGTCTTGCCTTCCTGCTCACAGCAGGCCTGTGGGTGGTACTGACAGCACCAGCTACCCGCAGTGGCATCTACCAAGCAGCTCCAGGGTCTGGACGCACTCCCTCCCTGCGAGCCTTCCTGCCTGGGGCTGCCAATCCAGGAGGGTAAGGGGTCAGGAGCCTGGTCCCATGAGGAGCCACTGAGGGTCAGAGGTACCTTCTCTCTGCCCCTAACCCTTCAAACCACTGCCTAGCGTTCAAGGTGACCTCAAATCTTCCTTGCTGGGAAACCCTCCATCTCTGCCTCCCAGCTGGGGCTCTCTCACTCTGAATTCCCCTAGCCCCCTATGGCGCTGGTTATGAACCAGGGTTTGAGCTTTGTAATTTTTTTTTTTTTTTAAGAGACAGGGTCGGCCAGGCGCGATGGCTCACGCCTATAATCCCAGCACTTTGGGAGGCCGAGGCAGGTGGTTCACGAGGTCAAGAGATCGAGACCATCCTGGTCAACATGGTGAAACCCCGTCTCTACTAAAAATACAAAAATTAGCTGGGCATGGTGGCACATGCCTGTAATCCCAGATACCTGGGAGGCTGAGGCAGAATTGCTTGAACCCAGGAGGCGGAGGTTGCGGTGAGCCGAGATCGCGCCATTGCACTCCAGCCTGGGCAACAAATGTGAAACTCTGTCTTAAAAAAAAAAAAAAAAAAAGAGACAGGGTCTTGCTATGTTTCTCAGGCTAGTCTAGAACTCCTGGACCCAAGGGATCCTCCTGCCCTCAGCCTCCCAAAGTGCTGGGATGACAGGTGTGAGCCACTGTGTCCAGCCTTTTTGCTGTAATCTTCTTGCAGGCCAGGACCATGACCGTACACCTTTGGGCTTGGCAGCCTGGAGCCAGTCTACATTCGGTGAATATTTCCTGAACAGAAATGCCATGCTCCGTCTACAGGGCAATCACATGGAAGAGTCAAAGTATGTGGCGCACAGCGCGTCTGGCAGAGCTTCAGTGAGGTTGGTGCTCTTCCTCTGGAAGCCAGAGCTGGGAGCATGGTGTATATGACGAGGACGACAATGTGACAGGTTCCCTGGGCTGTGTGGTGGCAGAGGATAGACTGCGCCTGCTGCACTCTCTTGGGCATGATTTCTCCGCCATGAGAGGGCAGCGTTAGCCTCACCGCAGTCCTCACAAACAGGTCACCATGAACCTGCCTCCCCAAGCACAGAGGAGATCAGGTTACTTCTCTGCTGTCCACAGCCCTCCAAGTCCAGGCTGGTGTGCTGACTGTCTGGGGCTCGCAACAGCCCATCTCTACCATCAGGAACCCCCCATCTCTTGGACCCAGGCCAGGATCTCTCTTCGGCCAGCCACGGGCCCCGAGCGCCGGCCGCCGGCCTCCCACGTCTTTAGTGTACTTGCTCCTCCTTGGCCAGGCCAACTCTATCCTTGTCCTTCAGAGCACAGCATGAGGTCTTCCTCTAACTGAGCATCCTGAGCTTTCACTTCTCAGGGTCCCTGCTCCCTTTTCCCAGTGTGTGCAGACCCCAGGCTGGTCCCTGAGGCCGTGCCCCTTTGCTGCCCACAAGTTATGCAATCTGGCTTCTTTCAACCATGGCACAAGCTCCCCAAAGACGTGGGCCCCATTTACTTCACTCCAGCAGATATTTCCTGCACTCCAGCTGTGTGCCAGGGGTGCTCTGGAATTTGGCTCTGGAAAGGGCTTAGGAAGCCACCTGGTCAGGAGCGGGAGGAAGAGGCCTGGGAGTGTGCATATCTGTGAGGTCGGTGTGCAGACTTCACTGAGCTTGTGCAGCTACCTGGATGCACTGGGAGTGGGTGGGGTGGGGAGCCCAGAGCACCTCCAAGCTCCTCCCTGGTTTCACCCCTGGTCTCTTCCTCCTGACACAGTCTAGGCCAGCACTATTCAAAAGACATTTCTGTGACAATGGAAATATTCTAGATCTGTATTACGTAGTACCCATAGGCCACACGTGGCTATTAATGACTTGAAATGTGGCTAGTGTGGCTGAGAATTTTACATTTTATTTTATTTTATTTTTTTGAGACAAAGTCTCGCTCTGTCGCCCAGGCTGGAGTGCAGTGGCACGATCTTGGTTCAGTGTAACCTCCACCGCCCAAGTTCAAGCAATTCTCCTGCCTCAGCCTTCTTAGTAGCTGGGATTACAGGCACATGCCACCACACCCAGCTAATATTTGTAGTTTTTATTTTATTAATTTTTTTCTTTCTGAACTGCCCTCACCCAACCAATATTTGTATTTTCAGTAGAGATGGGGTTTCACCACGTTGGCCAGGCTGGCTCAAACTCCTGACCTCAGGTGATCTGCTCCCTCAGCCTCCTGAAGTGCTGGGATTACAGGCATAAGCCACCGAGCCTGGCCCTATTTACTTTATTCAATTTTTTTTTTTTTTTTGAGACAGTCTCGCTTTGTCGCCAAGACTGAAGTACAGTGACGTGATGTCAGCTCACTGCAACCTCTGCCTCCTGGGTTCAAGCGATTCTTCTGCCTCAGCTTCTGGAGTAGCTGAGACTACAGCCATGTGCCACCACATCCAGTTAATTTTTTGTATTTTTAGTAGAAACAGAGTTTCTCCACATTGGCCTGGCTTGTCTCGAACTCCTAACCTCAAGTGATCTGCCCACCTTGGCTTCCCAAAGTACTGGCATTACAGGCGTGAGTCACCGTGCTCAGCCTACTTTTAACTAACTTTAAGTAGCCACATGTGGCTAGCAGCTGCCTCCTTGAGCAATGGAAGTCTAGGCAATTACAAGTGCACAACGTGGACTTTGATGGGGAACATGGCGAGGCTGTGAAAGCCAGATGAGAGGGCTCCTCACCCAGACTCAGGGGTCAGAGAAGGCCACCTTGAAGAGGGGACACGTCCGCTGACACCTAAAGGCTGAACGGGAGTTAGCCAGGTGAAGGCGGTAGGAAGGGAAGGTTAGAACATTCCAGGTGGAGATAACAGCATATGTTATGAGGCATAAGAAAGCTGTTCAGACCGGGTGTGGGGGCTCACGCCTGTAACCCCAACAATATAAAAGATGAGACAGAAGGATCACTTGAGCCCGGGAGCTCAAGACCAGCCTGGGCAGTATAGTGAGAGCTCATCTCTACAAAAAATAAAAATGAAAAATATCAGCCAGGCATGGGGGCCCACATCTGTAGTCTCAGATTCTTATCTCTTGAGCCCAGAGATCAAGGCTGCAGTGAGCTGTGGTCACAACACTGCAATCTAGCCTGGGTGACAGAGAAAGACCTTGTCTCAAAAAAAAAAAAAAAAGAAAGAAAAGAAAAAAGAAAGCCTGTTTAGGAAGACAGAAAGCTGGTATTGGCTGGAGCTGGAATGCAAGGCGGTGGGGGTTAGGACCTGCCCGGCAGGAAGGCTGCAGAGGCCCACGGGGAGAGCTCACCCAATGCCTTCCTTCCCCTGTGGGAAAAAGCCAGGACCAGAGGCACCCAAGAAGCAATAAAGGGTTTAGGCAAGAGAATGAGGAATCACACTGGATTTTTTTGTCTCCTGGAGGAGGTAGTATTTTCCAAACTGCAAGTCCTAACGTCAATTTAGACCAGGGGTCCCCAATCCCTGGGCCACTGACTGGTCCATGGCCTGTTAGGAACCGGGCCACACAGCAGGAGGTGAGCGGAGGGCGGCAAGTGAGCATTACTGCCCCTGTCAGATCAGCAGTGGCGTTAGATTCTCACAGGAGGGAGAACCCTATGGTGAAGTGCAAACGTGAGGGATCTACGTTGCACGCTCCTCATGAGAATCTCATGTCTGATGATCTGAGGTGGAACAGTTCATCCAAAACCATTTCCCCCACCACTGGTCTATGGGAAAATTGTCTTCCACAAAACTGGTCCCTGGTGCCAAAAAGGTTGGGGACTGCTGATAAAAGAAAATGAGGGCTGGGGGCCGGACGAGGTGGCTCATGCCTGTAATCCCAGCACTTTGGGAGCCCGAAGCAGGTGGATCATGAGGTCAGGAGTTCAAGACCAGCCTGCCCAACATGGTGAAACCCCGTCTCTACTAAAAGTACAAAAAGATTAGCTGAGCATGGTGGTGCCCTCCTGTAATCCCAGCTACTCAGGAGGCTGAGCCAGGAGAACTGCTTGAACCTGGGAGGCGGAGGTTGCAGTGACCTGAGATCGTGCCACTGCACTCCAGCCTGGGTGACAGAGTGAAACTCTGAGCAAAAAGGAAATAAGGGCTGGCTACAGTGGCTCAGTCTCAGCACTTTGGAAGGCCAAGGCAGGAGGATCACTGGAGTCCAGGAGTTTGAGACCAGCCTGAATAACAGACTAAGACCCTGACTCTACAAAAATAAAAAATTAGCCGGGGATGGTGACATGCATCTGCAGTCCCATCTAGATGGGAGGCTAAGGTACGAGGATTGCCTGAGCCCAGGAGTTCGAGGCTACAGTAAGCTCACCACTGCACTCAGCTTGTGTGACAGAGAGACACTCTGTCTAAAATAAAAACAAAAAGTAAAAATAACAGGCCAGGCACAGTGGCTCAAGCGTGTAATCCCAAACACTTTGGGAGGCTGAGGCTGGTGGATCATGAGGTCAAGAGTTCAAGACCAGCCTGGCCATATGGTGAAACCCTCTCTCTACTAAAATACAAAAATTAGCTGGGTGTGGTGGCACGTGCCTGTAGTCCCAGCTACGCAGGAGGCTGAGGCAGAAGAATCACTTGAACCCGGAAGGCAGAGGTTGCAGTGAGCTGAGATAGGGCCACTGCACTCCAGCTCAGGTGACAGAACGAGACTCTGCCTCAAAAACCAAAAATAACAAAAAAAGGAAAAATAAAACCAAAATAAGAAAATAAGACTAGGCACAGTGGCTCATGCCTGTAATCTCAGCACTTTGGGAGGCCAAGGCAGGAGAATCATTTGAGGCCAGGAATTTGAGACTAGCCTGGCCAACATAGTAAAACTCCATCTCTACTTACTTATTTACTTATTTATTTAGAGACAGGGCCTGGCTCTGTCACCCAGGCTGCAGTGCAGTGGTGAGATCACTGCTTGTTGCAGCGCAACCTCCCAGGCTTAAGTGATCCTTCCACTTCAGCTGAGTAGCTATAGGCTAGAACTATAGCCATATGCCACCACGCCCGGCTAATTTTTTTTTTATTTTTTGTAGAGATGGGGTTTTGCCATGTTGCCAGGTCCCAGCAACACGGGTGGGCCCCCATCTCTATTTAAAAAAAAAAAAAAAAATGCCAAGTATGGTGGCTCACACCAGTAATCCCATCACTTTGTGTGCCCCAGTCGGGTGGATCCCCTGAGGTCAGAAGTTCGAGACCAGCCTGGCCAACACAGTGAAACCATGTCTCTACCAAAAATACAAAAAATTAGCCAGGCATGGTGGCAGATGCCTGTAATCCCAGCTACTCGGGAAGTTGAGGCAGGAGAATTACTTGAACCCAGGAGGCGGATGTTGTGGTGAACCAAGATCATGCCATTGCACTCTAGCCTGGGCAATAAGAGCGAGACTCCATCTCAAAAAAAAAAAAAAAAGAAAAGAAAATTGGCCAGGTGCGGTGGCTCACATCTGTAATCCCAGCACTTTGGGAGGCCGAGGCAGGTGGATCACGAGGTCAAGAGATCAAGACTGTCCTAGCTAACATGGTGAAACCCCATCTCTACTAAAAATACAAAAATTAGCTGGCATGGTAGTGCACACTTGTAGTCTCAGCTACTTGGGAGGATGAGGCAGAAGAATCACTTGAACCTAGGAGGCAGAGGTTGCAGTGAGCCAAGATCGCGCCACTGCACCCCAGCCTGGATGACAGAGCGAGACTCTATCTCAAAAACAAACAAAAAAACAAAAATTATGGCCAGTCACGGTGCCTCACACCTATAATTCCAGCACTTTGGGAGGCCGAGGCAGGCGGATCATCTGAAGTCAGGAGTTCCAAACCAGGCTGGCCAACATGGTGAAACCCCATCTCCACTAAAAATACAAAAATTAGCCAGGCGCAGTGGTGGGCACCTGTAATCCCAGCTACTGGGGAGGCTGAGGAAGGTGAATCATTTGAACCCGGGAGGCAGAGGTTGCAGTGAGCCGAGGTTGCAGTGAGCCGAGATTACGCCATTGCACTCCAGTCTAGGTGACAGAGCAAGACTCCATCTCAAAAAAAAAATGGCCAAGCACAGTGGGCTCACACCTATAATCCCAGCACATTGAGAGGCCGAGGAGGGTAGGTTGCCTGAGCTCAGGAATTCAAGACTAGCCTGAGAAAAGAAAAGAAAGAAAAAAAAAAAGACCAGCCTAAGGATCACAGTGAGACCTCATCTCTGCAAAAAAATTTTAAAATGAGGCAGGAGGATGACTTGAGCACAGGAGGTCGAGGCTGCAATAAACCTGACAGCGCCACTGCACTCTGACCTGGGCAATGGGAGGGAGAGAGACCCTGTCTCAAAGAATAAATAAATAAATAAAAATAAGAAAATAGAATAGGAAATATCAGCATGCAGAGTACACAGCAGAGGTAAACACATTTAGTAAAACTTTTGTTTTTGATTTTTGTTTCAAATAAAACTATGTGTACTGAGTTACTATACAAACTGATGGCAACAGCAGACACTTCAAAGCCATCACCCCACCTACAGTGTGTTCTGTTGTTTGTGGATAATAAACAGCTGTGAGGCTGGGCGTAGTGGCTCACACTTGGAATCCCAGCACTTTGGGAGGGGGAGGCAAGAAGATCACCTGAGGTCAGGAGTTAGAGACCAGCCTGACCAACGTGAAGAAACCCCGTCTCTACTAAAAATACAAAATTAGCCAGGCATGGTGGTGCAGGCCTGTAATCCCAGCTACTCAGGAGGCTGTGGCAGGGGAATCACTGGAACCTGAGAGGCAGAAGTTGCGGTGAGCTGAGATCACACCATTGCACTCCAGCCTGGGCAACAAGAGCAAAACTTTGTCTCAAAAATAAATAAATAAATAAATAAATGGCTGTGAGGCTGGGCGCGGTGGCTCATGCCTGTAATCCCAGCACTTTTGAGAGGCAGAGGCAGGCGGATCACTTGAGGTCAGGAGTTCAAGACCAGCCTGGCCAACATGGTGAAACCCCGCCTCTACTAAAAATACAAAAATTGGCCAAGCGTGGTGGATCACACCTGTAATCCCAGCACGTTGGGAGGCAGAGGTGGGCAGATCACGAGGTCAGGAGTTTGAGACCAGCCTGACCAACATGGTGAAACCCCATCTCTACTAAAAATACAAAAATTAGCTGGGCATGGTAGCACGTGCCTGTAGTCCCAACTACTCAAGAGGCTGAGGCAGGAGAATCGCTGGAACCCGAGAGGCAGAGGTTGCAGTGAGCCGAGATTTTGACAGAGCACTCCAGTCTAGGGAACAGAGTGAGACTCCGCCTCAAAACAACAACAACAACAAACCAGCTGTGGAATGGCTGCCCAAGCAGGCCAAGAGGGAACTGAGAGCCTGGCCTCCCGACCCCAATCCTGACACCCGAAGCTCGCTGGGTGGAAAGGCTCACACTGATGATGGCCTGCTGCGCCTCGTTGTTACGCACAAGCTTCGCTCTCTCCAGGGCCTTCTCAAAATTGTTCACGGCCGACTCAAAGTCTCTCAGCTTCACTGGAGAACAAGGGGAGAAGGCACAGCACAGGTAGAGTGTGACAACATGTGGTGCACGATGGAAGCTCTGGCTGCCCGCCCACTGCCAGGGCCCATCAGAAGCTTGTGCAAGCTGTAGTCAGCCCCGGGCCTCAGGCAGCATCACTGAGCTGCTCAGCACCATCCCTTCCACCGTGTTCCTGGCTGTGTCACTGAGGACCAGGACCGAGGAACCTGGGCCTTGCATTTCAGGTCATTCAAAGGGGTTTGTGAGAGAAGGGCACTGTGGTGCAGGCTAGTGCACGCATTATGTGTCTCTAAGAGTGGAGGAGAAAACCGTATCTTGCCCCATCTTCAGGTTGTTCCAGAAGAAGAAATTCTTTTTTTTTTTGAGATGGAGTTTCGATCTTATTGCCTAGGCTGGAGTGCAATGGTGCGATCTTGGCTCACTGCAACCTCCGCCTCCTGAGTTCTAGTGATTCTCCTTCCTCAGCCTCTCAAGAAGCTGGGATTACAGGCATGCACCACCATGCCTGATAAATTTTGTTTTTTTAGTAGAGACAGGGTTTCATCCTCCTGACCTCATTTTTTAAATGGTCATTCATTTTTTCAAAAGTGATATGCAGACCAAACAAAGCATGGAGACTGGATATGATCCATGGGCCAGCTGCTGGAACCTCAGCTGTCTTAGAGTCCAGGCCCCACTCAGGTACAATCTGAACCAAGAGAAAACACAGCTCATCTGGGCTCTTCTAGCGAATTAGTGCTGGAGCTGGGAATAAAATGATTAACAGATTGATTGAGAAATCGATTTTTGTCCTCAGAGCTTCATTTTTTTTTTTTTTTTTTTTCAGACAGAGTCTCACTCTGACACCCAGGCTGGAGTGCAGTGGAACAATCTCGGCTCACTGCAACCTCCCCTTTCTGGGTTCAAGTGATTCTCCTGCCTCAGCATCCCAAGTAGCTGGGACTATAGGCAAGTGCCACCACACCCCGCTAATTTTTTGTATTTTAGTAGGACAGGGTTTCACCGTGTTAGCCAGGATGGTCTCCATCTCCTGACCTTGTGATCCGCCCGCCTCAGCCTCCCAAAGAGCTGGGATTACAGGCGTGAGCCACCATGCTTGGCCTCATTTTTAAAAATTAAATACATAGGTCAGGCCTAGCACTGTGGCTCACGCCTGTAATCCCAGTACTTTGGGAGGCCAAGGTGGGTGGATTGCTTGAGGTCAGGAGTTTAAGACCAGCCTGACCAAAATGGTGAAATCCTGTCTCTACTCAAAATATAAAAGTTAGCCAGGCATGATGGCAGGCAACTAGAATCCCAGCTACTCGGGAAGCTGAGGCAGGAGAATCACTTGAATCTGGGAGGCAGAGGTTGCAGTGAGCCAAGATTGCACCACTGCACTTCAGCCTGTGCAACAGAGCAAGGCTCTGTCTCAAAAAAATTAATTAATTAAAAATAAATACCTACATACATACATACATAATAGGCCAGGTGCGGTGGCTCACACCTGTAATCCCAGCACTTTGGGAGGCTGAGGCAGGCAGATCACTTGAACCCAGGAGTTCAAGACCAGCCTGGGCAACGTAGTGAGACCCCATCTCTACCAAAAATACAAAATTAGCTGGGTGTGGTACCTCATGCATGTAGTCCCAGCTACTTAGGAGGCTGAGATGGGAGGATCCATTGAGCCCAGAAGGTCAAGGTTGCAGTGAGCTGAGATCACACTGCTGCAGTCCAGCCTGGGTGACGGAGTGAGACCCTGTCTCAAAAAACATACACACACACACACACACACACACACACACACACACACACGTATATATATATTTAATTAAATTAGTTAAAAGAGACAGAGTCTCACCATGTTGCTCAACCTGGTCTCAAACTCCTGGCCTCAAGCAATCCTCTATCCTGGGCTCCCAAAGTGCTGGGATTACAGGCGTAAAGCACCACACCTGGCTAAGAGCTTCACTTCAGGAAGAAAGAAGAAAGTGCTTAACAGCCAATTAAGAAAGCCAAGAAAGTGCTTAACAACCACTGCCATCTTTTTTTTTTTTGAGATGGCATCTCACTCTGTTGCCAGGCTGCAGTGCAGTGGCATGATCTTGGCTCACTGCAAACTCCACCTCCTGAGTTCAAGCGATTCTCCTGCCTCAGCCTCCTGAGTAGCTGGGATTACAGTCGCCTGCCACTACACCTGGCTAAATTTTGTATTTTTAGTAGAGATGGGGTTTCATCATGTTGGCCAGGATGGTCTTGATCTCCTGACCTCATGATCCGCCCTCCTTGCCTCCCAAAGTGCTAGGATTACAGGTGTGAGCCACCATACATGGCCACCACTGCTTTCTTTTACAATTGAGTATATGTAAGATCTACCTTCCTCCCAAACACTGCTTTGGGACTCATGGGGAAAGGAAGCCCTTGTGTTCATATGTCAGATTGTAAAAGGCCATCACAGCCGGGCTCGGTGGCTCATTCCTGTAATCCCAGCACTTTGGGAGGCCGAGGTGGGTGGATCACTAGGTCAGGAGTTCAACATCAGCCTGGGCAACATGGTGAAACCCCATCTCTACCAAAAATACAAAAATTAGCCTACAATCCCAGCTACTTGGGAGACTGAGGCAGAAAATTGCTTGCTGGGAGGTAGAGGTTGCAGTGAGCTGAGATCGCACTGCTGCACTCCAGCCTGGGTGACAGAGCGAGACTCCATCTATTTAAAAAAAAAAAAGCCAAAAATTGAGGGGTGGGGTCAGGGGAGGGATAGCAGGGGATGGGGGGATTGGGGAGGGATAGCGTTAGGAGAAATACCTAATGTAGATGATGGGGTGATGGATGCAGCAAACCACCATAGCATGTGTATACCTATATAACAAACCTGCAGGTTCTGCACATGTACCCCAGAACTTAAACTATAATAAATAATTGCTTTTTAAATGCCAAAAATTAGCCAGGTGTGGTAGTGGGCACCTGTAATCCCAGCTACTCAGCAGGCTGAGACCAGAGAATTGCTTGAACCAGGGAGGTGGAGGTTGCAGTGAGCCAAGATTGCATCATTGCACTCCAGCCTGGGCAACAAGAGCAAAACTCCATCTCCAAAAAAAAAAAAGTACCAAGGCAGGAGAAACACTGCTCGATACATGTGCAGTGTTTTGAGGATGACATGATGCTGTCTGGGTCTCCAGCTGAGATCCTCAAGGGCAGAGGCAGGCTCAAGCTGCCCTAACCCCTAACCAAGCTTTGCTTAAAGTAGGCACTTACCACATGCTGGTCAAAATGGAGTGGTTTATCCCCACTCTCAGAATGATCTGGGAAGAAAAACACTGGGATGGCAAACTCAGTCCACAGGACTTCCAGCCCTAGGGTAAGCTGGCGCTGAAAGCTGGGAAAGGTAGGGTGGTCATCTCTGAGCCCATACCTTGTGCCTGGGCCACCAGAACACTGGCATTCAGTTGCCACTCAATGTCCCCTTCCTCCTCGGCACACTGCTGGGACTTCTCGCCATAATTCTGGGCCTGCCAGGCCTGGTCCAGCTCCAAGTAGCAACGGCCAATCTCATGGAACAGCCAGGTCTTCTCCAGGGTGGTTTTTGCCAGAGGGATCTTTTCTTCCCAGCTGGGGACATAAATAACCAGGGTTAGCTTCTTGCCCCAAAACCGTACACTAGGCCACAGGATCCCAAGGCTTCCTGCTGGGTGATAGAATAAAACATATTCTCCAACTACCAGTTCTTTTAGATACAAGAGTGGAATTAATCAGCATAAAGATTTTTTTTTTTTTTGAGACGGAGTTTCGCTCGTTACCCAGGCTGGAGTGCAATGGCGCGATCTCGGCTCACCGCAACCTCCGCCTCCTGGGTTCAGGCAATTCTCCTGCCTCAGCCTCCTGAGTAGCTGGGATTACAGGCACGCGCCACCATGCCCAGCTAATTTTTTGTGTTAATAGAGATGGGGTTTCACCATGTTGACCAGGATGGTCTCGATCTCTTGACCTCGTGATCCACCCGCCTCGGCCTCCGAAAGTGCTGGGATTACAGGCTTGAGCCACCGTGCCCGGCCTTATTTTTTTTTTTTTGAGACGGAGTTTCACTCGTTACCCAGGCTGGAGTGCAATGGCACGATCTCAGCTCACCGCAACCTCCGCCTCCTGGGTTCAGGCAATTCTCCTGCCTCAGCCTCCTGAGTAGCTGGGATTACAAGCACGCGCCACCGTGTCCAGCTAATTTTTTGTATTTTTAGTAGAGACGGGGTTTCACCATGTTGACCAAGATGGTCTCGATCTCTTGACCTCGTGATCCACCTGCCTCGGCCTCCCAAAGTGCTGGGATTACAGGTATGAGCCACTTATTATTTATTTTTGAGATAAGATCTTGCTCTATTTCTTACAGGTAGTTAGGAATGAGCAGGGCAGCTGAGGGCTCTCCCTGACTCACCAGGAATGTCAGGTGATGGTTTGGCAATTATCACATTGGCTCTCTAAAAGTGATAAATTGGCCAGGCACAGTGGCTCATGCCTCTAATCCCAGCACTTTGGGAAGCCTAGGCAAGCAGATCACCTGAGGTCAGGAGTTCAAGGCCAGCCTGGCCAACATGGTAAAACCCTGTCTCTACTAAAAATACAAAAATTAGCTGGGTGTGGTGGCACATGACTGTAGTCCCAGCTACTCAGGAGGCTGAGGCAGGAGAATTGCTTGAACCTGGGAGGTGGAGGTTGCAGTGAGCCGAGATCACACCACTGCACTCCAGCCTCGGCAACAGAGCGAGATTCCATCTCAAAAAAATAAAATAAAGTAAAATAAAAGTGATAAATTGGCAGCCCAGGCCAGAGAGAGGCCATTTCCTGATGGTCCACACCTGTGGCACTAAAGTGTTAATTGAACGTAGATGGCAGGGAGAAGCAACTTCCCAGGCATGCACATTAAGAGACAAAATGATAGAGCATGGACTTCTGGAGGCGCTCCACTGGTAAGGGGGAGAAAGCCTCAGATAGGCATGAGTACAACTTCCTAAACACACTGTGCATGCTTACCTCCCAAGGGTAAGGAGGGCACTGCACATATAGGCAGCCCACCCTAAGGGAAGAATTAGGAAAGGGGCCAGTCTGTAAAGTCCTCGGATCAAGGTTAAACACCGCACTTGTCCTGCTCGGCACCCACTTGGGTCCCTTCCAAGTGTACTTTTTTTTCTGCCCTAAAGCTTTTTTTTTTTTTGACAGTTATGAAATGTATGTTTATTCTGAAACTTCTAACTAGTTGTATAACTAACCCATGACAAAGTACCAGATTAATTTTACTTTATTTCTTCAGGCCTGGGGTTTATCAAAGACTTCAAATTTGGGATCTTCAAATTTGAAGGTGGGTAAGGTATTCATGTCTCCTTTACCAAACATTTGCTTGAGCTTAAAAAGCTCCCTCTCCAGATCTTGCTGATATTCTGGACCAGCATCAACAGGTCCTCCAGATTTCTGTCACTTAGATTTGTATTCTCTAATCTTGTCCACAAAGAGTTTCTGTATAGGATCAAGTTCCTTATTTAATGCCACTGCTGTAACACCAATGTTCCTCCACAAATGGACCGAGACTGCTGACCGAATGACAGAGGAGAACCTGAAGAGCCTCTGAAGAATCATGCTAATTCTATGTTACTTGCACTCAGTCCCGAGTTGCCAAAGCCGCCACCACCACCGTTCTCAAGCTTTTTTTTTTTGAGACAGAGTCTCGCTCTGCCACCAGGCTGGAGTGTAGTGGTGCCATCTCAGCTCACTGCAACCTCTGACTCCCTGGTTCAAGCAATTCTCCTGCTTCAGCCTCCCTCGTAGCTGGGACTACAGGCCTGCATCACCATGCCCAGCTAATTTTTGTATTTTCAGTAGAGATGAGGTTTCACCATGTTGGCCAGGATGGTCTCGATTTCCTGACCTCATGATCCCCCTGCCTCAACCTCCCAAAGTGCTAGAATTACAGGTGTGAGCCACCGAACCCAGCCTACCCTAAATCTTTTTTCTTTTTTGAGACACAGTCTCGCTCTGTCGCCAGGCTGGAGTGCAGTGGTGCAATCTCGGCTCACTGCAACTTCCACCTCCCACGTTCAAGCAATTCTCCTGCCTCAGCCTTCCGAGTAGCTGGGACTACAGGCGCACGCCACCACACCCAGCTAACGTTTTTGTACTTTTTAGTAGAGACAGGGTTTCACCATGTTGACCAGGATGGTCTCGATCTCTTGACCTTGTGATCCGCCCACCTCGGCCTCCCAAAGTTACAGGTGTGAGCCACTGCGCTCGGCCCTTAAATCTTTTTAATAAACTTCCACTCCTGCTCTGAAACTTGTCTGTCACTTTTTCTGCCTTATGCCCCTCAGTCAAATTCTTTCTTCTTTTTTTTTTTTTTTAAAGATGGGGTTTCACCATCATGGCCAGGCTGGTCTTGAACTCCTGACCTCAGGTGATCCACCCACCTTGGCCTCCCAAAGTGCTAGGATTACAGGTGTGAGCCACAGCACCCAGCCCAAATTCTTTCTTCTGAGAAGGCAAGAATTGAGGTTGCTGCAGACCTGTCCAGATTCACCACCAATAACTTGGATACCTTCCAGGGGTAACATATTGCCCAGGCTGAAGTGCAGTAGGTGATCATGTCTCACTGCAGCCTTAGCCTCCCAGGCTCAAGTAATCCTTCCACCTCAGCCTCCCAAGTAGCTGGGACCAAAGGCACAGGACACTATGCCCAGCTTTTTTTTTTTTTTTTTTTTTGTACAGACGGAGTTTTTCTATGTTGCCTAGGCTCACTGGAAAAAAATTTTCATGTTAGGGTGAGAAGTTCTAATGGCAGAGGTGGGGAAGAGGCAATTCTTGATCACTCACGTGTCAATGGCTTGTTGGAATTTCCCAACTCTGGCAAAAACTTTGCCAATGTTGTCAAGGGCTCTCGATTTTGCATCAGGAAGGTCACTGCGGGGAAGAAGCAAAACAAGCCATTCACTAGAAATCAGCTGTTCTAGGCACTGTGGAAATAGGAAGGAAGGCAAAGACAGGCGCCCTGGCCTCAGAACCTCAGGGTTTCAGTTGGAGGGACAAGGCCCAGTCTGGCAAGAATATGGCACATAGGTTCTCCTGTGCCTTAGGGCCAAGAGTGAACATTATCAGGACTTTTCTGGAGGATAATCAGTCAACAGCTTGCAAAGATGTCCCTTTGAGCCACCAATTGCCCTTCTAGGAATCTACCTCAAGAAGATAATGTGACAAGAACAGTCATTAAAGCACAGTGTATAATAAGAAGCATTAACAATAATCTAATTTTTTTAAATATATATAGTCTCACTCTGTTGCCCAGGCTGGAGTGCAGTGGCATGATCTCAGCTCACTGTAACCTCCGCCTCCTGGGTTCAAGCAGTTCTCCTGCCTTATCCCCCTAAGTAGCTGGGATTACAGGCACATGCTGCCACGGCCAGCTAATTTTTGTATTTTTAGTAGAGACAAGGTTTCGCCATGTTGGAAAGGCTGGTCTCGAACTCCTGACCTCAGATGATCTGCCTCAGCCTCCCAAAGTGCTGGGATTACAGACATGAGCCACCATGCCCAGCCAAAAAAATAATCTAAATGTTATCAGTGCTTTAAGAAAGGCATAGTGTGTGCGTGTGTGTGTGTGTGTTTGGGGTTTTTTTTTTTTTTTGAGACGGAGTTTCACTTTTGTTACCCAGGCTGGAGTGCAATGGCGCGATCTCAGCTCACCGCAACCTCCGCCTCCTGGGTTCAGGCAATTCTCCTGCCTCAGCCTCCCAAGTAGCTGGGATTAACAGGCACGCGCCACCATGCCCAGCTAATGTTTTGTATTTTTAGTAGAGACAGGGTTTCACCATGTTGACTAGGATGGTCTCGATCTCTTGACCTCGTGATCCGCCTGCCTCGGCCTCCCAAAGTGCTGGGATTACAGGCGTGAGCCACCGCGCCCAGCCCTGTCTTTTTTTTTTTTTGAGACAGAGTCTCACTGTGTTGCCCAGGTTGGAGTGCAGTGGCGTGATCCTGGGTCACTGCAACCTCCACCTCCAGGGTTCAAGTGACTCCCATGCCTCAGCCACCGAGTAGCAGGGACTACAGGCACATGCTACCATGCCCAGCTAATTTTTATATTTTTAATAGAGACAGTTTCGCCATGTTGCCTAGGCTGGTCTCAAACTCCTGGCCTCCATAGCTCACTGCAGCCTTAAACTCCTGGGCTCAACAGATCTTCCTGCCTCAGCCTCCTGAGTAACTAGGTCTACATGCTCAAGAAACTACACCTGGCTAATGTGCCCAGGCTGGTCTCAAATACCTGGTCTCAGGCAATCCTGCCTAAGCCTCCCAAAGTGCTGTGACTATAGGTGTGAGCCACTGTGCCTGGCCTGTGTTTATTTTTGAGAGCAAGACACATTTTTTTTTTTAAAAAAAGAAAGAACATAGCAAGGAACTGCTTTTGTTTTAAAAATCCGACACATGTACATGAGTATGCAGGTAAATACACTGAAAAAAGGCCAGAGATGATTCCAACAAGGGGTTGGCTGAGGGCTGGACACTGAGGGCAAATGAAATGATGGGAGACCAACGAGGCTCAAGACTGGTGAGATGAGTAGAAACCAGCCAGGAGGAAGTCAAGAATGACTCCTAAGGGTAGAACCAGGATGCTGAGAAAGTGATGGAACCTCTGGGCAGAAGCCAGCAAGTCTTGAGAAGAGCTCATTTCTAGAGAGCTGGTGTTACTACTATTGTGGATACCAGGTACTGTCCTAAGCTCTGCACATGTACTTCCGCATCTTCCTCCCTTCTGCCCTACAGGGTGCCCAACTAACAGAGGAGGAGACCCTGAGGCTGAGGGAGCTAAAATGACTTGTCCCAGGTCCCACAGCTGGGCGGCACAAGTTCCACAGCCTAGGTCTGCCTGACTCCACAGCCGGTGCTCTTGGTCAGCAGTGGTTCACAAGACCATGCTTGAACCGACCCCTGCCCACTTCCTTCAGCCTCCACTTGGCCACTCTCCCTGGCAATATGTCGTGCTCTCCAGCCTTAAGTACCCTTCAGTCTCAGGACCTTTCCATAAGCCCTGTGTGTCCCCAGTGTCATCAAGTCTTCCTGGAATATATTTCCCACCACACTGGATCCTGTACTTTTCCTTCATGGCATTTATCACAATTGCAATGAATTAGCTATGTCCCTTTGTGCTTGAACTCTGCAGGGAAATGACTCTGTGTCTGGTCATTACTGTGTTCCCACATTAGCAGCATCTGGCATGTCTGGGGCTTCATACGTGCTTGTTAAGATGATGTAAGACCAAGAACTATTGCAGGAGTATACCAGACAAAAAAAAAAAAGGAAAAAAAAAGATGATGTAAGAATATAAACATAACCTAAGAGCCAGACCACTGGGTGGCTTTTTGGAATTTTGAGCCACTACCCTCCTTTTTGCATCAAAAAAGCTAACAGTCTAGGTGCCCCCACCCTCAGTCCTGGGCAGGTGGTCCCCACCTCCAGGAGAATCTAACTCGGGCATGCAGGGCAGAAAATGGGAGTCAAGCCACCAGCAGCCCTGGCAAGGGCCTCGGATAGCCCCAGCAGCTCTCCTCTGCAGGCTCATGGCAGTGGCCTGCCCCAGGGCACTCACTATTCCTTGGCGATCTCCAGGTCCTTTCTGTGGCTCTGCAGGGCTGCTGCCATCTGCCCCAGCTCAATCTGGGCATTGCCTATGCAGCTGTACAAGTTTCCAACCAGTTCATCCTTGTTGGATACCTCTTCCTTGTTCCATTCCAGTACCTTCTTCAGCACTTTCTCAGCTTTCTGAAGACTCCCCTCAGCACTGCCACTTGTGAGCACTGGGAAAGGAAAGGGGTGCTGTGGAGGCCAGGGCAGCCTCCTCTTCACTAACGGGGTAACTCCTCTCCCTGCAGACACCATCTGCAGGTCAGAGAGACCAGGGACTCAGGCTACTATGTTGCTCCTTCCCTACCTGATAGGGCACTGGAGGCACCTGCCCCACCCTCTGAGAACAACACCCACACATGTCAATGTCCTCCAGGCTCTTGAGGATGTAATGGGCTGTCTGTGAGGGATTGCGTTTGTGGTCCCGCATCCATTTCTGTTGCATCAACTTCCGGTCCTGCTCCCTGGCGTAGATCGGCTTCTGCTGCCTCCAGAAATTGCTGTGAGTATCCAGGTAGTTGAGGCCAGTCATGATGAGGTCCTCCACAGTCAGGCCGCCCTTCATGGTGCCTTTGATCAGGTCTGTGGGGAAGGAGTGTGAGGAGGCATCAAGGAGAACAGGCCTCTAGGGGAGATGCCTCCTGTTGCCTCCCGGTAGCTGCTGCAGGGCCCTCTGTGAAGAGCTCTGCCAGGAGTTGTTGAAACAGAGAGGAATGTGAGTGCGCATGGTGGCAGAGTGGGTTTATCCAGGCCAGGATGCAGCCAGAGCCCCACTCTCAGGCAGTTCCATGGGATGGGCCCCTTATGGCAATATCTGAGGAGCTAGCCAGAAGGGGCAGCTGATGGACGGCTCGCTGAGAAGCCTCGGGGCTTCCCCAGTTCAAGCTGTGTCCTCAGAGAACACTGAGTCTAAATGCATGATCTGGCCCAGGCTGCCAGTGCCCAGTGATTTCCCAGGTACCCAGTGGGCCCTTGCATGCAGGGAGCTGGAGGGGGTGGTGCCCAAGTCCTGCCCACTGCTTGGCCAGAGGTTACAGCCAGCAGCAAAGCTCCAAGGCCACTTGGGGTCATATCAAGCCACCCTTTTCTTCTGTGGCAGGTCCTCTGGAAAATAGGAGGCATTCAAGCCTGTTGCCAAGGAGATGTGCCAGCAGTGAAGCTGTTCCTGTGTCACAGCCCTGCAGGGATCCCTACACATGACCTTGGGAAGCCAATTCTAGAGAAGAGGCATTGGATTCACAGGTGACCTTGCTCAGGCTTATCAGCTGATGGCAACACTACCATCCCCATGTTTATATGAGACATTAATCTCAGGGCTCTGTCCTTCATCCTGTCACTGGCAGCAGTATGGTAAAAGGAGCATTAGACTGGCCAGGTGCAATGGCTCATGCCTGTAATCCCAGCACTTTGGAGGGCCAAGGTGAGTGGATCACTTGAGGTCTGGAGTTCGAAACCAGCCTGGCCAACATGGTGAAACCCCATCTCTACTTAAAATACAAAAAATTAGGCTGGGCCTGGTGGCTCACGCCTGTAATCCCAGCACTTTGGGAGGCCAAGGCAGGCAGATTACAAGGTCAGGAGTTTGAAACCAGCCTGGCCAATATGGTGAAACCCCTATCTCTACTAAAAATACAAAAAATTAGCCGGGTGTGGCGGTGGGCACCTGCAATCTCAGCTATTAAGGAGGCTGAGGCAGGAGAATCGCTTTAGCCCAGGAGGCGGAGGTTGCAGTGAGCCGAGTTCATGCCACTGCACTCCAGCCTGGGCGACAGAGCGAGACTCTGTCTTTAAAAAAAAAGAGAGCACTGGACTGGAGGTCAGAGGCCTGGGTTCCGCTGTTGACTCCACCATGAACTTGCTCGTCACCTTGTAAAATTTCCTCCCCAATAAGGGTCTCTATTTCCTTATCTATGAAAGGAGAACTTGGACTAGATGATGTTTCAGAACATTCTAGAAGTAACATCCTCATATTCAAGCACCTGTCACTGGATTCCTTTGCCCATTGTACAGATTGAAGGCAAAGGGGATGCCTCTTTAGGGTCTATGGTGGTAAAGGAGACCAAATCTCTGTTGTTCCCTCCCAGGGTACCATAGCACTTAGGACCACTGCTCTAAAATTGGACTTCCTGGATTCAAACATAAGCCACGTCATTGCCTACCTATATGTGACCTTAGTTTCTATTGGTCTGCGCCTCAGTTTCCTCATCTGTAAAATGAGAACGCTAATAAAACCTGTACATAGGTACATGTCAGCTAATACTACATGACAGGTTCTGCCTTCAGCTCATGCATTCAGCATCCACCCAGGTTTCCTTTCCCCCAAGGCCCCATGCCAACAAAGTATCTGAAACCTTCATCCAATAGGAGCTTCTCCAAGTACTCTTTGTCCACGTAGAGCTCCCCCAGAAGTTGGCGGACAGTCTTCTCACTCTTGAGTGAGCCCTTCTGCTTGGACTCTCCCTTGGTGGGGTGTAAGAGGTGTTTCATGGGCTGAGGCTTCTGCTGGGCTTTCATATTCTGAGAAAATGGAGCAATACCCAACAGAGCTTCAGCAAGGAACACAGCGTATCCAGCCATGGTCCCAGCGTCTATGATCCCAGATTCCTCCAACTCCCGGACTTTTCTGTGGGCCAAGAACCAGGGAGTATACCTGGTTGAGTTGCAGCCAGACTCCCAAGACCCCTTCTCAGGCACACATAGCCTCTTCCCTTAAAGGGGTACAGCCACAGAACCAGGGCCCTTACCTCAGCCTGCTTGCTTAAGAAGGAGAGGTCCCCTTTGTTCTCTAGCTTAATGGAAGAAGGACCTGCAAGGAAAGAAGCTGGAGCTCAGGTAGGCCAGCCCCCTCAGGCATGACCTATCACGCATCTTTATGTGGAGATGGCTGCCTTTGGCAGGGGGGTGGTGGAGGCTGTGGCAAAGCTGGCCCTATGTTTGGTGAGGGAGGAAGCCAGGGACTATGGAAGGCTGAGCTCAGGACCGTGTTCTAGCTTTGGACACCAGGCTAAAGACAGGCCTACTTTGAAACAGCCCTTCTCATCTGGACTTTAGGAAAACCCAAGGCTGCAGTGCTCAGAGATCAGTGTGCAGTGTGTCAGGGCCTGGTCCTCCCAGTGGACAGTTCCTAATCCTCAGCACTGCAGCAGCCAAATCCAGGTATGGGACTCCCTGTGGGCCTGGTGGTGGCTGCTCACTTGCTGTACCTCAGCCTTCCTCTCAACCTAAGGATTTCAAAAACCTTCCTAAATAAGGGCATAGGCCCTGTGGTCACTTACTTCCCACTGAGTTGTTGATGGCTTCCTGGGCTTTCTGAATGCCAACTTTGAATTCCCGATCAGGCCTCAGCTTGTAGCCTCGATGATAGAATACCAAGGCAAACTCAAAGTCTCCCATGGTGTATAGTGTCTCCGCCTTTTGTAAAATCCCCTGGAATGGGAGGAAGTCAAATTAATGTGAACAGATAAGGCCTTACAGGACTCAAATGTGGGGGAACAGAAGGCTGCTGGGTTGAGGGTTAAGGTTGGAATACAGGGGGCAGGGACGTAGGCAATGACCTAGGAAGAGAAAATGGCATCAGACAGTAGGTTGTCTGGCTGGTTCTTCAGCTACTTGTAACCAGAAGCTGCTGCAGGCAATGGTAGCGGTGAAAGCAAGATGGAGCCCTCCCCGCCATGCAGTCACCTTACAGAAAGTTGGGTCACTCTGGAGCGAAGCTTCAGCATCTTTCAGGGATCTCTCCAAGGCTCCCATCTTTAGGAAGCACTTCGAGCGAGCAACCAGGCAGTTCTTGTCTCCATTCTGAAGTTGAAGAGCCTGACAAAGAAACCAGTCAGGTTGACAGCCACCACGAAGAGCAAGGTAGAAGCTGGAGTGGAAACGGCAGCCCAAACCCTCCTGCAGAGGCTCAAGGGGATTCTCCAGGCCAGCAAACAGGCCTCTGGCTCCTAAGTAGCACAACTCCAATCTGTGCTTGGTCAACCTGATTATCTGCAGGTGGCTCATCTTGAACAAGGTTGAATCACAGCTATTGTGGAAGCCACTGGCCGAAGAGTGGGGATATGCTACTCTGTGGATATGCTGACTTTCTGCCAATGTCTGAGAGCCCCCCAGTACCCTCAGGCAATAGAACTGTGGGGTATTTTGTGCACACCAAACTCAACCACAAACCTGAAATGGCAACACATCATGCTCAAAACAAATTTCAAAGGCTAAGCATTCCGAAGTGGTCTTTAGGACAATCTGCCATGTGGGTTAACCATTCTAGTAGCCTTCTCTTTTTATGTAGCTAATAAAGAACTAATCACTATATCAGGGGATTAAGATGAAAATGCCAGGAAAAGGCTGGGAGTGGGTGGCTCACGCCTGTAATCCCAGCACTTTGGCAGGTCGAGGTGGGTGGATTGCTTCAGCCTGAGATTGAGACCAGGGCAACATGGTGAAACTCTACCTCTACAAAATACAAAAAAAATTAGCTGGGCTGGCCGGGTGTGGTGGCTCATGCCTATAATCCTAGCACTTTGGGAGGCTGAGGTGGGTGGATCACCTGAGGTCAGGAGTTCAAGACCAGCCTGACCATCATGGTGAAACCCCATCTTTTTATATATATATAAAAAAAAAAAAATTTAGCTGGGCGTGGTGGTGCATGTCTGTAGTCCCAGATACTCAGGAGGCTGAGATGGGAGGACTGCTTGAACCTGGGGAGGTCAAGGCTGCAGTAAGCCATGATCACACCACTACACTCCAGCCTAGGTGACAGAAGAGACTCTGTCTCAAAAAAAAAAAAAAGAAAATAAAATAAAAAAGAGGCAAGGTGCAGTGGCTCATGCCTGTAATCCCAGCACTTTGGGAGGCTGAGGCGGGTGGATCACGAGGTCAGGAGATTAAGACCATCCTGGGCAACATGGTGAAACCCCGTCTCTACTAAAAATACAAAAATTAGCTGGGCGTGGTGGCTCGCATCTGTAATCCCAGCTACTCGGAAGGCTGAGGCAGAAGAAACGCTCCAGGAGATGGAGGCTGCAATGAGCCGAGACTGCGCCACTGCACTGCAGCCTGGCAACAGAGCAAGACTCGTCTCAAAAAAAAAAAGTCTGCGCGTGGTGGCTCACACCTGTAATCCTAGCACTTTGGGAGGCCAAGGCAGGAGGATCACGAGGTCAGGAATTCAAGAGCCTGGCCAACATGGTGAAACCCTGTCTCTACTAAAAATATAAAAATTAGCCGGGTGCAGTGGTGGGCGCCTGTAATCCCAACAACTCGGGAGGCTGAGGCAGGAGAATCGCTTGAACCCGTGAGGCGGAAGCTGCGGTGAGCCGAGACCACGCCACTGCACTCCAGCCTGGGTGACAGAGCATGACTCCATCCCAAAAAAAAAAAAATTAGCCGGATATGGTGGTGAGCACCTGTAATCCCAACTACCCAACTACTTGGGAGTCTGAGGCAGGAGAATCGCTTGAACCTGGGAGGCAGAGGCTGCAGTGAGCTGAGATCATGCCACTGCACTACTCCAGCCTGGGTGCCGGAATGAGACACTGTCTGGAAGAAAAAAAAAAAGAAAATGCCAGGAAAACTGAAACTGTGATTTTGACCCTAAAGTGGGGTTGAGGGTGATTTTCCCACTCCCAGTGTCCTCTTCTCTTCTGATTGAGATGATTACCATAGACTGTGGTGTACTGTCCTTCCTGAGGCATCAAACTGTACCCCACCCTGATCTTTTTTTCTTTTTTTGAGAAGGAGGAGTCTTACTGTCGCTCAGGCTGGAGTGCAGTGGCACGACCTCTGCTCACTGCAACCTCTGTGTCCCGGGTTCAAGCAATTCTCCTGCCTCAGCCTCCCGAGTAGCTGGGACTACAGGCACATGCCACCACACTCAGCTAATTTTTTTTGTATTTTTAGTAGAGACAGGGTTTCACCATGTTGGCCAGGCTGGTCTTGAACTCCTGACCTCAGGTGATCCTCCCACCTCCACCTCCCAAAGTGTTGGGATTCCAGGCATTGAGCCACCCCACCCGGCCTTTTTTTTTTTTTGAGATGGAGTTTCACTCTTGTTGCCCAGGCTGGAGTGCAATGTCGGCAATCTTGGCTCACTGCAACCTCCGCCTCCTGGTACCCACCCCTTTCTAAGACCTTCCTATTTTTCTTTTTTTTTTTTTAATTTTTCTGTACTTGCGAACTACACAAAGAGACCTTCCTACTTTTCTAAGAAGAGGAAGTAGCTACTGTCTTTCTGGAAAGTGCTTCTCATCTGAGGCTACCCTCCCTCAGGGTGTTCTTTTTTCTCTGCCAGGGGTACTTCAAGATGGGACATGATCCAGCAGGAGGAGAATGAGTGGGGACAGGGCTCCTGAACTCAATTGTTCACTTATCTTGTCATTTCTGGTATTAGGGTGCAGTTGGTGACTGAAAGGGACAAACGACTCTGTTGAGAAGCTTGATTTTTTTTTTTTAAGAGATGGGTCTCATTATGTAGCCCAGGCTGGAGTGCAGTGGCTATTCACAGGCACGATCCCACTACTGATCAGCACGGGAGTTTTGACCTGCTCCATGTCCGACCTGGGCCGGTTCACCCCTCCTTAGGCAACCTGGTGAGGTCCCCTGCTCCCAGGAGGTCACCATATTGATGCCAAACTTAGTGCGGACACCTGATCGGCATAGCGCACTACAGCCCAGAACTCCTGGGCTCAAGCCATCCTTCCACCTCAGCCTCTGGAGTAGCTGGGACTACAGGCACACACCACCAAGCCCAGCAGAAGCTTGATTTCAGAGGAAGTCTTGAGACTAGTTAGAGGGTTATCCTACCACTCCTTCTGGAATAAGAAGTGGGCAATTTGTAGCAAAAGAAATGGTTATAAAGGCATCTTTTTAGGGCACTGTAGCTCATACCTATAATCTTTTTTTTTTTTTTTTTTTTTTTGAGACGGAGTTTCGCTCTTGTTACCCAGGCTGGAGTGCAATGGTATGATCTCGGCTCACCGCAACCTCCGCCTCCTGGGTTAAGGCAATTCTCCTGCCTCAGCCTCCTGAGTAGCTGGGATTACAGGCACACGCCACTATGCCCAGCTAATTTTTTGTACTTTTAGTAGAGACAGGGTTTCACCATGTTGACCAGGATGGTCTCGATCTCTTGACCTCGTGATCCACCAGCCTCGGCCTCCCAAAGTGCTGGGATTACAGGCTTGAGCCACCGCGCCCGGCCCATACCTATAATCTTAGCACTTAGTGAGGGGCCAAAGTGGAAGGATTACTTGAACCCAGGTGTTCAAGACCAGCCAGCGCAACACAGCAAAACACCCATCTCTACAAACAAACAAAAATTACCCGGGCATGGTGGTGTAAGCCTGTAGCTCCAGCTACTTGGGACACTAAGGTGGGAGGATCACTTGGGCTCAGGAGTTTCAGGCAGTAGTGAGCTGTGATTGTACCACTACATTCCAGTCTCAGAGATAGAACAAGATCCTGTTATACGTAAATTTTCAATTGCTAAATAAATAAATAAATAAATAGTTTCCTTATGCAGATGTCGGATGTGTAGTTTGATGGTTAGCACCTCAGCACTGGAGTCTCAACCCAGCTTTGAATCCCTCCTCTGCCACTTGCTAGTTCAGTGACCCTGGGCATGGTGCTCAACTTCTGTATGTTTCCTCATCTATAGAATCGAGTATGGGCCAGGTGTGGTGGCTCACACCTGTAATCCCAGCAGATCATCTGAGGTTGGGAGCTTGAGACCAGCCTGACCAACATGGAGAAATCCTGTCTCTACTAAAAATACAAAAAATGAGCCAGGTGTGGTGGTGCATGCCTGTAATTCCAGTTAGTTGGGAGGCTAAAGCAGGAGAATCACTTGAACCCGGAAGGCGGATATTGTAGTGAGCAGAGATCGCACCATTGCACTCAGTACTCCAGCCTGGGCCGTCTCAAAAAAACAAAACAACAGTCGAGTATGCTTAGCAGTGTGCGTGAGGCTGAGGCAGGAAAATCGCTTGAACCCGGGGAGGCGGAAGTTGCAGTCAGCTGAGATCTCGCCACTGCACTCCAGCCTGGGCGAAAGGGCGAGACTTTTAGTCTCGAAATTAATAACAATATGTTGCTTACTGCCCACCTTTTGTAAGCAAATGTGTGCTGGAGACACTGTGGCTTCTATACACAACCTCCCAGCCAATCTGCTGGCAAGGGATTGGGTAGGTACATTTTCGATTGCTTTAAAAAAAAAAATTGTTAAATATAAATTTTGATGGGTAGGTAAGGCTGCTATGTGGAAGGAGGCCAGTTAATAATGAAACATTTAAGCAAAAGTAAAGGAAGAGGTCACTGTTAACACAGAGAATGGAGAACGCAAGTGGGAATTGGTAGAAAACTACCAAGCACCGGGCTTATCTGTAACAGCAATGTGTCTATCAAGAATCAGTGAATATTGTTTTTTATTTTATAGGCTAAAAAAAAAAAGGCAAAAGAAAAAAATTTTAAAAAAGAATCAGTGAATAATACAAACAATAGAGTCCTCCAGGCATCATCAAGACCTCAGTGTTATCTGCAGTCAAAAGGTGACGGGTGGGCCGGGCGTGGCGGCTCACGCCTGTAACCCTAGCACTTTGGGAGGCCGAGGCGGGCAGATCACCTGAGGTTGGGAGTTCGAGACCAGCCTGACCAACATGGAGAAACCTCATCTCTACTAAAAATACAAAATTAGCTGAGCGTGGTGGCGCATGCCTGTAATCCCAACTACTCGCGAGGCCGAGGTAGAGAATCGTTAAACCCAGGAGGCGAAGGTTACGGTGAGCCGAGATCGCGCCATTGCACGCCAGCCTGGGCAACAAGAGCGAAACTCTGTCTCAAAAAAAAAGTGACGGGTGATGGGTGATGGGTAGGTTCAGAGCGCGACTCACGTTGCTGAAGCTCTGCGCGGCTTTAGAGAATTCCCCGCACCGGTAGAGCCGCTCGCCTTCCGCCATGTAAGACGGAAAGGTACTTCGCAAGGTCTCGCCTTTGGGATCCGACATGCTGACCGGATTTAGAAACGCTAAAGCAGAGAAATCGAAGAAAAGCTGGAGAACCTCTATCTGGTTTGTGGAAGCTCCGTTTCGTAGCAACCGTGAGACATACAGCGACTTCCGGTTCCGCTTCTGTCTGGCTTGGGCCGGGATTCTGGGTTGCAACCTCCTGGCGTGCGCATGCGCCAGTTCAGCCGCCCACTCGACTGGGGAGTGATGAGTGCGTGGCTGCCGGCTGCAACGCGGCTGCGTACCTTAGCATTGGCTGTTGCGCGCTCCGTCGGTTCTCTCTGGAGTTGCTGCGTGAAAAGTATTCTTTGTAAGACAGCCAAGAAAACAGGAAGAGGGTTGGAGGCAAAGTTCCAACTAGGGTTAAGGCATATGTGGTGAGGATATGTGCCCCGCGTACTGCCATTAGGGGAAGAGAGCACTGGGCTTGGAGTCAGCGGACGTGGTCTGACTTCACTCCTGTCACTTCCTAACTGCGTGACCTCTCGCGGGGCATGTAAGGGCCCCTAGCCTCGAATGTTCCACCTGTCAAATAAATATGAAAATAATGGAGCATTCAGAGATGTGAGGATTCGCATAAGACAACATGGAAAATAACATTGGGTTCAACATAATTTAATGCAGTTATTGAGCAACTGCTAGTAGCGGGCCTTGACCAAGGCATAGTCTGACGTCCTTTCCCATTCCCTCACCATCATCACTCCTCCAAAAGTGGACTAGGTGCTGCTTCTGGGCTCCCACAATACCCTAAGTAGCTTGCTTAACTGCCTTTACTAAGTTACTTTCAAAACGTCTATTCCCAACGCCAATGGCATTAAGTCACTGTTAAAGTTTAAATAGTAAAAAGATAGGCCAGTCGCGGTGGCTCACGCCTGTAATCCCAGCACTTTGAGAGGCCGAGGCAGGTGGATCACCTGAGGTCAGGAGTGCAAGACCAACCTGACCAACGTGGAGAAACCCTATCTCCACTACAAATACAAAATTAGCCAGGAGTGGTGGCAGGTGCCTGTAATCCCAGCTACTCGAGAGGCTGAGGCAGGAGAATTGCTTGAACTCGGGAGGTAGATGGTGTGGTTAGGCAAGATCAATCCATTGCACTCCAGCTTGGGCAACAAGAGTGAAACTGTCTCAAAAAAACAAAATCCTTAACTACAAATGCACACACGCAAACGCACACACACACACACGCATACGGCGTACATGTAAAACTGGGATATCTAAGATCAGTGGATTGTATCAGTGTCAATTTTCTGGTTGTGTTATTGCACTAAAGTTTTTTTTTTTTTGAGACGGAGTTTTGCTCTTGTTACCCAGGCTGGAGTGCAATGGCGCGATCTCGGCTCACCGCAACCTCCGTCTCCTGGGTTCAAGCAATTCTCCTGCCTCAGCCTCCCGAGTAGCTGGGACTACAGGCGTGCGCCACCATGCCCGGCTAATTTTTGTATTTTTAGTAGAGACGGGGTTTCACCTTGTTGACTAGGATGGTCTTGATCTCTTGACCTCGTGATCCACCCGCCTCGGCCTCCCAAAGTGCTGGGATTATAGGCATGAGCCACCGCGCCTAGCCCGCACTAAAGTTTTTAAAGCTGTTACCATTGGGAGAAACTGGGAAAAGAACACATGGGATCTTTTTTATATTTATTTCTTAGAACTGCATATGAATCTATGATTATCTCAAAAAGTCTAATTCAAAAGACAAAAAATAGCATGGTCCCTGCTTGAAAGAGTTCTATCTAATAGGGGAGAAAGATGTGTAAACAAGTAGTGGCCACTTAAAGTGATATTAACTAGTAATTCAAAGTTCTGTGTGCCTGTGAGGGAGATGAGGACAAAGTGGTGTGAAACCCAGACAAATGAATGATTCAGTCAGGTCTGAGATGAGTTAGAGACAGTTTCACAAAGGGATAACGTTTGAGCTGAGGGTGAGTACCGTGGTGCTCAGTAGAGATAAGTAGGGAATGAGGGCTCAGCATGGTAGCTCATGCCTGTAATCCCAGTACTTTGGGAGGCTGAGATGGGAGTATCGCCTGAGCTCAGGAGTTTCAGACCAGCCTGGGCAACATGACCAAGCCCTGTTTCTACCACAAATACAAAAATGAGCTGGGTGTTGGGACACGGCACTCTAGCCTGTGTAACAAAGTGAGACCCTGTATAAAAAAAAAAAAAAAAAAAAAAAGGCTTTTCTGAGGATCCGGCAAGATGGCAGAGGTGGAGCAGAAGAATAAGTGACCTACTGCAGCGTGGACCTGGACCAGCTGCTGGACATGTCCTACAAACAGCTGATTCAGCCATACAGTGTGCGCCAGTGGCCATGGCTGAACCCGGACCTGTGGCAGAAGCAGTACTCACTGCGGAAGCGCCTTTGCAAGGCCAAGAAGGAGGTGCCACCCATGGAGAAGCCAGAAGTGGTGAAGACACAGACTCACCGGTGGGACATGATCATCCTGCCTGAGATGGTGGGCAGCACAGTGGGCGTCTACAACGGCAAGACCTTCAGCCAGGTGGAGATCAAGCCAGAGGTGATCGGTCACTACCTGGACAAGTTCTCCATCACCTACAAGCCCATGAACCATGGTTGGCCCAGTATCGGGGCCACTCACTCTTCCTGCTTCATCCCTCTCAAGTAGTGTCTCAACTAATAAAGGCACACATTGGCCAGGCACAGTGTCTCATGCCTGTAATCCCAGCACTTTGGGAGGCTGAGGCGGGTGGATCACCTGAGGTCAGGGGTTTGAAACCATCCTGGCCAACATGGCGAAACCCTGTCTCTACTAAAAATACAAAATTAGCCCAGCATGGTGGTACATGCCTGTAATCCCAGCTACTTGGGAGGCTGAGGCAGGAGAATCGTTTGAACCTGGAAGGTGGAGGTTGCTGTGAGCTGAAATTGCACCATTGCACTCCAGCCTGGACAAGAGTGAAACTCCGCCTCAAAAAAAAAAAAAAGAAATTAAATAAATAAAAGGCACACATCTCCAAAAAATAATGAGATGTACAAAGGCTGGAGGTGTGTACATTCACAGGATGTTTAAGGAGTAGCAACATGACCTGCAGTGAAACTGGTCCTGTTCTAGGTTAAGGTGGGCTCCTTGATGAGTTGAGGACTGCTACTGAAGCAAACAGCATTAATAAAAAAAAAAAAAAAAAAAAAAAAAAAACTTCTGTAAGAAAGAGATCTACTGATTCAATGCAGTCCCAATCAGAATTTCAGTCTTTTTTTTTTTGAAATGCAGTCTTGCTTTGGTACCCAGGCTGGAATGCAATGGCGGGATCTTGGCTCATTGCAACTTCCACCTCCTGGGTTCAAGTGATTCTCCTGCCTCAGCTTCCAGAGTCGCTGGGATTACAGGCATGCACCACTAGGCCCAGCTAATTTTTTGTATTTCTTTTTTTTTCTTCAATTTTTATTTTTAAAAACTAAATGGCAAAATATATACACTGTGGAGTCTGAATCTCCCCATCATAGAGTGTGAACGATGGTCCGGCTGCGAAGATGCTGAATATACTTTTTGGCCTGGTCAACTGCCATCTTTGGTGGCTCAGGTGGAGGTGGGGGACCTTCCACCAACTTCACAAAATAATGGCAATAAACCTTCTCCATGATCCCAAAGTAACCTCTGCCATGGTAGCGGATGCATTTCAGGCACTGGCCTTGCCCTGAGGTGGAATCAGCTATATATAAATTGGACCTGAATTCCACATTGTGGTCTCTCACTGCCATATCTTGCGCTTCTAAGAGAACCTCTTTAATTATTTTGGCCCCATTTTTGTTGCTGAATTCCAACTGAGCTAAAGCCTGGTCAATAGACATTCCTTGTATCAATTTTGCCAAATACCACATCTTGTCTTTGCTGTCTTTTATTTGTCTTCGACAGTGGTAGATTTCCGCTGGTCTCCAAGGTTCTCCAGGCAGTTGTAGTGGATGAACAATTTTATTATTCTTCTCCCATTTTCGAGAAATGTAAAGAGAAGCACTTGTGTGGATATAGGATTGAGGTAAAACACCAAAGGCCAGCTTCCCCCGGCTCCTCAGTTTCTGTATCCATAACGCACCCAACTGATCCAGTACTGCCGCTGCCATCTTTCACCCTCCCGCTGCCAATTCTTTGTATTTCTAGTAGAGATGGGGTTTCACCATGTTGGCTAGGCTGGTCTTGAACTCCTGACCTCAGGTGATCCACCTGCCTCGGCCTTCCAAAGTGCTGGGATTACAGGCATGAGCCACTGTGCCCACCCTTATTTTTTTTTTTGTTTTTTGTTTTTAAAGAGATAGGGTCTCGCTATGTTGCCCAGGCTGGAGTGCAGTGGCTATTCACAGGCACGATCCCACTACTGATCAGCACGGGAGTTTTGACCTGCTCCGTTTCCAACCTGGGCTGGTTCACCCCTCCTTAGGCAACCTGGTGGTCACCTGATCCCGGGAGGTCACCATATTGATGCCAAACTTAGTGCGGACACCCGATCGTCATAGCGCACTACAGCTCAGAACTCCTGGACCCAAGAGCTCCTCCAGCCTCAGCCTCCCAAATAGCTGAGACTATAGGCATGCACCACCGAGCCCGGCCCCGCCCTTATTTTTATTTTTTGAGACAGAGTTGGCTTTGTCCCCTAAGCTGGAGTGAGTAGTAAGATCTTGGCTCACTGCAACCTCTGCTTTCTGAGCTCAGGCTACCTTCCCACCTCAGCCTCCTGAGTAGCTGGGACTACAGGCATGCACTACCACACTCAGCTAATTTTTTTTTTTTTTTTGAGATGGAGTTTCACTTTTGTAGTCCAGGCTGGAGTGCAATGGGGTGATCTTAGTTCACCGCAACCTCTGTCTCCCGGGTTCAATTGATTATCTTGCCTCAGCTTCCCAAGGAGCTGGGATTACAGGCATGTGCCACCTCACCCAGCTAATTTTGTATTTTTAGTAGAAACGGGATTTCTTCATGTTGGTCAGGCTGGTCTCGAACTCCCAACCTCAGGTGATCCGCCTGCTTCCCAAAGTTCTAGGATTACAGGCATGAGCCAACATGCCTGGCACCCAGCTAATTATTGTATTGTTTTAGTAGAGACAGGGTTTTGCCACGTTGCCCAGGCTGGTTTTGAACTCCTGAACTCAAGCAATCCTCCCACCTCAGCTACCCAAAGTCCTGAGATTACAGGTGTGAACCACTATGCCTGTCCAAATGTAAATATTAAATTTGCTTTTTTAGATGGAGTCTCACTCTGTTGCCCAGGTTTGAGTACAGTAGTGCAATCTCAGCTCACTCCTCCACCTCCTGGGTTCAAGCGATTCTCCTGCCTCATCCTCCCAAGTAGCTTGGATTACAGGCATGTGCCACCATGCCTGTCTAATTTTGTATTTTTAATAGAGACAGGGTTTCTCCATGTTGGTCAGGCTGGTCTTGAACTCCTGACCTCAGGTGACCCGCCTGCCTTGGCCTCCCAAAGTGCTGAGATTATAGGCATGAGCCACCGTGCCCAGCCAAAATATGTTTTTACATTTACATAAATGTAAAAAACCTTGACCCTTACCTCATATCATATACAAAAATTAACTAGTAATATTTAAATGTAAGAGGTAAAATAATGCAACTGGAAAAAAATGTTGAAAATGTTTTTCAATATTTCAATATTTGCCACAAAAAGCATAAAAAAGAAGAAATAAGTTTGACTTTATCAACATTGAAATCCTTTGTTCCTCAAAAGACACTGTTTACTAGAAAACTAAAAGACAAGCCACAGGACAGGCATGAGGCACCCCCCAGCACTATGGGAGGCAGTGATAGGAGGAGGCTTGAACCTGCTTGAGGCCAGCTCGAGACCAGCCTGGACAACATAGTGAGATCTCATTTCTACCAAAAAAAAAAAAAAAAAATTAGTCGGCGTGGTGGCACACACTTGTAGCCCCAAATACTTGGGAGACTGAGGTGGGAGGATTCCTTGTTCCCAGGAGTTTGAGGCTGCAGTGAGCTGTCATCAGGCTGCAGCACTCCAGGCTGAGCAACATAGTGAGATCTCATCTCAAAAAACATAAAATTCTGAAAATGCAAACTAATCTATATTGCCTGGAAGCAAAACAGTGGCTGCCTGGGAACATGGCAGTAGGGAAGTGAGGGGTAGATTACAAAGGAGTACAGGGAAACTCATGGAGGTGAAGAATATGTTCATTATCTTGCTTGTGGTAATGGTTTCACTGGTATATACATGGTTTTTTGTTGTTTTTTGTTTGTTTGTTTTTGTTTTTTTTGAGACAGAGTCTCCCTCTGTTGCCCAGGCTGGAGTGCAATGGTGCGATCTCAGCTCACTGCAACCTCTGCCTCCCGGGTTCAAGCGATTCTCCTGCCTCAGTCTCCTGACTAGCTGGGATTACAGGCACCCGTCACCATGCTCAGCTAATTTTTGTATTTTTAGTAGAGACAGGGTTTCACCATCTTGACCAGGCTGGTCTTGAACTCCTGACCTCGTGATCCACCTGCCTCAGCCTCTAAAAGTGCTGGGATTACAGGCATGAGCCACTGCGCCTGGCTATGCATGTATTAAAACTAATCAAATTGTACACTTTATATGCCGTTTATTGTACATTAATTATATATAAGGAAAGCTGTTTTAAAAATACAATAAAATAGCAATCATAATATGTGCTTTTCGGCAGTTTATAAAGCACCATGTGACCTTCACAACACCCTAGTGAGGTAAAGAGCCAGGCAGTAGTTTCCTGGTTTTACAGATGAAACACTGAGGCTGAGAGAGATGACAGGGTTTGCCCCAGGTTACAACACAAGGATATAAGTGAGCTGGATTGGGGCCTATGCCTTAGGTTGAATCAGCAGGGTAAAGAGGGCTAGAATTAGATTCCAGGCTGTCTCAGCCATTTATAGCTGGGTTCCTCATGTTATTGCTTTATTTATTCTTTTATTGTGAAATAGAACACAGTAAAAAAAAAAATACGCATAAAACATACATGTCTGGCTGGGCGTGGTGGCTCACTCCTGCAATCCCAGCACTTTGGGAGGCTGAGGCAGGCAGATCACCTGAGGTCAGGCATTCAAGACCAGCCTGGCCAACATGGTGAAGCCCCATCTCTACCAAAAATACAAAAATTAGCCTGGTGTGGTGGCACACACCTGTAATCCCAGCTACTCCGGAGGCTGAGTTAGGAGAATCGCTTGGCCAAGGCAGGAGAATCACTTGAACCTGAAAGGCAGAGGTTGCAGTGAACCAAGATCATGCCCTTGCACTCCAGCCTAGGCAGCAGAGCAAGACTCTTAAAAAAAAAAGTATACCCATGTAGTCATTACACAGGTAAATCAAGAAACATATTGCTAGCAGGGGGTGCCCTGAGAGGCCCCTCCTCAGTCACAGCTCCCTCCCCAGATTACTACTGCCTTCACTGTGAGCCCGAATCATCTCTCTCCTGGATTACTTCAACATCCTTCTAAGTGCATCTTCTTGGCCTACCCTCCCCCGCTTCCTTCTCAACACAATAGTCAGAAGATTCCTTTTATTTATTTATTTAGACAGAGTGTTGCTCTGTCACTCAGGCTGGAGAGCAGTGGCACAATCTTGGCTTACTGCAACCTCTGCCCTCTCAAGCAATCCTCCTACCTCCTGCCTCAACCTCCCCAGTAGCTGGAACCACAGGTGCACACCATCATGCCCTGCTAATTTTTGTGTGTTTTTTTTGGTGGAGAAGGTGTTTTGCCATGTTGCCCAGGCTGGTCTTGAACTCCTGGGCTTAGGTGATCCTGCCTTGGCTTCCCAAAATGCTGGGATTACAGGCTTGAACCATCATGCCTTGCCAGAAAACTCCTGTTAGTTTTTTATTTTATTCATTTATTTATTAAGATGGGGTTTCACCATGATGGCCAGGCTGGTCTTGAACTCCTGGCCTCAGGTGATCCACCCACCTCGGCCTCCCAAAGTGCTAGGATTACAGGCATGAGCCACCACGCCCGGCCTTTATTTTATTTTAAGACAGAGTCTCTCTCTGTCTCCCAGGCTGGAGTGCAGTGGCGCAATCTCTGCTCACTGCAACCTCTGCCTCCTGGGTTCAAGCGATTCTCCTGCCTCATCCTCCTCAGTAGCTGGGATTACAAGTGCCCGCTACCACACCCAGCTAATTTTTATATTTTTATTGTAGATGGGGTTTCGCCACATTTGCCAGGCTGGTCTCAAACTCCTGACCTCAAGTGATCAGCCCTTCTTGGCCCCCCAAAGTGCTAGGATTACAGAAGCCACCATGCCCGGCCTTTTTTAAAATTTGAAACAGAACTTTGCTCTGTCACCCATGCTGGAATGTAGTGGCATAATCATGGCTTACTGCAGCAAAGTGCCACCACGTCCAGCTAATTTTTGTATTTCCTGTAGAGACATGGATTCACCATGCTGCTCAAACTCCTGGGCTCAAGTGATCTACCTGCAGCAGCCTCTCAAGGTGCTGGGAATACTCTTTGCACCATTGCCTCCAGTCCCATTCAGCTCTTAAAGAATATCTGGGCTCCTTCCAGTTTTTGGTCACATTGAACAATACAGTACAATCGCAAATGTGTCTCTTGGCACATGTGTATGACATTTTACAGAGCATATGCCTAGGAGTAGAACTGTAGCGTTGTAGTGTATGTGGCTCTTTGATTTTACTAGATAATACCAAATGGTTTCCAAAGTGTTTGCATCAGTCTACCCTCTCACCTTTTTTTTTTCAGATGGAGTTTCACTCTTGTTGCCCAGACTGGAGTGTAATGGCAAGATCTCAGCTCACCGAAACCTCCGCCTGCTGGGTTCAAGCTATTCTCCTGCCTCAGCCTCCTAAGTAGCTTACAGGCACGCGCTGCCACGCCCAGCTAATTTTTGTATTTTTAGCAGAGATGGGGTTTCTCCATGTTGGTCAGGGGGGTCTCGAACTCCCAACCTCAGGTGATCCCCCCCGCCTCGGCCTCCCAAAGTGCTGGGATTACAGGCGTGAGCCACCACACCTGGCCTCCCTCTCACCTTTTTGAACCTCATTTCTCTTGTGTTTTGTTCGTAAAATAAGAGGATTGAAGGGTAGAATTTCTGAGATCTCTTTTGGTCCTGATATCTCATGAATCTGTGATCAAGGAGCCCTAAATCAGCAGCACTTGGTGCTGAGCATTTCTTTCTTTCTTTTTTTTATTGAGACCGAGTTTCGCTCTTGTGGCCCAGGCTGGAGTGCAATGGCACGATCTCGGCTCATCGAAACCTCCACCTCAGCCTCCCGAGTAGCTGGGATTACAGGCATGTGCCACCACACCCAGCTAATTTTGTATTTTTAGTAGAGATGGGGTTTCTCCATGTTGGTCAGGCTGGTCTTGAACTCCCATCCTCAGGTGATCCACCTGTCTTGACCTCCCAAAGTACTGGGAGTACAAAGCTTGAGCAACCATGCCTGGCCTGGTACTGAGCATTTCTGAGGGAACACCAAAGTTATGAGAGAGAGAGGTCAATGCAACCTGTGCTGGAGATGAGGCCTGCAAATGCTGTAGGGCTGGGCACAGTTCTAAACCTTGAATATTGGTGTTATAACAACCTGGGCAAGGTGGCATGACCCAGTCTCTACAAAAAAAAAATTTCTGTTTTTAATTATCCAGTTATGGTGGCATTTGCCTATAGTGCCAGTTACTCTGGAAACTGAGGCAGGAAGATCACCTGAGCCTAGGAGGTTGAGGCTGAAGTGAGCTGTCATTGAGCCACTGCTCACTGCTCTCCAGCCTGGGTGACAGAGTGAGACCCTGTCTCAAAAAAAAAAAAAAAATCCAGCCAGGCACAGTGTCTCACACATGTATCCCAGCACTTTGGTAGGCCAAGGAGGGAGGATCACTTGAGCCTAGGAGTTTGAGACCAGCCTGGGCAACTTACTGAGACCCCATCTCTATGGGAAAAAAAATGGTGTTGGGTAGAGACTTGGGCCTTGACAGAGCCTGGCAACTCTTATCTGTACACCATGACCTCTGCTCCTGTCTGCACTTGAGAGAATTTCCAAACACAGAATATGGCAAAGAGAGACAAGAGGCAAAAATAATAAACTCAGCCAGGTGCAGTGGATCACACCCGTAATCCCAGCAGTTTGGGAGGCTGAGGTAGGTGGATCACCTGAGGTCAGGAGTTTGAGACCAGCCTGGCCAACAGGGTGAAATCCTCATCTCTACAAAAATACAAAAATTAGCTGGGCAAGGTGGCACTTGCCTATAATCACAGCTACTTGGGAGGCTGAGGCAGGAGAATCACTTGAACTCAGGAGGCAGAGGCTGCAGTGAGCCAAGATCATGCCACTGCATTCCAGCCTGGGTGACAAAGTAAGACTCTGTCTCAAAAAAAGAAAAAAGTAAATAGAATGATGAGAAGATGGGTTCCAGATTGATTAATTTGGGGCAGATGAACCTCTGTGCAGGTGTGGTAGGGTAACAAGAGAGTCCTCCTTGAGGAGGCTAGGGGTTAGGGGCAGAGACCTGGTATGAGACCACTGAGTGAACTGGAAAACTTCAGTGGCTGGCTCATGGGCCCTCTGGCCAGCACCTCTCCTCCCTCATTCCTTGGACAGTTATTTTTTGTTGTTCCTGCCCAGGAATAGACAAACTTAGGCGTAGCAACACCTAAATGGAGGACAATCACTCAGCAAACATTTATTGAGTACTTACTATGTACCAGTCATTATTATTATTGTTTTTTTGAGACAGAGTCTTACTCTGTCACCCATGCTGGAGTGCAATGGTAGGATCTCAGCTCACAGCAACTTCTGCCTCCCAGGTTCAAGCAATTGTGCCTCAGCCTCCTGATTAGCTGGATTACAGGCCCATGGCCACCACGCCTGGCTAATTTTTGTATTTTTAGTACAGATGGGGTTTCACCATGTTGGTCAGGCTGGTCTCAAACTCCTGACCTCGTGATCCACCCGCTTCGGCCTTCCACAGTGCTGGGATTATAGGTGTGAGCCACCTCGCCTGGCCACCAGTTATTATTTTAACTGCTAGAAATACAGCAATGAAGAACATAGACAAAGATCCCTATCTTCATCATGCACATATGCAAGTATATCTGAAGGATAAATTATTAGAAATGGAATTACTGGACCAAAAGGCAAATGAATTTAAAATGTTTGCTGATATTACCAAATTGACATACAAAGAGTTTATTATATTTTATGTCCCATTTGGATGACCATTTCCCTAGGAGTGTATCTGTCTGTCTTTCTTTCTTTTTTCTGAGACAGGGTCTAACTCTGTAACCCAGGCTGGTGTTCAGTGGTGCAGTCACTGAACTGCATTTTTTTTTTTTTTTTTTTTTTTTTGAGATAGAGTCTCACTTTGTTGCCCAGGCTAGGGGACAGTGGTGCAATCTCAGCTCACTGCAACCTCCACCTCCCGGGTTCAAGCTATTCTCCTGCCACAGCCTCCCGAGTAACTGGGATTACAGGCATGCACCACCACGCCCGGCTAATTTTTTGTATTTTTAGTAAAGACGGAGTTTTGCCATGTTGGCCATGCTGGTCTTGAACTCCTGGCCTCAAGTGATCTGTCTGCTTTGGCCTTCCAAAGTGCTGGGATTACAGGTGTGAGCCATCACGACTGGCCTCCCCCATTTTAGGACTAAGAGAAGAAAGGTGATAAGGCACTGCTATTTCAAAAAATTGAATGGGAGGGAAGGGACCAGAAAGTGACATCATCAGGGGGCACTTGGTTCAGGCATGGGTAGCAAGTTCAGTTACCTTACTCCTGGCAGCAACAGAAGTGGGGGGAGGGGGGTCTTGGAGAAGTTTTTGTCTGTAAGTGTCACAACACTGTTGCAGCGGGAGTATGACCCAAAGTGCTTGGCAGGAGCATAGGCCTGCTGCTTCCCTGCATTCTGGGCTGACTTCTTCACCTGAGCTGGACAGTGGATGCATTTGGCCTTCTTCCTGGAACTAGACAGCTGTTAGGCTTGGGGAGCAGCTCGGGACCCACAGAGTTGGGGTGCAGGTAGGGAAGGAGGCTGCAGCATGTTGGAACAGTAAATACATGTCCTGATTTCCGGGACTGATTTCATGTATTCTGCCCCACAAGTTCACCAGCACCTGTCAGACTGGATGTCCCGGTTTTTGGTTTGGAAAATACGATCTGTCTCAGGTAATGGAGAAGGGGGAGACAGCAGTTCATTCATTCCAGTGTCTAAGCCTGAGGTTGGTGGGAGCGAGAGACCGTCAGAGATGGCTCCAGTCCTGCGTTGGAATTTCGCCTTGAATTCCCAGCTCCGCCCAGATCCATGCTGAGGCGAGCAGGTGAGTGGGATGGATGGCGCTGTGCCTGGCAGCCTCGTAGCCTCACTTGCTTACCGTGGCCTCCACCCTATCCCACACTGGGAAGTTGTCTCTGTTAACCTCAGCTCAGCTTTGCCCCATCGGCCCAGTAGGGAGACTCCAGGGAGGGGAGAGGCGCCACGTGCTAATGGAAAGCGGCCTGCCAGCCACGACTGCTTAAAGAGATGGTCTAAGCAATCAGGTTCGGTGCGGCCCAGATGCAGACGTCCGTTTCTCCCAAGGGAGGGAGCAAGGGGACTCCAGGTCCCCAAGCTGCACTACAGCCAGTTGGGCTAACATCCCACCCTCCCTTCCCCCAACTCCCCGAGTAGCAGTCCGTCCAACCCCCCAAGCGATCAGGCCACTACCCCCAGGCCCGCGCGTTCTCCTCCCAGCCTAGCCCGGCCCATCTGCCCACCCGGGGCCCCGCCCTCGGCTCCGCCCCGGCCCGGCCCCGCCGGCTCCCAAGAGGCGGTGGACGGGCCAGCGGGACTACAAGTCCCAGCAGGCCTCGGGGCCCGCCCTCGGGGGGGCGGGGACACAGCAGCAGCGAATTGGGAGGAGCCCTGGCGCTCAGGCTAGGGAACGCGTGTGACCAATCGCGGGGCCGCTCTCGCTGTGAGCCGATGGGGGCGGGGAGAAGCCCGGCTGGGCCGGGACAAAAGCCGGATCCCGGGTAGCTGCCGGCGGCTGGAGCACTCCGGATTTTGTGGTGTTCGTGTTTCCTGTGGAGCGAGTGCCGCGCACGGACTTTCGCAGAGAGGTGAGCGCGGACCACTGTTTTCGCTGGCTGGACCCCGCTCGCCCTAGGAGCTTCCTGCCTCCTTCCCCCAACCCGGAACCGCCTTCCTCGACGCGGGCTCGGTGCTCACGCGCCCTCCCTGCACCTGCTTGGAAGTTTTGAGGGTGTTAGCTTTAGATTCGCCTTCTCCCGGGGTCCCGGCTGGTGGCCGCATGTCGACGCTCTCCCCCGCCCCCCCACATTCCAGTTCTTGGGAGTTTGCGCCGGGCTTGCCGCCGTCCTTGCTTTTCCTGCCTCTGCCACATTGCATGGGCCCCCTCCTGGCGCGCCTCACCCCGCCCGGGCACAGCTATCGAGCCTCCTTTGCTGCCTTTTGGCCCCATCAGAGTTCCCCCATCGGATGCCGGGACGGGAAGTCGCGGTGGCGACTGGTCCCACTCCGATCCCTCACTGGCCAGGCCCAGGCCCTTCCCTTGCTTGGTTCTGTGGAGACTGGATTGAGCTCCACGCCCAAGTGGAGGGAATGAGCTGGGCGCGCCTCCGGAGCGGGCCACGCGGGGCCAGGCTGCCCCAGGATGCCGGAGGCCTCAGCAAGGACTCTTCTCGCACTGGAGGTGCCGTCGAGTCCAACCCCTAAGCGACAGATGGTCGGGATGCCACCCCACCCTTGAGCTGACGCCGAGTCTGGCCGAGACAAAGTCCTCAAGGGACTGGAGGATGCTGCCGCCGCCCTCCTGTCGAGCCTGGCAATGGGCCAGTCCCAGCCCCTGCCGCCCTCTCCAACCTTGGCAGCCAGCAGTGCCAAGTTCTGCCGTTACGGGGTCCCAGGAGGTCTCCTGGGAAGAGGATTTTGGAAGGGATGATAAGGAGAAGTGCACAGCACGGTTTGATCAGCTAGCCTACTCCTCTTCACCCTTAGCTTTGCTTTGTGTTTCCAGCCGGCTCAGCTGAACTAAAATATTGGGTGAGGGACAGCTGGTAGGTCCCAGTTGCCCAGAGGGGTGATTTTTCACCTCTTAGAAACCTTCCGAAACAGCTTGGGGGGGCGGTAGTGGGAAGAGCCCTCAGACACTGGGCAGCTGATGCCTCCATCCCCATTCTGACACTAATGCCTGCCTTAGTAGGGGGCACTCACAGAATTCTGCCTTTCTAGAACTTACTCCAGAGATTGCCTGTCCTCTCAAATAATAAAAATAATAATTCCCAGCTGGGCTCGGTGGCTTACGCCTGTAATCCCAGCACTTTTGGGAGGCCGGAGATCAAAACCATCCTAGCCAACATGGTGAAACCCTGTCTCTACTAAAATACAAAAATCAGCTGGTCGTGGTGGTGCAAGCCTGTAGCCCCAGCTACTTAGGAGGCTGAGGCAGGAGAATCACTTGAACCAGGGAGGTGGAGGTTGCAGTGAGCTGAGATCACGCCACTGCACTCCAGCCTGGTGACAGAGTGAGACTCTGTGTAAAATAATAATAATAATTTCCAATCCTGCAGATACTAACCTTCAAATGAGTGTTTTTGTCTTTCCCAGAGGTACCTTAAGTAGCATCCCCAGTGATCCCTTCCACTAGCTGTGTCCCAGGGGTATGTCCTGGGGAGCAGGCTTCTTTCATTCAGCTTTCTGTGTAGGCTGCTTCTTTCAGTGTCTGCTAAAAGTGAACTCAATCCTGGGTCACTCACCCGTCTGCAGAAAAGACCCCATTCAGCTCATAAGGTCTGTCCCTCAGGGAATGTGTGTATGTGTGTGTTTTCAGGTTCCTGGGCATGACTTCCCCCAAATGGTTTACAGATTACCTGTTACCAAGTAACAGTTCCTGGAGTCCGAGCTCAGCCCAACCATCTATCACGAATTTGACAGCGCATTCAGCTACTGGGGATGCACACTAAGACTTTGAGGGGAGAGGTCCCAAACCCAGACAGGTATTTGTAGGTATTTGCCCATTCCACTAGAGCAAATGTTGTTTTTTTTTTTTTTGAGACAGAGTCTCACTCTGTTGGCTGGGCTGGAGTGCAGTGGCACGATCTTGGCTCACTACAACCTCCGCCTCCCAGATTCAAGGGATTCTCCTGTCTCAGTCTTCCAAGTAGCTGGGATTTACAGACACCCACCACCACACCTGGCTAATTTTTTTTTTTTTGTGATGGAGTGCTCTGTCACTCTGTCACCAGGCTGGAGTGCAGTGACACAATCTCGACTCACTGAAATCTCTGACTCCCAGGTTGAAGCGATTCTCCTGCCTCAGTCTCCCAAGTAGCTGGGATTATGGGCAGGCGCCATTACGCCGCCTAATTTTTGTATTTTTAGTAGAGATGGGGTTTCACCATGTTGGCTGGGCTGGTCTCGATCTCCTGACCTCATCGTGATCCACCCACCTTGGCCTCCCAAAGTGTTGGTATGACAGGCGTGAGCCACCGTGCCCTGCCAATAATTTTTTTTTTTTTTTGAGACAGAGTCTCGCTCTGTTGCCAGGCCCCAGGCTAGAGTGCAGTGGCTTGATGTCGGCTCACTGCAACCTCCACCTCTCTGGGTTCAAGCAATTCTCCTGCCTCAGCCTCCCAAGTAGAACTACAGACGCGCACCACCAGGCCCAGCTAATTTTTATGTTTTAGTAGAGACGGGGTTTCACTATGTTGGCCAGGAGGGTCTCGATCTCTTGACCTTGTGATCTGCCCGCCTCGGCCTCCCAAAGTGCTGGGATTACAGGCGTGAGCCACCTCGCCTGGCCTTAATTTTTGTATTTTAAATAGAGACAGGGTTTCACCATGTTGGCCAGACTGGTCTTGAACTCCTGACCTCAGGTAATCCACCCACCTTGGCCTCCCAAAGGGCTGGGATTATAGGCGTGACGGCCAATCAAATGTTCTTAACTGGTGGTCAATCTGTGGGCCATCAGATAGTCACAGGTGAGCACCTTGAAACGATGTGCGCAGTTGAATATGTATGTGTACATTTTTCTGGGGCTTTCTTCAGTCTCAGAAGAGTCTGAGACCTCAAAGAGGTTAAGAGCCACTGCTTTAGAGAGACTTTAAGACCTTACTGAACCATTAAAGTTGCGATTTATCTTTACTGAGTCCACTCCCTGGGTTTATGAGCCAGGTGCCTTCTCTGTATTGGTGAATGTGCAGAGGCCCTTTTTTTATTCTCTTGTATACATTCCTTGACTCAACCTCCCCTATCTTAGCCAGAATGCTCTAGTGGCAAATCTCTTGTTTTGGTAAACTGGCAAATCTTGTTTTTTATCCTTTATCATCCCCTCGTTATATCTTCTTTCCCATCCCCCTTCCAAAGACCCTATGGAGGTGGACTCTTGGACCTGAAATATGATCTGAGTCTCAAGAAAATTGTGATTTCTCAGCTGCAGGGGTCCGTTTTCTCCTTGTCTTTTCCAAAGTTGGATCTTGTATCTGTTTTGGAGGTGCCAGGTTCAGAGGACTGTTTTACTGGGAGTGTCAGACTTCTAGAAAGGTGTAAGTCGAGGGACTTCCTTTCTCCTGGAGTTATGGAAGGAGTCTGAATTGCTGAGGATCATCAGCTATGCCCCCTCTCTCTGAGTGTGCCTTTATCTGCCCTGGGCTACACTCTGTTTGGGAGGGGGGTAGGGGGTGTACCCATTTAATTTCAGGACCAGTTTTTCTGGTTTGAGTCAAGAAGATTGGGAAATGGAGCAGTGGGTGGGAGGTGGAGGACTGTCGGGCAGTGGGGCTGGTTGGGCATCTCTGGAAACTCATATTGAGAAGGAATCTCAAGTCATTCCAGGGGAAGGCCAGAAAAGGGAACATCTCCTCTGAGCCCCTTCCCAGCTACCCCACTTTAGGCAGACACCCAGGCTGAATACGCCCATTGGGTGTGCCATGCTGGATACTAGCTGGGAGGCTTACCAGCCGAGCTAGGATTAGAACCCGAAGCCCTACCAGCCTGGCCAATTGGGAGGTGGTTGCAAAGTGGCCCCTGGAATGTTGGCCTTCTCTGAGCTGGGAATGGAGACCCAGCTTCCGGCATGTGTTAACCAGCCGGTTCCTTCACTCTGCCCTCCTTTATATGTACTGGACTTTTTTCTCCCCTAGCAAATTCAATAGCTTTGCTTCTGGGCCTTGGCCAGGGAGACTGGAGTGACTTCCTGATCCAGCCAAGCTCTTGGCCTCCCCCATTTCCACCTCTTGCATTCCCCTCCCCAGCTCACTCCTTGAGTCACCCACAGGTGAATGGGTGTCTCAGGACAGAGTGGTGGGGAGGGGGGGATGATGAAATTCTCATCATGAACTCTTTGAAGTGAAAATGACACACAGGCCTGGTTCTTGGGAAAATGGTCTTTTCTTGGGCTGGTGTGGATTTTTTTGGGGACCTAGGTGTATTAGGGTTTGGGTTTGAGTCTCAGGTCACAACCTTGCTTATTATTAGGGCTTCTTGGGCAAGTTATCCTAACCCCGCTGAGCTTTTATTCCCCATCTAAGAAATGGGGTTGTAAATCTCAGTGTACCTCCCAGAGCTCATATGAGATGAGTTTTTTTATCTTTTTTTAGACACAGGGTCTTGCTCTGACACCCAGGCTGGAGTGCAGTGGTGCAATCATAGCTCACTGTAGCCTCAAATTCCAAGATGAGTTTCCTTAAATATGTGATGGAGGATGGTTTCTGCCTCTTCTCCTCCTCCTCCCACTCTGGTTCAGTTAGAAGTGACCGGTACAGGGTGGTCCCCAGAGAGGCCTCTGTTTTGTTTAGTGAGTTTTGGTCTAAATTAGCAGCTGGATGACTCAGTGGAGCAGATGGGATGTACTAAAGGTCAGTTTCCCTGCCCTGTGTCTGCTTCATACTTGGGGTAGGAGGTCAGTGTTTGGGAGAAAAGAGCTTTGGAGAAAAGAGCTTTGCGATGACCCTCCCCCTCCCCTACTCTCCTCCTAACCAGGAGCTGAGGGTGTGACTCTGCTTGAGGCTAAGTAAACTTGCTGGCTTGGCCAGTGGCCTGGTGGTGTGTAAGGGTGTGTGTAGGGGTAAATCTGGGTGCAGGGCAGATGAAACCTGTAGGGAGAAAAAGGCTAGCCTTTTGCAATTTCAGCTGTACTCTGCACTGGTCAGAGAACAGAAGGGTATTCAGTGTCTCTGTGCCCACCTCGATGGAACCAGCACTCAGATTTGGGTCAAAGCACTGGTATTCCTGGCCTCCCAGCCAGCTGCCTTTTGCTCCAGGATGAGTCTGGTTGTGGGTTAGCTAGTTTGCCTAGAGGGAATGGGGCAGGGTGAGGCAAGAGTCCCAAGGCAAATGGCACCTTTGTTTTTCTCTAACCTCCCTCACCCACTGTCTCGGGATTGTCTTCCTCTGCTGGCAGAAGTGCTGCTTGAAATCTCTCTTCCACTCCTCCTGCTGGACAGCATTTTTTCCTTCCTCTTGAGAAAAGCCTGGTTTTCTTGTCTGGGGCAACTGGGAGTGGGTCTGCCCTGCTGGGGAAGGTAGTGCCTCCGCATGCCTACCTGCTCTGACCAGCTCATGTCTCCCAGACAGGTAGAGCAGGACCCTCTGCAGCCATGTCGGCCAAGGCAATTTCGGAGCAGACGGGCAAAGAACTGCTTTACAAGTTCATCTGCACCACCTCAGCCATCCAGAATCGGTTCAAGTATGCTCGGGTCACTCCTGACACAGACTGGGCCCGCCTGCTGCAGGACCACCCCTGGCTGCTCAGCCAGGTGAGCCCTGCCTCCACTCTGGGCTGTTCTTCCAGGCCCAGGGTCTGAGGAAGAGAAAGCTGTTGGTTTGTTGGAGACGCTGAGGGGGGTCACAAGGGTTGGAGCCTGCCAGCAGCAGCAGTGGGCGGCATTGCCATGGGCTGAGCAGGGTTTATCTTCATGCTGAGCCCTACATGTTGAGGTAACCCAGCCTGGTATACCCTGCCATGGGCTTGAAACTGGACAAACTGGCACCTAAACCACAGCTGTATTTATTAACCATGTGGCCTGGGGCAAGCCATTTCACCTCTTTGAGGTTTAGATTCCCCATCTCTCCAATGGGATAATACTGACTCTGAGCTCTAAGAATTAGCAAAAAAGTCCGGAAAGCATTTCGCGTGCTTGCTGCCTGGCACATGGTAGATGCTCAGTAAAAAGTAGGTGTATGCTCTCTCTTCCTCCAAGTGGAGTATATCAGGAGTGTATCAAGGCAATTAGGAAGTGTCACTTTGTACTTTGTGAAGAAGGGCCCTGACCCTGGAGGGTCAGCTTGAAATAGAGGCTCCGTTCTTGAGATCTTTGCAGGGCCATTGTTGGGAAGCGCTTAGATTTCTTTGGCAGGGCCCAGAGAGCAGGCCTAGGACCAGTGGTGGGGTTTCCTCCCACTAGGAGGCAGCTTAACTGCAAAGGGAGGGAGGGAGGGAGGGAGGGAGTGAGGGAGTGAGTTTCCTGGCCCTGGAGATGTATGAGCAGTGGTTAGGGGCTACTTGTTGGGCCTTTTGTAGGCAGGGTTCAAGCACAGGGATGGGGTTGACCAGATGACCTCTAAGGCTCCTTGCTGCCCCAAGCCTGTGTCTCTCTGTTCTCCTCTTTGGAACACATGTTCTGGGCCATATTCTGAGGGGCTTACCATTGAATGAAGACACTAATGTATTACATAGGGAGGGTAGAGAATCACTTATTCACTTAGCAGGTATTTGCTGAGCACCTGCTCTGTGCCAGGCTTCATTTGGGCACGAATGGCTCTAGATACCTGGTTCTCAAAAGAAAGATATTGGCTAAGGTAGGTGGGGGAAGCTTCCAGGAATTGACCCTCAAGGATGGATGGGACTGGCTTTGGAGCAGAGTGAATGGGAAGTCAATCCCTGCTGTCCTCTACTTTGGGTCCCCAAACTACTACCGTTTATCTAATTCTTCCTCTAAGTACAAACTCCTCTCATTCCAGAACTTGGTAGTCAAGCCAGACCAACTGATCAAACGTCGTGGAAAACTTGGCCTAGTTGGGGTCAACCTCACTCTGGATGGGGTCAAGTCCTGGCTAAAGCCACGGCTGGGACAGGAAGCCACAGTGAGTGGGTATGGGGTCAGGGTGGACATGCGTGGTAACACAAGCAAATATGGTCACCTCCAGGTCAGCAGTTCTGTGGATCACCCCCACAGCCAGTCCCATTGCAGCCCAGGGAAGTCGGGAGTCCTGTGGCACTGACCCACTCAGGTGGCCACCAGCAGCAGGGCCAGTCTTGGTGCTCATGCCCAGCTCCCTCATCAGGACATCCGAACTTTGTTTTATTGGTTTGGGCAAGACGTGCTATAGAGGAAACCCCAATATAGTTCAAGAGCCAGGTGGAAACGGTCTGATCCTTTAACAGTGATTGTGGAGATGAGGCTCTGAGGCCCCCCACCACTTTTTTTTTGAGAGAGAGTTTTGCTTTTGCAGCCCAGGTTGGAGTGCAGTAGCATGATCTCATCTCACTGCAACCTCTGCCTCCTGGGTTCAAGTGATTCTCCAGCCTCAGCCTCCTGAGTAGCTGGGATTACAGGCATGTACCAACATACCCAGCTAATTTTATATTTATATTTCTCCACGTTTGCCAGGCTGGTTTCAAACTTCTGACCTCAGGTGATCTGCCTGTTTCAGCCTCCCAAAGTGCTGGGATTATAGGCATGAGCCACCGTGCCAGGCCACTTAAAAGAAATTTTTAGTAGAGGTGAGATTTTGCTATGTTGCCTGGGCTGGTGTTGAACTCCTGAGCTCAAGCAATCGTCTTGCCTTGGCCTCCTATAGTTCTGAGGTTATAGACATGAGCAATCATGCTGGACCTTTTTATGTTTTGGTTTTTACTTTATTTGTTTATTTATTTTTTGGGATAGAGTTTTGCTCTTGTTGCCCAGGCTGGAGTGCAGTGGTGGGATCTCCGCTCACCACAACCTCCACCTCTCAGGTTCAAATGCTTCTCCTGCCTCAGCCTCCTGAGTAGCTGGGATTACAGGCATGAGCCACCACACCCAGCAAATTTTGTGTTTTTAGTAGATGGAGTTTCTCCATGTTAGTCAGGCTGGTCTCGAACTCCTGACCTCAGGTGATCTACCCACCTCGGCCTCCCAAAGTGCTGGGATTACAGGCGTGAGCCACCGTGCCTGGCCTACTTTATTTTTATTTATTTTATTTTTTTTGAGACGGAGTTTCACTCTTGTTACCCAGGCTGGAGTGCAATGGCGCGATCTCGGCTCACCACAACCTCCACCTCCTGGGTTCAGGCAATTCTCCTGCCTCAGCCTCCTGAGTAGCTGGGATTACAGGCATGTGCCATCATGCCCAGCTAATTTTTTGTATTTTTAGTAGAGATGGGGTTTCACCATGTTGATCAGGATGGTCTCGATCTCTTGACCTCGTGATCCACCTGCCTCGGCCTCCCAAAGTGCTAGGATTACAGGCTTGAGCCACCGCGCCCGGCCTACTTTATTTTTTTAAAGACAGGGTCTCACACTGTCAACTCAAAGCTGGAGTGCAGTGGCACATTCATGTCTCACTACAGCCTCCACTTCCCAGCTTCAAGTTATCCTCTCACCTCAGCTTCTTGAGTAGCTGGGACTATAGGTGCATGCCACCATGCCAGGCTGCTTTAAAAAATTTTTTTTGTAGATATGGGGTCTCTCATGTTACCCAGGCTGGTCTCAAACTCCTGGCCTCAGATAATCCTCCTGCCTTAGCTTCCTACGTAGCTGGGACTACAGACATGTGCCACGAAGCCCAAATTCAGTTATTGACTTCTCCCAGCTTGGTGATGAATTTCAACTATATAGATGAGAGAGTTAAAGTGAAACACGGTTTAGGAAGGCTAAGAGATACCTGGAAATAAAATTATGTTTTTTCTTCTCACTCCCCAAGGGAGCTGGAGGACTGAGGGAGGGAGTGGGGCTGAGGCCTGGCCTAGCTTGGGAAGAATGTGCTGTCCACACCCTGGCTCTGTGCACGTGGTTCTGAAGGGCCTGGTGCTCGTCTGGGTGAAGCTGCACCAGGGATGAGCTGTTTTCTTCCTTAGCTGCCTCGGGAATAGCAGTGAAGGTGGTGATGGAGGTGTCTTCCTCCCTCATTGGCCTTCTTCAGAGCAGCCCTTAATGTTAATTTCGCAGTTTTTGGCCCTCATTCGTAAAAAGAGATGTTTGAAGTTGCATGTGGACTCAGGCCTGAAGCAACCTGACCCTTGAGTTCCCAGGCCTTTGGAGAGAGGATGGTGGGATTGGAGGGAGGGATGCTGAGCACGTCCCCAGGGAGCACGTTGTGCTTCCTTCTCCTGCTGGCCTCTGGGCGGGGAAGGAGGGGGACGTCAGACATCGGAGCTGGCAGCAGCATTGGGCCGGCAGGAGCGGCTCATTACCTCTGATGGATTGCTGTCTGGTCCCTGAATCAGCAGTGACGCACAGGACGGGTGGGGGGTTTGGAACTTACTGGGATGAGGGCCGCGGCCACCGCCAGGGAATCACTCCAGCTGATTAGCTCTGCAGGCGTGTGGTCCTCAGCCAGGAGAGTCTGTGTGGAGAAGTTTCCCTGATTAAGTCCTGGCTCCCCTCTTCTCCCCCCATTCCCCAGGCCTGGACTCATGTCCTGAGGCTGAGTCACTGTGCCTACCTCAAGGCCGACGAAGTGGAATGGTCAGCTCCCTCCTACCCAGTTCCCCTCCCCCACAAGCTCTGGCACAGCCTTGACTTGTTGGAGCCCTTTCACTTGGGCGGGTCCTATGTCACCATCCAGGGGAGGCCAGGAGTGGACAAGGTCGGTGCGTGTTCAGGCACAGCTTGCATCAGAGCAAGGGGCGAAAGGGCATCTCATGAGGACTTACTGAGCTTAGGGATTGCTGACCCCATTTTTTCTGGAAAATTCTCTCTCTGTTGGATGTGGTGGTGGGAGTGCTTGAGCACCACACCTGGGCAATCCTTTCTTCTGCCCTGATTGAAAGACATGCCATCCCTCTGAGTTTCATCTCCCTCAATTTTTCTGTAGGTTGGCAAGGCCACAGGCTTCCTCAAGAACTTTTTGATCGAGCCCTTTGTCCCCCACAGTCAGGTATGTATGAGGTGGCTCCAGGCTGGGTCTCTCCCTCCTGGAACTTTGGGTTTGTCTACCGTAACATGAAAGAAGTCAAGCTGATGAGGAAAATCAGAGGGACCAGGGTCTCTGAAGCTGCACTGAGGATCTGAAGGTGCTGCGGAATCGGGAGTCCAGAGAGGAAGGAAAGGGCTTGGTCTGCAGCAGGGAGGAATTAGGACTAATAACAAAGGGGACTTCCCAGTATAGGGATGAGAAAGACCTCCAGGCGGGACCCCATCCCTCAGCTGGGGTCACACTGATTCAGTCTGGACCGTCAGCCAGTGGGGTAGTAGCTTCTTCTCCTTGTCCTCAGGGAAGAGATGGTGCAGAAGTCTCTGGGTGAATGTTTTTTACTGAGTTTTAGAAAGCAAGACCATGGGGGTTGGTTTCCTCTCCCAGTACTTGGTAGAACCCCCATCTTCCCCAGTTCAGCACTGCCACCAACCTCACCCCCCAACCCCAGTCCCACCACCTTCTCTCTTTACCTGCAAGGCGGAGGAGTTCTATGTCTGCATCTATGCCACCCGAGAAGGGGACTACGTCCTGTTCCACCATGAGGGAGGTGTGGACGTGGGTGATGTGGACGCCAAGGCCCAGAAGCTGCTTGTTGGTGTGGATGAGAAACTGAATCCTGAGGACATAAAAAAACACCTGTTGGTCCACGCCCCTGAAGACAAGAAAGAGTTGAGTGAAAGGGACGGTGGGGAGGTGGCAGTTGGGATAAGACTGATGGGCCCTGGGCGCAGACCAGGGAGAGCAGAGCGGTCTCCTTGCTGGGAGCAGGCAGTAGGCACTTCCTTAACCTGAGGAAGACAGCTGGGTGCAGGGTGGGGACTGCCTCGGAACCAGACTGAAATATGCCACCAGCGTCCCTCACCTCCTTGCCCCTGTCTGTCTGGCGCCTCCGCCTCCAGCTTCTTGCCTGACAGCTCCTGTCCGCCTCAGTGGCTGAAGAGCGATGTCCAGGGAGCAGGGATTGCAGAGCGGGTGGAAGGGCTGGCAGGGTGCGTGTCGGGAAATGGAGCTGTCAGTGGCAGTGAGAGATTGCTTCGGGGTGCCTGGGGTGCTGCCAAGCTGCTCCCTGATGGATCAACTGTCCCTCTCTCCCTCCCACCTCTAGAATTCTGGCCAGTTTTATCTCCGGCCTCTTCAATTTCTATGAGGACCTGTACTTCACCTACCTCGAGATCAATCCCCTTGGTAACTGGCTCTGCTGGGGTGGGAGGGGGCAAGGGGCCCAGTGCCTGTTGGCAACCCTGGCCTTGGCATTCAGAGAACCAGACTCTCACTGGCCAGAGGGCAACACAAGATAGGGGTGCACAAGCAGAGGGGCCCCCACGCTCGTTTAGTGCCAGTTCCTGTTTCTGAGCTCTCAGAAGGCCGTCATTCTTCTCTCAGTCAATTCCAACATCTCTCTTTGGTTTTAACTTGCTCTGAGATGGGGAAGTCCTGGTGTTTTGTTTTTTTTTTTGAGACAGAGTCTTACCCTGTCGTCCAGGCTAGAGTACAGTGGTGCAGTTTTGGCTCACTGCAACCTCCACCTCCTGAGCTCAAGCAATTTTTCTGCCTCAGCCTCCCAGTAGCTGGGATTTACAGGTACCCACCATCATGCCTGGCTAATTTTTGTATTTTTAGTAGAGGCAGGGTTTCGCCATGTTAGCCAGGCTGGGCTTGAACTCCCAACCTCAGGTAATCTGCCCTCCTTGGCCTCCCAAAGTGCTGGGATTACAGGTGCTGGGATTACAGGCATGAGCCACCCTGCCCGGCCAGAAGTCCTGGTTTTGATCTGACTGTGTGCTGCTGCTGCTGTTGCTCCCACCAGGTCAGGCTGTGCTGACAGCAGGAGGTCAGCCGCCTCTGCACTGCTCTCACTCTCTGGCCCTTCTTTCCTCCCGGGGCACTCAGAGGCCCAACGCTTGCCTCCCACCGTGGGAGTTGGTCAATCATTGACTCTTGATGCTGGAAAGAGCTTGGTCTCAGCCTCTTGGGTTGTGAAGGAAGCAGGTGGTGTTGGGGGAGAGTGGCGTGGGCTGGCTCTGGCCAGGCCTTCTCAGGGCAAAGTCCAAGAAGGCGAGAAATCAAATCATTCCAGCTGAGGATGCAGCCCCTCTAATGGACCAGATGGCCTTGTGCTAACTTCATTAGCTAAATGGTCCTGGGGAGGAGGAAGACGGATGTCCAGGGAGGTGATATAAACGAATCCTGTTGACCAGGGTGGTGTGGGGGGCCCAGTACCCCCAATGGCTCCCGCTCCACCTGACGCGGAGGCTTCCCCCTGGGAGACACGGATGTGCGGATGTGCGTACAGGGGGCGGGGGAAGTGGTCTTCTGTCAGCAACATGTGCCTTAAAACACTTTTTAGTGGCCAGACCATGGGTTTGTGCATGGTTAGATACTCAGGAAGTGTAGCATTTTGGAAAGATGTTTGAAAATTGCCATGGCAACTAATACAGACCTCCGTGTCCCATTACCTATAGGTCAGGGAGAGGGGAATGGTCTCGTAGTATTTGTTTTGCCTTTCATGGGGAAGTGCTCTGTCTCCAATAAGGGTCACTCTGGTTTCTTATTGAGCTTAGAGAGTTCTGACGCCTGAATGGGTCACTGTGGGAGTGGTATTTGCGGAGGGGTTGGAGGTTGGTGGTCGTCTCTCCCCAGAGCCGGTGTCTGATGATTCCCTTGGGAGTGGTGTTTGTGGAAGGGTTGGAGGTTGGTGGGTGTCTGATGATTGCCTCTGCTCCTCTTGAAGTGGTGACCAAAGATGGAGTCTATGTCCTTGACTTGGCGGCCAAGGTGGACGCCACTGCCGACTACATCTGCAAAGTGAAGTGGGGCGACATCGACTTCCCTCCCCCCTTTGGGCGGGAGGCATATCCAGAGGTAAGGCTGGTTTAGAGAGGAGATGGGGACTAGGGGGAGGACAGGGGGAGGTGACTCATCTCTGGTGTGCATTTGGCCCCCCTTCATGAGCTGTTTATTTGGCAGGGAAAAGAAGACCGAGAAGCATTTAATTTTCTTAAAACCCCAATGGGGTAGGGGGTGGGAGTGAGCCAAGCCTCTGAATCCCAGCCAGAAATCCTTTTAGACTTCTCTCTCAATCAGCCTCCCTCCGTTCTTCACTTGATTTGTTGCCTCTCCATGATTGCAAGTGGCTCCTCCTAATCCTGACGGAAGGTCATTTTCTCGGCTGCTCACTGAGAATTTTAATTGCTCCTTCCCACCCTGTCCTCCAATAAGTCCTCACAGCAGGGTCAGGTTTTCTGGGAAGTACCCCAGGCTCAGGGAAGAGGCTGGGCTGGGAGATGGTTTGGCCTGGGGAGACTGGGGGTGGCGTGTGTTGGGCTGGCAGATGCTGGGGTGAGGGCATGGTCAAGCAGAGGGACATGGTGAGGCTCAGTTTAGGCAGAGGGCCAAGGACTTGAAGTCAGAAAAGGGATTTGGGAAGGTTGTCCCTGGGCAGTGATGGTAACTGTGGGTGGTTTTGATACTTATAGACACCATCAACTGTCTTCAAGGCATGTGGGGCCCTGCACAGCCCCTTATTCCCACCCCGTTAAGGTGACTAATGGCCTCTTCATGTCCCTCCTGGGAATGCAGGGAGAGGTCCTAGGATCTGGGACCTGGTAAAGGGGGTACCCCCCAAAGGGCCTATCTGTTGCTGTCTGGTCCCCAGGAAGCCTACATTGCAGACCTAGATGCCAAAAGTGGGGCGAGCCTGAAGCTGACCTTGCTGAACCCCAAGGGGAGGATCTGGACCATGGTGGCCGGGGGTGGCGCCTCTGTCGTGTACAGGTGACTGAAGGGGGCTGCTGAAGGGATGCCAGCCTGGTCTGCCCAGCATCCACTTGTGTGTGACCTGGGTGGATGGGGTCCTGCCACTTTGGTGTGGGAATTTGGGGCAGAGGAAAGCAGTGGCATCCTAGAGGGCTTCGAGGGACTTTGGTGAGGGCCTGCCCTGCACGCGGTGTCTCCTGTAACCTTCTCGTTTGCGTCAAAATGAAGCTGTTTTATGAGTTTAATTCTGATAATTATGTGCTCCATGCAGAGACAGAGCAAATAGAGAAAATGAACTAGAAAGTGAAAGTTGTAAAAATAAAAAAACCAAAAAAAGAATAAAAGAAAAAGAAAAAAAAAAAACAAAAAACAAAAAAAAAAAAAAAAAGAAAAAGAAAAAAAAAGAAAGTAAAAGTTGCCTGGCCATTTCCCTATCCTCTCCCTGACCAGGTCACCCCAGTTAGCAAGCTACTGTATGTCCTGTCAAGCATATATAAATATTTACATTCTTTGCTTTATAGAAATGTTAGGATCATATTCTACACCCTTTACAATAATTAGCAGTCTTGCCTTCAAGCATAGTAGATGCCTGCTCGTTTCTAGATGTGTGATCTGCCATTCCCTTCTGTGAGTGGCTGGCACTCTTTCCTCTGGCTGCATCACACCTTCTCTTGGGCCCTGTCAGGGACTCCTGCAGGGTGTGATTTTTCTTGTCTTTATGTTAGAGAGGTGCTCATTATTCATTTTACTTGCCATTGTCTGTCCGGGGCTCCCCAGTGCCCTGGGGCAGGCAGAGTGTACTGCCCAGAAGAATCTAATGTAGCACCGCCAACCTGCAGGCCAGACTTGCATGGGAGCTGGGGGGCTGCAGGTCCAAGAGGCCGGTTCCACAGGCTGACTCCAGTGTTCTGAGGGATCTGCGTGTCCTCCCAGGCACCAGGCTGCCACCCCCTGCCCCAAGTCTGAGAGCCAAATCTGACTTCTGTGTCTCCTTGGCAGCGATACCATCTGTGATCTAGGGGGTGTCAACGAGCTGGCAAACTATGGGGAGTACTCGGGCGCCCCCAGCGAGCAGCAGACCTATGACTATGCCAAGACGATCCTTTCCCTCATGACCCGAGAGAAGCACCCAGATGGTGAGATGTGTGCGCGTGCACACACACACACACACACACACACACACACACACACACCTGGCCCCACTCCCCCAGGACAGCCCAGTGTGCTGCAATGGGACAGCTTCATCCGAGGAGTCACCAAGGCTGTGTGTCATCCTGGTTCTTTGCAACTTGAGGCTAATCATTTAATTTTTGGCTCTTGGTTTCTCTGACTGCACAGAGGGCAGGGAGCACATCTGTCCATGGGAAGGGACTGAGAGGGTAAGAAGCGACAAGTGCAGGGAGGAGGTGGCTGTAGCATGCTCTTGCTCCGATTGTAGTAAACTCAGTTTATCTGATTATGATAAACTCTGATTGCAGTAAATTCAGTGACCCTCTTATATTACCTGGCCTGTGTGATTCTCAGCACCCCTTTACCACCTGCCCAGTGTTTTGGGGCTCTGCATACCAGTTCCTCTTCCCTTGAGCCAGAGAGAGAGAGATAGAGAGATAGAGAGATTCCCTCCAGAGATATCTAGAAACCAACCTGGATTTTTGGGTGTCGGTTAGGAGTTATGTAGCACTCCTGTGGGTTTGTTCTGACCACTGTCTGGTGGCATAGGTAATGAGAGTTGAGCTGATAAAGTGGAATGTCTGGAGAGACTGTCCTGCTCACTCCCCAGTACCTCCTAGCAGATGGGGGACCCTCATTCAGAGGAACGAGAACTTCCTCAGTTGGATTTCTGGAAAGATGCTCAGGTCTACCTCTGTAACTGTGTTTTTGATTTCTCTCTTACTCTAAATCCAGGCAAGATCCTCATCATTGGAGGCAGCATCGCAAACTTCACCAATGTGGCTGCCACGTTCAAGGTAACAGCTGCAGCAGTGGTGCAGTTTCTGGGAAAAGTGGGTTTGGGGAAAGCAGGGAAGGGGCCTTGAAGGCGGAGTTTGAAGCTGGGCGCAGTGGCTCATGCCTGTAATTCCAACACTTTGGGAGGCTGAGGTGGGTGGATCCCCGAGGTCAGAAGTTCGAGACCAGCCTGACCAACATGGTGAAACCCCATCTCAACTAAAAATACAAAAATTAACCAGGTGTGGTGGCACATGCTTGTAATCCGAGCCACTTGGGAGGCTGAGGCAGGAGAATCGCTTGAACCCAGGAGGCAGAGGTTAGGGTGAGCCGAGATAATGCCATTGCACTCTAGCCTGGACAACAAGAGTGAAACTCCATCTCAAAAAAAAAAAGTGGAGTTTGAGCCAGAGCCAGGTTACCATGAGTTACCCAGGTCAGGTAGGGGGCTCTTGTCCCAGGATCTCTTATGGGGGTGTAGAAAACATTGGGACAGTACCTGTGTGTCTGAAGCTGTGTGTCTGGGCAAGCAGCTGCCAAGCTAGTCCATAACTCTCCCATCTGAGGCATGAGAGGCAAATTTCTGCTTTTCTCCTTCTCAGGACCAATGCTTTGGAGCACTGACTCAGTTGATCCTCCTTTCTTTCTTTCTTTTTTATTTTTTGAGATGGCGTTTCACTCTTGTCATCCAAGTTAGAGTGCAATGGCATGATCTTGGCCCACTGCAACCTCTGCCTCCCAGGTTCAAGTGATTCTCCTGCCTCAGCCTCCTGTGTAGCTGGGGTACTGCCACCACTCCTGGCTAATTTTGTATTTTTAGTGGAGATGGGGTGTCTCCATGTTGGTTAGCCTGGTCTTGAACTCCCGAACTCAGGTGATCTGCCCGTCTCGGCCTCCCAAAGTGCTGGGATTACAGGTGTGAGCCACCATGCCCAAGTGATCCTACTTACTTTCAGCACTCTTGTAAGACTGGGTTCTCTGCATCTCTTGGTCTTACATCTCTTAGTCATGAGCCCCTACTCCAAAAGATTAGAATGAAGAAAGTGCTTTGATGACCTGGGGCTCCTCTCATCCTACCGGGGTCTTCTCAGCCTAGGTGCCTGTTCACGGATCAGGACTGTGTGTGTACATGCTTTAAAGTACATGTGACTGCTGTCAACAAGGATGACAGGGCTAACGTGTCTCAAGAGTCATCCCCTTCAAGATAGCCACCTAAGGAGGCCGTTTATTACTATTCCATACTAACAGATGTTCAGTGAGGGTATTCAAAAGAGTGTGCCACATCTGGTGGATCCATGTAAGTTTTGAGAATAATGACTAGGTAAGTGTCAAACTTGAAAGTCTGAGATCTCATCTCAAATGAGGGGCTGGGCATGGTGGCTCATAACTATAATTCTAGCACTTTGAGAGGCTCAGACAGGAGGATTACTTGAGCTCAGAAGTTCAAGACCAGGCTGGGCAACATAATACAACCTCATCTCTATTAAAACTAAAAATAATTAGTGGGTTGAGGCAAGGAGGATCGCTTGAGCCCAGGAGGTGGAGGTTGCAGTGAGCTGAGCTCGCGCCACTGCACTCTGGCCAACAGAGCAAGACTTTGTCTCAAAAAAAAAAAAACTGTAAAAAAAAACTGTTTCCGCATATCACTTAAGAAGCTTTCATAGGACACTGGCTATGTCTTAGTACCTCTGAGAACCCTTGCATAGGGCCTAGCGTAGATATCCCCACCAAAAAAAGTTGTAGTAAGAGGGACTAATGACTGTAGATGGGACAAGAGAGAAACCAGCAAGGCCTTGGGGATGGTAGAGGCCTGGAGTGCCATGACATTAAGGGGTGTCAATCCCCGGTACCCCACGTTCCCAACTCAGTGGTGTTATGAGTGATCATGTCACAGGCCTTTGGGTGCTGTGCATAGTCCCATGCTTCCTGAAGAGCAGCCCTTGTCACATACACCTGGTCTGTTTGTTTCTCATGGTTATAAATCATTGACTTGTGGCTGGCTACCTTGTATTTAGTCATATGTCTCTGTTCTTCCTTTGGGCTTCCAGGGCATCGTGAGAGCGATTCGAGATTACCAGGGCCCCCTGAAGGAGCATGAAGTCACAATCTTTGTCCGAAGAGGTGGCCCTAACTATCAGGAGGGCTTACGGGTAATGGGAGAAGTCGGTAAGATGGGGACCTTTTCTCTCCCTCTCACTCTGAGTGTGGGTGGCCTTCCTCCTTGGTATTCCTGATTCCCAAGCATCAGTCTTGGGCTCTCTTGCTCTCCACTCCCCTTCCTGGGTAGGCAGTTTGGGTTTCCATTCCCTGTCCCAACACAGAGCATTGTCCTAAACTTTGGAATGGTCAGGAAAGCATTTTCATTCAGCTCTACACTTAATACTTATTAAAGACCACTTGTGGCTGGGCACGGTGATTCACACCTGAAATCCCAGCACTTTGGGAGGCTGAGGCGGGTAGATCGCCTGAGGTCAGGAGTTTGTATCTGGCCCTACCAACATAGTGAAACCCCGTCTCTACTAAAAATACAAAAAAAATTAGTTGGACGTGGTGGCGGGTGCCTGTAATCCCAGCTACTCAGGAGGCTGAGGCAGGAGAATCACTTGAACCTGGGAGGTGGAGTTTGTGGTGAACCAAGATCGAGCCATTGCACTCCAGCTTGGGCAATAAGAGTGAGACTCCATCTCAAAAAAAAAAAAAACCACTTGCCTTGTGCTGGCCATGAGGGTTACAGCCACAAAAAGGACAGACAGCAATGCTCATCATGGAATGGAGGACACAGACTGCAATGTCAGGGGGTGGCAAGTGCCAGGGGAAAACAAAACAGGGAAAGGGAGAATGCGTGGTGTGGGAAGGAATGGGGCAGGCTTCAACAGGGTCATCAGAAAATTCTTGATCAAGGCCGGGCATGGTGGCTCACATACTTTGGGAGGCTGAAGTGGGAGGATCCTTTGAGCTCAGGAGTTCATGACCAGCCTGGGCAACATGACGAGACCCCGTCTTTACAAAAAAATACAAAAATTAGCTGGTCATGGTAGCACACACCAGTAATCCTAGCTACTTGGGAGGTCAAGGCTGCAGTGAGCCATGATCATGCCACTGCACTCTAGCCTGGGCGACAGAGTGAGACCCTGTATCAAAAAAGACAACTGACATTTGAGCAAACACCTGGAGTGAGGAAGCAGCGCCATGGTGACTCTTGCGGAGGGAAGGGCAAGTTCCAAGGCCCTGCAGTGGTAAGGGGCTGGAGCTGAGAGAGAGAGGCAGCAAGACACTACAGGTCACAGGAGCGCTTAGCCATCGCTCTGAGACAGCCAGCACAAGAGGTGTTTAAGCAGAAGAATCATAAAATTTTTTTTTTTGAGACAGAGCCTTGCTCTGTTACCCTGGCTAGAGTACAGTGGTACCATCATAGCTCACTGTAGCCTTAACCTTCTGGGCTCAAGTGATCCTCCCACCTCAGCCTCCCAAGTACCGAGGACTACTGGATGACCACTACCACACCTGGCTAATTAAAAAAAAAAAATTTTGGGCTGGGTGCGGTGGCTCACGCCTGTAATCCTAGCACTTTGGGAGGCTGAGGTGGGTGGATCACCTGAGGTCAGGAGTTCATGACCAGCCTGGCCATCATGGTGAAACCCCATCTTAACAACAACAACAACAAACAAACAAACAAACAAAATTTGGGCTGAGTGTGGTGGCTCACGCCTGTAATCCCAGCACTTTGGGAGGCCAAGACGGGGGGATCACGAAGTCAAGAGATTGAGAGCATCCTGGTCAACATAGTGAAACCCCGTATCTACTAAAAATACAAAAATTAGCTGGGTATGGTGGTGCATGCCTATAATCCCAGCTACTTGGGAGGCTGAGGCGGGAGAATCACTTGAACCCAGGAGGCAAAGGTTACAGTGAACCAAGATCGTGCCACTGCACTCCAGCCTGTCAACAGAACGAGACTCCACCTCAAAAAAAAAAAAAAATTTGTTGTGAAGCAGTGTCTCACTGTGTTGCCCAAGCTGATCTGAAACTCCTGGCCTCAAGTGATCCTCTTGCCTTGGCCTCCCAAAGTGCTAGGATTATAGACATGAGCCACTACAGCCAGCCAAGTGATGCAATTTGACTTAGGTTGGAATCAAATAGTGTTAATTTTTTTGTTGTTGTTTTTTTGAGACAGGGTCTTACTCTGTCACCTAGGCTGGAGGGCAGTGATGTGATCACAGCTCACTACAACCTCTGCCTCCCAGGCTCAAAGGATCCTTCCATCTCAGCCTCCTGAGTAGCTGGGACCACAGATGCACGCCACAATAAATACACAATTTTTGTACAAAAAATTAACACACGCCTGGCTAATTTTTTGTAGGCGAGGTTTTGCCATGTTGCCCAGGCTGGTTTTGAACTCCTGGATTCAAGCGATCTACCCACCTAGGCCTCCCAAAGTGTTGAGATTATGGGCATGAGCCTTTTTTTTTAACAGAGCTGGTTCACAGTTGAGGGCCTACTATGTACAGTGGGTTAGGCCCAGGGACAGCACAGTGAAGTTTACTAAATCATGCTTTTAAAATTAGAACATTCTGGCAGGGCTCGGTGGCTCACACCTATAATCCTAACTCTTCGGAGGCTGAGGTGAGTGGATCACCTGAGGTCAGGAGTTCAAGACCAACTTATGGTCAACATGGTGAAACCCTGTCTTTACTAAAATACAAAAATTAGCTGGGAGTGGTGGTGCATGCCTGTAATCCCAACTACTCGGGAGAGTGAGGCTCAAGTGATCCTCCCACTTGAGCCTCAGCTTCAAGCCTCCTCCCAAGGAGAATCGCTTGAACCTGGGAGGTAGACACTGCAGTGAGCCGAGATCACATCACTGCAGTCTAGCCTGGGCGACAGTCTGTCTTAAAAAAAAAAAAAATTTAGAACATTCCACAAGTGAACAGTAGGAGAAGATGCTAGGGGTCTGTCTATACAAGGAGGAGGAGAGCATGACATGGGATAGAGTGACCATCAAGGTCAGAGGGGGTCTTTCTCAGGAGGTGGTGCTTGGGTTGAGCTGGGAGACCAGAGAGCAGCCAGGCGAAGCTCCATATGAGCTCCATGCAGAGGAAGGAGCAGGGCCAGAGCCCTGGAGGAATGGGCTCAGGGTGTTAAGAGAGACGAGGCGCTGATGTATGCATGCAGCGAGGGCTAAGCAAAGCTGGAGAGCTGGGGTCCAGGCTGTGAACAGGAATATGGGCTCTGATAATGCATTTGGTTACTTGAATCTTGCCAGTAAGTAAATTTGTTTCTTTTTGTCGTTGTTTTTTTTTTTTTTTTTTTTTTTTTGAGATGGGGTCTTGCTCTGTCACCCAGGCTGGAGTGCAGTGGTGCAATCTTGGCTCACTGCAACTTCTGCCTCCCAGATTCAAGGGATCCTCCTGCCTGAGGCTCCAAGTAACTGGGACTATAGGCACGTGCCACCACGCCTGGCTAATTTTTTTGTATTTTTAGTAGAGATGGGGTTTTACTACATTGGCCAGGCTGGTCTTGAACTCTTGACCTCAAGTGATCTGCCTGCCTTGGCCTCCCAAAGTGCTGGGATTACAGGTTTGAGCCACTGCGTCCGGCCTGTTTCTTGTTCTTGTTATCAGCAAGTGGAGTTTAGAAAGATTTGTCTGGTGGGGAGATTATGACAGCTGATTTGTCCTGGATATTGGTCTTCAACTGAATGCGCCAGACACTGATCCTGGCTGTAAAGGGCCTTTGCAGGTTCACATGGACTTGGGTGCTTATCTGAAGACTGGAATAATGGATTTTTTTTTCTTCTCCTTACAGGGAAGACCACTGGGATCCCCATCCATGTCTTTGGCACAGAGACTCACATGACGGCCATTGTGGGCATGGCCCTGGGCCACCGGCCCATCCCCAACCAGCCACCCACAGCGGCCCACACTGCAAACTTCCTCCTCAATGCCAGCGGGAGCACGTCGGTAGGTGCCAGCCTCGCCCAACCTCACAGGAAGGAACCATCTCATATTTTCCACCAGGATATAGTCCTCCTCCTCTGTTCTTGGGGTCAAAGAGGAAATACAGTAGAAGTTAGTGCATAGTTGGTTTCTGGATCTCTGCCAATTTTTTTTCCTGCTCTGATCAAAGTAGTATAATGGAAGGACCAAGAATTTAAAAATTGGATCCAAGTTCAAATTGTGGCCGGGTGTGGTGGCTCACACCTGTAATCCCAGCACTTTGGGAGGCCGAGGTGGGTGGATCACCTGAGGTCAGGAGTTCAAGACCAGCCTGGCCAACATGGTGAAACCCTGTCTCTACTGAAAATACAAAAATTTGCTGGACATGGTGGCACATGTCTGTAATCCAAGCTACTTGGAAGGCTGAAGCGTGAATATCGTTTGAACCCGGGAGGCAGAGGTTGTAGTGAGCTGCAATGGCGCCATTGCACTCCAGCTCTGGGCAACAGAGCAAGGCTTCGTCTCAAAAAAAAAAACAGAAAAAGTTCAAATCATTACTCTCTTACTTTTTGCTGAGGGAGCAACCTTAGCCAGTATCTTACCTACTCAGGGCCTCAGTTTGCTCATCTGTTACATGGGATAATATTAGTGTCTCAGAGGATTGTTAGAATAGTACTTTTGGAAGCAGCTTATAAAGAGAATTGCTGTGCATAATTTTTATTACCAGTTTTCTTTGGGGCCTTTAAGGACAGTGGGTTTTTTCCCAGCTGTAGCTCTTACCTCTTATTCTCCTTGTCTTACCCCAGACGCCAGCCCCCAGCAGAACAGCATCTTTTTCTGAGTCCAGGGCCGATGAGGTGGCACCTGCAAAGAAGGCCAAGCCTGCCATGCCACAAGGTAACTCCCTGAGGCTTTGGGCATGTTGCAGGGAGTGGCCCTCCAGTACCCTCTGTATCTCTCTTCCCTTTCCTTGTCCCCCCCGGGCTGGCAGAGGTGGATGAAAAGTGGTTTGGGTTTTGCTATGGGAGAGGGCTTGGGACTTGAGGATGGGATGACTGGGTGCTCCTGAGGCTGAGGACCCAGCTGTGTCTGGTCACCTCAGTTCCCCCTATTCTCTTCTACCGCTGTTCTTCTTATGGAGGTGTGACCTAGGCAGGAAGGCTGTGGAGGAGATAGGGTTACAGAAATTCTAGGAAGTGGGAAGTTCTCTGAGACTCTTCTCCTGAGTGGAGGGCAGACTCCAGGAGCCCAGGACAGCAGAGCCAGCTCCTACGACAGCAGTTCCTAACCTATCCCCACCATCTTGGGGCCCTAACAGACATTCCCTCCCCTGAATCCCCTGCAAGAGAAGCCCTTGCCTGCCAGCCCATCTGGACTTCAACTCATTTTCTCTCCATGTGGATGTAATTCCTGCCGGCCAGCCCTTGCGGCCAGTTCTACATAAGTGGTGTTAGTTACCCCTGGGCTGGTGTAGCCTATGCAGCCTCTTCCTGGGACACACTTTGGTTACAGCATTTTGGGAAATAGTGACACTGGCCCAAATCGGCATCTTTGTCCACAGCACAGGTCAACACCATGCTGGCCAATCATCTCATAGTGTTTTGTGGAGACAAGGAGGGATTGGCATTAAGAGGGTGGGACTGGGCCAGCTAGAGAGCCCAGAGTACAAGTCCTCCCGCTGTTCCTGCAGAGGGCCTGGGGGAGGCGCTGGTGTTGAGCACACCTACCCAGCCTTCGTCCTCCGCCTGCCTCCTCTCTGCCCCTTTGGTCTTTGCTCTTTCTTGCTTCCATTCTGCTCATCCGTGCTTTCACCTCTTCTGCTGGCCCTACTCCTCCATCCTTTGCAGAACAGGAGAGAGATGGTGAGGGCTTTAGCCCTTAAAGGCTTGTCCATGGGACCCTTCCCTGTTCCCACCCTTTCCCTCCAAAGCCTCCAGCCATCAGTGGGTCACTCAGTTGCCTTGGTCATTTTCTTTGACAGATTCAGTCCCAAGTCCAAGATCCCTGCAAGGTAGGTTGCCCTCACCCTGCCCCCACTCCGCGTGTGGCTTCGTTAACGGGTAGCAGTTTTACTGTGTGCTCTGTTTCCCTCTCCCCTGGTGGGTTGCAATGTTGTCTGGTCTATTTTCTGTCCCTGCCTTGATGTGGCCTGACCCCAAGTCCTAAGTCTTCGCTCATCCTCCCCTCTACCCCTGCTCAGTACATGTCCCACTCAGTGCTTTCCTCACTGTGTGGCTGTTTCTGGCTCCGAGCTTGGGAGGGGGTAGAGACTTTGGAAGGAGCAAGAGCCAGACCCACAGCCCTGGAGAGTGGAGTGGTTTCAAGGAGGGAGTGTTGCCTGGGAAGGAGGGGGCCATCCAACCGAAAGGGGAGTGGCAGTGAGCAGTGGGCGTCTGTCGAGGCTGGGGTGCAGCAGGGGAGCCACAGGTCACACCCCTGATTCTCATATACCTCTGATGTCATTTTCTCACCTTTCCTGCCTCGGCTTCACCACTGCCAGCTTCATCCTCAAGCTCCAGGGACCAGTTTATCTTTTTCTGGGGTTGTGGTAGAGGAACAAGAGAGGTGGAGGAGGAGATAGGCAGAAGTGCAGAAGGGTGTGCAGTGGATCTGAAGACTGGGTAATTGGAAGGGCTATGAGCTTTGTCTGGCGGATGAGGTCACATTTTACAGTGAACACTTCTGTGCATGCACATTCACCCAGTGGACTAGCTGAATAGATTAATTGCTTCATAACATCAGAGCTTCCATTTAACTTTGACATTCACAGCCATGGAGGCAGGGAAGTCTTTGTTGTCCTTTTGCTAAGGGGAGGGGAAGGAGTAACTGGCAGGGTTGATAACCAGCTGGAAAGGTCTGGAATGTAGCCCTTAGGCCTCCTGGCTTTAATCCTGATGTGTTTGCCTCTGGAAAGATCCATTGTTACCTAAAAGTTAAGAGCAGAGTGAACTTGGTGTGGAAAGAACGGGGACCAGGCCTGATTCTCCAGGAGCTCTTCTGTGTGCTGAAGGGGAGGAGGGTTATGAGGAGGGTTTATTCTTGTTATTTTCTGGAGTGTGAGAAATAAAAAGAAGATGTGTCAGGGAAGGAGAGCAGATTACGGCCGAGTGAGCTCTCCCCTCATCGAGGCCAGAGAAGGCTTGGTTGGGGGAGTACAGCTCCTGGCACAGAGGTTAACCTCTGGGGCCTCCTTGCTGCTGGCGGGCTGAGGATACACCCTTTAACTTGGGTTCCTCTGTGCTTGAGGAAGGTCACTCTACCTCCGTCCTTTCCTGCTGGAGATGCTGGTAGGTTTGTAGATTCCAGACTGTCCTGACTTCTGTAGCTAGTGGGGTAGATAGATCAGAGGCATGTGCACGTGCGTCACCTGTCGGGGGTGACATGATACAGGTTCCCCTGAGGATGGCTGGTTGTGATCTAACACTTACATTCTCCCTCCTCACTTTCACAGTTGAGATGCATTTTAACTGATTAAGTAAATGGCTCTGATGCTAGATGACCTAGGACCTCAGTCATTTTGCATCTCTGGGCTTCAGTTTCCGGGGACTGGGAAGTGAGAGAACTGGATTAGGTGGCTTCCCTTGTTCTGTGATCTCATGTCTCAGCAGAACCCAGGTGGGTCTAGGTGACAGTAAATCAGGTATTTGCAACATCAGGAAGCTTCTGTCATGAGAAGCTTAAGGCTATGATGGAAGAGATGGGCCTGTACAGGGATTTAATCAGACTATGAGCTTGGTTAGCCAAGCCTGCTCTAGTACAGAAGGTTAATTAATACCAGATGCCACTGGGCTAGATGCATCTCCCCAGGGGAGCTCAGAACCTTCCTGAGGGCTGCTTTCCTCCACTTGGACTTGCAGGGACCCAGAGGGGCAAGGTCAGCTGCCTGAAGCGTGGTGAGAGTCCTTTCCCTTGAGACTAAGGACTGCACTTTTAATTTTTAAAATATACTTGCTGCGTTAAAACTTTCTTTTTTGTTTTTGTGGGTATGTAGTAGGTGTATATATTTATGGGGTACATGAGATATTTTGGTACAGGTGTGCAATGCATAATAACATCATGGAAATTTTTTTCTTTTTTTTTTTTGAGATTGGGGGTCTCACTATGCTGCCGAGGCTGATTTTGAATTCCTGGACTCAAGCAATCCTCCCACCTCAGTCTCCTAAGTAGCTAGGACTCAAGCATGCACCACTATGCCCCTCTAGAGAACTGCACTTCTACCAGCTTCTTTTGTTCCCTTACCTTTTTTTCTTTTTTTTTTTTGAGACAGGGTCTTGCTCTGTGACCCAAGCCAGAGTACAGTGGCCCAGTCTTGGCTCACTGCAGCCTCCACCTCCTGGGTTCAAGTGATTCTTATGTCTTGGTTTCCCAAGAAGCTGGGATTATAGGCACATCCCACCATGCTAATTTTTTGTATTATTTTTATTTTTTTGAGATGAAGTCTAGCTCTGTTACCCAGGCTGGAGTGTAGTGTCACAATCTTGGCTCACTGCAACCTCCTCTTCGTGGGTTCAAGCAATTCTCCCTGCCTCAGCCTCCTGAGTAGCTGGGATTTCAGGCACCTACCACCATGCCTGGCTAATTTTTGTATTTTTAGTAGTGACAGGGTTTCACCATGTTGGCCAGGCTGGTCTTGAACTCTTGAACTCAGGTTATCCACCCGTCTCAGCCTCCCAAAGTGACGGGACTACAGGCGTGAACCACTGCACCCGGCCCAGCCTTATGTCTTAAGGAGGGCCTATCGAAGAGCACTATCCTGAGCAGGAAGGAGCCACCTGATAGAAGGAAGAGGACAGGAAAAACAGGAGAGGAGGTTGGGGGCACCTGTGCTGTGTGAGCAGCTTGCTGCTCCTGGCTTGTGCAGAGCTGTGGCCTGAACTGCAGTTAGCGATAAGGCTGCCATGTCCTCAGCCTCGGCTATAGCAAACCTTTTCATTGACCTAGAATTCATGATGATTCAAACCCTGACTGGAGCTGGCTTTATGTCCAGGTTTACAGGGTGATAAGCATTGTTGGGACATCGTTTTTTAGTCCTGAGGCCACCAAAATTGGGAGAGCTAAACATTTTTTTCCAATGACCTTACAAGTAATTTGTCAGATCATGCTCAGTGGCTCATGCCTGTAATCCCAGCACTTTGGGAGGCCAAGATGGGCAGACCATCTGAGGTCGGGAGTTCAAGACCAGCCTGACCAACATGGAGAAACTCCATCTCTACTAAAAATACAAAAATTGGCCGGGTGCAGTGGCTCACACCTGTAATCTCAGCACTTTGGGAGGCCAAGGTGGGCAGATCACGAGATCAGGAGTTCAAGACCAGCCTGACCAATATGGTGGAACCCCATCCTTACTAAAAATACAAAAATTAGCCTGGCGTGGTAGCACGCACCTGTGGTCCCAGCTACGCAGGAGGCTCGTGCGGGAGAATCACTTGAACCCAGGAGGTGGAGGTTGCGGTGAGCTGAGATCAAGCTATTGCACTCCAGCCTGGGCAGCAAGAGCGAAACTCCATTTCAAAAAAAAAAATTGTCAAAACTTCATTTGCATATAAGCTGATGACACACCTTGGCTGTGAAATCAAGCAGGTCCTTTAGGAATTCTCCTGGGCATCTTTGACTGTGGGGCCCTTCTTTCTCTGTTCTTTACAGAGCTACTTACCAGCTAGGCAGGCCTTCTTAGCTTGATTTGCTCTCTCTACCACCTTCTTCCAGAAAAATCGAGGTACCTCCTCCCCAAGTTCTCAGAATTCTGTCCTCTTGACCTTCCTTTACGGTTGTGATGAGCCATCATCCTGTGGACCTGGGGTGTGGAGGGATCTGGCAGGCAGCCCTTGCCCCTGCGGGTCTCCCGGGGGTGTGTGTTCTGGTGCACTCTCTGTATCTTTGCCCACCAGGAAAGAGCGCTACCCTCTTCAGCCGCCACACCAAGGCCATCGTGTGGGGCATGCAGACCCGGGCCGTGCAAGGCATGCTGGACTTTGACTATGTCTGTTCTCGAGATGAGCCCTCAGTGGCTGCCATGGTCTATCCTTTCACGTGAGTTACCCTCTGGGGGAAAGCATCTCCTCCCTCCTCGGAGACAAAACTTGGGGCTGATGCCTGTAATCCCTGCAGTTTAGGGGGTTGAGATGGAAGAATTGCTTGAACCCAGGAGTTTGAGATCAGCCTGGACGACATAGGGAGACCCCTATCTCTACAGATAATTTAAACATTAGCCAGGTGTGGTAGTTTACACCTGTGGTCCCAGCTACTTGGGAGGCTGAGGCAGGAGGACTGCCTGAGCCTTGGAGGTTGAGGCTGCAATTAACCCTGATTATGCTACTGCACTCCAGCCTTGGATGGCAAAGCAAGACCTTGTCTCAAAGGGAAAAAAAAAAAAGGCAAGGCTTGGGGAGTCAGTGAGCTCGCTCCCTTTGCTGGGGAAGGCTTTGCCCATCTCAGAGACAGGGGCAGTCAGTATTCCTTGGGGATCTTTGTCCCTTAGATGAAAATTCTTCGAGGGCAGAGACCATGCCTTTTCTACCTTTTAGGTGACGTTCTTTCCCTCAGCTTCCCCTTCCCCAGTCCTGACAGACTGAGGATGTTCTAATTCTTCTTTTACTTTCTCACAGTGGGGACCACAAGCAGAAGTTTTACTGGGGGCACAAGGAGATCCTGATCCCTGTCTTCAAAAACATGGCTGATGCCATGAGGAAGCACCCAGAGGTAGATGTGCTCATCAACTTTGCCTCTCTCCGCTCTGCCTATGACAGCACCATGGAGACCATGAACTACACACAGGTAGATCACTGGGCTCTAGCGGGGGAAAGCGGGGGAAGCAGGAAAGGCTTCTGAGTGATGTCCTCAGTCACTACTGCCTGAGAAAAAGGGCTGGGGATTTGGGAGTAGCCAGTGGTTTGGGTGGAAATAGTTGGAGACACATGATCTTCAGAAGTCAGGATAGTGACCCAGGGCAGGTCAATCCAGGCAGTGGCTGCTTACCTGGGCTTATAAAGAGGCAGCTCAGGCTGGGTACAGTGGCTCATGTCTGTAATTCCAGGACTTTGGAAAGTGAGGCAGGAAGATTGCTTGAAGCCAGGAGTTCAAGATCGGCCTAAGCAACAAAGCGAGACACATTCTCTACAAAAAGTTTAAAAATTAGTCAGGCCAGGCATGGCGACTCGTGCCTGTAGTCCCAGCTACTCAGGAGGCTGAGGCAGGAGGATGGATTGATCACCCAGGAGTTCAAGGCTACATTTAGTTATGATCATTTCATGGCACTCCGGCCTGAGTGGCAGAGCAAGACCCTATCTCTAAAAAAATAAATAAAGTAAAATAAAATACAGGCTGGGCGTGGTAGCTTATGCCTATAATTCCAGCACTTTGGGAGGCCAAGGCAGGAGAAATGCTTGAACCCAGGAGTTTTGAGACTAACAAAGCAAGACCCTGTCCCTACAAAACATTTTTTAAAAAAATTATTTGGGCATGGTGACATGTACTGGCTAAGGTAGGATGATCACTTGAGCCCAGGAGGTCAAGGCTGCAGTGAGCTGTGATCATACCACTGCACTTCAGCCTGGGCAACAGAGTGAAAGTCTGTCTGTCTGTCTCTCTCTCTCTCTCTATCTATCTGAGAGTCTTTCTCTCTCTCAATAAATAAATAAGTAAGTGAATAGATGGTAAATAAATAAATAAGGTGGCTCAGGCTCTACCCCACCCTCACGGTATCCTCTCTATCCATAACTAGCTTGAAAACTGGGACTGGCTGGATGCTGTGACTTGTACCTGTAATCCCAGCACTTTGCGAGGCTGAGGTGGGAGGATTGTTTGAGGCTAGGGCTTCGAGACCAACCTGAACAACACAGCATGACCCTGTCTCTACTTAAGAAAAGGATTAGCCAGGCATGGTGGCACTCACTAGTCCCAGCTACTAGGAAGGCTAAGGTAGGAGGATTGCTTGAGCTCAGGAGGGTGAGGCTGCAGTGTGCTGTGATCATGCCACTGCTCTCCAGCCTTGGCAACAAAGATCTAGATCCTGTCTCAAAAACAAAAAAACAAAAATCAGCATAAAGGACTTTATTTTATTTCATTTATTTTTTGAGACAGGACCTTATTCTGTCACACATTCTTGGCCAGGCTCAAGTGCTTCTCTTGCCTCAGCCTCTTGAGTATCTGGGATTACAGACACATGCCACCACACCTGGCTAATTTTTGTATTTTTTTGGTAGAGACGGGTTTCACCATGTTGGCCAGGCTGATCATGAACTCCTGGCTTCAAGTGATCCACTCCCTTGACCTCCCAAAGTGCTGGGATTACAGGAGTGAGCCACTGCACCTGGCCTATTTTAATTAATTATTTTTTTCAATCCGCAGCTTCCCAAGCTAGAGGAGGCTCAGAGAAACTCCAACATTTTATAATAAAAATATTACATATCACCTGTAATCCCAGCACTTTGGGAGGCTGAGGTGGGTGGATCACGAGGTCGGGAGATCGAGACCATCCTGGCCAACATGGTGAAACCCCATCTCTACTAAAAATACAAAAAAATTAGCTGGGCATGGTGGCGCACGCCTGTAGTCCCAGCTACTTGGGAGGCTGAGGCAGGAGAATTGCTTGAACCCGAGATCGTGTCACTGCACTACAGCCTGGGCGACAGTGCAAGACTCCATCTCAAAAAAAAAAAAAAATTACTTATTTATTATAGAACAGTTTCAAAATACTGATAAATATTGTTTTATTGAAAATAAATACTTTAGGTTCCATTTCAGAAAAACATGACTGCTGCTATGAGAGTATATCCTTATCTACACCTTTCTCTAGATTTGAACAAAGGGAATAATATTGTATGCCATTCATATAATCTGCTTTCTTCAGTTGCTCTTTTTACATCAATAAGCACTTATCGTCAGCATCACTTTTGCTTTTTCAAATCTTGTGATGGGCAATCTCGGATTAACATTTGCCTATATCCTTAATTATTCCTGAAGCATACATTTCTAGAAGTTGAACTATTGCATCAGAAGGTGCAGGTTTGAGGCTACATGCAGTGGCTGACACCTATAATCCCAGGACTTTGGGAGGCCAAGGTGGGTGGATCATTTGAGGTCAGGAGTTAGGACCAGCCTGGCCACCACCTCTACTTAAAATAAAAAAATTATCTGGGCTTGGTGGCACACACCTGTAGTCCCAGCTACTTGGGAGGCTGAGGCAGGAGAATTGCTTGAATTGGGGAGGTGGAGGTTGCAGTGAGCCAAAATCATGCCGTTACACTCCAGCCTGGGCGATAAGAGTGAGACTCACATCTCAAAATAAAATAATAAAATCAAATATTGATTCTTTTGTTCAGAATTATCATCTGATACTAGACTGGCTTATTTCAGTGGTGTGATCTCGGCTCACTGCAACCTCTGCCTCCCAGGTTCAAGCAATTCCCCTGTTTCAGCTGGGACTATAGGCTCCTGCCACCACACCTGGCTAATTTTTGTATTTTTAAAGAGACAGACATATTGCTCTGTAGCCCAGGCTAGAGTGTAGTGATGTGATTATGCAACTCACTGCAGCCTTGACCTCCCAGGCTCAATTGATCCTCCTACTGGGTCTCCCTATGTGGCCCAGGCTGGCCTTGAACTCTTGGGCTCAAGGCATCCGCCTGCCTTAGACTCCCAAAGTGCTGGGATTACAGGCATGAACCACTCCACTCGGCCCCTACAATACTATCTTGACCCTTTATAGAAGTTTGCAGGCCCTGGTTTGGAGCCAAAGAGATGATTCTTGGATCTGTCCCGTGTCCCTCCCACCCCATCTCTGGGTTGAGTGTAGAAGCAGCTTATTTCTCTCAGATGCTGTCCCTGTCCTGTGGGGATGGAGACAAGACTCGGAGGGTACCATGGAGAAAAGCCTTAGCTACTTTATGGGCAGGCACAGGAACAAGTAAACAGCAGGTGGGTGTGAGTTTTTGGGTGAGAGCGAACGTAGCTGTTATGACTGTAGCAGGGCTTCTGAAACATCTGCTCTCTGTTGAGTGGATCACTGCATGGTTAGCTAATGGAGATCAGTTTCGGCTGTCCACCTCTGTTTTCAGAGAGGATTAGAGTGATTAGAGTGATCAGGAGCAGAGGCCTGTGGGAAGAATGTGATACATATTGTTAATATTACTTTGTCGTTGGACCCTGGAAGGGGGCATGGGAAATGGGAAGTGGGCTCTTGAATGGTACTGTCTCGTTGCCCTTTCTGAGGCAGAAAGTTAACAGGAAGGGACTTTTGTCATCCTCTAGATCCGGACCATCGCCATCATAGCCGAAGGCATCCCTGAGGCCCTCACGAGAAAGCTGATCAAGAAGGCGGACCAGAAGGGAGTGACAATCATCGGACCTGCCACTGTGAGCTTCCCCTCCGGAAAGCGTTTGAGGCTATCATGAAGTTCAAGGCCCTTAGGAAGTTTACTTTTTTTTTTTTTTGAGATGGAGTCTCGCTTGGTTGCCCAGGCTGGAGTGCAGTGGCATGATCTTGGCTCACTGCAACCTATGCCTCATGTTTAAGCAGTTCTCTGCCTCAGCCTCCCAAGTAGCTGAGATTACAGGCATGTGCCACCAAGCCCAGCTAATTTTTTGTACTTTTAGTAGAGATGAGGTTTCACTATCTTGGCCAAGCTGGTCTTGAACTCCTGACCTCATGATCCACCTGCCTCGGCCTCCCAAAGTGCTGGAATTATAGACATGAGCCATTGTGCCTGGCCCGGAAGTTTACGTTTTGACTCCTCTATCTCCCTCCTGGGTTTAGGAGCACAGTGGAGCTGGAGCACAGTGGCATGATCTTGGCTCACTGCAACCTCCACCTCCTGGGTTTAAGCCATTCTCTGCCTCAGCCTCCTGAGCTGCTGGGATTATAGGCGCTCACCACCTCGCCTGGCTAAGTTTTGTATTTTTAGTAGAGACAGGGTTTCACCATCCTGGCCAGGCTGGTCTTGAACTCCTGAGCTCGTGATCTACCCACCTCAGCCTTCTAAAGTGCTGGTATTGCAGATGTGAGCCACTGCACCTGGCATTTAGTTATTTTTTTAAAGGGCTCTCTCCCTAGTCCATATTATGTTTATGGTTTCAAGGAGCTAATGAGAAGTTTTTTTAGTATTTGTCTACCTTCGTACAACTATAGCATAGTCTTTGTTAAACCAAAGAATAAGCTTCCTGCAGGCACAAAGTCTTCGTATAAGAAGAAATTATTCTTTTTTCTTTTTCTTTTTTTTTTTTTTTGAGACAGAATCTTGCTTTGTTTCCCAGGCTGGAGATCAGTGGTGTGATCTTGGCTCACTGCAGCTTCCACCTTCTGGGTTCAAGTGATTCTCTTACCTCAGCCTCCCAAGTCGCAGGGACTACAGGCATGCGCCACCACCATACCAGGCTAATTTTTGTGTTTTTAGTAGAGGCTGGGTTTCACCATGTTGGCCAGGCTGATCTCGAACTCCTGACCTCAAGTGATCTGCTCCCTTTGGCCTCCAAAAGTGTTGAGATTATAGTTGTGAGCCACCTTGTCCAACCAAAATTATTCTTTGAATTAATTTTTGTTTGTTTGTTTTTTTAAGAGGCAGGGTCTCACTATGTTGCTGAGTGCAGTGTCTTTCACAGGTACAGTTATAGCACACTTCAGCAGCCCCAAACTCCTAAGGTCAAGCAATCTCCCTGCCTCAGCCTCCTGAGTAGCTGGATTAAAGAAGGATTCTTCCACACCTGGCTTATTTTAACTTGTTACTGCATTAAAAAGTTGAAGCTAGTATTTCTTTCCAAAGAGCTGAGATTACAGGTGTGAGCCACTGTGCCGGGCTGCGTATACTTATCTGAACCTGCATTAGTGAGCCATGTTTTTTTTTTGAGACAGAGTTTCAGTATGTTGCCCAGGCTGGAGTGCAGTGGTGTAATCGTGGCTCACTGCACACTCCACCTTTGGGGTTCAAGTGATTCTTCTGCCTCATCCTCCCAAGTAGCTGGAACTACAGGTGCATGTCACCACGCCGGCTAATTTTTTTGTGTGCGTTTTTAGTAGAGACAGGGTTTCACTGTGTTAGCCAGGATGGTCTCGATCTCCTGACCTCGTGATCCGCCCACCACGGCCTCCCAAAGTGCTGGGATTACAGGTGTGAGCCACCGAGGCCGGCCAGTGACCCATGTTTTACTAATAAGGCTCTCTTTTGTTCTGTATAATGCCTCTTGAGAGAGAGAGAGGAGACTTTTCCTAAGCAGGAAACCCAATGGGCAGGTGCGATTCCTCTTGGTCATTCTCTTCCCAGCCTGGCCAGAGGGGGCTGGGCAGGTAATGCAGGGGCTTTGTGATTCTCTGTGGTGAATCTGGAAGTCACCTTCCTTCCTGATTGTGGTTTCTGCCCCCACAGGTTGGAGGCATCAAGCCTGGGTGCTTTAAGATTGGAAACACAGGTGGGATGCTGGACAACATCCTGGCCTCCAAACTGTACCGCCCGGGCAGCGTGGCCTATGTCTCCCGATCCGGAGGCATGTCCAATGAGCTCAATAATATCATCTCTCGGACCACAGATGGCGTCTTTGAGGGCGTGGCCATTGGTGGGGACAGGTAATTAGATGGGAAGCCAAGGAGGGCTTCCTGCATTGAGAGCGGTGGGCTGGGAGATGACTGTGTCCTTCAGGCTGCTCACTGCCCCTGAGCTCCAGGCCTGCAGGAATGCTGCTCAAGTCCAAAAAGTGGGGCATCTGTGCTCTTGTCTCAGGACTGACAGAGCGTGAAATCGGAAAACACGGAATAGGGCAATGGGCAGGAGAGGCAACTGGGCTTTGGGGATAATTCTGTTTGTTGTGATTGGCCATACGGAGGCAGCAGCATGCAGTGGTTAGGAGGGCCAGTTCTGAAATTGCACTAAAGAGGTTCAAATCCCATTTTCCCTCTTTAGTTGAGGGTGGATGGCGGAGGCCATCCTGGGCTTAGTTAACCTCCCTAGACCTCCATATTTTTTTTTTTTTGAGACAAAGTCTCACTCTGTGACCCAGGCTGGAGTACAGTGGCACGATCTCGGCCTTCTGCAATCTCCACCTCCTGGGTTCAAGCATTTCTCTGCCTCAACCACCTGAGTAGCTGGGATTGCAGGCCCATGCCACCACGCCCGGCCAACCTCCATCATTTTTATACATCAGATGGGTAAAATAATACCCCTGCCTCCTGGGGTCATTCTCGAGGAATAAATGAGGTGTAATATATGTAAGTGTCTGAGCCAGGATCTGCTCTTAGGGTGCTCAGTGAATTTTCACTGTAGTTAATGATATCCTCGTTATTTTTGTTAGTGGGAACACTGATGAGTGGGTCCTCAATAGAGTAATATCTTAGAGTAACATCTGGCACTTAGTAACCCTATAATAAATGTTAGCCATTACGTTTATTATCACTACTATTACTACTGCTATTGGGCTTAGAAACCAAAAGCTGTCGAGAGAGAGTCACCTTGTCCGTCTCCCTGGCTCTACCACATTATTTCAGATAGGATGCCTGGTTAAGGAATAACTCTCTCCAAGGTCTTTAGGGGTGTGGCCTGGGGATCTTCAGTCCTTGGGTCTCCCTGACCAAAAGCTCCAGGTCAAAGAAGTCTAGGAAATGCTGCTTGTTTAGACTGTCTTCTTAGATTTATAGTCCTCATATCAAAAGACATGACGAGGCCAAGAACAGTGGCTTATGCCTGTAATCCCAGCACTCTGGGAGGCTGAGGTAGGAGGATTATTTCAGCCCAGAAATTTGAGACTAGCCAAGGCAACACAGTGAGACCCCCAGCTCTATCTAAAAAAAAAAAAAAAGAAGAAGAAGAAGAAAAAATTAGCCGAATGTGGTGGCATGTGCCAATAGTGCCTGCTACTCAGGAGGCTGAGGCGCGAGGATTGCTTGAACCTGGGAGGCGGAGGTTGCAGTGCACTGGGATCGCACTGCTACACTCCAGCCTGGGTGACAGAGCATATATTTTTTTCAAAAAGAAAAAAAGTGTGTGTGTATGTGTGTTTGATTTTTTTTTGTTTTTTGAGACGATCAAAAAATTTAAGCAATTTGATTGTAAATTGGGACAAAAAAAAAAGAAACAAAAAATTCAAGTGATCCTCCCACCTCAGGCTCCTGAGTAGCTGGGACTACAGGTGCTCACCACCATGCCCAACTAATTTTTGTATTTTGTATTTTTAGTAGAGACATGGTTTCACTATGTTAGCCAGACTTGAACTCCTGGCCACAGGTGATCCACCCTCCGGGGCCTTGCAAAGTGCTGGGATTACAGGTGTGAGCCACAGCCGCTGGCCGGAATTTGTGGATATATTTTATTTTATTTTATTTATTTTTTTTGTAGATATATTTTAAAACAGCTGTACCAGAGTGTACTTTCTAGGTCATCTCTTACTGATCAATGAACCTCTCTGGGCTTATTTTGTGCTTAATCTTTTCCTCTGCGAGTTAAATAGCTCCAACTCCTTCGCTTCCCTTTCCTCCCCTTTCTTCCCTTCTGCTCCATTTGCCACCTTCTCCCTCCTAACCCTCTCCATTATTGCTGGGGCATCTCTGGACCCTTACCGGCCATCCACATCCCCCAAAAGTCCAGTGTTACCAGTACAAGTGTGCTTCCTAACCCTGTACACACCTCCTCATGGCTTCTCCTGATCCTATATCTTCCTGATCCTCCCTGCTCTCAACAGGTACCCAGGCTCAACATTCATGGATCATGTGTTACGCTACCAGGACACTCCAGGAGTCAAAATGATTGTGGTTCTTGGAGAGGTGAGTTACTTTAAAAAAAAATTATGATTGTAAAAGTGTAATAATGCATGATCTCAGTTTTCAAAAAATTAAAACCTTTTGGTTGCATGTAACTTAAAGGGACAGTCCCTGGTAATCCCACCCCCTAGATGCTGGGGCCTTGAGGTTGTCACTATTAGTACTGCCATTTGTTTCAGAGAAAGGAGTTCTTGTCTCCCAGTGTCCCAAACTTTAGCGCCAATAAGAAAGAAGCTCTGCTCTGGCTGGCCATGGTCTCTACCTGGTAGGCAGTGGAAAGCTGGAGTAAAAAGTGCATTTTTTTGGCCAGGTACAGTGGTTCTCGCCTGTAATCCTCCCAGCACTTTGGGAGGCTTGAGATCAGGAGTTCCAGACCATCCTGGCCTACATGGTGAAACCTCATCTCTATTAAAAATATAAAAATTAGCTGGGTGTGGTGATGTGCACTTGTAGTCCCAGCCACTCTGGAGGCTGAGATGGGAGAATCACTTGAACCTAAGAGGCAGAGGTTGCACTGAGCAGAGATCTTGCCACTGCCCTCCAGTCTGAGAGACAGAGCGAGACTCCATCTCAAAAAAAAAAGTGGGGGGATTAAATTTGATGACTTTTGGATAAACGAGTTTAAAAAATTTTCTAAATACTAAAAAATGGAGTCCCATGACACCATCCTTTGTTTGCATCTCTGAAGGCAGGTCTAATCCTAAATCATGTCATGTCTCTAGATCAGGAAGGGGGAGTCCCAGGGATTCTTCTAGGAGACCTGCTGTTTGTTCCTTTAGAAATCCTCCTTGTTTGGTGTTGGAGTAGACAAATCATCAAAAAAAAAAAAAAAGAAAGGAAAGAAATCGTCCTTGTATCCAGGCTGAAACTACACTCCTTTTATTTGGCCAAAGCCCGTGTCCCTCCATTTTCTATCCAGTTTTATGTCACGATGGGCTCTCCTAACTTGGCTTTTTCTCATTCCTCATTCCTTGGCAGATAGGGGGCACTGAGGAATATAAGATTTGCCGGGGCATCAAGGAGGGCCGCCTCACCAAGCCCATCGTCTGCTGGTGCATTGGGACCTGTGCCACCATGTTCTCCTCTGAGGTATGGCTGAGACAAGTCACTCCTGGGCTGGGAGTGGGGATTGCAAGAGGGGGCATTTGAGACGAACCATGTAGACATCTCATTAAACAGCTAGTTCCTTCAAGAAATGTTTGTTACTTGCTTGATTACTATAAAGTCCAGCCAGGGCCCCGCTCTCTGGGAGCTTATATCTAGTTGGAGACCAGCTTACAAGCAGATTGAAGTCAGAATCAGATGCTGAGTCCCTGCTCCTCAAAGGTAGCAGCCAGCTGTCTGGAGAAGTTTAGACAGCTTCCCTGAGAAGGTGATATTTGAACTGCAGTTTAGGGGATGAGAAGGATTTTGCTGATGAAAGGGAGGCTGAGGAGGGAGAAGAGCACAGCCTGGGCTCAGCTGGGCGGGGCTTGGCGAGATGTTTTGTGTGGGGAGAGGTGGTAGAAGGCAAGGTTTGTTTTTGATGTGTTAAAATTATGAAATATATGTGAAAGTGCCTGGAGGCACCTGACGGGTATTGAGTATAAACATTTCTTAGGCTTCTGCTGTCTGCTAAGCTTCTGAGCTAACTGTCTTCTGCTGGGGGATCATAACCCATATGTCACCCCCTGTGCTTGGGCTTAGAGAATCCTCTACCACCTTGAAGGTGGCTCACATGATGATGATGAAATTGAAGGAAATGCTGGGCGTGGTGGCTCACGCCTATAATCCCAGCACTTTGGGAGGCTGAGGCGGTCAGATCACCTGAGGTTGGGAGTTCAAGACCATCCTGACCAAAATGGAGAAACCCTGTCTCTACTAAAAATATGGAATTAGCGAGGCGTGGTGGCACATGCCTTTTTTTTTTTTTGAGATAGAGTCTCAATCTTTTGCCCAGGCTGGGGTACAGTGGCACGATCTTGGCTCCCCACAACTTTCGCCTCCCAGGGTCAAGCAATTATCCTACCTTGGCCTCCTTAGTAGCTGGGATTACAGGTGCCCCCCCACCACACCCAGTTAATTTTTGTATTTTTAGTAGAGTCGAGGTTTCACCATGTTAGCCAGGCTGGTCCCAAACTTCTGACCTCAGGTGATCTACCTGCCTCAGCCTCCCAAAGTGTTGGGATTATAGGCGCAAGCCACCACACTCAGCTGTAGTTTTGTTTTTTATTTATTTTTATTATTTTTTATTTATTTTTTTTGTTTTTAAAAAAAGACAGGGTTTCACCATGTTGGTCAGGCTGGTCTTGAACTCCCGACCTCAGTTGATTCACCCGCCTTGGCTTCCAGTGTGCTTGGATTACAGGCGTGAGCCACCACGCCCAGCCTAGTTTTGTTTTTTAAATAATTCTTCTCCCTTTTAGAAATTTCAGTTTTAGTTTTGAGACATTCTAGAGTTAAAGAAATTTAACTTCCTTTAACCCAGGGTTTCTGAATATAGAATCTCTTTTCTTTCCCACCCATCTACTGATGCAGATTAAATCCTACAAAGAACCCATCGGCAACCCATGCTTTAACATGTCTTTCAGCCTTTGCTTACAGAGTGGCAGTTCCTAACTTTTTCACCTTTTGTTCTATTTGCATGGTGAAGAGCACAGACTAAGGCCAGATTACCTAGCTTCAAGTGCTACCACATACTACCTGTGTGCCTTGGATAAATCAGTTTATTTGTCTGTGCTCCCATTTCCTTTTTTATAGGAAACCATCACAGTTACTGAGAGATTGAATGAGAAAAACTCTTAGAAAAGTGCTTGAACATAGTGTTGACACAGTCACACTGGGCGCTCTGGCCCATGCCTAATCCCAGCAGTTTGGGAGGCTGAGGTGGTTGGGTTGCTTGAGTCTAGGAGTTCAAGACCAGCCTGGACAACATGGCGAAACCACGTCTCTACTAAAAATACAAAAAAATTTTAGCCAGGTGTGGTGGCATATGCCTATTATACCAGCTACACTGGAGGAGGTGGGAGAATCACCTGAGCCTGCAGATTGAGGCTGCAGTGAACCAAGATCGTGCCATTGCATTCCAGCCTGGGGAACTGAAGAGAGAACCTGTCTCAAAAAAAAAAAAAAAAAGACACAACCACCACTTAGCTCTTCTTTTTTTTGTTTTTGTTTGTTTGTTTGTTTGCATTTTTTTTTTTTTTTTTTGAAACAGACTTTCACTCTTGTTATCCAGGCTGGAGGGCAATGGCACAATCTCAGCTCACTGCATCCTCCGCCTCCCGGGCACACACCTGAAGTCCCAGCTATTGGGATGGTTGATGTGGGAGGATTACCTGAGCCCAGGGAGGCCAAGGTGCCAGTGAACCATGACTGCCTCACTTTACTCCTGCCTGGGTGACAGAGTAAGACCCTGTCACTTCAAAAAAAAAAAAGATTAGGCCTGGCATGGTGGCTCACGCCTGTAATCCCAGCATTTTGGGAGGCCGAGGTGGGTGGATCACGAGGTCAGGACTTTGAGACCAACCTGACCAACATGGTGAAACCCCATCTCTACTAAAAGTACAAAAATTAGCCAGGCGTGGTGGCACGCATCTGTAATCCCAGCTACTCAGGAGGCTGAGGCAGGAGAATCATTTGAACCCGGGAAGTGGAGGTTGCAATGAGCTGAGATTTTGCCATTGCACTCCAGCCTAGGTGACAGAGCGAGACTCCATCTCAAAAAAAAAAAAAAAGGAAGGAGATTCTGGGGTTGGGCCACCAGTCTTTATATACTGACTTCCATGCGAATTAGCTGTGTGACCCTGAGGAAGCTCCTGAACTTCTTTGTGCTTTAGTTTCCTAATCTGTAAAATGGAAGTCATCTATTATACCTATTCAGTGAGCTTGCTTGAGTCTTAAATGAAGTGATTCATGTAAAGCGTTTAGCACAGTGCCAACCTATGACCAGTGCTGGCATTTTCCCGGGGATTCTTTGTTCGCTCTTGGGGGATTAGCAATAAAGCTACTTTCCTTTGCTTTCCAGGTCCAGTTTGGCCATGCTGGAGCTTGTGCCAACCAGGCTTCCGAAACTGCAGTAGCCAAGAACCAGGCTTTGAAGGAAGCAGGAGTGTTTGTGCCCCGGAGCTTTGATGAGCTTGGAGAGATCATCCAGTAAGTGGACCTTGAGGAGGATGCCAGCCTCCCTCTCCTTTCCAGACCCCTCCTGAGACAGCAGCCCCTCCCACACAGGGACATCCCATATTCCTGGTCCCTCTCAGTATCTAGCACAGCTGTATGGATGGTTCAAAATCCTCTTTCTCTTTGGTTTTCCTTTTGTTTAGTTTTTAGAAGCAGCAGGTCTCGGCTGGTGTTAAAACGTGTTGAGTTTCCAAGCCTACTATTTGGCTGGGAGGTGGCAGGCATGGATGAGAGATATGCATGGAAATGTTTAGAGAGTGTTACCTCTGATTGATAGAGCGTTATTACATATCCTATGATCTCTTCTCATTTCTTTTTCTTTCTTTTTATTTTTGAGACGGAGTCTTGCTCTTGTGCTCCAGGCTGGAGTGCAATGGCATAATCTTGGCTCACTGCAACCTCTGCCTTCCAGGTTCAAGTGATTCTCTTGCCTTAGCCTCCCGAGTAGCTTGGGATTACAGGCGCCCACTACAACACCTAGCTAATTTTTTTGATGTTTTTGGTAGAGACAGAATTTCAGGCTGGTCTTGAACTCCAGGTGATCTGGCCATCTTGGACTCCCAAAGTGCTGGGATTACAGGCATGAGCCACCATGCCCGGCTGATCTCTTCCCATTTCTACCTCTTACACCTGCCTGGGCTCTCCGCTCTGTCCTTCCTTGCCTTCCAGATTCAGCTTTCTATAAAGCCCCCTCCAGAGATGGGGACTCGAGGTGGTGGGGAGCAGAGGGGCAGGTGCAGTCATGGCTAGAACTTGTTTCCATTTAGTTCACAGAATTCAGCTGGTAAACCAGTGACTGGAAAGGGTTCAGAGTGAAACCCTTAGTGTTTGGGTTAGAAGGAGCATTCTTGGGATGGCTTACAGGAGTCTAAAATAAGAAAATCCATGTAGATGTCTTTTTTTCCTGCCTCCCAGATCTGTGTATGAAGATCTTGTGGCCAACGGAGTCATTGTACCTGCCCAAGAGGTGCCGCCCCCAACCGTGCCAATGGACTACTCCTGGGCCAGGGTAAGTGCCTTGACTGTCCCTAACAGTGTGAGCAGGGGAGATTTGTGGGGCTATGGTGGTGGGTTTTGAGTTGATTTGCCTCAAACTCTTGGAAACCAGGCCTTCTGTATTAGTCAGGAATCTCTTACAGGGACAGAACTAATAGGAGATATATAACTAATAGGAGATATATATATATTTATATATTTATATTTTATTTATATATGTTACATATATTCTATTTATTTATTTTTATATATATATATAAAATAAACTCATATATATATATGGAGCAAGGAGAGCCAGTCTAAGTCCCAAAACTGAAGAACTTGGAGTCTGATGTTCAAGGCAGGAAGCATCCAGCGCTGGAGAAAGATGTAGGCTGGGAGGCTAGGCTTTCATGTTGTTTTTGTAATAAAAATGTAACTGTAAAGCATTTTAAAATTTCATAGAAGATAATTGAAGAAATAGGATTGGACAGAATTGACTGATTTGCCCAACTCTGGAAATGGGAAATTTAGGAGCTCAGTCCCTGTCCCGTTAGTAAAGGGCATTTTAAGGGATTCCCCCATTTCTGTAGCCATGTATCTTGTCACTTTTTTTTTTTGAGATGGAGGATTTTTTTGGGGGGGGGATTACAGGTGGTCAGCAGCACACCCAGCTAATTTTTGTATTTTTAGTTGAGACGGGGATCCACCATGTTGGCCAGGTTGGTCTTGAACTCCTGACTTCAGGTAATTCACCTGCCTTGGCCTCTCAAAGTGGGGATTACAGGCATGAGCCACCTGAGCCTGGCCTGTAGTGTTTTTCATAGTATATTTATTTATTTATTTTTTGAGACAGAGTCTCACTCTGTTGCCGAGGCTGGAGTGCAGTGGCACTATCTTGGCTCACTGCAATCTCTGCTGCCTGGGTTGAAGCAATTTTCCTGCCTCAGCCTCCTGAGTACCTGGGATTACAGGCGCCTACCACCATGCTGGGCTAATTTTTGTAGTTTTAGTAGAGGCAGGGTTTCACCATCTTGGCCAGGCTGGTCTTGAACTCTTGACCTTGTGATCCACTCGCCTTGGCCTCCCATAGTGCTGGGATTACAGGTATGAGTCACCGAGCCTGGCCATCATAGTTTATAATTGTATGATTATTTTTAATTTAATTTATTTATTAAGTTTATTTATTTATTTATTTGTTTATTTGTTTGAGACGGAGTTTCGCTCTTGTTACCCAGACTGGAGTGCAATGGCGCGATCTCGGTTCACCGCGACCTCCGCCTCCTGGGTTCAGGCAATTCTCCTGCCTCAACCTCCTGAGTAGCTGGGATTACAGGCGCGTGCCACCATGCCGAGCTAATTTTTTGTATTTTTAGTAGAGACGGGGTTTCACCATGTTGACCAGGATGGTCTCGATCTCTTGACCTTGTGATCCACCCGCCTCGGCCTCCCAAAGTGCTGGGCTTACAGGCGTGAGCCACCGCGCCCGGCTTGTTATTTTTGAGATGGAGTTTCACTCTTGTCACCCAGGCTGGAGTGCAGTGATGTGATCTCAGCTCATTGCAACTTCCGCCTCCCAGGTTCAAGGTCAGGAACTCCTGACCTCAGGTGATCCACCCGCCTTGGCCTCCCAAAGTGCTGGGATTACAGGCATGAGCCACCGCGCCCAGCCCCATTACATTTTTGTTGTGATGGGCAGCTGTATCCGAAGTATACGTAAGATTTTCCCTTTGGATTCATTTTATTTCTGAGCCAGGTGACCTCAGGCTGGTTACTGAGCCTCTCTAAGTCTCATGGTTTTTTTTTGCTATAACACAAGGAATATTTCTTTGTGAGGTTAAAATGAAGCAATGGACTGTGTCTCACACCTGTAATCCCAGTACTTGGGGAGACCACAGTGGGAGAATTGCTTGAGCACAAGAGTTTAAGACCAGCCTGGACAACACAGCAAGACCGTGTCTCTACAAAAAATTTTAAAATTAGCTAAGCATGGCAGTGCGTGCCTTGTTGCCCCAGCTACTGGGAGGCTGAGGTGGAATGATCACTTGAGCCTAGGAGTATGAGGCTGATCGCACCAGTGTACTGCAGCCTGGGTAACAGACAGACCCTGGCCCCGCTCCAGAAATGAAACAATGGATATAAACTGCTTAGCCTATTTCTTAGCCCAGGAAATGCTCAGTGAAGGAAAGAAATAGTGCTGATAATGCTGATGCCAAGTGGTACCATGGGCCCTCCTATTTTCTATGTCCAAAATGATCTAATGAAAGGGCCTTTGCACTTCTTTCTTGGGAAAAGTTTGTTTGAGAATTGAGAGTTGTTGTTTGGCTGTCAGAGTCTAAGACATTCCTGGGACACTTTGGTTCTAAGAGTACACACAACAGGGCAGTCCTGCAAAACTCTGTGGTGGTCACCATGGCCCTGCTTCCCTCTGCCCCATCTCTGCCCAGGAACTGGGTTTGATCCGCAAACCTGCCTCGTTCATGACCAGCATCTGCGACGAGCGGGGACAGGAGCTCATCTATGCGGGCATGCCCATCACCGAAGTCTTCAAGGAAGAGATGGGCATTGGTGGGGTCCTCGGCCTCCTCTGGTTCCAGAAAAGGTGAGCATGGAGGACAGAAGATGACAGGGCCTTGCACCTCGAAGTTAATCATTTTTCCCCGACAAAGGAGTGGGAGTGGACGGGCCTGGGGAGTGTGTCCAGGGTCAGTCTTTGGGGCCACAGGTCAATTGAAAGGCCAGAGGAAGGACTCACAAGCTATCCCTGAGTCATCCAAGGACAGAAAGTCCAGTCTACACCAAGAGAAGCAGAAGGCAGTGACCTCACTAGAGGTCTTGGAATAGCCCCTTTGCCTTGGGAACTTTTAAAGAAATGTGACCAATAAATGCAGACCTCTTGATAGCAAGATAGAGCTTAAGGAGGGAAAACTAGAAAGATGTGGTAGCCTAAGGAGTGTGGGCCCAGTGGAGCTGCTGGACAGATAGAAAGTACCTTATGGGCCAGGCGTGGTGGCTCACATCTGTAATCTTAGCACTTTGGGAGGCTGAGGCGGGTGGATCACCTGAGGTCAGGAGTTCAACACTGGACTGACCAACATGGTGAAACCCCGTCTCTACTAAGAATACAAAAAGTTAGCGAGGCGTGGTGGTGGGCACCCATCATCCCAGCTACTCTGGATGCTGAGGCAGGAGAATCGCTTGAACCCACGAGGCGGAGGTTGCAGTGAGCCGAGATCACGCCATTGCACTCCAGCCTGGGCAACAAGAGCAAAAAAAAGTCCATCTCAAAAAAAGAAGAAAGTACCTTATGTTGTGTTCACTTTACAAATTTGTTTCTCCCATCAGCCTGAATGTTAGGAAAAAATTGATTTTCTCTGTGACTCCCAATCTTAGCCCTCCGGTGGGACTGATGGCTGGGCAGGGGAGCCCGTGAATATGCAATTCACAGATCTCTGGCTTAAGGTGGCACTGGGAAGAAAGCCAGGTCAATGTCTTGGGTTGTATCATGCCCTCACTTGCAGAGAGATGGGTATTGGTCCTTGTTTGGACCCTCCTGGGAAAACTTCACGGGTTATAACACCTGAGCAAGTCTCCCTCTGTCTGCTGCTGCCTCCCACGTCTCCAGACCTTGTTCTTGATCCTTAGTTGGGAGGTTGAATACTACAGGAATCAGGCATGGGGCCTCTTAACGCTGTGAAAGGACAGGGTTCTCATCCCCTGTCTATCTGGCACATGGAGCGTAGCCACAAATACAGGTCAAATCCTGGTGCAGGCAACTCATGCTGAAAATCACTGACCAAAGAATAGATTTTAAATCTTGGTTGCAAACTCTATTTTACAAACAGTATTTGGGGCCAGGCGCAGTGGCTCACATCTGTATGTAATCCCAACACTTTGGGAGGCCAATGTAGGCGGATCACTTGAGGGCTAGTAGTTCGAGACCAGCCTGGCTAACATAGCGAAACCCCATCTCTACTAAAAATACAAAAATTAGCCGGGCATGGTGGTGCTCACCTATAATCCCAGGTTCTTGGGAGGTCGAGGCAGGAGAATTGCTTGAACCCAGGAGGTGGAGATTGCAGTGAGCCGAGATCTCACTACTGCACTCCAGCCTGGGCGACAGAGTGAGACTTTGTCTAAAGAAAAGAATCAGGAGGTTTTGCCTTAGAGTTGTGTGGTAGTATTAGATTTGGATTGGTAGTTACCCTTCTTGGATTTAAATGACTTGTTCAGGGAGATGGGAGAAACTACAAGTGTGGCCTTGTCAACCATCTCCTGGTCTTTGTTGCACCCTCCTCCAGGTTGCCCAAATACTCTTGCCAGTTCATTGAGATGTGTCTGATGGTGACAGCTGATCATGGGCCAGCTGTCTCTGGAGCCCACAACACCATCATTTGTGCACGAGCTGGGAAAGACCTGGTCTCCAGCCTCACCTCAGGGCTGCTCACTATCGTAAGTACTGTCATCCTGGGAGGTGAACAGTGGGGACACTGGGCCTTGGTCTCATGCTGCTTTGCCACAGCAGGGCCCTAGAAGGAGTCCCTCAAACCTGTTCGGGACACACTGGGTTGCTTTGCCCAGCTTGAAGGAAACTCTTTTTTTTTTTTTTGAGATGGAGTTTCACTCTTGTTGCCCAGGCTGGAGTGCAATGGTGCAATCTCAGCTCACTGCAACCTCCACCTCCTGGGTTCAAGTGATTCTCCTGCCTCAGCCTCCTGAGTAGCTGGGATTACAGGCATGTACCACCACACCCAGCTAATTTTTTGTATTTTTAGTAGAGACGGGATTTCTCCATGTTGGTCAGGCTGGTCTCGAATTCCCAACCTCAGGTGATCTGCCCGCCTAGGTCTCCCAAAGTGCTGGGATTACAGGCGTGAGCCACCACACCCAGCTGAAGGTAACTCTTAAAGCTCAAAGCAGCATGCACGTGTTTCTCCTCCAGGGGGATCGGTTTGGGGGTGCCTTGGATGCAGCAGCCAAGATGTTCAGTAAAGCCTTTGACAGTGGCATTATCCCCATGGAGTTTGTGAACAAGATGAAGAAGGAAGGGAAACTGATCATGGGCATTGGTCACCGTGTAAAATCGGTGAGTTGTTACTCTCCTAAAAAAGTGGGATGGATCTCCCGGGTGGGCGGTGATGGGAGGCATTCATTATATAGGAGAATAACTAAACTCTCAACTCCCAACATACAAAGCTTTGGATGTGTTGTCAGATGCCAAATACGAGGCAGCTCTTTTATCCATATTATAATACAGATTGCTCTTAACAATTTTTCTGTCATTTGAGTGCAGTATGGAAACTACAGTTGAAATGAGAGGGCAAACTTGGTAACTTTGGCTTCCCAAATAAACCTTATGGGAGAAAGGTCCAAGGTCAGGTTGAGGGGACATATTGGTCACGTTATGCTAGTTAATACCTCGTGCTGCAGTAACTGACAACTCCAAAAATCTCAGTGGCTTGCCACAGCAAAGATTTATGTCTCATTCACACTACATCCTCTGAGGATTGGCTATGCTTGCTCTCTGCCATCTGTGCTGAAGGAACAGCCCCTGTCTGGGATGTGCTGGCCTCCTGTCAGCAGGATAACATCAAATGGCAGGACCACGTGCAGGCTCTTAAAGCTTCTGCTTGAATCTTACGTGATTCACCTTCACTCACATTTCATTGGCCACCACAAGTCAAGTGGTTATTCCTGGCAGCACTAGGGCAGGAAGAGTGATAATATCAAGGCATATCTGATGGGGAGAGACCAGTGGGAAAGGACAGTAAATATTTTAAACAGTTTATATAGTCTCACACAGAGCCAGTCATCTCTGTGTCCTCGTAGTGTGCTGTGGTTAGAAACTGAAAAGCAAGAGATGAGGTCACTGGCAGCTGCTCAGGGCCTTATGGGGACAGCTCCTTAGTAGATGCCTTTGCCCTGGGCTCCTTGACTCTGTAGCTCCAGAAACCTCATTTAGTTGGTCACTCCACTGGCCTAGGTGGGGAGTATGCATGTGATTCAGGACACTGCCTTCTAGGCAGCCAAACACTTGGCCGTCTCAGGTGAGACACCCAGAGGTTGCTTGATGAGCAAGGATCAGCTCAGAGCCAAGCAGGGAAGGTGGGTGGCGCTGAGGGACATTCCATCCAGGACTTGCTGAACTTTGCTCAGCCACCCCCAGCTCCTGAGCAGATAACACCTTTCCCACCGACAGCATAGGGCCTCTTTCTAAGATAATGCTAGACCTGCACTCCACACTCACTCATTCACTCTTTGCGCTCCTTGCTGTCTGGAGGATGTACTGACCCAACTTCCTCTCTTTGTTGAGGGCGGAAATTGCTTTGGTATTGGGATTTGGTATGTCCCTAAATCATCTTACTCCCCCACTGACAGGTGGTTAATTTCATTAACGGCAGGTCTAGAGTTTTTCCTAAAATTTTGGGAATACTTTGCCTCCCCACACTCAACACGTGTTTGCTTAGTGTTGAACTTTGTCACAGCTTGAGTAGGCGCAGAGCTGGTAGGGGCATGGCTGGAGGCTAGAACCTAAGACTGAGTTGGAGAGTGGTTAATCCTCAGACCTCTGCTGCTCAACACCGTAGTACCTGACCAGCTCCCTGAATGTCTCCAGGGCTCAGTTTCTTCTTTGTAACATAAAAGTGAGAACCTACAGAGGTTGTTTTGTAACCCAAATGAGATATGAGAGGATTTCAAAAACCAGCCCCACGGCAGTAGCACAGTGGTTGCCACATGGAATTGTACATGTGGGCCAGGTTCCTGAATTGCCTCTGAAGTATGTACAGTTCTACCCACCTGTAACACAGGTATGAACAAACACATCCCTTCACAGCAGTGTGTGAGTGTTCCTCTGTAATGCTGGGTTCATTTCCAGGTAAACAACCCAGACATGCGAGTGCAGATCCTCAAAGATTATGTCAGGCAGCACTTCCCTGCCACTCCTCTGCTCGATTATGCCCTGGAAGTGGAGAAGATTACCACCTCGAAGGTAACAAAGAAAAAACTTCCCTAATTCTCTAATCTTACGTTGGATAAATTTATTGGAGGAAATAGCCAGGTTACATTTTGATTATGCAGCTAAAAGCAAACCCAGTTTTCTGGAAATGTTATTTTTCTTTCATAACTAACTTCAGCAGACATGCACTAAATGTCAGCTGGTTTTGGGTACTTTGCTAGATGCTGGGAATTGAACTGAGTCAGACACAGCGTCAGCCAGTAGGGATGGTGCAAGGTTTTTAAATGATGGTCGCAATTCGTGGTAATAGTAGTAACAGTGGAAAATTACAAAGAAAAAATGAGAAATAATGATAAATGCTTTGAATTTTTTGCCTTCTCAGAAGCCAAATCTTATCCTGAATGTAGATGGTCTCATTGGAGTTGCATTTGTGGACATGCTTAGAAACTGTGGGTCCTTTACTCGGTGAGCATTGCAGCTGTTTTCTTCTTCATAACGTTTGTTAATGGTTGGTGTTTCCTCCAAACTATAAAAGCAATGCATACTCAGAATATTTAAAAAATAAGGAGAGGTATAAAGAAGGAAACAAAAATTGCCTGTAATCCTACCACCCAGAGCATCCCTCTTTTCTACTTTGAAACCAAAGAGAGCTTTTCTTCTCATTCCTGGGCAGTAGTAGTACTGTCAGTGGGGAGGAGGGCAGTCATGTGAGCCTTTTAAAACTACAAGTTGATTGTGTGTTGCAGGGAGGAAGCTGATGAATATATTGACATTGGAGCCCTCAATGGCATCTTTGTGCTGGGAAGGAGTATGGGCTTCATTGGTGAGTCTTTTTGTTGTGGTTTTTTTATTTTTATTTTTTACTCCCAAATGCTTGGAAAGAGTTTCTGTATAGTCTGATTTCATTGTATTGCTGTGGAGGCATCTGGCCACAATGCTCTTTCACATACCTGGCCCCAGAAAAGTCACAGAAGAATGTTGTAAAACTATGAGGGTCATTCAAGGGTATGCTGAGGAGGAGGCGCATAGTAGACACCTGACAGCAACCAGCATACCCCTGAGACTGAGCCTTACGGCAGACACCCCTGACAGCAATAATTTAAGTGAGATTCGTTGTTGTTTAAAGGGGCTTTTTTGTTTTTGTTTTTTAAACCCCCATGGTTCAGCTATACCACTTACACATGTGGTTGAGTTTATTTTTCTTTTTTAGTTCTCTTTTTATGGTTGAGTTTCTACAAGAGAAATGTCATATCCTCTTAATCATTTTTCTTAATCTTTTCCTTTCTTACTTTAAACTTTCCCCTTATCTTTGTTCTTTTTTTTTTTTTTTTTTTTTCTGAGACACAGTTTTCACTCTTGTTGCCCAGGCTGGAGTGCAATGGCACAATCTTGGCTCTGCCTCCTGGGTTCAAGCAGTACTCCTGCCTCAGCCTCCCAAGTAGCTGGGATTACAGGCGTGCGCCACCACGCCTGGCTAATTTTGTATTTTTAGTAGAGACTAGGTTTCTCCATGTTGGTCAGGCTAGTCTCGAACTCCTGACCTCAGGTGATCTGCCCACCTCAGCCTCCCAAAGAGCTGGGATTACAAGCGTGAGCCACCACACCTGTTCCTTTGTTCTTAGAAATGATTGCTAGCCCAGGAAAATATAATTTTTTATTTTTATTGTTTATTTTCCTTTAAAATTTTGTTTATAGAATCAGATCCAACAGTTCCCTTGTACGAAATCTACCTATGGAATGGATATGGACTAAACTTCCCACTGCTTTGTATTCACTTTTTTTGTGTGTTGGAACGATTTCCCTTCCTTAACCTCTCGCTCTCACCAGGCTTATGAAGCTCTAATAAAAAAGATGTGTTTGCTTCATTTTAGGACACTATCTTGATCAGAAGAGGCTGAAGCAGGGGCTGTATCGTCATCCGTGGGATGATATTTCATATGTTCTTCCGGAACACATGAGCATGTAACAGAGCCAGGAACCCTACAGCAGTAAACTGAAGACAAGAACTCCTCCCCCAGGAAAAAGTGTACAGACAGCTAGCTGGCAGTGGAGACTGCTTACCAGGGGCCTGGAATGTAAACAGCCACCGGGGTACAGGCACTGAAGACCAACACTCACAGGCTAACACCCATTCAGTCCACACAAGCTTCATATTTTTTTTATAAGCATAGAAATAAAATCCAAGCCAACACTTGTGACTTTGCTCTGCTACCTGCTGTATTTACTATATGGAAGCATCTAAGTACTGTCAGGATGGGGTTCTTCCTCATTGTAGGGCGCTAGGATGTTGCTTTCTTTTTCCATTGGTTAAACATTTTTTTCTCCCCTGGAGGAAGGGAATGAAACATTTAAGACGTCAAGATACTATACATTTAAAGCACCCTAATGTCTCTCTCTTTTTTTTTCCTCTCTCTTTCTTCTTCCTCATTTAACATGAAGAACATTGTATTAATTTGATTTTTAAAGATCTTTTTGTATGTTATGTGTTAAGAGCTTGTTTGGTATCCCACTGAAATGTTCTGTGTTACAGACCAGAGTCTGCATATGTCAGGGGGATGGAGCCATTGCATCCTTAGCCATTGTCATAAAATACATGGAGTAGTAACTTAATATGTAAAGTTGTAACATACATTTAAAATGGAAACGCAAAAAGCTGTGAAATGTCTTGTGTCTTATGTTCTCTGTATTTATGCAGCTGACTTGTCTGTCTGTAACTGAAGTGTGGGTCAAAGGACTCCTAGCTACTTTGCATATGTATTCCACAAAGATTCTGGGCAGCTGCCACCTCAGTCTCTTCTCTGTATTATCATAGTTTGGTTTAAATAAACTATATAGTTACAGTGAAGGCATACTGCTGTCTCCTGGCATCCACATCCTTTGATCTCTATTTTGAGACAGCATCTCACTTTGTTGCCCAGGCTGGAGTGCAGTGGCGTGATCTTGGCTCACTGCAACCTCCGCTTCCTGGGTTCAAGCGATTCTCCCTGCCTCAGCCTCCCGAGTAGCTAGGATTACAGGCACCCACCACCACACCCCACTAATTTTTGTATTTTTAGTAGAGATGGGGTTTCACCATTTTGGCCAGGCTGGTCTCGAACTCCTGTGATACGCCTGCCTCGGCCTCCCAAAGCGCTGGGATTACAGGTGCCCGCCACCACGCCCAGCTAATTTTTGTATTTTTATTAGAGAAGGGATTTCGCATGTTGTCCAGGCTGGTCTGGAACTCGTGGCCTCAAGCGATCCGTCTACCTCGGCCTCGAAAAGTGCTGGGATTACAGGCGTGAGGCACCCAGCCCAGCCCAAAGTGGCTTTTAAATTAATCTTTTCAACAAGGATATACGATCATTGACTATGAACCAAAGCAGTATGCAGAACGCTTGGCTTAAGAATTATCTCATTGAATCCTCTCCGTGAGCTTGCAAAGTAGGCAATATCCCCATGTTTAGAAGATAAATTAGGGGTAACAGGTAACTCACCCCTCATCCACTTAGCTAGGACTAAATCTTATAAAAATCCTGTATTGTCACTTAAGGCTTTAACAACAGGTGACCTAAGGTGGCTTTTACTCGACAAAATGACTGCAGAGAGCATGCTACCCACTAAGGAAAGGGAGCGAGCCATCCTAGCACCGATGTCCTGGTTAAGAGGCCTGGGGCGAATTCATCCCAACTGGGCGACGATTACAGCCGAACGTCACTAAGGTGGGCGGGGCTTTGGGAGGCTAGGTGGCGCATGCGCAGTCGGCGGGCGACCCGGCTCCGCCCCGCGCGCATTATTTAATCCCAGAATTCCTTTGTGTCGCACCAAACGGCCGCATCGTTCTGAGGCTGCGGAGGCCGGGCGCGGCAGCGTCAAGATGGCGGCTGCGGCTGTGGCGGCAGCGGCGGCGGCGGCCGCGGCTGCATCTCTTCAGGTGCTGGAGATGGAGAGCATGGAGACTGCCGCCGCCGGCTCGGTAGGACTGGCTGCGGAAGTCCGAGGCAGCGGCACGGTGGACTTCGGGCCTGGGCCGGGGATCTCTGCCATGGAGGCGAGCGGGGGCGATCCGGGCCCAGAAGCCGAGGATTTCGAGTGCAGCTCTCACTGCTCAGAGCTGTCCTGGCGGCAGAACGAGCAGCGGCGCCAGGGCCTCTTCTGCGACATTACCCTGTGCTTCGGCGGGGCTGGAGGCCGCGAGTTCCGGGCCCACCGCTCGGTACTGGCCGCCGCCACCGAGTACTTCACGCCCCTGCTGTCGGGCCAGTTTTCCGAGTCCCGTTCGGGACGGGTGGAGATGCGCAAGTGGAGCTCCGAGCCGGGGCCCGAACCCGACACAGTGGAAGCCGTTATCGAGTATATGTACACCGGGCGCATCCGCGTCAGCACGGGCAGCGTGCACGAGGTGCTGGAGTTGGCCGACAGGTAAGCGAGGGAGGCGGGAGCGCGGAGGGCGGCGGGCGCGGAGAGGGGGAGATGCTCGCCAAGGGACGGGCAAGCAGTGCCTGCCACGGCAGCCCGCGAGTCCTGAGTGGGCGCATTGGGTTCACACTCGCTGAGCGCCTGCTGGGGGGCAGCCACCGCGCTGGGCGAGGAGGATACACCCTCAGGTCAGGCGAGGGCGCCCCGCACCCAGGGAGCTTAGATACTAACGAGGTGGTGGGACAAAGATGATGAAAAGGAAAATCAGTATGTGTTAAGTGTTGTGCTGACGTTCAAAAGGAGTGAAAAGATACGGATTGAATAAAGACCTTTCTGAGGAGGTGACGTTTCGACCGACCTCTAAATGTCAAAAAATAACTGACCGTGCAAAGATGGGGAATGAACATTACAGACAGCGCAAAGGCCCTCGGGCAGGATCCAGTTTGGCTTAGAGAAAAGCCTTAAAATACAGTCCAGTGAGACTATCTAGTGGATGAAGAGGAAGAAGATGCGTGAGATGCGTTGGAATAACGACTTTGGATTTCACTGAGTGTGATAGGAAGCTGGGTAAAGAAATAATCTGATTTAAGTATTTTAATATTATTCTGCCACTGTGGTAAATGGATTGTGGGGAGCAGGAATGGATGCTCCAGAGACTGGTTAGAAGGCAGGTAATACCATTTATAGAGATGGAGAGGCGTTTATTTTGGCAATTATCATCTTCAGATTTGTTAACAACGCATCCACTCAGATGCAGGATTCTAAGGTATTAGGGTTTCAACAGTAATCAAAACAGACAAAAGTCCTTTTCCTTATCGCACTTACGTTGGTAGATGGACGGTGAATAAGTAAAATGTATAGCCTGTTATGATGGTTATCACTGATGAAAAATAAAGCATGGGGGGAGTACATAGAAAGTGCTGGGGGAGAGGAAGTGTTTTTCAAATTGGGTGGATAGAGACTGCCTCTTGAACAAGACGTTTTGCTCAGAACCGAAGGAGGCAGGTAAAGAGTGTGTCAGGTAGGGGACACAGGTACAGAGGTCCTGAGGAGGAGCTTTCTGTGTGTTAGAGAACAGCGGGAGCCAGTGTGGCTGTGTCAAAGGGATGCATGGTGAGAGGAACAGGAGAAGCCCCAGGATGGTAATGGGCATGGATCCAGATCCCATAGGGCCTTGATGGCCTGTGGAAGGACATGAGCTTTTATTCTGATTGAAATGGGAAGGTTTGGGACAGAGGAATGATGCAGCCTGATTTGATGAATAGTGCTGTGTTGAAAAAGGATGTGGCGGCCAGGCATGGTAGCTCACGCCTGTAATCTCAGCACTTTGGGAGGCCATGGTAGGTGGATGCTTGAGGTCAGGAGTTTGAGACCAGCCTGGGCAACATGGTGAAACACCGTCTCTACTAAAAAATACAAAAATTAGTCAGGCATGGTGGTCTGCCTGTAATCCCAGCTGTTGGGGAGGCTTAGGCACGAGAATCGCTTGAGCCTAGGAGGCGGGAGGTTGCAGTAAGCCGAGATTGCACCACTGCACTCCAGCCTGGCCAGCAGAGTGAGACTCTTGTCTAAAAAAAAAAAAAGAACAAAGGATATGGCATTGAGGAGGGAGCAACAAGGGCAGACACAGAGAGACTAGTGTAAGTGGTTGTGGCAGTAGTGGTGGATGCTTGGATTGAGGCGGGAGAAGTAAAGGTGATGAGAAGTGCTCTGGTTCTAGATGTATTTTGAAGGTAGATGAGATGAATTTGCTGCTGGATTTGATGTGGGATATAGGGGAAAACACTGCTACCTTTTTGAACCAAGCAATTAGAAGGATGGAATTATTAAGATGTGAAAGATTGCAGAAGAGCAAGTCTGGGTGGAAGATCAGGAGTTTAGATTTGGTTAAGGAGGTGCCTGGGGCAGTTGAATATAAGCACAGGGGAGCTAGAGATACATATTGGGGAAATTAGCATATAAATGGTAACTAAAGCTGTGTGGCTGGATGGTATTACTTAGGGAGTGAACCCTGGGGTTCTCTAGAATGTGAAAGAGGAGCCGGCTGGGTGAGGTGGCTCATGCCTGTAATCCCAACACTTTGGGAGACTAGGAGTTCGAGACCACCCAGGGCGACATGATGAAAATGTCTCTACTGAAAATACAAAAATTAGCAGGACGTGGTGGCAGGTGCCTGTAATCCCAACTACTCGGGAGGCTAAGGCAGGCAAGAGAATTGCTTGAACCCAGGAGGTGGAGGTTGCAGTGAGCTGAGATTTCGCCACAGCACCCCAGCCTGGGCAACAGAGTGAGAGTCAGTCTCAAAAAAAATTAAAAAAAAAAAGAAAAGAGGAGACTGATCTCTTGGAAACGTAGAAAGGAAGGATGTCAAGGAGGGAGTAGCCAGTCGTGTCAACTCTGTCAACCCATAAGTGATGGTTGCAAGTCATTGATGCCATTGACAAGAGCTAGTTAAGCCTTGCTTTATAAAGAGGATCAGAAAAATGGTACAAATGTGGAAATGTTTTTTAGGGGGAGGCAATCCCACCGAGGTAAGAGATACTAGAGCATGTTTGTGTGCTGCTGAAAATGATTCAGTAGAAGAAGAGTAATTGATGTCACAGGAGCAAAGGAATGATTGCAGGAGTAAAGTCCTTGCAACCAGGAAGGGAACTGTAGGGGTGGAAAAGGGGTGATCCCTTTCCTCCTTATCATAAAGGGTCACAGCTGACATTCTTAAAAGACAGGTTATAGGACAGAGAAAAGTGTAAGATTATTACAGGCACATGTGTGCTCGAGAGTCAGACAAAATAAGAAAACTCTAAGCGTGGCTGAAATTTTTAGACCATCCTGTGGTTACAGAAAGAATAGGGACTTGGAGTGCATCAAGACAGGTTATGGGAGAGCCAGGAGAGGAAAGCACGGCACCACAGGCTGTCCTGTTAGGCAGGCGGAACCTCACAGGCAGCAGCTGTCACAAAGAATAGATGTATCCTGTGGGAAAAGTTTCTGTCAGACCTTTAAAGTGTTGGACCTTAGCCTCCTTAGTTTTTCCTGTGAGTGCATCTTTCCTAGATCTGAGTACGAGGGGGGCTTCAGAGAAAGCCTGTTTACCTCATTAATGTGGATTTTCTCTACAGATACAAATCTCCCCCACAAAAGACAGCTCTTCAAAGCAAGTCCTGTGCTTTTGGCCCCTCTGAATATATCAAAGAAGTATATTTTTGGGTGAAATATTCTGTTTCAGTATAGAATCCATATTAAAATTGGAAAGATTGGGCTGCGAAGGTAGAGTATAGGGTACAGCTGCTGGCGGATTGGGTGATGGGAAGATGAAGTTCCTGCCTGATTGTTTCTGTTTTCTCAAGAGGCTGGGTCATCAGTGAGAAGGTGGAGTGGGTTGAGCATAGCTCTGAGGGAAAGAGGGTTGTTGCTGAAAATGGGTGGAAAAGGGTCATTGCACTCACCCAAGCTATGTTTGATTCTGTCATATGATCTTGAGTTTGACAGATTTGCCCCTGCTCTACTGGGGAGTTAGAAGAGAGGGTAGGATACTCCAAGCTTTTTACTCAAAACTCTTCTCTCAATCTGTCAGAGGCTAAGCAGCTGGCTTTTGTCAGGCACTGTTTGATGAGCCCTGCAACCAGCCATCACATTTAATCTTCCCATCAGCTCTGAGGCAGGACCCTCCACCCCTACCCCTAAATGCATTCTGACTGTTGAGCATGCCTGCCTCCTGGGCACTTGTAAGGATCAGAAATATAATAATAGAATATGCCTGATGCCCCTCACGTGACAGATACCTAGTATATGACAGCTATTTTCATAAAGCGTTGCTTCCAGACACCTAAGGGAACATGTCTCTGAATTACCTGGGGTGTGTGCTAAAACTAGGAGCCCAGGACAGCCTGGGAATCAGGTGACGCTGGCACCCAGACATGTCTGGGAGCTGCTATATTCCTTACCACTCCACTTTGTCTTTGCTTTATCTCTAAAATGATATGTTCCCTTAAAAGGGTGAAGGGAGCCTGCCTTATTCATCTTCGTATTATAGTTAAGATAGTTACTAAGCACAGTCACTAATAACAAATGGTTACTGAATTGGGAGAGGCCTGAACTGATGAAGTGATTCTTAATCTTGTTTTAAGGTTTTTCTTAGTTCTGGGGACTTAGTCTTTTTAAAGCAGTGGTCTCAAATTGGCTATCTTCAGGCTGATTGCTGCCAGATTTAAGAATTTGTTTGAAACGATTGTGGGTTTTTTTAAATTTACCTTTAAATGAATTTAGGTGAGCAGACAATATTTAGTCAGCTACATGCCAAATCACTTTGTTTTGTTTTTTAACCTACACGGTTTTGTTTTGTTTTTTTTTTTTGAGATGGAGTCTCTCTGTGTCACCTAGGCTGGAGTGTAGTGGCCTGATCTCGGCTCACTGCAACCTCTGCCCCCGGGTTCAGGCAATTCTTCTGCCTTAGGCTCCTGAGTAGCTGGGACTACAGGCACCCGCCACCATGCTGGGCTAATTTTTGTATTTTTTGTTTTTGTTTTTTGAGATGGAGTCTCACTCTGTTGCTGGAGTGTAGTGGCACGATCTCGGCTCACTGCAACCTCCGCCTTGCAGGTTCAAGTGATTCTCCTGCCTCAGCCTCCCAAGTAACTGGGATTACAGGTGTATGCCACCACACCTGGCTAATTTTTGGGTTTTTAGTAGAGATGGGGTTTTGCCATGTTGGCCAGGCTGGTCTTGAACTTCTGACCTCAGGTGATCCACCCACTTCGGTCTCCCAAAGTGCTGGGATTATAGGCATGAACCACTGAGCCTGGCCTAATTTTTCTATTTTTAGTAAAGACAAGGTTGTACCATTTTGGCCAGATTGGTCTTGAACTCCTGACCTCAAGTGATCCTCCTGCCTTAGCCTCTCAAAGTGTTGGGATTACAGGCCTGAGCCACTGTGCCTGGCCTGAGTCACTGCACCCAGCCTCTACACATGTTTTTTTGTTGTGTTTTTGTGTTGTATCCTGCTTCTTCAGATGTTTGAGTTTGCGTGGCATCCCTGCTTTAGTGAGAACCCAGTTCAGGGCAAATCTTCTGAGTACTCCATCCCCTCTGGCTGCCCAAAGAAAAAGCTCTGGTGATGAGATTAAAACCTCTGACACAGGGAGTATATGTATTCAGGGTATCTTGAATCTATGCTCCTGGAGAAAAATTTGAAAATAAAATAAAATCTCTAGCAGTAAGCCTGTTTCTTCTGATATCTGACTGAAGAGACCCCCCAACAAGTTCCTGCCTGGCTGTTACTTTATACCATAAGGTCCTTTCACTGAGACCCTGTTTCATTTTAAAAGAAGCTGGTGTACTGGGTGTGGTGGATCACACCTGTAATCTCAGCACTTTGGGAGGCTAAAGTGGGCAGATTGCTTGAGCTTAGGAGTTTGAGACCATTCTGGGGAACGTGGCAAAACCTTGTCTCTACAAAAAAAAAGTATCTGGGTGTGGTGGCGTGTGCCTGTAGTCCCAGCAACTTGGGAGGTAAACGTGAGAATCACTTGAACCCAAGAAGTCGATACTGCAGTTGAGGCTGCACTGAGCCATGATTGCACACTGCATTCCAGCCTGGGTAAAAGTGAGACTCTGTCTCAAAAAAGACAAAAACAAACAACATGAGGCTGGTGACTAGCAAGGAATTAGGGAAGAACGGCAAAGACAAGTTTGGATAGGGATTTGCCTTTGCCAAAGATAAATTAAAGTGAAAATAAAGTATGGGACTGTTGTACTTCATTAAATAATATGTTTCATGAAACCTTACATAATTAAAAATTCCCGGCCGGGCGCAGTGGCTCATGCCTGTAATCCCAGCACTTTGGGAGGCTGAGGTCAGGAGTTTGAAACCAGCCTGGCTAACATGGTGAAACCCCATCCCTACTAAAAAATACAAAAAATTAGCCAACATGGTGATGTGCGCCTGTAATCCCAGCTACTCGGGAGGCTGAGGCAAGAGAATCCCTTGAAGCCAGGAGGCAGAGGTTGCAGTGAGCTGAGATTGTGCCACTGCTCTCCAGCCTGGCAACAGAACAAGACTCCATCTCAAAAAACAAAAACAAACAACCAAAAAACTCCAGCTGGATCCAGTGTCATGTGCTTGTGGTCCTTGCTACTCTGGAAGCTGAGGCAGAAGGATTGCTTGAGCCTAGGAGTTTGGGGCTGTAGTTCACTGTAATCACACCTGTGAATAGCCCCTGCACTCTAGTCTGGGCAGCGTAGCGAAAACTTGTCTCCTAAAATAAAAACTCCATGTATGTGTGTGTGTGTATGTATGTTTATATGTTTGTATTTCACATATATGTAATTATATAAACTATAATATAAATAATACTTTAAATATATCATATATATATATATATATATATATATTTTTTTTTTTTTTTTTTTGAGATGGAGTCTTACTCTGTCACCCAGGCTGGAGTACAGTGATACAATCTCAGCTCACTGCAACCTCCGCCTCCTGGGTTCAAGCCATTCTCCTGCCTCAGCCTCCCGAGTAGCTGGGACTTCAGGCGCCTGCCACCACGCCTGGCTAATTTTTGTATTTTTTGTAAAGACGAGATTTTACCATGTTGGCCAGGCTGATCTTGAACTCCTGACCTCGTGATCTGCCCACCTTGGCCTCCCAAAGTGCTGATATTACAGGCATGGGCCACCATGCCCGGCCTATGTATTTTTTTTTTTAAGAGACAGTCTTGCTTTGTTGCCCAGACTGGAGTGCAGTGGCTATTCACGGGCACGATTATAGCTCACTAGAGCCTTGAACTCCTGACCTCAACCAATCCTCTTGCCTAAGCCTCCTGAGTAGCAGAGACTACAGGCATGCGTCACCATGCCCAGCTCTGTATGTGCTTTTTTTTTTAAGGCTAGAATCTCATTCTGTCACCCAGTGGCAGAATCTCGGCTCACCACAACCTCCGCCTCCCAGGTTCAAGCGATTCTCCTCCCTCAACCTCCTGAGTAGCTGGGATTGCAGGCACCCACTACCAAGCCCAGCTAATTTTTGTATTTTAAGAGACAGGGTTTTGCCACATTGCCTAGGCTAGTCTCGAACTCCTGGCTCAAGTGATTCTCAGCCTCCCAAAAGTGTTGGGGTTACAGGCGTGAGCCACCACGCCTAGCCTATATATGCTTTTAAACATCCTTTTCCAGCACAATATTTTCTAATTTGGTGGTGGGTTTTTTTTTTCCTTCAGGTTTTGTGTATAAAGTGAGATTAACCATTTCAATATATATAGTTTAGATGCTCTCAAAATGTGACCATAGACTGGGTATGGTGGCTCATACCTGTAATCCAAAATTCTTTGGGAAGCAGAGGCAGGAGGATTGCTTAAGGTAAGGAGTTCAAGACCAGTGTGGACAATATAGTGAGACCCCATTTCTAATAAATAATAATAATAATTTTTTAAAAACGTAGGCCATGGGCTGGGCGAGGTGGCTCACGCCTGTAATCCCAGCACTTTGGGAGGCCAAGGTGGGTGGATCACGAGGTCAGGAGTTCAAGACCAGCCTGGCCAAAATTGTGAAACCCCGTCTTAAAAAAAACGTAGGCCGTGGCCAGGTAGGGTGCTCACACCTGTAATCCCAACACTTTGGGAGGCCGAGGTGGGCAGATTACCTGAGGTCAGGAGTTCAAGACCAGCCTGGCCAACATAGTGAAATCTCATCTCTACTAAAAATACAAAAAATTAGCCAGATATGGTGGCACATGCCTGTAATCCTAGCTGCTTGGTAGGCTGAGGTCGGAGAATTGCTTGAGCCCAGGAGACAGAGGTTGCAGTGAGCCAAGATGGTGCTACTGTACTCCAGCTTGGCCAACAGAGTGAGACTGTGTCTTAAAAAAAAAAAAAATGTCGGCCAGGCATGGTAGCTCACACTTGTAATCCCAGCACTTTGGGAGGCGGAGGCAGGCGGATCACTTTGAGGTCAGGAGTTTTGAGACCAGCTTGGCCAACATAGTGAAACCCCACCTCTACTAAAAATACAAAAATTAGCTGGACGTGGTGGCAAGTAGCTGTAATCCCAGCTACTGGGGAAGCTGAGGTAAGAGAATCGCTGGAACCCAGGAGGCAGAGGTTGCAGTGAGCCGAGAACACACCACTGCACTCCCGCCTGGGTGACAGAGTGAGACCCTGTCTCAAAAAAAAAGAAAAAAGTAACCACATGAAATATGTACATTTGAAAAATTAATCTTTTCCCTTTTTCTTGATTTTAGGTTCCTACTAATTCGTTTAAAAGAATTTTGTGGAGAATTTCTTAAGAAAAAACTTCATCTCTCAAATTGTGTGGCAATTCATAGCTTAGCCCACATGTATACCCTGAGCCAACTTGCTCTGAAGGCTGCTGATATGATACGGAGAAATTTCCACAAAGTGATTCAGGATGAAGAATTTTATACATTACCTTTCCATCTCATTAGAGACTGGCTTTCAGATTTGGAAATTACGGTTGATTCTGAAGAGGTTCTCTTTGAAACCGTTTTGAAATGGGTTCAGAGAAATGCTGAAGAGAGAGAGAGATACTTTGAAGAACTTTTTAAATTGCTCAGGTTGTCCCAGATGAAACCTACCTACCTTACACGACATGTCAAACCAGAGAGGCTGGTAGCCAATAATGAAGTTTGTGTCAAGTTGGTGGCTGACGCAGTGGAGAGGCATGCTCTGAGAGCTGAGAATATACAATCTGGCACATTCCAGCTTCCCACTTCTCATGTTTCACTACTGCCTCGTTATGGGCAAAATATGGATGTGATCATGGTTATTGGAGGTGTGTCAGAAGGAGGGGACTATTTAAGTGAATGTGTGGGGTATTTTGTTGATGAGGACAGATGGGTAAACCTGCCACATATTCATAATCACCTTGATGGACATGCTGTTGCAGTAACAGAATCCTACGTGTATGTTGCGGGATCAATGGAGCCAGGGTTTGCTAAAACTGTGGAAAGGTATAACCCAAATTTGAATACCTGGGAACATGTTTGTAGTCTGATGACAAGAAAGCATTCTTTCGGGCTAACAGAAGTCAAAGGGAAGCTCTATAGCATTGGAGGACATGGCAACTTTAGTCCTGGTTTTAAAGATGTGACTGTTTATAATCCTGAGCTTGATAAATGGCACAACTTGGAATCGGCACCAAAGATTCTTCGAGATGTCAAAGCACTAGGCATTGAAGACCGGTTTGTATACATTGCCGCCCGCACTCCTGTGGACCGGGACACTGAAGATGGACTAAAGGCTGTAATTACTTGCTATGATACAGAGACTCGACAGTGGCAAGATGTGGAATCTTTGCCACTTATTGACAATTACTGCTTTTTCCAAATGTCTGTGGTCAATTCAAACTTTTATCAGACAGCATCATGTTGTCCCAAGAGTTACTGTTTAGAAAACGAAGAGGCAGTAAGAAAAATCGCCAGCCAAGTATCTGATGAGATCCTTGAAAGCTTGCCTCCAGAAGTCCTAAGCATCGAAGGAGCAGCCATTTGCTATTACAAAGATGATGTCTTCATTATTGGAGGCTGGAAAAACAGTGATGATATAGATAAACAGTATCGGAAAGAAGCCTACCGATATTGTGCAGAGAGGAAGAGGTGGATGCTTCTTCCTCCTATGCCACAACCTCGTTGTAGAGCCACTGCTTGTCACGTGAGGATCCCATACCGATACTTGCATGGCACACAGAGATATCCTATGCCTCAAAACCTAATGTGGCAGAAGGACCGCATCAGACAGATGCAAGAGATACATCGTCATGCCCTAAACATGCGGCGAGTGCCAAGCTCTCAGATTGAATGCTAGGCTCTCTCAAGTGTGCAGCTTAAAACTGTTATACCCGTTTCGTGAAGCTGAAGATATCCAGGCTGTTACTTGAAAAAGTATATCGGTAACTTATTTTCTACATGAACTGGTTATTACCCCATATAAAGGAAATACAGTTAAAACTAGAGAATGGGAAACTCAGTTCAATACGTGGTCGTTTTGTTAGCTTACAATCTTTGTCTTTGGTTTGTGCTAGCTAAATAAGATCTTATTAAAGACAATTGGGAAAATCAGGTGTAGTTGCTTGGCTGTTTTTCTGCCAACGAGTTATAACTCCTTTGTCTTGGGGACTTATGTTTTGAACATGCTTTAAGCACCAATTTTATTTGCACATTTACTTTGATATTTCTCATTTTTCGTGAAATGATTGGTTTTGGCAAGATCAGACTTATGCATTGAGCCCTCTCTGCAGGAGGCATGTGCAATAGTGAGACTGAAATTTGAATGAAAATGCTCAATATTTCAGCAAGATGGTTTGAGAATGTTTGCATTGATACTTTCTTATGTTTATCTAGAAATGCCATTTTCATTTCTAGAAGATGTGACTGATGAGAAATTTGTGATTGGCTCATGCATTTTTTGAATATTTTTTATTAGCAGCTGTTTATAGACTTTAAGCCTTCTGTCTGAGGTGAGGGTAGTTGGCAGAAGTATAGATCTTTAGCTGATTGACTAAATACACAGCAGGTCACATGTGTGAATTTTGTTTCTCTAAGAAGAAAAGTATTAGTGTAGACTGAGAAAGGCATTTAAAATTTTTTTTAAACACTTTTTTCAGGAGTTGCAGGATAATTTGAGGATATGTTAACGAGTGTAAATAACGCCTATGACAATCGACACTCAATGCCTTCCATTTTAATTTTTGCTCTAATGCATATTATATAGAATTTTCATTATTCCCTTTTTTGGCCTTTGAGATGGAATCTCACTCTGTGGCCCAGGCTGGAGTGCAATGGCTCAATCTCAGTTCACTGCAACCTCCGCCTCCCGGGAGGTTCAAGCGATTCTTTTGCCTCAGCCTCCCAAGTAGGATTACAGGCGTGCGCCACCACGCCTGGCTAATTTTGTATTTTTGGTAAAGACGGGGTTTCACCATGTTGGCCAGGTGTTCTCAATCACCTGACCTCAAGTGATTCACACCCGCCTCAGCCTCCCAAAGTGCTGGAATTGCATGAGCCACCGTGCCCAGCATTTTTTTTTTTTTTTTTTTTTTTAAGGCAAAGCCTTGCTCTTGTTACCCAGGCTGAAGTGCAGTGGCAAAATCTCGGCTCACTGCAACTTCCGCCTCCCAGGTTCAAGTGATTCTCCTGCCTCAGCCTCCTGAGTAGCTGGGATTACAGGCGCCCACCACCATGCCCGGCTAATTTTTCTACTTTTAGTAGAGACAGGGTTTTGCCATGTTGGCCAGGCTGGTCTTGAACTCCTGACCTTAGGTGATCCGCCCGCCTCAACCTCCCAAAAGTGCTGGGATTACAGGCTTGAGCCACCACACCCGGCCCATTATTACTTTCTACAAAAACTTTTTTTCAAAATGGGAAAGAAGTCACAATTTAGAGAAACGTTGCTAAAGAGAAGCCTTATTATTTCTGGCCTTGATTGTTATATTTTATCTAGTTGCTCTACACTTTTAAACTTTGCCTGAGCCTAGGATACCAAATTTGGGTACATAATTTTGGCTCCTAAAGATTTATGGGCTGGGCACAGTGGCTCATGACTGTAATCCCAGCACTTTGGGGGAAGCTGAGGTGGGCAGGTTTTGAGCTCAGGAGTTCAAGACCAGCCTGCAGAACTTAACAAGACCCTGTCTCTATAAAAAGTACAACAGTTAGCTTGAGTATGGTAGCTGGCACGGGCCTGTAGTCCCTCCTACTTGAGGCCAAGAAGGGAGCATCACCAGAGCCCAGGAGGTTGAGACTGTAGTGAGCCATGATCATGCCACTGCACTCCAGCCTAGGTGACAGATGCTGTCTCAAAAATTTAAAAAGATCACTTAAGCCATCTTTTATTTAGTTTTATACATTGTTCTAATTCTCTGTCTCCTGAACTTTATAAAAGCACTCAAATTGACTTTTTTTTTTTTTTTTTGCGATGGGGTCTCACTTTGTCACCCAGGTTGGAGTGCAGGGGGCACGATCTTGGCTCGCTACAACCTCCACCTCCTGGACGCAAGCCATCCTCCCACCTTAGCCTACTGAGTAGCTGGGACTACAGGCATGTGCCACCATGCCCAGCTGATTTTTTTTTTTTTTTTGGTATTTTTGGTAGAGATGGGGTTTCACCACGTTGCCCAGGCTAGTCTCAAACTCTTGGGCTCAGGAGATCCACCCCATCGGCCTCCCAAGGTGCTGGGATTGCGGATGTGAGCCACCATGCCTGGCCTCAAATTGACTCCTGGTGCTCAGTTAGTATAAAGGATTCCTAACAGTTTGCAATGTAGTTTTCTTGTTTTTTTATTTTTTTATTTTTTTAAGCTATGAGGTCTCACCTTATTGGTCAGGCTGGTCCCAAGCTCCTTTCCTCAGGCGATCCTCCCACCTTGGCCTCCCAAAGAGCCACCTGCCCAGTGATTTATCCTGTTTCTTAAGTAATGTCTTTACCTTCTTAGACATTTTGGAATACCATTCTAGAAGTCAAATTCCAAGTGCAGTCATTTATTTTTTTCCTAGTCCATTATACTTAACCTTCTTGTTAGTGATCAAATACCGAAAGAGAAAAGCACAACCAGAAATTTTGGCTATTTGCTGCAAGACTAATAGTTTTAGCTCTTGGGTCTATACTAAGAACTTGAAATTTTTAAATTAGTAACCCTGCCTAGGAGAAAAGTTTTTAATAAATGTGTGATGTGTTAAAGTTGAAAATCAACTTTAAATCCCTTTAATTTAGACTGGAGTGGGCGTGGGAAATTGCAAGTCTATTTCTACATATAAGGATATATTATCCTACCCCACCACTACCTTTTTCTCAATTTCCATTTCTTTGTAGTCATTTTAATAAAAGCCATTTGGATTCTGAGAAGCACTAATTCCCAGTTGTGAGAGGTCTATGCAAGTAAGAGTGAATCATTAAGTGAAGCTCATTGAATAAATTCTCATTTCTCTCCGATAGACTATGCTAGCAAACTTCCTTCTCTTGTGTTTAAATAATTTAATATCTCACTACGATAGTTTTTCACTAGAAGGGTGTGATGTGTTTTTTTTGTTGTTGTTCTCAAGAGTTGTCTTCTGAGATAATCATTACCAAGTCTTTCATGGGGTTGTGTTTTTTTCACATGGTGTGACAAAAATTATAACTCATAAGATTTAGGCATAATCTGGTTTTAAAACCTTGATTGAAACTGTTGTTTTTTAACTTAGCAGGCAGCCTAGGCCATGGCTGAAAAGAAGGGGTAAGTCCTTCATTGCATGATGATGTGTGCAGGTTTTCTGGAACTTCTGATTTTTATATTTGAATTCACATGTGTGATTTCACATCAGTAACTTGTGTTTCTGAAATATCCTAACTAACTTGTTAATAAGAAAAGAAACCAGATTTGCTTAAATTGTTCAAGGCTGACATTCTGAAATTCTAAACTGGAAATAACTTGCCAGAGTATTTGGAAAGATTCTAATTACAAAGATCAGGCCTAAAATAGCTCCTTGGGAAAGAAATTTCCTTTTTGATGAAAACTTAAAAGATGGTTTTTGGTAACGTAAGCAGTTAAAAACATGACTTTAGAAAGACAGCTTAGTGTGTGTTCAGGCAAACCTTTGTTTTGTTGCTGTTGCTTTTGCTCATGTTTGTAGAAGAGAGAGGAAGTCATTATACCAAAAAGTAATAAATATATATAACTTTGAGTGAGACTACTTATATCTTAGAATGGGTATCCTTGAACTATATCTACCCCACCATGGCTTAAAAAAATCAGTGGTGTATATTGAGAATGTCAGTCATGAGCTTAGTGTTTAAGTAACACATCCCACTTACAGTTGTTTGCATGATTAGTCTTGTGTATCTTGATATTCAACTTTGCTTTTGCTGTGCCAGTTCAAAAATAACTTTTTTGCTAAAAACTCTTAAAATTCATGACATCAGTTTTATTTTGATCACCTGGTTTTATATAGTGTTTCTGGGACCAAAAAATTTTAAATATACTTTTTTAATATGGAACAGAAATTTGAAGCTGGAAAGATAGTGTTTATGGAAGATTTGTGTGCTTTTGTGTTTTTAAACCCATCAGGCTGCTGGTAAGGCAGTTTCTAGGGCTCACTTTTCCTCATTACCTCTTGACTAGTGTAGCATGTGGTATGTTAAAATTCTTCATTTTTTGCTTCGTAATTCTAATATCAACACTATACTATATGTAGACAAATGAGCTGAATTGTATATTTTAGTTATTTGGTCTAATCAAGCATAACTAAAGGGACTTCTTTTTTGGTACTTTTCTCAAATTAAGTTTAAATATAGTATACTGGCCACATTTCATGTCTTTGAAAGTATACATTATTGTAAAGCAAGTACTCTGTCTATACCAGAGGGTGCTTTAACTGTAAAATACTTGAGAAACAGTTCAGTCTCACCTGAGCTCTGAAACATTTTGGCACAGTTCATCACTCCAGTTTGTTACTTTCTTGAGAATAGTCCATTTTTTGTTTTTGTTATTATAGTGTATGTTCTGGTCATTGGAAACAGAACAGCTCATAGTTGAGTGATGTAATATAATAACAGTAATATAACCTAGTAGTGATTCTGCTTCAAGGAATTTAATTAGATAGCAAAATCACTGCTGTTTGTTGATTATATTTGTAGGGCTTTTTTTGTCTTACTCGGTGACCATCACTACAAACGTCTTACGTTGAAGCACAGACAGACTGTAGAGCACTTGTTAACTTAATCCTCCTGCATAATGCACTCGTGGAAAGTAGTGCTTGCTAGATGTTTGAAGATATTTTGATCCATCTGCTTGGGCTCGTTATTTGTAAAATAAACATTTAGTTTGAGTTGATGCAGTGAGTTTTTTGGGCTAGTAGTATCCAGGTCCCTACTCTACTGAAAATATAATCTTCACTATCTCCCTTTAAGTCAGAGGAGATGTAGTATTTAGAACACCTTGAGACATTACTTTGTAAAATAGCTTGTTTTATGTTCTTGAAGCTATCTTGTTCTCTGTTAAAGCTACTAATTGTCTCAGTGTAAGTTTTAAATAAACATATTTCTTTAAAGCTGGTTTGTACCATGTGGTTTTTCTTCTTTAATTATGCACTGTTGGATATCATTGCCTTCTTCCCTCCCTCCCGCTCCCTCATCCAGCCATCACTCCCTTTAGCGGAACATTTTCCAGTACTCTTCAAAATTTAAACACTGCATTTATTTTAAAAAAAAGAATTAATTCTTATTGCTTAGACTTTTTATTAGCTAAATGAAGAGGCTCATACAGGTAGGGTACTTGTCGAAGCAGAATACTTTACTTCATCTCGCAGTGGTAATCCTGGGAAGTTGTCGCGTCTAGCTGCATATTCCCCAACATTGGCCAGCCCTGGTACCACACAGCAGCTCAGAGCACTGCGGTATATGCTCATGTCATGAGCATCATACCACTCATCGGTCTTTTCGTCATAGCACTCAACGTTAAAGGTGGTGGTAAAGCCGTTGAAGCCACCCACCACAAACAAGAGGTCGTCTACCACCTCGATGCCAAAATTGCTACGAGGGTTAAACATAGTGGGGATTGTGCGCCAAGTGTTAGCCACTGGGCTATAGGCTTCTGCACTCCTAAGGCGATTCGCTCCATCAAAGCCACCTACCTGTGGATAGCAAAAGAAACACCGTTGGCTGCTAACCATTGATTCTGTTCACTGAGGAGGCCCTTGTTGGGGGTACCAGTGATTTCATAACTCCCTCTTCCATGAAAAAAAGCTCTTCAAATACTTCACAATAGTAGCATAAACCCATTTACTAATATAAAATCTGGGGGTAATATGTGCGTGTGTTTTTGTAGTACTAGATAAACTTACCGCATATACGTGTTCTCCGTAAGCAATCACGCCTATTCCACTCCTCCTGCTTCTCATGGGTGCTATGACTGTCCACTGATTAGTTTCAGTGTTGTACACTTCTGCTGTAAACAGGCACTCATTTCCATTAAACCCACCACATATGTAGACCTGTGTGAAGAGTTCCAAGATTATTAAAATTTCCACCTCTAGGGAATAGAAAGAAAGGATATGTGTGTGGTGGTAGGGGATACTTAATCCCAGTCGGTACAATCTCAATTTATTTTTTTAGAGACAGAGTCTTGCTCTGTTGCCCAGGCTGGAGTGCAGTGGTGCGACCTCAGCTCACTGCAACCTCCACCTCCTGGGTTCTAACAAGTCTCCTGCCTCAGCCTTCCGAGCAGCTGGGACTACAAGCGCACACCACCACGTCTGGCTAATTTTTTTGTATTTTAGTAGAGACGGGGTTTCACCATGTTGCCCAGGCTGGTCTCGAATTCCTGAGCTCAGGCAATCCACCCACCTCAGCCTCCCAGAGTGCTAGGATTACTGGCATGAGCCACCACGTCTGGCCTATTTTTTATTTTTTGAGGTGGAGTCTCACTGTTGCCTGAGCTGGAGTGCAGTGGAGCTATCTTGGCTCACTTAAACCTCCGCCTCCTGAGTAGCTGGAATTACAGGTGTGTGCCACCACGCCTGGCTAATTTTTGTATTTTTAGTAGAAACGGGGTTTCACCATGTTGGCCAGGCTGGTCTTGAACTCCTGACCTCAAGTGATCTGCCCACCGTGGCCTCCCAAAGTGCTGAGATTACAGGCATGAGACACCGGGCCTGGCCACATTACTTTTTAATAAGCAAAAGAAGACAGTTTCAGCTGGGTCACTTAGTTGAAGGAAGAATGAGTACTACAAAGTGAATACTGCCACTTCATCTTCCACCCACCCCAAAGAAGAACAGCATCATTTCTGGGCTTGGGCTTTGCACCCTCCCACCCTGGTCCTTTACCTTCCCATAGAGTGTTGTGGCACTTGCATCACTCCTCTGTTCGTGCATGGGGGCGATGAGTGTCCATTGATTGGTCTCTGGCTCGTAACGTTCAGCAGTGTTTAGACGCACGTAGCCATCAAATCCTCCCATGGCATAAATAAAATTGCTGAGGACTGTCACACTGACATAGCAACGTCTGGAGTGCATTGGGGCTACCTGATGCCAAGTTTTCTTGATTGGGTCAAAACGCTTAACGCTATTGAAATAGTCTACACTATCAAACCCCCCGATGATATACACATAGCCTTTCAAATAGGCTGCCCCATGGTAGGCACGGGGACCCTCTTCATCACAAGTAACGTTCACCCATCTGTCTGCCCGAGTGTCATATGCCTCAATAGCATTGGTGGGGCTTCCACCACTCCAGCCACCAATTGCAAAGAGGATGGCATAGGGCAAGCGGGGTCTGGTGAGTGGGTTGGTGAAATCAGAATTAGAGGGTCCATTCATGTTGAGGTCATACATGGCTTTTAGAGCATTAATAATGACTGGTTTGCATTCCTCACTGTCTTTGACATAGTCATTCATCTTAACGTTGTTCATGAAGTACTCAGCATGCATTAAGGCCAGGCGAACCTAAGAAGCAAACGCAGAAAGTTATTCAGGTGAGGTGAGGGTGCCAGGAAATCCCATATCCTTAACCCCCATTTTATAGTCTGCCTTTGAATTGCTGGAAATATTTTGGTTTGTTTTTGAAATGTATAAGTCACAGTTTAAATAGTCGATTTTGAGGCTTGCACCATAATCCCAGGACTTTGTGAGGTCGAAGCAGCAGATTGCTTGAGGCCATGAGTTTGAGACCAGACTGGTACCAAAGCAAGACCCTGTCTATACTAAAAATACAGAAGTTGGGGCCAGGCAGGGTGGCTAACACCTGTAATACCAGCACTTTGGGAGGCCGAGATAGGCAGATCACCTGTGGTCAGGAGTTTTGAGACCAGCCTGGCCAACGTGCTGAAACTCCATCTCTACTAAAAATACAAAAATTAGCTGGGTGTGGTGGCAGGTGCCTCCCAGCTACTCGGGAGACCGAGGCAGGAGAATCGCTTGAACCCAGGAGGTGGAGGTTGCAGTGAGCCGAGATTGCCCCACTACAATACAGCCTGGACAACAGAGCTAGATTCTATCTCAAAAAAAAAAAAGAAAAAAAAATATTCGCCACCAGGCACAGTGACTCATGCCTGTAATCCCAGCATTTTGGGAGGCTGAGGCAGGTGGATCACGAGGTCAGGAGTTCAAGACCAGCCTGACCAACATGAAGAAACCCCATCTGTACTAAAAATACAAAAAATTAGCCGTGTGTGGTGGTGTATGCCTGTAATCCCCGCTACTCGGGAGGCTGAGGCAGGAGAATCGCCTGAACCCGGGAGGCAGAGGTTGCAGTGAGCCGAGGTCGTGCCATTGCACTCCAGCCTGGGCAACAAGAGCAAAACTCCATCTCAAAAAAAAAAAAAAAAAAAAGATCGCCAGGTATGGTGGCACATGCCTGTAGTCCCAGCTACTCTGGAGGCTAAGGCCTGAGAATCACTTGAACCCAGGAGGCGGAGGTTGCAGTGAACTGTGATCATACCACAGCATTCCAGCCTGGGTGACAGAGTGAGACACTATCTCAAATAAACAGTCATTTCGGGGAGGTGGTATATACATTTGGAAGCTGAGAATGAGCTAGATAGAAGGCACCTCAAGTGGCCACAGAGAAATCCCATTCGTTGGCCACTGGACAATGCTGTTAGACCAGGAAAAACCATGGTAATTGTTCAGTAATTGACTATGTCTGTATATGTAAACTAATGCTTATTAGCACCAACTGGCAACAGTTGTGTGCAATGCTCATGTTTTGTGGTTTGTTTTTTGTTTTTTGAGACCGATTCTCACTTGTGTTGCCCAGCTGGAGTGCAGTGGCACGATCTCTGCTCACTGCAGCCTCTGCCTCCTGGGTTCAAGTGATTCTCCTGTCTCAGCCTCCCAAGAAGCTGGGATTACAGGCATGCACCACCACGCCCAGCTATTTTTGAATTTTTAGTAGAGACAGCGTTCCACCATGTTGGCCAGGCTGGTCTTGAACTCCTGACCTCAGGTGATCCGCCCACCTTGGCCTCCCAAAGTGCTAAAATTAGAGACATGAGCCACTGTGCCTGGCCATGATTTGGTTTCTAATTCAACTTCTACCTTGGGTATGGAGAAATTCATAGAAAGGAAAAAAACTGAATTTCATCCCTTTAGAATATTTTTTCTTTTTGAGACAGGGTCTCACTCTGTTGCCTAGGCTGAATTGCAGTGGGGCAATCACGGCTCACTGCAGCCTTGATCTTGCAGGCTCAAGCAGTCCTCTCATTTCAGCCTCCCACCCAGTAGCTGGGTCTGCAGGTATGCACCACTATGCCTGGCTAATTTTTATATTTTATGTAAAGACTGGGTCTCTCTATGTTTCCCAGGCTGGCCTCAAACTCTGGGCTCAAGTGACCCTCCCTTCTCGGCTTCCCAAAGTGAGCCACCACACCCCACCTAGAATTATTCTGACGACTCTCCGCCGGTCACAGTGGCTCATGCCTGTAATCTCAGCACTTTGGGAGGCCGAGGCAGGCGGGTCTCGAGGTCAAGAGATTAAGACCATCCTGGCAAACACAGTGAAACCCCGTCTCTACTTAAAATACAAAATTAGCTGGGCAGGCCGGGCGCGGTGGCTCAAGCCTGTAATCCCAGCACTTTGGGAGACCGAGGCGGGCGGATCACCAAATCAAGAGATCGAGATCATCCTGGCCAACATGGTGAAACCCCATCTCTACTAAAAAAAAATACAAAAATTAGCTGGGTGTGGTGGCACGCGCCTGTCATCCCAGCTACTCGGGAGGCTGAGGCAGGAGAATTGCTTGAACCCGGGAGGCGGAGGTTGCAGCTGAGATCGTGCCATTGCACTCCAGCCTGGCGCCTGGTGACAGAACAAGACTCTGTCTCAAAAAAAAAAAAAAAAAAAAAATTAGCTGGGCATGGTAGCGTGCACCTGTAGTCCCAGTTACTCGGGAGGCTGAGGCAGAACTGCTTGAACCTCTAAAGGCAGAGGTTGCAGTGAGCCGAAATTGCGCCACTGCACTCCGGCCTGGTGACAAAGTGAGACTGCGTAGCAAAAAAAAAAAAAAAAAGGCGCTCTCCTTCCCCCACCACCAGGAAGGATTTTGGTCAAAGACTATAACTGAAGTTAAAAGAACTAGTAATGCCAAGGGAAACAACAGTTGCAAAATTCCAGAGAATAATAAATGCCTTCTATCTAAGGACATGAAGATACAGCCTTGGGATCTGTTATATGTCTAAATTTTGCTTTAGGACAATCTCTCTGGGTAAAGGAATCAAGAGTGAACATTGACCTTAGGAAGCAAAACTGAAATGTGCTGCTTTCTAGTTTGGGGGTCATGGGAAATCCACTTTAAAATGGCCTCAAATACAGCATCTTCCTGTTTGACGTTCAGCTCATCTTTCTCGATGATATCCTTAAGTTCAGTGATTGAGAGCTCTAAAAATTCCGCAGAGACTTTCACCATCTCCTCGAAGTTGTGCAGTATGAACATGTAGGCCTTCTGCCTCAGCTCAGGACAGTAGTAGTAGTCGGTGAACTTACAGATGCCGATACAATTATCCAAGCACAGCTCCGACTTGAGGAACTCGCAGCAACCCCTGACAATACCCATGATGTTAAATTGGTCTGCAGCAGCAAGCAGTTTCTCCACATTGTCCGGTGTGATAGGCACGGTCCGGGTGTATGCATACTCGATGATTAGCTTCATCATGTCGGGGGAAATGCCAGGGATGTTGTATACCTTCTTTTCAGTGTTGTTCCAGCCACTTGTAAACAAAGCTCTGGAAAAAAGAAAGAAACCAGCAGCCACTGACGCATTTCTCTCCTGTTAGGTGAGTACGTTAGAAACGGCCTGACAAGCGGGGTGCAGGCATGTGCTATATACAGTGGACAAGAAGAACAACTTTCCAACAACTTTGACTTTGGCCATTCTTACCTTGTGGATGGAGAAATTAAGATCTAGAACTGAGAGTAACACCCAGGTCTCTTGGGCTGGGCGCGGTGACTCACCTATAATCCCAGCACCTTGGGAGGTGGAGGTGGGTGGATCACCTGAGGTCAGGAGACCAGACTGAGCAACATGGCAAAACCCCATCTCTATTAAAAACACAAAAATTAGCCGGGTGTGGTGGGGTGCACCAGTAATCCCAGCTACCCGGGAGGCTGAGGCAGGAGAATCGCTTGAACCCGGGAGGCGAAGGTTGCAGTGAGCTGAGATCGTGCCACTGTACTCCAGCCTAGGTGACAGAGCAAGACTCTGTCAAAAGACCCAGGTCTTTTCTATCTCAACCAATGGCCCACCAAATCCTGCCTTGCTTAAGGAATTTAAACTTGAGCAATGTACTTTTTTTTTTTTTTTTTTGAGGTGGAGTTTCACTCTTTTTGCCCAGGCTGGAGTATGATGGCGCAATCTCGGCTCACCACAACCTCTGCCTCCTGCGTTCAAGCATTTCTCCTGCCTCAGACTCCCGAGTAGCTGGGATTACAGGCATGAGCCACCACATCCGGCTAATATTTGTATATTTAGTAGAGACAGCGTTTCTCCATGTCAAGCTGGTCTTGAACTCCAACCTCAGGTGATCCACCTGCCTCAGCCTCCCAAAGTGCTGGGAGCAATGTACTTTTAAAATAAGTATCATTCAAACAAATTGGCAGGATTTGATGCAGAATTTGATTACTTCTCACCTCTTGGTCCAAGTCATCCTCTCCTGCATAGAATACCAGGTGTAACCTCCTCACTGATCTCCCTGCTTCTGCCCTTGACAACTCTAGAGTTTGTAGACTTAAAATTTTTTTTGTTGGGCCTGGCACGGTGGCTCACACCTGTAATCCCAGCACTTTGGGAGGCTGAGGTAGGCAGCTCACAAGGTCAAGAGATCAAGACCATACTGGCCAACATGGTGAAACCCCGTCTCTACTAAAAATACATAAATTAGCTGGGCTTGGTGGCGTGAACCTGTAGTCCCAGCTACTTGGGAGGCTGAGTCAGGAGAATTGCTTGAACCCAGGAGGTGGAGGTTGCAGTGAGCCAAGATTGCATCACTACATTCCAGCCTGGTGACAGAGCAAGACTCCATTAAAAAAAAAAAACAAAAAAAAAAACTCATATAAAATATGAGATTGGCGGAGGAGGGGAGGAGGGTCTTTCTATATTGCCCAGGCTGGTCTTGAACTCCTAGGCTCAAGTGATGCTTCTGCCTCAGCCTCCCAAAGTGCTGGGATTACAGGCGTGAGCCACTGCACCCAGTCTAGAGTTTATACAGTTTATCCCAGCAGACAGAGTAATTCTTACGAGTTTATGTTTCTTTTCTACTTGAAATCTTCCACTAAATTCCCTTCTTACTCAGGCTAAAATGCAAAGTCCCTACCCAGGGAATGCTTAAGGCCTCTGAGATCTGGACCACTGATACCTCTCTGACCCTGTCTTCTCCCACCTTCCCTGCACTCTGTGTCCAGCCCTGCCGGCCCCTTTACTGTTCCTGAAGCACACCAGAGCTGCTTCCACCTTTGGGCCTTTGCACTTGCTGTTCCCGCTGCCTGGAAGGCTCCTCCACATCTGCATATTTCTTCCGTCTTCATCCCCTTGAAGTCTTTGCTCAGATATTACTGTGTCAGCAAGACCTTCTCTAACAATCCTATTTAAAATGGGGCAGGGGGCAGTGGCTCACACTTGTAATTCCAGCACTTTGGGAGGCTGAGGCAGGCAGATCACATGAAGCCAGGAGTTCGAGACCAGCCTGGCGAATGTCGCGAAACCACATCTCTACAAAAAATACAAAAATTAGCCAGGCATGGTGGTACATGTCTGTAATCCCAGCTACTCAGGAGGCTGAGGCAGAAGAATCACTTGAACCTGGGAGGCGGAAGTTCCAGTGAGAGCCAAGATCATGCCACTGCACTCCAGCCTGGGGGACAGAGCGAGACTCTGTTTCAAAAAATAAAATAAAATAAAATGGCCACTCACTACTTTTTATCTTCCTTTTCTTATTTTCCCAAGCACTTATGATGACCTGATATGCATTTTACTCATTTAATGCCCATTCCCCCTACTAGAGGGTAAACTTCATGAGAACAGGAATTTTTCTCTCTGTCTTTCTTTCTTTTCCTTTCTTTCTTTCCTTCCTTCCCTCCTTCCTTCCTTTTTTCTTTTTGTCTCCTTTCCTTCTCTTTTTCTTTCCTTCTCTCTCTCTCTCTCTCTTTCATACAGAGTCTTGCTCTGTCATCCAGGCTGGAGTGCAATGGCATGATCTTGGCTCATTGCAAACTCTGACTCCTGAGTTCAAGCAACTTTCCTGTCTTGTCTCAGCCTCCTGAGTAGCTGTGATTACAGATGTGCACCACCACACTCAGCCAATTTTTGTATTTTTTGGAAGAGACTGGGTTTCACCATGTTGGTCCGGCTAGTCTTGAACTCCTGATCTCAGGCGGATCTCAGATCCGCCTGTCTTGGCCTCCCAAAGTGCTGGGATTACAGGCGTGAGCTACCACACCTGGCCAATTGTTTTCTTTTTTTCAGTATCCAGAAGACTACCTGTAACAAAATAGGCATTCAATAATTTTCTTTTAATTAATAATAGAGATGAGGGTCTCACTATGTTGACCAGGCTGGTCTCAAACTCCTGACCTTAAGCAGTCCTCCCATCTTGGCCTCCCAAAGTGCTGGGATTACAGGTGTGAACCACCATGCCCAGCCTTGAGAAATAATTATTAAGTGGGCCGGGCGCGATGGCTCATGCCTTTAATCCCAGTACTTTGGGAGGCCGAGGTGGGTGGATCACTAGGTCAAGAGATCGAGACCATCCTGGCCAACATGGTGAAACGCCGTCTCTACTAAAAATACAAAAATTAGCCTGGTGTGGTGGCTCGAGCCTGTAGTCCCAGCTACTAGGGAGGCTGAGGCAAGAGAATCGCTTGAACCCAGGAGGAAGAGGTTGCAGTGAGCTGAGATTGCGTCACTGCACTCCAGCCTGGTGACAGAATGAGACGCCATCTCAAAAAAATAGAAAAAAAGAAAGAAAAAAATTAGTTGGATGTGGTGGCACACTGCTGTAATCCCAGATACTTGCGAGGCTGAGGCAGGAGAATTGCTTGAACCTGGGAGGTGGAGGTTGCAGTGAACCGATATTGTGCCACTGCACTCCAACCTGGGTGACAGAGCAAGACTCCATCTCAAAAATAAATAAATAAATAAGTAAGTAAGTTGTGGTATCTGCTCTAGGGTTTACATGAGTGAGAGGTTTTAGCAAAAGGTAGGACACATGATCATATATCTTCATTGGAACTGATTACTCAAACGTTTTCAGCTCATGAACAAAATAGCCCTTCTACCTTCTAGGTTACAATGGTTTTAGCCCAAACTCCTTTTTTCTTCTGATAAATATTTCTCGGATATTTCTCCCTTGTCCCCCTTCCCATCCCCTCAATCCTTGTTAATTTATCACCCTGTTTGAAATGGTCTCTACTGGGATAGAGGTACAGGGGTCCCTGAAGTAGCATTGTCATTTGAAATCCAGTAAGGATGTGCAACCTTCCCAAAGGTTAGTTTGGGTGAAAATCAAAGGTGAAAGCACCTGGGCCACCAATAGTTGGTTGAAATCCAGTTGAAAAATCAGATCCTTCAGGTATAACCTTAAGACAAAATTAAAAAAAGAAAAAAGAAAAATCAGATCTTGCCAGGTGCGGTGGCTAACGCCTGTAATCCCAGCACTTTGGGAGGTAGATCACCTGAGGTCAGGAGTTTGAGACCAGCCTGAGGAACATGGCAAAACACTGTCTCTACTAAAAATACAAAAATTACCCAGGCATGGTGGTGGGCGCTTGTAATCCCAGCTGAGGTGGGAGAATCGATTGAACCTGGGAGGCGGAGGTTGCAGTGAGCCAAAATTGCACCATTGCACTCCAGCCTGGGTGACAGAGTGAGACTCATCTCAAAAAAAAGAAAAGAAAAGAAAAGAAAAAAAAAATAGATCTCTCGATAGCAAAAGAAAAGGGAAAACAAAACAAAACAGACAGAAAAATCAAAGAAAAAAGCCCTGACCCTAGTCATGCCTCTTCAGAAGGCAAAGGAGCCAGGCAGGCTGAAGGACCACAGAGTTGGCCAGGCACAGTGGCTCACATCTGTAATCCCAGCACTTTGGGACACTGAGGCAGGAGGATCGCTTCAGGCCGGGAGTTCAAGACCAGCCTGGGCAACACAGTGAGACTCCATCCCTACAAAACATTTAAAAAGTAGCATGATGTAGTGGGATGTGCCTGTAGACCTAGCTACTTGGGAGGCTGGGGTAGGTGGATCGTTTGAGCCCAGCAGTTCAAAGCTGCAGTGACCTCTGATTGCATCACTACATTCCAGCCTGGTCAAAAGAGTGAGACCTTATCTCTAAAAAACTTAAAACAAACAAAAAAAATCTTCTTTGAGATGAAGTCTTACTTTGTCACCCAGGCCGGAGTGCAGTGGCACAATCTCGGTTCACTGCAACCTTTGCCTCCCAGGTTCAAGCAATTCTCCTGCCTCAGGCTCCTGAGTAACTGGGATTACAGGTGCATACCACCATGCCTGGCTAGTTTTTGTATTTTTAGTAGAGATGCGGTTTCACCACGTTGGTCAGGCTGGTCTCGAACTCCTGACCTCATGATCTGCCTGCCTCAACCTCCCAAAGTACTGGGATTATAGGCGTGAGCCACTGTGCTGGGCTTAAAAACATTTTTTTAAGGAGTCCAGAGCCTTGACCGTGTCCCTAAAGTTAAGGTGGTGGGGTGGGAAAGAGAAAATGGATCAAAGTGTCTCAAAATGAGCCCAATTGTGGGTAACCCCCTATATAGGCACTGAGGAATGAGAGCTAAGCAGAAACCTGGCACAGTTAGGGCTTGAGGAATATCTCACTTTATAGTGTTACTACTCAGCTATTTCCTTTTATATAATCCTTTACATAATCATATATTAGTTATAGAAATAGGGCTTGACGAATCCCTTTATATAATCCTCTATATATAATCATATAATAGTTGATAGTATGAATGCCTAAAAAACATTTCCCTACATATATACCTATAATTATATCTTAGTTCATAATCGGAGGAATGCCTAGAGTGGACACAGTACAGAGCATGAATTAAGGAATAAGCAGCTTATAATCGGAGGAATGCCTAGAGCACACACAGTGCAGAGCATGATTTAAGGGAAAAACAGTTACACCAGGACAAGAATCCATGGCCCAGGTGGCAGCGTTCAGTATCATAAAGATACCCGCTGTATGGCAGGCTTGGGGCAAGAGCCACTCCTCCTGATAAAGGAGCTGTAGGACCTTGCTCCAGTTCTTGTGGAAGGCTGCCCTCAGAACGGCAATCCACCTTGGTGACTGTGAACTTTATCAGCTCTTGCTACTGTGCTGCTCGAAAAGCATCTTCCCTTAGAACCCATTGGAAGCTGCCAGAAGGTGGCGGTAACCTTGACAGTTCTGTCACTGCTATGTGACTTAAAGCATCCTCCTATAAATCTTCTTAGAAGTAGTTTGCCCATAGATAGAAGTATTGCACACTGCACCCTCTTCACTGCACACGGCCCACTTTCTTCTTTTTTTTTTATTTTATGTTATTTTATTTTTTTTACGGCCCACCTTCAAGCCTCGGTGACCTAATGGGGGTGGACCCCTTACTGCACACGGCCCTTGCCTTCATGGGAATGGGCCCCTTGCTGCACACTGTCCACCTCCTGGCCTAGGTGACCTAATGGGGGTGGACCCCATGTTTTATTGCTCACGACCCTATCACAATCCTTAAAGATGATTTCACTCACTGCCCTGCCCCCTAACCTATACACAATAAATACTCATGCTTCTGGACATTCGGGGCCTCGCCTGACTCCGCTTATAGGTGGCGTGGCCCCCTGAGCCCAGCTGCATTTTCTTTGTACTTCTGTGTCCTGTCTCTTTATTTCTCGGATCCTGCACCTCAGCACAGCATAAGGCTCACCCCACGACCCTGTGGGGCCATCAGCCCTACATCTGTCTCCCAACGTGCCCTACACCCAATTACCCCTTTGGCTTAGTTTGGCAACCCTGTTATACCTAAAGTAGGAACTGCAGCTACAGAGGATGTTCTTGTGGGCATTGAACTCAAAGCCATTGACCTTGATGACCACGTCGCAGAGCTTGCCCTCTAGCCTAAGCTCGTTGAAGATCTCACAGGTCATCGAACTCATCTTCCTCTCCATGTGAGGCTGGTGGAAACGTGTGGAGGCCGCCACACTCTCCATCTCCATGGCACCCCGGGACCAGCAGAGAGAGGTTGCTCTCCTAGAGTGTTGGGGAGGGTTGTGGGGGGCCCCTTTAGCCAGCTGTTGCTCCTTTACCCTACTACATCTTTTGTATAGGGCCTATCAGGCAGACGAAGTTCCAGAATCCTGGGCCTGCAGTGAGATCATGCAGGATTGTGTTCTCAGGTTCTGGAACTGCCTCCTGGCCTTGCCCACTTCCTTCTCCCCTCCCCCCCACCCCACTTAGGCTGAAAACCACCTCACACCTCCTTCTGTGTCCTTGAACCCAGAACAGAACCGTGACCACTAGCACCATCTGAGCACCATCTGAGTGTTTATTGGTTCCAGCTCCTGTTACTCACCTGATACAGGTCTCTACCCCTGGAGCATCCATCTACCTTTCACTGCCCAACACTTGGCTCCCTAGACACTGAACTCAAGGAAATCCAAGTCACTTGAGGCTGAAGGGAAAAGTAAAGCTGATTAAATTTATTTATTTCCTCCCCTCCCTCCCTCCCTCCCTTTTTTCTCTCTTTCTTTCTTGACAGTTTCTCTCTGTTGCCCAGGCGGGAGTGCAATGGCGTGATCTTGGCTCACTGCAACTTCCATCTCCCAGGTTCAAGTGATTCTCTTGCCTTTGTCTCCCAAGTAGGTGAGATTACAGGCATGAGCCACCATGCCCAGCTAATTTTTGTATTTTAGTAGAGATGGGGTTTCACCATGTTGGTCAGGCTGGTCTTGAACTCCCGATGACTGCAGATGATCCACCAGCCTCAGCCTCCCAAAGTGCTGGGATTATAGGTGTGAGCCACCCCGCCTGGCGAATTTCTTTCTTTTTTTAGAGATGAGTCTCGCTCTGTCACCCAGATGCAATAGTGTGATCATAGCTCACTGCAGCCTTGACCTCCTGGGCACAAGTGATCCTCCCACCTCAGCCGCCTGAGTAGCTGGGATTACAGGTGCTTGCTACTGTGCCCAGGCAACGCTGATTACATTTCAGAATGCTGTCCCGGGTCTCCCAGCCCCTAGATGGGTTAGTCACTCAGTTTCTTCTGGAATGAGGAATGGCCTAGTTAACAGCACCTTCTGGGTGATTAACAAAATTCGGTTTCTGGCTCCTTCATCTCTCCTCCCATCCCGCCGTGTGTTTTTCTGTTTTTGTTTCTGAGACAAGGTGTCATCTGTTGCCCAGGCTGGAGTACAGTGGTGCAATCTCAGATCACTGCAGGCTGGACCTCCCGGGCTCAAGTGATCCTTCCGCCTCAGCCTCCCGCATAGCTGGGACTACAGGTGCCCATCACTACGCCTGGCTAATCTTTATATTTTTTGTAGAGACAGTGTTTCACTATGTTGCCCAGGCTGGTCTCGAACTCTTTGGCTCAAGCGATCCTCCTACCTCGGCCTCCCAAAGTTCTGGGATTACAGGCGTGAGCCACCGTGCCTGGCCCCAGACATGTTTTTGCCACACAAACTTTCAGCCTGGAAATGACCACACCTGGCAAGGTTTTTCCTCCACAGAGTGGCAGAACCCTACGCACCCACGTAACCCCAACACCTTGGGACCTTCACCCTTCTCTTCACAGTAAATAGAACCCTCCGCCAGTTTGCCTAGCGCACCAGGCAAGCACACCCAGATCGCGGCCAGCTCCGGGACCCCTCAATTCTAGGCTCCGTCCCGCCCCACCCCTCCCCGGTCCCCCTCTCCCACCCCCGCCCCCGCCCCGCCCCCGGTCCCCTGCCCCGCGTCCTGCCCCCCGCCCCCGCCCGCTCCCGGTCCCCTGACCCGCCTCCGGCCCCGCCCCACCCCGCCCCCGGTCCCGCCCCACCCCGCCCCCGGTTCCATGCCCCGCCTCCTTCCCCGCCCCGCCCCCGGTCCCCTGCCGCGCCTCCTTCCCGCCCCGCCCCCGGTCCCCTGCCGCGCCTCCTTCCCCGCCCCGCCCCCGGCCCCCGGCCCCGCCTCCGGAGCCCCGCCCCCGCCCAGGCTCTTAGCGGGAAACGACGCCTGCGCAGTGCGGCCGCGCGGCTGTCGTCGTCCCCCGCGCCGCCGAGCGGGCCTGGAACGGGATGGCGGAGGAGGTGAGGTGGGAGGAAGCGTCTGGCGTGGGGCGGGCCCCGACTCCGACCCCCGGGGCACTCCAAGCCCCCCCAGCGGGTAGCCAAGCCAACGCTGCTCCACCCAGGCCAGTAGCGGCCGCCGCGCGCACCCCGGTCCAGCCTAACACGCGCGCCTGAGCGAGCCCCGGGCTCCCCTCGGGCCCATCGCAGCGCGGGGGTCAGTGGCTCTCTCGGGTCTCGGGACAGGTGAGCGCCCTGATGAAGGCCACAGTCCTGATGCGGCAGCCCGGGCGAGTGCAGGAGATCGTGGGCGCCCTCCGCAAGGGCGGTGGAGACCGGTTACAGGTACCTCTGGGGCGAGGTGGGGGCAGCTGGGGCGGCTTCCTACCCATTGGGCCTTCTCGCTTCTCTCGGCTGCGGACCCTGCTAGCTCTCTGCCCCAAGAAATGGCCGGGAGCTTGAACGAGAGCGTGTTGGTTCGCCTGTCCTAAAACCTAGATTTCAGATTTCTCAATCTGGTCATGCTGCTTCCTCTAATTGGACAGAAGGCTCTCCAAACCAGTACCTGGGGCCTTATCCTCCCCAGGCCAGCGGCTCCCCAATAAGTTGAAGATGTTCAGATGGGTCGTAATGGTGCAGATCTCTTAGGGAGGACCTGATATTGAAGGAGTTAGAGGGGTCCTGAGTCTTCACCCTCACCCCCACACTAGGAGACTGCGTTTTCCTTGGAGTTAACAGGGGTGCTAATTAGGATCACCTTCTCCCTATTCCTCTCTGTCTCTAGGTAACTCCCCTATGGCTTTACCTGTATCTGGCCACTGAACTGTTTTGATATCCATAGTCATCCCCCAGGCTGAGGCAGGGCCGCACTAGAAGGTGCCTATTTAGGCATCATCTCTCTTTTGCCTTATAGGTGATTTCTGATTTTGACATGACCTTGAGCAGGTTTGCATATAATGGAAAGCGATGCCCTTCTTCTTACAGTAAGTCACATACTAGCTTCCCTTGTTGGGCTTGACAAGATGATGGGTTCTAACGGACAAGTAAAAGGAGTTTTCTCTTTTTCCAGATATACTGGATAATAGCAAGATCATCAGTGAGGAGTGTCGGAAAGAGGTGGGTTACTCCCGTCCTTTGTTCACAAATGGCTGTCATATGCTTCTTCAGATGGTTCCTGGTTGGAACCAAAGATTCCAGTAGAGAGACCTTAAAAAATTAAGTTTTTTTGTTTTTTGTTTTTTGAGATGGAGTCTTGCTTTGTGGAGTCTTGGTCTCGGCTCACTGCAACCTCCTCCTCCTGGGTTCAAGCGATTCTCCTGCCTCAGCCTCCCGAGTAGCTGGGACTACAGGTGCGTGCCACCACACCCAGCTAATTTTTGTATTTTTAGTAGAGACGGCGTTTCACCATGTTAGCCAGGATGGTCTTGATCTCTTTACCTTGTGATCTGCCCGCTTTGGCCTCCCAAAGTGCTGGGATTACAGGCATGAGCCACCGTGCCTGGCAGAAAATTAAGTTTTTAAAAAAGTGTTGTTTTGCTAAGGAGGATCTAGTTTTAATACATTAAGAGAGCTTTTCCTTACCGGCCAGGACATATAATGATTAATGGTTGGAACTGGACATTATGTTGACTGTTGGCTATAGAGTTTAGAAGAGATTTGAACATTGTGGGAGTTCAGCAACTTACCCAGGGTCATACAGCCAAATGGCAGAGCTTGTTTGTTTTGAGACAGGGTCTCGCTCTGTCACCAAGGTGCAGTGGCTTGATCATTGCTCATTGCAGCCTTGACCTCCTAGACTCAAGCAATCCCCCTGCTTCAGCCTACCTAGTAGCTGGAACTACAAGTGTGTGCCATTACACCTAGATAATTTTTAAAAATTTTTGTAGAGGCCGGGCACAGTGGCGCATGCCCGTAGTCCCAGCTACTCAGGAGGCTGAGGTGAAAGGATTGCTTGAGCCCAGGAGTTCTGGGCTGTAATATGCTATGCCAATTGGGTGTCCACACTAAGTTCGGCGTCAATATGGTGACCTCCCGGGAGCGGGGGACCACCAGGTTGCCTAAGGAGGGGTGAACCGGCCCAGGTCAGAAATGGAGCGGGTCAAAACTCCCATGCTGATCAGTAGTGGGATCGTGCCTGTGAATAGCCACTGCACTCCAGCCTGGGCAACATAGCGAGACTCCATCTCTTTTTAAAAAAAGAAAAAGAAAAAAAAATTTTTGTAGAGATGGGGTCTTACTATGTTGCCTAGGCTGGTCTTGAACTCCTGAGCTCAAGCAATCCTCACTTGCAGGGTGAGTACAAAGGAATGACCAGCTCTGTGGGTCCAGGTGCTCCCTGAACTTCACCAAATAGGTAAAAATTTGAGTGTATTGAGCAATTATGTTGGAAGATAATAAGAGAAGAGAAACTTAGGTCTTATAAATGACATGTCCCCAAAGGAAAACTTCAAGAAGATTTCATGTAACACTCTCTTACATGAAGTTGCATCTTTTTTTTCCTTTTTTTTAGACATAGTTTTACTCTGTTGCCCAGGCTGGAGTGCATTGGTGCGATCTCTGCTCTCAGCTCACTGCGACCTCCACCTCCTGGGTTCAAGTGATTCTCATTCTTCAGCCTCCTGAGTACCTGGGATTAAAGGCGCATGCCATTACACCTGCTAATTTTTTTATTTTTTAGTGGAGACAGGGTTTTGCTGTGTTGGCTAGGCTGGACTTGAACTCCTGAACTCAAGTGATCCACCCGCCTCAGCCTCCCAGAGCTCTGGGATTACAGGTGTGAGCCACCACACCCAGCCACAAAGTTGCCTCTTCTAGGTGACCTTTTTCTCATAGTAAGCTGACTTTGCTGGGGAGAACTTGACGTAGACTAATGGCCTTTCTCCCCATTTGGGTATCCCAGCTCACAGCGCTCCTTCATCACTATTACCCAATTGAGATTGACCCACACCGGACCATCAAGGAGAAGCTACCTCATATGGTGGAATGGTGAGTGATGGTGGTGGAGAAAAGCTTCTGGGCCCTTGAGATGGAGTGGACTGAGAGGGGCATATTTTTCCAGACCCTTGATGAGATGACAGGCTGCCTTACTTCACTGAGGGCCTAACTTAATGCTGTTAGTCCAGCTGTTGGAACACACCTTTCAGATGAGCCCAGGGCTCCTGTGGCTGCTGCTGGAGTGGAGACACTCAGAGAATCCCTTGGTATAAGTTAAAGACCCTTGGTTTCGGAGGGTAAGTGCTTTGCAGAAGTGACTCTGGTCTTAGTCTGTTTTTGTGCTGTGGTCACAGAATAACAGACTAGGTAATTTACATATTTTTTCTATTTTTTGAGACAAGGTCTTTCTCTGTTGCCCAGGCTGAGTCCAGTGGCATGATCGTGGCTCCCTGCAGCCTTGACCTCCTGGGCTGAAGCGATCCTCCCACCTCAGCTTCCCAAGTGGCTGGCCTGGTACTACAGGCACGCACCACCATGCTCAGCTCATTTTTTCTATTTTTTGTAGAGATGGGGTCTCACCATGTTGCCCCTTAGGCCCTTAGGCTATTTTCAACTCCTAAGCTCAAGCGATCCTCCCACTTCGGCCTCCCAAAGTCTTGAGGTTACAGGTATGAGCCACTGCACCCAGCCTTGACTGGGTAATTTATAATGAATAGTAATTTATTGGCTCACAGTTCTGGAAGCAGGGAAGTCCAATTTGAAGGACTGGCTGGCATTTGATGAGACCCTTCTTGCTGTATTATCTCACTGTAGAAAGGCAAAGAGAGTGGGGGAGAGAGAAAATGTAGGGCTGAGGGCCCCACAGGGTCGTGGGGTTAGCCTTATGCTGTGCTGAGGCGCAGGATCCGAGAAATAAAGAGACAGGATACAGAAGTACAAGGAAAACGCAGCTGGGCTCAGGGGGCCACGCCACCTATAAGCGGAGTCAGGTGAGGCCCCGAATGTCCAGAAGCATGAGTATTTATTGTGTATAGGTTAGGGGGCAGGGCAGTGAGTGAAATCATCTTTAAGGATTGTGATAGGGTCGTGAGCAATAAAACATGGGGTCCACCCCCATTAGGTCACCTAGGCCAGGAGGTGGACAGTGCGCAGCAAGGGGCCCGTTCCCATGAAGGCAAGGGCCGTGTGCAGTAAGGTATCCACCCCCATTAGGTCACCGAGGCTTGAAGGTGGGCCGTAAAAAAAATAAAATAACATAAAATAAAAAAAAAAGAAGAAAGTGGGCCGTGTGCAGTGAAGAGGGTGCAGTGTGCAATACTTCTATCTATGGGCAAACTACTTCTAAGAAGATTTATAGGAGGATGCTTTAAGTCACATAGCAGTGACAGAACTGTCAAGGTTACCGCCACCTTCTGGCAGCTTCCAATGGGTTCTATGGGAAGATGCTTTTCGAGCAGCACAGTAGCAAGAGCTGATAAAGTTCACAGTCACCAAGGTGGATTGCCGTTCTGAGGGCAGCCTTCCACAAGAACTGGAGCAAGGTCCTACAGCTCCTTTATCAGGAGGAGTGGCTCTTGCCCCAAGCCTGCCATACAGCGGGTATCTTTATGATACTGAACGCTGCCACCTGGGCCATGGATTCTTGTCCTGGTGTAACTGTTTTTCCCTTAAATCATGCTCTGCACTGTGTGTGCTCTAGGCATTCCTCCGATTATAAGCTGCTTATTCCTTAATTCATGGTCTGTACTGTGTCCACTCTAGGCATTCCTCCGATTATGAACTAAGATATAATTATAGGTATATATGTAGGGAAATGTTTTTTAGGCATTCATACTATCAACTATTATATGATTATATATAGAGGATTATATAAAGGGATTCGTCAAGCCCTATTTCTATAACTAATATATGATTATGTAAAGGATTATATAAAAGGAAATAGCTGAGTAGTAACACTATAAAGTGAGATATTCCTCAAGCCCTAACTGTGCCAGGGTTCTGCTTAGCTCTCATTCCTCGGTGCCTATATGTGGGGTTACCCACAAGAAAGAGAAAGAGAGGAATTATTATTATTTTTTTTGAGACATCTCGCTCTGTCATCCAGACAGGAGTGCAGTGGCGTAATCTCAGTTCACTCAAACCTCCACCTCCCAGGTTCAAGTGATTCTCCTCTTCAACTTCCCAAGTAGCTGGGAGGCACGTGCCATCATGCCCGGCTAATTTTTTATATTTTTAGTGGAGATGGGTCTTCACCATGTTAGCTAGGATGGTCTCAATCTCCTGACCTCATGATCTGCCCGCCTCGGCCTCCCAAAGTGCTGGGATTACAGGCGTGAGCCACCCTGCCGGGTGAGAGGAATTCTTTTTATAAGGATCTGTGATAATGACAATCTATTCCTGAGGATGGTGCCCCCATGACACCTCCTGTTAGGCCCCATCTTTCAACACCTCCACATTGGGGATCAAGTTTCTAACACATGAACTTTGGGGGACAGATTCAAAGCACAGCAACCCTCATCACTGTACAGAGCCCCAGTTCTCCAGATAGAGGGGTCACGGAGGAAGGGATTCAGAAGAGTTTCAGCTTAAGCAGTCAGCTTGCCCCCCACTTGTCTCTGTTGGGTTGCTTTCTTATTCTCTTCATCTCTTCTTATTCTTCCTTTTTTTTTTTTTTTTTTTTTTTGAGATGGAGTCTCACTCTGTAACCCAGGCTGGAGTGCAGTGGTGCAGTCTTGGTTCACTACAACCTCCACCTCCTGGGTTCAGGTGATTCTCCAGGCTCAGCCTCCTGAGTAGCTGGGACTACAGGCATCTGCCACCATGCCCTGCTACTTTTTGTATTTTTATCAGTCACGGGGTTTCCCCATGTTGGCCAGGATGGTCTCAAACTCTTGACCTCAGGTGATCTGCCTGCCTTGACCCCACGAAGTGCTGGGATTACAGTCATGAGTCACCATGCCCAGCCATTCTCTTCCTTTTAAGGATAGCTAACATCCTTCAAGAAGTGGCTCTGTGCAAAAAGATGAGGCCTCTGTCGGTAATGCTATCAGAGAGGACTTGGCTCTGTAAAGGGAAAGGATGATGGATTTACCTGAGTGACTTGAATGTGGGGTTTTGTGGGGTGTCTGTTTCTAGGTGGACCAAAGCGCACAATCTCCTATGTCAGCAGAAGATTCAGAAGTTTCAGATAGCCCAGGTGGTTAGAGAGTCCAATGCAATGCTCAGGTAAGTGTCTTGCTCTGGAAAACATTTCTGCCAGATTATTTGAAACTGTTTTTTTCAAAAAAATGAGGAGAGTAGAGAGGAGTTAGTTGTTTAAAGGGCTGGAAGAGACATGTCACTATGAACAACTGATGTGTTACAGCTAAAGGATTTCTCTGCCTTGCTAGGAAATAGTCAGCAGCTAGTGGATGCAGTGCAAGATGGCCAGGGAGCCATCTCCGAGACAAACCAAGTCTAGCTCATTTTTCACAATGGTCAAAGACTTTTGGGGTCGCTCTGGTGACTGGTGTTCTTCATGGCAACTGGGAGTTGGCTAGACTGGGACCCTTGATCGTTACTGGATGGCTGTCTCTGCTGGAGATTTCTTTCCTGGAGGAGGGACCAGGGCTCATAAAGGAAAGAGTGACATGGGTGCCTGCCCTCAAGGGTTGTGCATCCTAATTGGGGAGATTGGCTAGCTCCTGAAAAGCCAAAACAGTGGAGAGGTGCTGACCCAGTAAGTGCCAGGGTGGTAGTGGGTGCATCCTAGTGAAGGTGCCCAGGTTAGCTGCCTGGTTGTATGGACAGCAACAGAAAACATGCCTACCTTTTACTACAACAGCGTCTCTCCCCAGTATATACCCCAGAAAAATGAGGGCACGTAGCCACTACAAGACATGCACAGGGTTTTCACAGCAGCCGTATCTATAACAGCGAAAACCTGGAAATCTCTCAATTTTCTATCAAGAGGAAGCTCGGTAGAAAAATTGTGATATATTTATATGATGGAATAATGCTGTGTAGCAGTGATAAAGAATAAACTCATTCCATGCAAAATATAGATAAACTACCCAGCATTGTATCGAACAAAATAAGCCAGGCACAAAAGAGTACATTGTATATGAGTCCATTTATATGAAGTTCAAGGACAGGCAAAGTTAATCGATGGGAGGGATGATACTGACTGGGAGAGACCACGAGGGAGGCTTACGCTAGTTAGTTACGTGGGTGTATATGTATATCAGAAGTGACTGAGCTGAACACTTACGATTAGCACATTTTAACCACTTATTGAATATATCGTATGGTTATTTTATTTACTTTTTGAGATGGAGTCTCACTCTTTTGCCCAGGCTGGAGGGCAGTGGCACAATCTGAGCTCACTGTAACCTCTGCCTCCCGGGTTCAGGCGATTCTGTCAAGTAGTTGGGATTGCAGGTGCTTGCCACTACTCCCGGCTAATTTTTGTATTTTTTTTTTAGTAGAGATGGGGTTTCACCATGTTGGCCAGGCTGGTCTGCCTTGGCCTCCCAAGGTGCTGGGATTACAGGTGTGAGTCCACTCAATTTTAAATGTTTTTTTTTTCAACTTTTTTTTTTTTTTTGGAGACAGGGTCTTGCTCTGTCTCCCCAGGCTGGAGTGGAGTGGTGCAATCATGGCTCACTGTAGCCTTGACCTCCAGGGCTCAAGCCATCCTCCTGCCTCAACCTCCCAACAGGTGCAGGCCCCCATGTCTGGCTAATTTTTAAATTTTTTTTAGAGATGTGTTTTCCCTGTGTTGCCCAGGCTGGTCTTGAACTCCTGGACCCAAGAGATCCTGCCTCCGCCTCCCAAAGTGCTGGGATTACAAGCATGAGCCATGATGCCTACCCTAAAAGTTTAAAAAATATATATAACCCATCAGGTGTGGTGGCTCAGGCTTGTAATCCCAGCACTTTGGGAGGCCAAGGTAGGTGGGTGGCTTGAGCCCAGGAGTTTGAGACCAGTCTGGGCAACATAGGAAAACCCCATCTCTACAAATCATAAAAATATTAGCCAGATGTGGTGGTGTGCACCTGTGGTCCCAGCTACTTGGGAGGTTGAGCTGGGTGGATCACTTGAGCCCGGGGGGTCAAGGTTGCTGCGAACTGTGATTGTGCCACTGCACTCTGGCCTGGACAACAGACCGAGACCCTGTCTCACAAAAAACCCAAAACACAAATAACCGAAGTAGGAAACAAAGAACAGCAGTAGAGGCAGTGCCATTTCAGAATTCCTGATCTCGTTTCAGGGAAGGATACAAGACTTTCTTCAACACACTCTACCATAACAATATTCCCCTTTTCATCTTTTCTGCGGGCATTGGTGATATCCTGGAGGAAATTATCCGACAGATGAAAGTGTTCCACACCAACATCCACATCGTGTCTAACTACATGGATTTTAATGAAGATGTGAGCCAGATCCTGTTTGGGCTGAGAAAGGATGAGGGGTGGGGACCACCAGCCAGGGTGGTTTACTCTGCATGAACCCTAACCTGGGGAGGAAGGGGAGGAAAGGCACAATGGCTTCTTCACCCTTAGGCAGTTGTTTACGGGTTACTTTTTGGCCAGACATGGTGGCTCACCCCTGTAATCCCAGCACTTCAAGTTGCCGGGGCAGGTGGATCACCTGAGGTCAGGAGTTTGAGACCAGCCTGGCCAACATGGTGAAACTCCATCTCTACTAAAAATACAAAAATTAGCTGGACGTGGTGGTGGGCACCTGTAATCCCAGTTACTCGGGAGGCTAAGGCAGGAGAATCGCTTGAACCCAGGAGGCGGAGGTTGTAATGAGCCGAGGTCACACCACTGCACTCCAGCCTGGGCAATAGAGTAAGACTCCGTCTCCAGAACAAACAAACCTTTCAAAGGACCCTCTCTCTTTACTGTTTGCCTGACAGTCAACTCTGCCCTGGGGTACCTAGTTTATGGGCCTGCCCTGCCCCATGTCACTGTCATGGGGTTTGTGCCATCCTGGGTCCTGAAAGGCTTGGGCTTTGATTTGTTTTTCCCAAGTCAGAGGTGGGCTGCTCCAACTCATCCACGTTCTGACTTTTTTCCCCATAAAACTGATGGTTGGAATTTTCATCACATGGACCTGCAGTGAGGACGTGGCCCGCAGCTGAGCATAGCGCACATGTAACCTGAACGGCATTTATATTACAGCTTTGTGCATCCAGAACAGATGAACTGCAATATTGGGTGGCTCCTGTCCACTTAAAGGAGGAGTTACAGACTTATCCTGTAAAAGGCCCTGGCGTCAATATTTAGGCTTTGTGGGCCATGGTATCTCTGTTGCAACTGCCCAACTTTGCCGTTATAACACAAAAAAGCAGCCATAGCACCATGTAAACAAATGAGTTTGGCTGTATCCCAATAAAACTTTATTTACAAAGCAGGCCAAGTCTGGCCCCTGGGCCCCAGTTGAGGCTACAAGGAAGTGTTGGCATTATCTATCACTTTTGGGATTCCCTTTTCTCTGTGACTGAGACAGTGGGAACTGGTGCTGCATGGGTCCCTGCAACCCTTCCATCTGTCTCTTGTCTTCCTTATTTAGGGTGTTCTCCAGGGATTTAAGGGCCAGCTCATACACACATACAACAAGAACAGCTCTGTGTGTGAGAACTCTGGCTACTTCCAGCAACTTGAGGGCAAAACCAATGTCATCCTGCTGGGGGACTCCATTGGGGACCTCACCATGGCCGATGGGGTTCCTGGTGTTCAGAACATTCTCAAGATTGGCTTCCTGAATGACAAGGTGGGTAGAGGACCCCAGCTGCTCCTCTTCATGGCTTTCTTCTCTTTGAATGCCCATTAACAAATGCCTTTGAACACGTTACTTTTCTTTTCTTTTCTTTTCTTTTTGAGATGGAGTCTTGCTCTGTTGCCCAGGCTGGAGTGCAGTGGCGTGATCTTGGCTCACTGTAACTTCCATCTCCCAGGTTTGAGCCATTCTGCTGCCCCCACCTCCTGAGTAGATGAGACCACAGGTGACTGCCACCACGCCTGACTAATTTTTATATTTTTTACTAGAAACGGGATTTTGCCATGTTGGCCACGTTGGTCTCAAACTCCTGACCTCAATTGATAGGCCCACCTCAGCCTCCCAAAGTGCTGGGATTACAGGCGTAAGCCACTGTGCCACCTTTGAACACCTTCTATATGCTAGACACTGGGTAAAGAAGGAAGACACAAGCTGTTTTCTCGGAGCACATAATCTCATAGGAAACAGAGACCCAGTGATTACGGGTTTGCCTTACCACATGACCTGACAGAGATTGGATCAGGCCGGCATGGCATCCTAGCCTCAATTTATTTATTTATTTATTTTTTGAGACGGAGTCTTGCTGTGTTGCCAGGCGGAGTGCAGTGGCGTGATCTTGGCTCACTGCAACCTCCATCTCCTGGGTTCAAGCAATTCTCCTGCCTCAGCCTCCCAAGTAGCTGGGATTACAGGTGTGTACCACCACACCTGGCTAATTTCTGTATTTTTAGTAGAGACGAGGTTTCACCATGTTGGTCAGGCTGGTCTCAAATTCCTGACCTCAGGGGATCCACCCACCTTGGCCTCCCAAAATGCTGGGATTATAGGCATAAGCCACCGTGCCTGGCCCCTAGCCTCAATTTACTGAGTGTCTAGTGCACAGTCACTCTTCTCAGCATTTCATGGTAATTAATTCATTCGATTTTTATGATAACCCTTTAAGGTAGTGACTGTTACCCTCATTTTACAGATGAGGAAACTGAGGCCTGGGATTAAGTAAGTTGCCTAAGAAGATAGAGTTCAAGACACAGTGGGGGTGATTACTAGTCCTTCTAAATCATACTGGAAGGCCTGATTGCAATGGGAAATGTTGGTACTGAGGACATGGGTTTATAATTTAGAGAAAAAAATTATAAGAACAGATCGGGGACTGACAGGGGTGAAAGCAACATTGTCATAAAGGGGCCCAAATATGGGGTGAAGCTAGGTGGCTGCCAGGGTGCTTCCCCACAGCTGCAGGCACTGGAGCCCACCAGGACGCTTAAGCCGGATGAAACGGGGGCCTGGTCAGGTGCCGTGGCTCACGCCTGTAACCCCACCACTTTGGGAGGCCAGGGCAGGGGAATCACTTGAGGCCAGGAGTTCAAGACTAGCCTGGGCAACATAATGAGACCCTGCCTCAACAACAGCAACAGCAAAAATCAGCTGGGCATGGTTAGCATGCCTCTAGTTCCAGCTACTCAGGAGGCTGAGATGGGAAGATCACTTGAGTCCAGGAGGTCGAAGCTTCAGTGAGCCAAGATAATGCCCCTGCACTTCTAGGCAATACGGTAAGACCCTATCTCCAAAAAAAGAAAGAAAGAGAGGAAAGAGAGAGAGAGACAGAGACAGAGACAGAGAGAAAGAAAGAAAAAGAGAGAGAGAAAAAGAAAAGAAGGAAAAAAGGAAAGAAGGAAAGAAAAAAGAAAAAGAAGGAAAAGAAAGAAAGAAAGAGAAAATTCAGTCCAGATGGATTAGAGGCAACATTTGTTTGGGTTTTTTTTTGAGATAGGGCCTCACTCTGTCACCCATGCTGGAGTGCCGTGGCTCAGTCTTGGCTCAGTGTAGCCTTGACTTCCTGGGCTCAAGTGATCCTCCTGCCTCACAGGTAGTGGCGCCCACTACCATGCCTGGCCAATTTTTGTAGCGATGGGGTTTTGCTATGTTGCCTGGGCTGGTCTCAAACTCTTGGGCTCAGATGATCTTTCTGTCTTGGCCTCCCAAAGTGGCAACATCTGGTCTTTTGTTTTTATTCCTTGTTACTGTCCTTTGATATTGACCCAAGGATTAATTGTGATAGCCCATGCCCATCCCTCGTCTGTCTCTGAAGGATAGGTCCCGTAACCTTGAACTCCTCTGGCTCTCAAAAGGGAGCTGGGAGTTGCTGCTTGAATGCCCTCCTCCCCAGCCCCAGGGGCTTTCAGAGTGAGCTTCGGAGGGCAGGGCATTTGGGGACCCTCAGGTGTCTTCCTCTCACCCCGGGCAGGTGGAGGAGCGGCGGGAGCGCTACATGGACTCCTATGACATCGTGCTGGAGAAGGACGAGACGCTGGATGTGGTCAACGGGCTGCTGCAGCACATCCTGCGCCAGGGGGATCAGTTGGAGATGCAAGGCCCATGAGGGCGCAGGCTCCAGCCAGGCCTGCGGGCCATGGTGAGGAGGGGGCACCTCCCTGGAGTCCGCTCCCCCGTGAACACAGAGGCCAGGGTGGCCAGCAGCAGCTGGGTCCTTCCATGCCCTTCCGTCCTCCTTTCCCTGAGCGCGTTCATCACCAGAGGCTTGAGGGGCCCCGTCACGTGGCAGGGCACAAGCACCGTTCCTGGTGAACCTGGGACCGTAGCATGCCAGTGCTCTAGGGATCGTCTAGTCCAGGGATTTTTTTTTTTTTCAAAATTTTTAAATGTGGGAAATTGTTCTTCAAACAAATGTAACGTGTGAAACAGATCAAAATTTTAAAAATGAAAAACCAGCTGTTTTTATTTAGGAGATGTGGGTAGGGGTAGAACCTGGACCTCTTGGCCCTGGGAGCACATGTCACGTGATGCTTCTAGGGCTCCACGGAACACAGTTTGAGAACTGCCACAAATCAGCCTGGGAGTCCGTCTGAGCGCAGCCTGATTGTGTCTGTGTGGTTCAGGGTGGGGCTGAAAGGGTATGTTCTAGCCTACAGAGGTTTGTCTTTATTCTGCTGCAGCCATCAAACTTGAAATTCTGTTGGGATTGGTGGGGTTGAGGCAACCCTGAGCGCCCCCTCTTCAGGGCTCCCCTGGGGGACGCATGTGGGTGTGGATTTCCCCTAGGTTCTCCTATCCCCTCCTCTTATGGGTCATGGACACTAAAGTTGATGACCTGAAAAGGGGAATTTGGAGCAGGGCCCTGAGGGAGGCTGTGCCGTGGTGAAACACAAGTGATGTGTGCACTGTGGTCTTGCATTATTGGGCTGACTTCACAGTCTCTTTCCCTTCTTCCCTCCCTGTTGACTTGTATGGTCAAGAACTAGCTGATTCTCTCTAGGGCACTTTTTGAAGAAAAAATATACAAGAGCCAGTTCAGGAGGGGCACGGTAACTCACTCCTGTAATCCCAGCCTTTGGGAGGCCAAGGCGGGTGGATCATGAGGTCAGAAGTTCGAGACCAGCCTGGCCAACATAGTGAAACCCCATCTCTACTAAAAATACAAAAAACCAGCCAGGCGTGGTGGCAGGCGCCTATAATCCCAGCTACTCTGGAGGCTGAGGCAGGAGAATCACCTGAGCTCGGGAGGCAGAGGTTGCAGTGAGCCGAGATCGCGCCATTGCACTCCAGCTTGGGCAACAGAGCGAGATTCTGTCTCAAAAAAAAAAAAAAAAAAAAGGCCAGGCGCAGTGGCTCATAGTTGTGATTGGGAGGTTGAGGCGGGCAGATCATGAGGTCAGCAGTTTGAGACCAACCTGGCCAACATGGTGAAACCCTGTTTCTATTAAAAAAAAAAAAAAAAAGAGCCAGTTCAGCATTTTCTTAACTTTAGAGGAAATCACCGGCACCCTTTCCTGCAGAGTTTGGCTAGCTGTTGGAATGTTCTGTCATTCTGCAGATTTGAAGTGGAAAGTAATGGAGATGTTAACTGAAGTCCCACTGTGTGCCAGGTGCTACTCTGGGCACTTGGATGCCTGCCAGTTGACCCTCACAGTGACCCTGCCAGATCTCAGGCAGGATGGGTAACTTGCCCAAACTCCGTAGCTAGGAGCTAGACCCAGGATTCAAATGTTTCCGACCAAAGTCCATGCCATTTGCTGCATTTCTCTGCTTCAGGCCTGTTCCATTAGGTTTTGGGAGGAGGGAGTGGCTACCATCTGAGGCTGGGTCAGTAACCACTTTCAGACTTCAATCAAGGAGCTTTCTTGGCTGGTGCAGTGGCTCATGCTATAATCCCAGCACTTTGGGAGGCTGAGGTAGGCAGATCAGTCGAGGTCAGGAATTTGAGACCAGCCTGGCCAACATGGTGAGACTGTGCACATGCCTGTAGTCCCAGCTACTGGGGTAGCTGAGGCAGGAGAATCCCTTGAACCCAGGAGGCAGAGATTGCAGTGAACTAAGACAGCACCATTGCGCTCCAGCCTGGGCGACAGATCGAGACCCTGTCTCAAAAAAAAAAAAAAACAGACTTCAGTCAAGGAGCTTTCTGGATGCTTTAGGGCCAGAGAATGTCAGTCACTGGCCATGAGGAGCAGTCAGGTCTCTTAGGGGACTCTGGGCAAGAGGTGCTGTGCTGATGGAGGCAGTTTGCTGTGAGTCCAGTCCTGTCATTTTCTTTCCCAAGTCCCCACCCATCCTCAGAAGGCCTGGGTCATCCCAGGCAAGCAAGAGCAGATGGCCTGGCTGGTGGCTGAAGTCCTCCTACAAGACACTGGAGATCTGAACTCAGTTACCTTTCCCCTAGCAAGAAGAGGATGGGCAGGTGGTAACAGGTGGCGGCCAGGAGCAGGGAGAGATGGGAAAATCGTATTGGAAATGATCGACGGAAAAGGATAATCTGACCTGTGTGCTTTAATTTAATCCTTCAGCTTTGTCGGTTGAGTTTGAGGTCAGGGACCTTGTCTTTCCCATTCGATGGGGACAATTAGGGGATGAGGATCATCACTCCACACCCTGCTGCAGGCCTCTGTCCTCTACACATTCACCCCCTCCACAGACCAGGGCTCCCTTCCCACAGCAAAGCCCCCAGGTTAGGCCCAGGGCAGGCAGGAAACCTCCAGAGGGGGAGCCCCTGGTCTGGGGACACACTGTGTAGAGCTAATGAGGCCATGGAAACAGCCTGGTTTATCTTCTTCCCCAATGTGGGGAGCCCCCCACAACCCCCACTTCATCCCCTAGCCCCTCAACCTGTTCCAAAAGACAATTAAGGCCATTGGTTTAATCTTTTATTTGGAACAAAGGAAAAAGGGATGGACACTTGTTTAGCCTTTTGAGTGTGCAGAGCTCTGCCCACCTCCCTCCCACCCCTCAGCCCCAAATCCAAGATTTCACAGCCCTCACACCCACCCAAGCAGGTTCCCTCACACACACCCTTTGTTTCTTCCTCTTCCACGGTTCCTTAGGGAAAGGCGCCTTCTTTAGGAATGAAGAGCTACCTACAGCCCAGTCCCAGCCTCCAGCATCCCAAGGTCAGCCCAGCCTCCACTGGAGGCGAGGGAGAAGAGCAAAGGGCATGGGGAGGTAGGGCTGCCCTCCAGGAGCTGCCCCTTCCCCAGGAGCCAGTCAGAGCCGGGGATGAAGGCAGAGGCGTCCCGGGGAGCTGTCACAGAGAGGAATGGGGTCGGGGAGTGGGGGTGACAAGAAGTACAAATAAAGAGAAAGTTTGGGGAGACAGACGACAAGCCCAGCTGTGCTAGTGACGTGGAGGGGAGGTATAGTGAGAGACCAGCCATGGCCCTATCCAACCCCAGGCTCCACCAGCCCCAAACTGGCTTTGCAAATCCAAACATTTTAAGGAAGGGGTTTGGGGTTGGAAGAGAACAGGCATAGAGGTCTGTGCTGTGGATTTTCATCTAGGGTGGTGGGAACCCCAGAGATGTCTCCTCTGCCATCACCTTAGATGGCTCCCAGACCTCATCCCAGCAGAGGGAGGGTAACTGTCAGCAGGTCAGTCCCAGCGCCATGCCCCCCTCGCAGTGGGCCTCTGTGTCTCAGGCCTGGCCAGGCTCCCTGCCCCTCAGAGCTCCTCGTGGACCCGCTCCTCATCCTCATCTGACTTTAGCTTGAGCTCCTCGACTGTGATCTTGCCGTCCTGATTGCGGTCCTGGTTCTGGAACATGTCCCCTATGGTTTTCTCAGGGTCCTGCCCAGGCATGAGGCGTCCTTTGCCCTCACTCACTTGAGCCTTGATGAAGGTGGAGAACTGTGGGGAGGGGAGAGCCAGGGAAGTGGGGAGTGAGCATCCTGGCCTTGGGAGAGGCCCTGGGTGGAGGCCAGTGAGTGCTTCTTTTCCTTTCTTCCCAGGCTCCCCCACATGCTGCAACTCAGGAAGGACTGGGAAGGGCACTGGTGCTGGAGTCCTGGTGAGGGTGGGGGTGGAGGCATGGCATGGGGGACAGTCCGTGACTGGGCTCGGGTAGGGAACAGTCTGCATGGGTTCCCAGGAGAAGGCGGGGACGAGGAGCCTGAGGCGTGGGACACAGCACAGGCAGGAGCACCAGGGCGGGTGGACAGGGATGAGGGATGCCTACTTCCTAGATGCTTCCTGGGTCGGGGGAGTTCGTGAGCATGGTTATTAGGACTGAACCTTCACCTACCTCCTCCGGAGGGACCTCTCCATCCTTGTTGAGGTCCATGTCTTCAAACAGGTTAGCAGGAGGGTCCTCGTGCCACACAAACAGGTAGCCTGTGGGCAGCCCATCCTCCCGGGACACCAGCTCCACCTCAAACTGCAGCACAGCACTGCCGGGGACGCCCCGGGCTGGATGGAGGGCAGGAGAGGAGGGAGGGGTCCCAGTCAGGCCAGAGTCTGGGCCTTGCTTTGCTGCCTCCCAGCCTGCACAGGCCTGTTTCCCCTCTTGGAGCTGGGCTGGAGAGTGGGGCACGGGATGTTTAAGGAGCCACCCCACAGGCATTCCTGACTCCTCCCGCCAGCCATCAGGCCCACGATGGGCAGGAGCAACAGGGACGGATGCCAGTCTCACAGTTTCGGACAGAGCACAGTGGCTCACGCCTGTAATCCCAGCACTTTGGGAGGCCAAGGTGGGTGGATCACCTGAGGTCAGGAGTTCAAGACCAGCCTGGCCAATATGGCAAAACCACATCCCTACTAGGAATGCAAAAATTAGCTGGACATGGTAGCAGGCGCCTATAATCCCAGCTACTTGGGAGGCTGAGGCAGGAGAATCGCTTGAACCCAGGAGGTGGAGGTTGCAGTGAGCTGAGATCCTGCCACTGCACTCCAGCCTGGGTGACAGAGTGAGCCTCCATTTCAAAAAAAAAAAAAGAAAAAGTTACTTTTTTCTCATCCCCTCACCTCCATTCTCCCCGTGGGCCAGGTGCGGGGGCACGATGAGCTGCCGCCTCTCTCCCACACACATGCCCTGTAGGCCCATGTCCAGGCCTTCGATCACCTTGTTGGCCCCCAGAGTCGCCTCCTGCGGGGCCCCGTAGTCATGCCTGGGGGAGAGCAGATGCCCCAGTCAGCAGCCACCCTGTCCCCTGTCAGCGTACACCCCACTCTCTCTGAGGTGGGCCCAGAACAAGCGCTCAGTTCCGGCGTCACTCCCACTGGTGACTTGGGCCACACAGCAGAGTGTAGGGGCCCAGCAGTGCAGGCGTGGGGTTCCCTTCTCATCTCGCCTCTGCCCCTAAAATGTAGCCTTGAGGGCTCATGGCTCCCGCGTCAGTTTCCCCTCTGTGAAATGGAAAGAGCAGTTCTCCTGCAGTTGCTGGCTTCACCTTCCTTCCTACTATGAAGCGGAGAATCTCATCTCATCGTTCCCTGACAGGCTCTGAAATGGGACTGAAAGAAGAAGCAGGAGCCTGAAAGCTCCCCTGGGGCTCAAGGACCAAGAGGGAGGAGCAGGTGTCAGGGTGCTGTGAGAACTCCCCATGCCTGAGCCCACCCATGTGCCCAGCCCTGGCCCCACCCCGGACCCACGAGGTGAAGAGCTGGGTGCCGTCCAGCAAAGAACAGTTGTAATGGTATCGAACAAAGTCGCCAAGCTTGGTGGTCTCATTGCAGGTCTCAGATGGCCGGGACAGTGTCTTGATTTCCACCACATCTGCAGGGTTGTGGAAGTCAATGACGTGGACGTTGAAGATGAGCACGGCCGAGCCAGGGATCTTGTCTCCTGAGGCCGGAATCGGGGAGTGTGGTCAGCTCAGAGCACTAGGAGAGGCTCCTTGAAGTCTCTCCATGGAGGCCCTTAGACCTGATACCCATTCCCGGCCCTGGGGAGCCAAAGGAGGATGGGATGGGATGTTTGTCCAGAGTGAATTCTAACATACTCTCATTGGGGTGAGGGGCAGGGGAAGGCAGCTTCCCAGTTAGAAACCTCTTTTCCACTCACCATCTTGCAAACTCCCAGTAACTTACCCTGCGGATCAGCATGGCTTGCCCATTTTACAGGTGAGAACACTGAGGCTCCCAGCACAGCTGGGTCCCGGGGCTATGCTGCTTCTGTTTTTCCACAACCACCCTCCCTCCCCAAACTCAGGAGTTGGCTGCCCTTCTCCACTAGGGAAGGGAGAAGTGGGGTGCCACCCTGGAGGAAATTGATGGAGTCCGTGTGGCAGGAATCAGAGTGACCAGATGTAAGCTGCATGCATTTTCTGTGATGAGTGGGGTAGAGTGGTGGCTAGAATCCCACTATGGAGTAGGGATGGGGGGCGGCCTGGCCACGAGGGGCAGTTCAGGGGAGGAGCTGTGGCTGGGGAACGCCCCTACCAGTTCCGTTTTCCCCGTAGGCGAGGTGTGGGGGGATGGTAATTCTCCGGCGCTCCCCTACACAGGCGCCCTGCAGCCCCTGGTCCATCCCGGGGATGATGTAACCCTGCCCGATATAGGTATTGTAGGTGTGGTTGCGGGAGTAGCTGCAATACAAGGCGGGAGGGCCAGGAAGGGAGTCAAAGGGGCCCTCCCCTTCCAGGCAGCTCAGAGTGCCCCCCCAGCTTCTTCCACATTTTGCCCAGCCCCTGCCCTCCCACCTCAAGACCCTCCGGACCTGGAATCAAACAGGGTGCCGTCCATCAAGGAGCCATTGTAGTGGTAGCGCATGAAGTCCCCAGCCACGGCTCTGCGGACACAGCCCGGGGGGAGCTCCAGCGTCTCTAGCTGGACAGTGTCCTTCGGGTTGTGTACGTCAATCAGGAGGACGTGAAAGACCAGCGAGGCCTGCGGGGGGATCACTGTCCCTGGGGAAGGGATAGGGCTTGAACTATACAGGTGGGGAGCAAGCCGAGGCTCCTTGACTCAGGAAGGCTCCGTGGGCACCATGCAAGGAGACACTAGCCCCGCTCCAGAGCCCTTTCCCGTCCACCAGCAACCCTGCTTCCTGCTCCTCCAGTAAGGCCTGAGCTGGGTTTTACCCAGGGCCACCACCAGCTCATACTGAGCCTTCGTGTGAATCAGAATAAAGCACCCCTTCTTAGTGAGACGAGCACCAAGGGTCGAGTTCGTCCCGCCTTGCGTCCTTGGCTGGATGCCCTTGTACAGTAACAACCTGAGCAACTGTATGTGGAGGCCTGGTTTTCCCTCTTCTGGAGAATCTCCCCTTGACTCCTTGCCCACACTCACCATAGCCTTTCTCGCCATAGGCCAGGAATGGAGGGATGATAATCTTTCTTCTCTCTCCAGGACACATGCCCAGCAGCCCCTGGTCCATGCCCTTGATCAGCCAACCAGAGCCGACGTAGGTGTCGTAAGTGCCGCCCCTACTGTAGCTGCAGAAAACGAGGTGGGGGTGGGAGAGGCAGGCTGGACTCCTGCTCCCCATGCCACAGTCCCCAGTGCCTCAGGGCTCCCCTCTGGCCCCTTACCTGGTATCGAAGGAGGTGCCATCCAGCAGCGTGCCGTTGTAGTGGTAGCGGACAAAGTCACCGTCCTGGATCATGCGGGGGCAGTGGGGCGGGCGCAGCAAGATGCTCACCTGCACAGTGTCTTCCTTGTTCCACACATCCAGCAGAACCACGTCGAAGTAGAGGGTGGCATCCGGCGGAATGAGCCCCGCTGTGAGGGCACAGCAGCACGGAGGTCTCAGAGTTGTGCTCTGCCAACCAGGATCCCAGCCAGGGGCCTTCCTCTCATCCCGCACCAGGAGACCCAAACCAGGCACACAGCTGCCACTATGTTTGTTTGTTTTTTAAGAGATAGTGGGCTGGGCAGAGTGGCTCATGCCTGTTATCCCAGCACTGTGGGAGGCCAAGGCAGGCGGGTGGCTTGAGCCCAGGAGTTCAAGACCAGCCTGGGTAACATGGCAAAACACCATCTCTACTAAAAACAGAAAAAATTAGCCACCCGTGGTGGTGTGCACCTGAAGTCTCAGCTGTTTGGGAGGCTGAGGTGGGAGGATTGCTTGAGCCCAGAGGCAGAGGTTGCAGTGAGCCAAAATCGCACCACTACACTCCAGCCTGTGCAACAGGCTGAGACCCTGTCTCAAAAAAACAAAAAAACAGATGGGGTTTTGCTCTGTCACACGGGCTGGAGTTCGGTGGCATAATCATGGCTCACTGCGGCCTTGAACTCCTAGGCTCAAGTCCTGAGTAGTTGGGACTATAGGCACACGCCACCACACCTGGATAATTTATTTAATTTTTTTGTAGAGACGGGGTCTTGCTATGTTGCCTAGGCTGGTCTGGAACTTGTGGGTTCAAGCAATCCTCCCTCCTTAGCCTCCCAAAACTCTGGCATTATAGACGTCAGCCACTGCCCCAGCCAGAGCTGCCACTCTTCATACTGTGTGCACAGTGTGACACTGGGTAAGTCATTCCTCATCTCTGCACTTCAGTTTTCTAACCCCAGGATCCCTGATTCTGCCTCCTGGTCTCCTCCATCCCCAGCCTGTGCCCCAGCCTGTGCCCCAGCCCTTCTCACCCAGGCCGATGCTGCCATAGCCCAGGTGGGGAGGCACAATGAGGCGTCGTCGCTCGTTGACACACATGCCCATGAGGCCTCGGTCCATGCCAGTGATGAGGCGCCCCACGCCCACCACGATGGCCACCAAGGTGTTGCGGTCATAGCTGGGGAGGAGGGACAGATGGGATACAGTGACCTCAGGCACACACACACTGCCCACAGTGGCACAGGTGCACAGGTGTACCTGCACACATGCACACAATGCCCCTCGCTACACCCAGGTGTGGATATGCACACATGCTCCTCACCTCCTTTTTTTTTGAGACATAGTCTTGCTCTGTCACCCAGGCTGGAGTGCAGTGGCGTGATCTCAGCTCACTGGAACCTCCGCCTCCTGGGTTCAAGCAATTCTCCTGCCTCAGCCTCCTGAGTAGCTGGGATTACGGGTGTACACCACCACACCCAGCTAATTTTTGTATTTTTAGTAGAGAGGGGGTTTCACAATGTTGGTCAGGCTGGTCTTGAACTCCTGACCTTGTGATCTGTCCGCCTTGGCCTCCCAAAATGCTGGGATTACAAGCATGAGCCACCGCACCTGGCCTCTCCTCACCTCCTTTTCAAGTCCCCTTTCTAGGTTGGCCGTGTCACCCACCTTAAGAGAACGGGCTGTTACAAAAGGCAAGGCCCTGAAGAGGCAAGGGGCAGCTATTGCCCTGGGATGGGGTTAGGGTGGGATGCATGGGCCTGAATGCTGCTACTATTTGCTGACAGCAAGTGGGGAGTGGTAGGTACAGCACGGAGGGGCAGAGGAACATGTATTGAGCACTTACCATACGCCATTAAATGCTTGGCATTTTACATTCCTTATTTCTCTCCCCTGTAAGGTGGGGATTCTTGTTCTCATTTTTCTTATGAGAACAATGGAGACTTGAGAGACTAAGTGCCTTGCTCAAGGTCACACAGCTAATTATGTAGTCAGCGGAGATGGAAAGCCCAGGAAAAGAAGAGAGAGCAGAGATGGGGTGGGGATTGCTTTCACATTTTGAAAAGGCCTATTCTAAAAGTGCCATGGCTTTTGCTTGTTTTTAGTTATACACTTTTAATTAATGTATTTATTTTTACTTTTACAATAAGTATTTTTGGAGATGGAGTCTCTCTGTTGCCCAGGCTGGAGTGCAGTGGTGCAATCTCGGCTCACTGTAACCTCCACCTCCCTGGTTTAAGCGGTTCTCCTGCCTCAGCCTCCCGAGTAGCTGGGATTACAGGCGCACCACCACCACACCTGGCTAATTTTTGTATTTTTCATGAGGCGGGGTGGTCTTTGCCATGTTGCTCAGGCTGGTCAAACTCTTGGCCTCAAGTGATGTGCCTGCCTGGGCCTCCCAAAGTGCTGGAATTATAGGAGTGAGCCACTGCGCCCAGCCAATTATATATACTTTTTTTTTTTTTTTTTTTTTTGAGACACAGTCTCACTCTGTTGTCTGGGCTGGAGTGCAGTGGCACTACTATCTCAGCTCACTGCAACCTGCATCCCCTGGGTTCAAGTGATTCTCCTGCCTCTGTCTCCCAAGTAGCTGGGATTGCAGGCACCTGCCACCGTGACCAGCTAATTTTTTGTAAAATTAGTAGAGATGGGGGTTTCACCATCTTGGCCAGGTTGGTGTTGAACTCCTGACCTCATGATCTACCCTCCTTGGCTTCCCAAAGTGCTGGGATTACAGGCATGAGCCACCGCACCTGGCTATATACACTTTCAATTTTATTTTAAGTTTTCAGAAGTAAAGTGAGGATGGGAGATTTTTTTATTATTATTATTGAAGGGGCCATGGGTTAAGAAAGTTTTCCAAGGTCAATACTCATGAGCTGGGCCCCCAGAGTCCCTATCAGGGAAGACAACCCCCAAATCCCAACCCCTGCCTCACTCCCAGCACTCAAGGGCTCAGGGCTGCGCTCCTGGCTACTACCTATACGTGGATTTGCCCACCAAGTGGGCAGGTTTTAAGTCTGGACTGTTTCCTTCCCAGTGCAGTTACAAAGCCTTAAGCTCTGCATGAAGTTTCTATGCGTTAAACAGCATCAGGTCATTTGGTTCTCCTCAAGGTCAATGCTAATGTGTGCTCAACTGGCTGGAGGACTGCCAGGCCCTGTGAGAAGCCCACATTCATTCATCCATCTCTTTCGAGTCCTAACATCAGCCTTAGCAAGTAGGTTCTGTTTTTGTCTTCATTTTTCAGATAAGGAAAGTGATGCTTAAAGAGATAAAATTCTCTGTCCATGGTCATAGCCTGGTTTTGAACCAGGGTCTTGGGACTCTTAGAGTTTGTATGCTTACCCCAAAATATTGCCTGCCTCCAAAGTCATGGCCACTAATTTCCTGTGGGCTGAGTTGTGTGTTTCAGGGGAGGGTCTAAGGCTGACTTCTTTCCGTGTGCTGTGGGGTCCATATGTAACTGGGACCCTAGGTTTATCCCTGAGGCTGGCACACTGGCCTGTCCTGTCCCACTAACAAAAGTGGACTTGCTGGAGCAGACCAAAGTCCTGGATCAGACCAGGAGGCCACTTCACAAACCCCAAGGCTGGCAAAATGGGCGGCCTGCGCCTCTGGCCTGATTTACCTAAAATGGAGAGAGGTGAGGGTTCCAGGAGAACCAGAGAGGAAGGTATGAAACTCCTCTGAGGAGCCCAGGGTGGCATGTCCAACTGTGTGACACGTAGACAGACAGGGCCCCCGCAGGGAGCCATGCCCTACCCCCAGGTCCAGCCGGCTGCCTTCTTAGAATGCCCACCCGCCTTTGTCCCTGCCCACCGACCGCTGAAAACTCCCACCCTCTCCAAAAAAAGTTCTATTCCCTCTTCCCTAACCACAAAGGCACTGAAAATGGAGTGGAGCCAAAAAGGGAGTCAGGGTAGGTGGAAAAGTAGGGGGTCCAGGCTGGTAGACCACCCCAGGATTCTCAGGCAGCAAGGACCACCCCCTTTCCCCCAACACTGTAGACCAGAACATCCCTCTCCATCATGCCATTAAATACAGCCCTGTTAACTACATAGGGCGGTTCACCTTGATTATCGAGTCCTTTCCGGGATGTAGAGAGCTTGTGTGAAAGAAAAGGGGTCCTCTGAGAAGTGAGGGTTCGGAAGTGGGGGTAGGAGGGTATCTTTGGGGAGATGGATGTCTGGAGGCCCCAGGGGTGCTGTCTGGGGTTAGAGTACTAGGATGCAGAGCTTCAAAGAGGCAACTAGGAAACAGGACCCCGGGTTCAGGGGATGGAGTGGTGAATCCATCAGGGGCGCCCAACCCGGGTTACCTTGAGTCAAATTTCTTGCCATCTTCGAAAGTGCCGTTGTAGTGGTAGCGCACAAAATCCCCCATCTGCACTTCTCGGGGACAGGCCCTGGGGATGTGGTACCTCTCAATGACCACATCTTCCAGGGGACCCCCGGCCGGGCTGGCGCGGCCCAACCCCCGCCCCACGGCCTGCACCACCAGCAGCAGTAACTGCAGCAGGGGCAGCCGGAGGAGGCTGTAGATGGGGGGGCCCGCGGGGAACATGGTGCCTGGAGCTGGGACCGCCAGCAGTGAGAGCGAGCGAGGGAGCTGCCGCCAACCTCCTTCTCCCCGCCTCCCAGAACTGGCTTCCCCGCTTCCTGTCCTCCTTCCCTACCCCCGCCCTGGCTGGTCCACGTGGAATGGGGGCTGGGAAGACTGAGCTGGACAGGCGAGGGGCGGGGCGGGGTGCAACAGGAGGAGGGGGTCAGGCTGAGTAAGTTAGAGTCGGAGGGAGGCACCACAAAGAACTGCGAGGTCCCCTCCCCCCATCTCCAATCCTGTCTGCGAGACCTGGGGCCTGGCCAGGGAGGGAGGCTCGGGAAAGATGAGAAGTCTGAGTGGACACCAAATGGGGGAAAAAAAAGTTCAATGTCTTTTTCCGGAGCCCCCGGGTCCTAAAGCCGGGCAGAGGCGCCCCTTGCTTCTTTCGCGGGCACCTCCAATTCTAGTCCCCTCCAGGTGGGTGGTGAAGCCGCGGAGTGTGAGAGGCATCTCCGTGCTCGTCCGTCAACCCCAACTGTGCTCCAAGGGACGGCCTCTCCAGGGAAGAGCAGCTTGGCCCCGCAAAGGCTGGACTGCAAAAAGGACTTTGTGACTTGGGACGTGACGGACACGGAGAAGGAGTGGGGGTCGGTGGCGGCGGAAGGTGAGCAGGTGACAGCAGGTGTGTGCCTCCGACCAGGGCGGGGAGACACTCGGAGGGTGCAGGAGGGCGCAGCGACGGTCTGCCCGGCTCCAGGGCTTACCCCTCGCGTGGGCAGCGCAGAGGAGGCGGCCCAGGCTCTCGCTCAGGGTCCCAATCCCAGGAGGGGGCACTGTGTTTGCGCGGGGAGGGGCTACCTGGGCTCCCCATCTCTGGCGGGAAGCGCTCCCCGACTCACTCTCTGCCTAGGGGCACCCCCAAGGCAGGAGCCAGAGCGACGGAGAGGACTCAGGACACTATCGGACCCTGGGGAAAAGGAGGGGAGACGTCGCGCCCTAGGCCTGGCCCGGCCCCGCCCCGCCCCGCCGCGCCGCCCTCGTGCCCGGCGCTAAGACCCAGCGGGCGCGCCGCGGGCCCCGGCCCCGGCCCCGGCCTCTTCCGTCCGCCGGGCCGCCAGCTCAGCCCGGGAGAGCCGGCGGCGCGGCGGGCATGGCTCGGGCGGCGTGGGGGCTGCTGTGGCTGCTGCTGGGCAGCGTCGGGGCGCAGTACGAGAAGTACAGCTTCCGGGGCTTCCCGCCCGAGGACCTGATGCCGCTGGCCGCCGCCTACGGGCACGCGCTGGAGCAGTACGAGGGCGAGAGCTGGCGCGAGAGCGCGCGCTACCTGGAGGCGGCGCTGCGGCTGCACCGGCTGCTGCGCGACAGCGAGGCCTTCTGCCACGCCAACTGCAGCGGGCCCGCGCCCGCGCCCACGCCCGGCCCCGACGGCGGCCGCGCGGACGAGTGGGCCCGCGAGCTGCGGCTCTTCGGCCGCGTCCTGGAACGCGCCGCCTGTCTGCGGCGCTGCAAGCGAACGCTGCCCGCCTTCCAGGTGCCCTACCCGCCGCGGCAGCTGCTGCGCGACTTCCAGAGCCGCCTGCCCTACCAGTACCTGCACTACGCGCTGTTCAAGGTGGGCGTCCGTCTCGGGCTGGGCCTCGGGTCTTCCCACCGATCGGTCGGAGGAGCGTTGCCTTCACCTGGGGCACGAAGCCCGCTGTGCGCTCCGGGCCGCTCCCTCACCCTCTACCCCCCGACCAGGCTAACCGGCTGGAGAAGGCGATGGCGGCGGCCTACACCTTCCTCCAGAGGAACCCGAAGCACGAGCTGACCGCCAAGTATCTCAGCTACTACCGGGGGATGCTCGACGTCGCCGACGAGTCCCTCACGGACCTAGAGGCCCAGCCCTACGAGGTGGGGTGGAGGGCAGGAGGAGGATCCTGCAGATAGGGCCTGTAGAGGAGGGGGGATGTTGGGGGCACCCTGACTCCCTCTGCCACGCCCCCTCCAGGCCGTGTTCCTCCGGGCTGTGAAGCTCTACAACAGCGGGGATTTCCGCAGCAGCACGGAGGACATGGAGCGGGCCCTGGCAGAGTACCTGGCGGTCTTTGCCCGGTGTCTGGCCGGCTGTGAAGGGGCCCACGAGCAGGTGGACTTCAAGGACTTCTACCCGGCCATAGCAGGTATCCCCCACCCAGACTATGGTAGGCGGTGCAATCACCCACAGGCCCGGTAAGGCAGATGTCCCCTCCCTGCACGTGGAGCACTGCAAATGTGGAGGAGCCAGCCAGGAGGAAGGCTTTGTCCCAGCCCTCAGGGAGCCTTCGGTCTGCTGAGAAAGACACTGGGTACAGGGGCCCCAGCTGGGAGTGTCCAAGGGACTGGATCAATGTGGAGAGGCAGTGATATCCCTAAAGGGTCTGGGAAGCTTGGGTTCACAGGCCTTCCAGACAGAGGGCAGTGCAGGTGCAAAGGTGCTGCGGTGAGAAGTAGCCCGGCAGGTGTGTGCAGAAAGCAGCTGGTAACCAGAAATCACACCTAGTCTTGGGATCTCTAACCCCTGGGTCCCTCGAGCAGGGGCAGAAAGGACTGTCCTTGGTCAGGTGCAGTGGCTCAGGCCTGTAATTCCAGCACTTTGGGAGGCCGAGGCAGGCAGATCACGAGGTCAGGAATTCGAGACCAGCCTGACCAATATGGTGAAACCCCGTTTCTACTGAAAATACAGAAATTAGCTGGGCATGGTGGTGCACACCTGTAATCCCAGCTAGGAAGCTGAGGCAGGAGAATTGCTTGAACCTGGGAGGTGGAGGTTGCGGTGAGCAGAGATAACACCATTGTACGCCAGCCTGGGTGACAGAGCAAGACTTCATCTCAAAAAAAAAAAAAAAAAAAAGGACTGTCCTTTAGCTTCTCTGTTTGGACTTCTGCCCCACTCGTGGACCTCACCTCTGTTCTCCCAGAATGCCCTGGCTCCCTCTGGCTTGGGGTGGTGGTTGAGTGGTGGGGGTGGTGAGGCAGCTCAGCCCAGAGTCATCTTCCTCACCATCATTTGTCGTATAGTGTGGCCAGCACTTTACACACATTCTCCCCTGTGATTGCAACAGCAGCACCTTTTCCGGACCAGCGGCCTGGCTCAGTAGGCAGAGCTTGGATTTGGAGTCTTCTCCAATGGGGGGAGGGAGCTGTTCATGGCAATGCCAGCCTCTCACTGCTCCTTCCCGCCCCCAGATCTCTTTGCAGAGTCCCTGCAGTGCAAGGTGGACTGTGAGGCCAATTTGACCCCCAATGTGGGCGGCTACTTCGTGGACAAGTTCGTGGCCACCATGTACCACTACCTGCAGTTTGCCTACTACAAGTGTGAGCCCCCTGGGTGGGCTTGGGCAGGGGAAGAGGTGATAAGGGAGAGGACTGTGTGGGTGCCTCCCAGAATTGTGGGGAGCTTTCCTTCAGTATTGAGGATCCTGGATGATAGGAGAAAAGGCTAGGGGTGGTGGGGACATGGGGAAGGCACCATGAGAGTCTGGGGCAGGTCAGAGGCTTGTGAGTGGGAACAGACAGCAGCCTCAGAGAGAAGTAGAGGGTCTCTTGGGCAAATGACTAGGCAACCAACAATTGCAGAGCACTTGACAGTTTATTTTTATTTTTGAAACAGAGTTTCACTCTGTTGTCCAGGCTGGAGTGCAGTGGCACGATCTTGGCTCACTACAACCTCTGCCTCCAGGGTTCAAGTGATAATCCTGCCTCAGCCTCCCGAGTAGCCGAGATTACAGGCACCCGCCACCATGCTCAGCTAATTTTTGTATTTTTAGTAGAGATGGGGTTTCACCATGTTGTTCAGGCTGGTCTTGAACTCCTGACCTCAGGTGATCTACCACCTCAGCCTCCCAAAGTGCTGGGATTATAGGTGTGAACCACCGTGCCCCGCCAACACTTGAGAGTTTACAAGGCACTTACGTGGTCCTTTCATCAAAACCATGCAGCTGGCATTGCTGGACCAATTTTTCAGATGGGGAAACTGAGGCTTATAGAGGGCAAGGGGCTATTAGTCTCATGACTAATAAAAAGTGGCACCAGGACTTGTGGCTCTCCTCACTGGAGAGATTCTGGCATCTACCAGGGCTGAGATGGACAGCCTGCAGTGTTCCCATAACTCAGAGATGCCAAGATTCAGACAGAGCCAGGAATCTGAGCAGAGGGGCTGAGAACCAAGGGGCCGGGAGACCCTTCCTGGGAATAGATACCAGAGAGGTTGAGGGCTTCTAATTCCCTAGAGCCATCATTCTCCAGCTGTGTGAGCTTGAGCAATTTAGCTAACCTCTCTGTGACTCAGATTTCTTGGCTGTAAAATTCGGATGACAGTAAAAGGCAGGCTGGACGCGGTAGTCCACGCCTGTCATCCCAGCACTTTGAGAGGCCCAGGCAGGCAGATGGCTTGGGCCCAGGAGTTCGAGACCAACTTGGGCAACATGGCAAGACCCTGTCTCTATAAAGATACAACAAATTAGCCAGGAGTGGTGGCAAATGCCTGTAGTCCCAGCTACTGGGGAGGCTGAGGTGGGAGTATTGCTTGAGCCCAGGAGGCGGAGGCTATAGTGTGCTGAGATCACACCACTGCACTCCAGCCTGGGTGACAGAACAAGACCCTGTCTCAAAACAAACAAAAACATACAAAACATTAGATGGGTGTGGTGGTACGTGTGCCTGTAGTTCCAGCTACTTGGGAGGCTGAGGTGAGAGGATCACCTAAGCCCGGGAGATCAAGGCTGAGGTGACCCATGATGGCACTACTGCACTCCAGCCAGGGTGATAGAGTGACACCCTTTCTCAAAAAATAAAAATAAAAAGACAGGCCAGGTTCAGTGGCTCACACCTGTAATCCCAAGACTTTGGGAGGCTGAGGTGGGTGGATCACAAGGTCAAGAGTTCAAGACCAGCCTGGCCAAGATGCTGAAACCCTGTCTCTACTAAAAATATAAGAATTAGCTGGGCGTGTTGGCAGGTGCCTGTAATCCCAGATACTCTGGAGGCTGAGGCAGAGAATCGCTTGAACCTGGGAGGCAGAGGTTGCAGTGAGCCGAGATCACACCACTACATTCCAGCCTGGGCAACAGAGTGAGACTCTGTCTCGAAAATAAATAAATAAATAAATAAAAATAAAAAGACAATGAAAGTGAGGTTTAAATGAGTTAGGGCCTGGTGCAGGGTCAGTGCCCACTACATTCTAGCTGGCATTATGCTTGGGTGGCGTAAGGAGCCCAGTAGCTATTCTGGGAGGTGGCTGGGTGGCAGGGGTGCTGGACTGAACTGGGAGCTGGGGTTGACTCTGAAGGGGAAGTGCCAGAGCAACTCCTCACCCCTGTGCTGCTGCAGTGAATGATGTGCGCCAGGCTGCCCGCAGCGCCGCCAGCTACATGCTCTTCGACCCCAAGGACAGCGTCATGCAGCAGAACCTGGTGTATTACCGCTTCCACCGGGCTCGCTGGGGCCTGGAAGAGGAGGACTTCCAGCCCCGGGAGGTGGGCACTGCTTTCTGGGGCACTTGCTGGACGTGCAGTTTGCAAAAAACAAACAAACAAACAAAAAAAGCACCTGGCTTCCTTGGAAGGCAGGATGGAAAATGGAAAGAAAGAATATGAGTTGAGGTTTGAGGCCAGCCCCACTGCTGTGTGGTCCTGGGAAGACTATATCCCTTTCCAAATCTATTGTCTCACCTGCAAAATGGGGGTAGTACTGCCCCTCTCAGCAGTGTCCAGATGTGGGAGGTGCAAAGGTACATGTCCACTCCTGCCTGCTCCCCTCCCCACCTTCATCACCCTCACTCCTGGCCTTTGTCCCTCTTCCCCAGGAACCCGCTAGGTAACCAACTGAGAAAACCCCTTGGAGTTGAGGGCAAGGCTGGCAAATATGGGACACATGGTGCCACTCTGCTGTCAGTGGCAGACATTGCTAATCGATTGAGGGATTCTTTCTCACCAGACCCTCAAAATCCTTAACCCAGTGCTCCAGGCAGTCACGATGATCTGATTAGCTTGTGAGCTAATAGCTGTTCCCCGATCGTTGAGCTGGAAGAGGGCCAGTGGACCCAGATCCTAGGAACCCTGGCTTCTTGCCATCTGGCAGCAGGGTATGGCTCACCCCTCACCCATCCTTCCCTCCTTCCAGGAGGCCATGCTCTACCACAACCAGACCACCGAGCTGCGGGAGCTGCTGGAGTTCACCCACATGTACCTGCAGTCAGATGATGAGGTGGGTGCCTCCTGATCTCCAGGACTGGGCTGTGATGGGGACACGTTGGGCTTTTTCCTGGGGCCACCAGTGTGCCAGAGTTGAGCCCCAGCCCCTGGTGGTCAGCCGTTGTGAAGCAGAGAGATTTGCCTGTCCCTTGTCTGGACTGCCCCTTCCCCAGCCTGAGCATTCTCATGCCCCCTGCTGTACATGTCCTAATCCTGTTCTTCCCAGGTGCAGCTCACATGGTGCCTCTTCCAGGAAGCCCTTGCTGCATGCCCTGGCTCTCTGTTCTGGGCTAGCAGTGCTTCTGTGTACTTTCCTGGCCACTTGTGGCCTGGACCTGGATGATTTGCAGTCCTGGTCCATCTCAGGCCTGGCCCCCTTCTCCAGCCAGTCTCCAGGAGGACCTCACTACAGGACACGGGGCCAGGGTATTCCCTGCTCTCCCAGCTCTCCCATGTCCTGCATGGAGCCTGGGCTCAGAAACAGTTTGAACCAGTGAATGAATGAATGAATGCAGGGCATCAGGACCAGAGGACCATAGTGTATTACACTGATTTTGAGTGAGGGTTTGACAGCCTGAGTTTCTCTGAGGTGTTGCTGCTCAGTGCTTATTTATGTATCCTCTCCTTTGTTCACGCCCCCAGCCATCAAACATGGGGGCGGGGGGCAGAATCTACACTGTCAGCACCCAGGATGAGGAGCTAGCTAGATCTGGCTCCACTACTTAGCAGTTGGGTGGCCTCCAGACAAGTGTCGGGCAACCTCTCAAGCTTCTGTTTCTTCATCCACTGAATGGGGAGAATCATGCCCATCTCATATTGTGGTGGTGAGAATAATATGAGAGCTGGCCGGGCGTGGTAGCTCATGCATGTAATTTCAGCAATTTGGTAGGCCAAGGCAGAGGGATCACCTGAGATCAGGAGTTCAAGACCAGCCTGGCCAACATAGTGAAATCCTGTCCCTACTAAAAATACAAAAATTATCCAGGCAGTCGTGGGCACCTGTAATCCCAGCTACTCGGGAGGCTGAGGCAGGAGAATTGCTTGAATTCCGGAGACAGAGGTTGCAGTGAGCTGAGCTGGCGCCACTGCACTGCAGTCTGGGCGACAGATTGAGACTCTGTCTAAAAAAAAAAAAATTAAGATCAAGTATGTAAAAAAAAAAAAAGATCAAGTATGTGTTTTTATTTTTACTGGAGACGGAATCTTGCTCTGTCACCCAGGCTAGAGTGCAGTGGTACGATCTCGACTCACTGCAATCTCCACCTCTTGGGTTCAAGAGATCCTCCGGTCTCAGCCTTTGAGTAGCTGGGATTACAGGCACGTGCCACCACACCCAGCCAATTTTATTTTGTATTTGTAGTAGAGACAGGATTTCACCATTTTGGCCAGGCTGGTCTCAAACTGCTGACTCAAGTGATCTGCCCACCTCGGCCTCCCAGAGTGCTGGGATTACAGGTGTGAGCCACTGCGCCTGGCTGAGATCAAGTATGTAAAGCACTTGATAAAGAGCCAGCACCTGGTAGGTGCACAGTGAATGGCAGCACTTTTTTTTTTTTTTTTTTTGAGACAGAGTCTTACTCTGTCACCCAGGCTGGAGTGCAGTGGCGCCATGTCAGCTCACTGCAACCTCCACCTCTTGGGTTCAAGCAATTCTCCTGCCTCAGCCTCCCGAGTAGCTGAGATTACAGGCATGTGCCACCATACCCATACTTGTATTTTAAGTAGAGATACGGAGTTTCACCATGTTGGCCAGGCTGGTCTTGAACTCCTGACCTCAAGTGATCCACCTGCCTCGGCCTCCCAAAGTGCTGGGATTACAGGTGTGAGCCCCTGCGCCTGGCCTATGGCAGCTGCTTTGAGGGCTGTCGCTTGTTCCATGTGGCTTGTCAGACACCAGACTGGGGACTGGAATAAGTTGGTGAAAGTCATGGTCCCTTTCCCAAGCTCACAGTCCAGTGGAGGAGGTAGAAACAGCTGCTGGAGAGGGCAGCACGCAGCACCAGAGGAGGTCTTCAGCCCAGCCAGGGTCACCAGCAAGGGCTCAGCCTGGAACCAACACCTGGCTTTGGAGGGTTCATTGCGGGCTGCGCAGGCACAGGGGACAGCAGGAGTTCCTGGCAGGGAAACAGCATGAGCAAACATTATGCATGGACTAGCAAGATTCTCACCAGGGTGTTTGTGCTTAAAAGGTGGGGCTGTGCCGAGGCGATGTTTATGCTGACACCAAATTCTACCGGTGGTGCCCTGTGCAGCCACTCAGGGAGGGGCAGGTTGGGAGACATCCTCAGAATGGTCTCATTAGATCTTGAGACTGGGGAAGGGGAGGGGCCTTGGGGACCAAGAGGTGGGATGGGATGTCCCATTGGCCAGGAAGGGAGCCCATATGGGTTTGGGCCTACTGTGACCCAGTTTCTCCCACAATTGTGGCACTGCTGTAGATGGAACTGGAGGAGACAGAACCACCCCTCGAGCCGGAGGACGCCCCATCTGACACCGAGTTTGAGGGGGAAGGTGACTACGAGGAGAGCATCTATGCTGACTGGTGGCAGGAGCCGGATGCCAAGGGTGACGAGGCTGAGGCTGGTTAGTGACAAGTCCTTGAGGGGATGGGGATGCAGCCTGGGATGGAAGTTGGGAACAGACAGATTCACCTGCTGGGCTCCGGAACTCATGGTGTGTGTGGGTGCTGGAGCCCATCCTCCAGGGGCCTGCAGCCTGTTGGCCACCCCTGTCCCACCTGGGGGTGGAGGTGCAGGACCCCCACCCTGGAGCTGGGGGAAGCTGAGACCTGTTCCTGGGGAGCCTCACCCCCTTCCCATCAGGATAGCACCTGGACACCCACTGGGAGTGGGTGGGGGCCAACGCCAGTGCTTTCTCCTTTCCTTTTCAGAGCCAGAGCCTGAACTGGCATGAGAAGGGGGCACCCCACATCCCTCGAGCTTGGGAAGCCTGGGCCCGATGGCCCCACCCTCACCAGCCTGAGCAGCAGCAAGAACTTTTTTTTTTTTTCCTGAACATCTTTCTTAAATTAATAGCAAGAACTATTTATTAAAAACTTAAGATGGGCCCGAGCACGGTGGCTCACACCTGTAATCCCAGCACTTTGGGAGGCCGAGGCAGGTGGATCATGAGGTCAGGAGTTCAAGACCAACCTCGCCAAGATGGTGAAACCCCATCTCTACTAAAAATATGAAAAATTAGCCAGGTGTGGTGGTGGGCGCCTGTAATCCCAGCTACTCAGGAGGCTGAGGCAGAGAATTGCTTGAACCCAGGAGGCAGAGGTTGCAGTGAGCTGAGACCATGCCACTGCACTCCAGCCTGGGCAACAGAGGGAGACCCCATCTCAAAAAAAAAAACAAAAAGCAAACAAGATGGACCAGACACGGTGGCTCACACCTGTAATCCAGCACTTTGGGAGGCCAAGGTGGGTGGAGCACTTGAGGTCAGGAGTTTGAGAGCCTGGCCAACATGGTGAGATGCCCCTTCTCTACTAAAATACAAAAATTAGCCAGGCATGGTGGCGGATGCCTGTAATCCCAGCTACTCGGGAAGCTGAGGCCAGAGAATCGCTTAAACCTGGGAGGCAAAGGTTGCAATGAGCTGAGATCGTGCCACTGCACTCCAGCCTGGGCAACAGAGCAAGACTCTGTCTAAAAAAAAAAAAGATGGACACGGCTGACCGGACCCCCATCCTGTCCCACCCGTGAGCACTGCGCCCCAGACCCATCCTGCCTCTTCTGTGTCTCTGGACCACAGGATGGTGGTGGCATTGCAGGTTGGCAAGTGGGCTGATGGGGTCTGCCCTCTTCACCGCTGAGCCCCTCACCTGGACAGTCTCCTGGACGAGAAGGTTCCAGCTGCTGACTGGAATCTCAGACCGAATTGCAGAGGGTCCTCCAGGGTCCTGAAGAGCACTGGACTAGGAGTCTAGTGGTTCAATAAATGTTGTTTATTGACCAGTAGGTGCTCAATAAGTGTTGAATGAGTCATAGCACCTGCGATCCGGTCTCCGCGGAGCTCAGTTGTGACAGTACAAGTCCTTCCCTCCCTTTCTCTACACCCGTGCCCCCTCATCTGTAAAATGTGGGGTGAGGGGCACCATCTAGGCCCTGCCTGGTCCTCTGCACCTGGGTCTGAGGCTTGTGTGAGGGAGGACGCAGTGTGCAGACTCGCCACCAGGGGGCGTGAGAGGACACTCTATAGACCCGCCGCCAGGAGGCATGAAAACACAGTCCTCCCCAGGCTTGGGAAGACGGTGGTTTCTGATTTCTAAGATGGGAAGTCCTGCATTTTCCTAGTTCAGGATCACTTCCCTCGAGGAATGTGGCAAGTGTGGGAGGGGGCCAAGGACATTTGCTCCTGGTGTTTACTTTCTGGGCATTTACTGACGCAGGTTCCTTAGAGTCAGAGGGTGGTGGCCCTGCCGCTGCCCTGTCTATTCCCCCATTCCAGAGCCGGGTTGGGGCCCCAGCTTCACAGCCAGAGGAGCCCCAGGGATGTGATTTGATTCCTTTGGGCTTCTTGGAGTGCAGTGGGACAGCCAGGCCCCTCTCGACCGATTTTACATGGGTTCCAGGGGCAGAGGGTCTGGAAGTGTGCGGGCAATGATGGTGTCTGGTGGCTACCTCCTAGCCTGGGACCCACTGCCAGACACCCACCCCTATTCCACAGCGGTAGGTGGGGCAAAGGGGGTCTCTCTGGGAGGAAGCCAGGGCCAAGGCCAGCCGGGTGACAGTTCTGTCCCACATTTCCAGCTTCCCGGGGGCAGGGTGGCAGAGGTGTCTTCCTACTCAAAGGTGGAGTCAGGGCTGGGAAGGCAGGTTCTCACTGCCCCACCCCTACCTTCTCTCCAGACGTGCCAGGCGAACTAGCCTGGGCCCTGTCCACCTCTGTGCCCAGGAGGACTCCCTGCCCCGCCCCAAACCCCTCCACTAGGCCTTTGGTCAGGATGGGAGCTGGAAGGGCAGAGTCTTGAGTCTGGAAAAAGGGCTGGGTCAAGGCTGGGGGCTCGGTGACCTCACTCCCTCCTCCCATAGGTGGGTCCCAGGGAAACACATCTGCAGTGGTAGCCTTTCCTGACAGCCTCCGGGTGCAGAGTGGCCGTGCCCCACCCCACCTCTTTCAAGCTGCTGTGTTGTCAGGTCCAAGGCCCAGCCGTTTCTGGGAGGGGCTGGCCCTTCAGAGGGTGGGGAGCGGGATGTGCTTCTGCATGTCTGCGCAGACGTGAACCTGCCATGAGCATGAGCTTTGGAATCTGGACGGCTGGGTGTGGGTCTGAAAGTGCCCGCATGCTTGTGTTGCGTGGATGTGCGGGTCTGGGTGTGAATGTGTGCCTGCGGGTATGCATGAATGAGGGTGTTTTTGTTTGTTTTGTTTTTTGAGATGGAGTCTTCCGCTGTCGTCCAGGCTAGAGTGCAGTGGCTCAATCTCAGCTCACTGCAACCTCTACCTCCTGGGTTCAAGCGATTCTCATGCCTCAGCCTCCTGAGTAGCTGGGATTACAGGTGCCTGCCACTACACCCAGCTAATTTCTATATTTTTGGTAGAGACAATGTTTCGCTACGTTGGCCAGGCTGATCTCAAACTCCTGACCTCAGGTGATCCAGCTGCCTCGGCCTCCCAAAGTGTTGGGAATAAATGTGTTTTTAGAGGGATTCATTCACTCAATCAGCGCATATTTATTGAGTACCTACTATGTGCCAGCATCTTGAGGCACTGGGCATAGAAGAGTGAACAGAGCAGGCCAAAGGCTGGGCCCACATGGGCTTATGTTCCGGCAGGGAGGTGGGCTGTAAACAATAAACGTCAGAATGTATGAATGAGACGGGTACGGCAGATGCGGAGGTGGGAAAGGATCTGACAGCTGAGGGTTGCAATTGAGGTGTGTGGGTAGCTGTGCAAGTGTGCATCTGAGCGTGGCGTCTGAGTGTGGGGTGAAGCAGCGTGTGTGTTAGGGAGCAGGCCCGCCGCTCTCTAGGCACCGCTCAAGCCACTGGCCCAGCCTTGCCTTTCCCAGGGAGCCGCCAGCCCCTCCTACCTCCCCAGATGCCAGCGTCTCCCCATAGCCCAGTCAGCTCCCCAAACCGGTGAGACCTACTCCCAGCCAGTCCCAGTGTGGGCCCTCTGGGGCCCTCCAGCCCATTGTCCCAGCTCCACCCTTCCAGACAGCTTCACCTCCGCCACACCTTCAACCCTGATGGCCACCTCCCCACCTGCCCCCACACCCCACCCAGCACCTCACCAGTCCTGGAATCTTGGTATAATGGGTAGGTTAGGGATGACCAAAAGGGCTCTGGGGAGGCTGGCCTCATGCAGTAGGACCAGACTTGGAGAGATGCTGCAGGAAGACTCCATCCTGAGGAAATCGGAGCTGCCACCTGTCCTAAGTGCCTACTGTGTGCCAGGCACTTGGCAGCTTATTATTTTTTGAGACAGTATCTTGCTCTGTCACCCAGGCTGGAGTACAGTCACAGTCACGGTTCACTGCAGCCTCCACCTTCCAGGCTCAAGCCATCCTTCCACCTCAGCCTCCCAAGTAGCAGTGAACACAGGCACATACTAGCACACCCAGCTAATTTCTTTTTTTTTTTTTAGACAGTCTCGCTCTGTTGCAAGGCTGGAGTGCACTGGCACTATCTCGGCTCACTACAACCTCTGCCTCCCCCTCCCAGGTTCAAGCGATTCTCCTGCCTCAGCCTTCTGAGTAGCTGGGACTACAGGCGTGTACCGCCACACCCAGCTAATTTTTTGTATTTTTAGTAGAGACAGGGTTTCACCATTTGGCCAGGATGGTCTCCATTTCTTGACCTCATGATCCACCTGCCTCGGCCTCCAAAGTGCTGGCATTACAGGCATGAGCCACCACACCTGGCCCAATTTTTTTGTTTTTTGATAGGGTCTTGCTGTGTTGCCTAAGCTGGTCTCAAACTCCTGGGCTCAAGTGATCCTCCCGCCTTGGCCTCCCAAAGTGCTGGGATTACAGGCATGAACCGCCATGCCAGGCCTCTTGAGAAATTATTGATAACCCTTAAAATAGTCCTGAGATGTAGATGTCAGTTCCCCTCCACTCCAGGTGGGGCTGAGGAATAAGAGGCAGTTTGTCTAGGGTTCCTTGAGGTGGTGGGTGACTGAGCTAGGTTTGGACCTTTTCTCGCTACATCAGTGCTGCTCAGAGAAGGGGGAGAATGACCTGGTCCCAGGGGTTGGCCTGTTTTTTTTTTTGTTTTTTTCTGAAATGGAGTCTTGCTCTGTCGCCAGACTGGAGTGCAGTGGCGAGATCTTGGCTCACTGCAACCTCCATCTCCCAGGTTCAAGTGATTCTCCTGCCTCAGCCTCCCAAGTAGCTGGGATTACAGGCACACAGCACTATGCCCAGCTAATTTTTATATTTTTAGTAGAGACGGGGTTTCACCATGTTGGCCAGGTTGGTCTCAATCTCCTGACCTCATGAGCCACACCCCTTGGCCTCCCAAAATGCTGGGATTACAGGCGTGATGAGCCATCTCGCCCAGCCAACCTGGTATTTTAGACTGTCAGCTGGGGCCAGGGAGAGGAGATGGAGGGCTGCAGGATGTGGAGATGAATCCCCTACAGGGCCCTCTGCCATGGCTCACACCTATAATCCCAACACTCTGGGAGGCTCAGGTGGGTGGACCACTTGAGCCCAGGAGTTCGAGACCAGCCTGGGCAACATGGTGAAAGCCTGTCTCTACCAAAAAATAGGAAAATTAGGCCAGGCACGGTGGCTCACACCTGTAATCTCAGCACTTTGAGGGGTGGAGGCGGGCAGATCACCTACTTGGGAGGTTGAGGCAGGAAAATTGCTTGAACCTGGGAAGTGGAGGTTGCAGTGAGCTGAGATTGCACCATTGCACTCCAGCCTGGGCAACAAGAGCAAAACTCCATCTCAAAAAAAAAAGAAAAAAAAGAAAAAGAAAATTAGCTGGGCGTAGTGGAGCGTGCCTGTAATCCCAGCTACTCAGGAGGCGGAGGTGGGAGGATCACTGGAGCCTGGGAGGCAGAGGTTGCAGTGAGCCAAGATTAGGCCACTGCACTTCAGCCTGTGCCTGGGTGACAAAGTAAGTCTCAAAAAAAAAAAAATCCCCTATAATGCCACAGCTCAGCTTGCTGAAGGAGGCAAGGAGTGGGAAGGGAGGGGGAAAGAAAAAAATGAAAGGAAGAAAGGAGGAAGGGAGGACAGAAGGAAGAAATGAAGGGAGGGAGGACAGAAGGAAGAAATGAAGGGAGGGAGGACGGAAGGAAGAAATGAAGGGAGGGAGGATGGAAGGAAAAAATGAAGGGAGGGAGGACAGAAGGAAGAAATGAAAGGAGGGAGGACGGAAGGAAGAAATGAAGGGAGGGAGGACAGAAGGAAGAAATGAAGGGAGGGAGGACAGAAGGAAGAAATGAAGGGAGGGAGGACGGAAGGAAGAAATGAATGAAGGGGAGCCTGGGACAGAGTCGCTGCGATCACTTAGACTAACAACTTCCTGAATCCTGAGAGTGATGATTGGGGAGGTGGAAGGGAGTCCCCTGGGCGCCCTGCAAATTCAGTAAGTTCCAGCAGAAGAAGTTCCACTCTTAGATTTGAAAAGTAGTTGTTGCCGGGCACAGCTCATGTCTGTAATCCCAGCACTTTGGGAGGCCTGAGGTCAGGAGTTCAAGACCAGCCTGGTCAATGTGGTGAAACCCCATCTCTACTAAAAATACAAAAATTAGCTGGGTGTGGTGGCGCAGACCTGTAATCCCAGCTACTCCGGAGGCTGAGGAAGGAGAATCGCTTGAACCCAGGAGATGGTGGTTGCAGTGAGCCAAGATCGTGCCACTGTGCTCCAGCCTGGTGACAGAGTGAGACTTCTTCTCAATAAAGAGAAAAAAAAAGACCGGGCGCGGTGGCTCAAGCCTGTAATCCCAGCACTTTGGGAGGCCGAGGCGGGTGGATCACGAGGTCAAGAGATCGAGACCATCCTGGTCTACATGGTGAAACCCCGTCTCTACTAAAAACACAAAAAATTAGCTGGGCATGGTGGCACGTGCCTGTAATCCCAGCTACTCGGGAGGCTGAGGCAGGAGAATTGCCTGAACCCAGGAGGCGGAGGTTGCGGTGAGCCGAGATTGCGCCATTGCACTCCAGCCTGGGTAACAAGAGCGAAACTCCATCTCAAAAAAAAAAAAAAAAGAAAAAAAAAAGAAAGAAAAAAAGAGAGAGAGAGAGAAAGAAAGAAAAGCAAGCAAGCAGGGAAGGAAGGAAGAGAAAGGAAGGAAAAAGAAAAGTAGTTCTTGAAGTCTCACTCTGGTGCTCTGTCTCTGGGAGAACAGAATCTCCCCTGGGGACAAAGAGCGGCCCCTTCCCCATGTGAGAAGGCTGCGGCCAGTTGTTGCTGGAACCAATAGCTCAACCTGACTGGGGAGGTCCCGGCAGCCACAGGGCTCAGCTCCCGGAAAGTTTCCCATTCTGGGGGCTTGCTCCAGGCCTTCTCTTGTAACTTGTCTCCAGGGGTATTCCTGGCAGATGGCTTCCATTTCGTGGATGGGGAAACTGAGGCCCGGAGAGTCTGGATTGGGCCCTCAAGGCTGAGGTTTACTCTAAGCGAGGCTGGCGCAGCCCTGCCCAGCTCCCTTCACAAGTTCCAAGATGACCTGGGAATTAGATGGGTGTGTGCTGAGGACTGGGGACAGCCCCCTGGTACCAGCCCCATCCTCAACCCCAGGTCTGACCTGTGGACACATCATCCCATAATCACTACCTGCCTGGGTCCCAGCTGGCGCCGGGGTGCCTGGATAGCATCTCTTCTGTCCCCCGAATAGCCCTTGGGATGGGAATACCTCATGCCCGTGACTCAGGTGGGGAAACTGAGGTAGCTGGGAGGATCAGATTGATTGTTTACCCTTCCCTCCACATTCGTATACTGTACGACAGTCCCCAACTTATGATTCAAGATTCATCGTAGGATTTTTCGAATTTAGGATGGTATAAAAGTGATAAGCATTCAGTAGCAGCTGTACTTCGAGGACCCAAACAACCGTGCTGTTTTTCCATTTTCGGTATAGTATTCAATACGGTACATGAGATATTCAACAAGTTCTTTTTTTTTTCTTTTTTTGAGACAGAGTCTTGCTCTTGTTGTCCAGGCTGGAGTGCAGTGGCAGGATCTTGGCTCACTGCAACCTCCACCTCCTGGATTAAAACGATTCTCCTGCCTCACTCTCTGGAGTAGCTGGGATTACAGACACCCACCACCAAGCCAGGGTAATTTTTTGTATTTTTAGTAGAGATGGGATTTCACCATGTTGCCCAGGCTGGTCTTGAACTCCCAACCTCAAGTGATCCGCCCGCCTTGGCCTCCCAAAGTGCTGGGATTACAGGGGTGAGCCACTACGCCCGGCCAAGATATTCAACAAGTTCTTTTTTTTTTTTTTTTTAACAGTTTCGCTCTTGTTACCTGGGCTGGAGTGCAATGGCGCAATCTCGGCTCACCGCAACCTCTGCCTCCTGGGTTCAAGCAATTCTCCTGCCTCAGCCTCCCGAGTAGTTGGGACTACAGGCATGCGCCACCATGCCCAGCTAATTTTTTTGTATTTTTAGTAGAGACAGGGTTTCACCATGTTGACCAGTATGGTCTCCATCTCTTCACCTCGTGATCCACCCACCTCGGCCTCCCAAAGTGCTGGGATTACAGGCGTGTGCCACCGCGCCCGGCCCGTACAAGTTCTTATAAAATAGGCTTTGCGTTAGGCGATTTTGCCCCACTGTAGGCTGAAGTGTTCTGAGTCCATCTGAGGTAGGCTCGACTAAGGCATGATGTAATTAGTTGTATTAAGTGCATTTTCTTCTTTTTTTTTTTTTTTGAGATGGTGTCTCACTCTGTCTCCCAGGCTGGAGTGCAGTGGCGAGGTCTCAGCTCACTGCAACCTCAGCCTCCCAGGTTCAAGTGATTCTTCTGCCACAGCCTCTCGAATAGCTGGGACTACAGGTGCCTGCCACCATGCCCAACTAATTTTGGTACTTTTAGTAGAGATGAGGTTTCATGGTCTGGAACTCCTGATCTTGTGATCCACCCACCTCGGCCTCCCAAAGTGCTGGGATTATAAGCGTGAGCCACCGAGCCCAGCCTTCTTCTTTTTTTTAATTTTTATCTTAAAAAAATTTTTTTTTTTAAGAGATGGGGTCTCGCTATGTTTCCCAGGCTGGAGTGCGGTGGCTATTCACAGGCGAGATCCCACTACTGATCAGCACGGGAGTTTTGACCTGCTCTGTTTCCGACCTGGGCCGGTTCACCCCTCCTTAGGCAACCTGGTGGTCCCCTGATCCCAGGAGGTCACCATATTGATGCCAAACTTAGTTTGGGCACCCGATCAGCACAGCGATTTTTCTGCCTCAGCCTCCCAAGTAGCTGGAATTACAGGCACATGCCACCACGCCCAGCTAATTTTTGCATTTTTTAGTAGAGATGGGGTTTCACCATGTTGGCCAGGATGGTCTTGATCTCCTGACCTTGTGATCTGACTGCCTCAGCCTCCCAAAGTGCTGGGATTACAGGTGTGAGCCACCGTGCCCAGACTTCACCTTTCTTTTTTCAGAATAAAGGTGTGATATTGTGTTTCTGGGGTGAGATAAGGGGTAGCCAAGACAAATTCCTTTCTTTTCCCTTGACTACTTGGCTAAATCCTCCTGGCCTTCCTGGAGGAGGAGGCTGGGAAGAGGCAAGTTTCAGCCAATCTAATTGGGGAATTTGGCCTTTCCTCCCTGGTCCCAGGCAGTAGGGAGTCATTTGAGGGCCTTGCAGCCCTTGAAAAATCCCTCCCATTAAAATTTTTTACATTATCTCTGAATGCGGTTATCAACCCAGTCACAGAGACAGGGGCAGGACTGAAGTCAGAAAACCCTGTCATATGACTTTAACCTTGAGCACAATTATTTTGATAATGACAGTTTGCTTATTTTAAAATACATCTGTATCCTCAAAAACGGAACTGTCCCCGGCCTTGGAGCCCCTTTTCCCCAGCTCACACACACTTTGGTCCCAGCAGCCTTCTTCTCCATCCACCCTTATCAGCGCCCCGGCCCAGGCTTCACCCTCCCCCACGCACCCTCCCCTCCCGCTGGCTGCTTCCAGGTTCTCTGCTGGGGCCAGAAATGCTCCATGAGCTGTAAGTTGGCTGCTGCTTCCACGGGAGGCTCAAGAGCTGATGAAATATTCAAGGATCTCAACTCTCAAATTCCTCGGGGGCCGTGGGATGGGACTGGGAAAGACGGGATGAAAGTACAAGGCCAAGGGCCGCCGAGTCCTGTCCCAGTTCTCAGCCAGGTGGAGTCCAGTGCTCGGAGAGTCGGGAGACACGTGGGAGGCAGAGAGGGCGGGAGGGCGAGAGGTGGGGGTGGGAAAGGGTCTCTTTGCATAATCGCTGGCAGAGGCTCTGGGTGGTGCCATCCGCTGGTCAGCTTAGAGAAAGGAAGGCCTGGGTCGCTGACCTCCCAGAGCTGCCCACCCCTCCCCGAGCCCTGGCTCTCTAACTCCAAGGTTCCCCTGGAGTCACACCTCGGGCTGACAAAATCCAGCCGGCAAAATCAGTTCTCAGTCTCCTCCCCGACTGCTGCCTGCCTTCCCCTTCCCTGGGCTGGAAAGAGACCTACATTGGTGGGGGAGGTGAACTGGCTGGCAAAGACCAAGGTTCAAGCCCCAGCCCTGCCAGGAATTTGCTTGTGTGATCTTAGGGAAGTCCCTCTCCTGGCTCCAGCCTTAGTTTCTTCATAGATGCGGGTAAAAGGGGGCTCTGCTTAGACCATGCCTTCTTCCTCTTCCCAAGGCTCTGCACAGGTGGGGGAAGAGTCAGCTGCCTCTGGCTGTGTGTATGCGTGGGAGGGATGGCCTCTCCATGGGAATCGCGCCTTGTCAGGGCAGGCATCTCTCCTGGCTCTGGGAAGAGGGAGGAGCGGGCAGGCTGGCAAGGCGGGTGGGGCCCCAGCTGTGTCAGCCTGTGTGTGGAGTCGCCCAGACCAGGAGCAGGAAGCGGGTGACTCAGGTGGCAAGGGCTCAGTCACCCCTCCCCACCTCCAAAACCACTCAGGAGGAAGATGTCACTTAGAGAGTCGGCAAACCGGCTCCAGAGCACGATCTAGATGCCAGCAGTCCTGGAGTTGCAGCTTGGGACAGGCATTCTCTGGAGAGTCCGGACAGAGCCTCCAGCCTCTCCCTCCAGCACCACTGGCCGCTGCTGTCTCACCCTGGCCTGTACTATTTCTGGCCCGTCCTATCTCTGTTTTCTTACCTCCTGTTTTCCTTCTGACATTCCATCCCCACCCACACGCCTTGCAGTGAAGTGTCGCTGGAGCTACGTCTGTAATTAAGAGATACACGCCCATAGGACCAGGCTGTGGGCAGCCTCTGGCCTCAAGGCCCCTCCCCTGGACAGGCAGGAAAACAGGCAGGAGACCATCTCCCCCCAGCCTCCCTCCAGGACCCGGCACCATCCTGCTCCCTTCCCAGCTTCAGGCCATGCCTGGGTCCACTCCTGCCAGCAGAGTTTGGGAGCCGGCAGGCTCTTCTGCAGCCGTGTCCTCCCCGAGTCCTGAAGGGGGCCTCCTGAATGAGGCACCACCCCCAAAGCCAGTGGGCAGGGGCAGGGGCACAAATGAGGCCACAAGCCATAGATCTAGGTAAGTTACACAGCACGCTCCCAGGCTGGTCGTGGTGGCTCATGCCTGTAATCCCAGCACTTTCGGAGGCTGAGGCGGGCAGATCATCTGAAGTCAGGAGTTGGAGACCAGCCTGGCCAACATGATGAAACTCCATGTCTCTACTAAAAATACAAAAATTAGCTGGGCGTAGTGGTGCGTGCCTGTAATCCCAGCTACTCAGGAGGCTGAGGCAGGAGAATTGCCTGAACCCAGGAGGCGGAGGTTGCGGTGAGCCGAGATCGCGCCATTGTGCTCCAGCCTGGGTAACAAGAGCGAAACTCCGTCTCAAAAAATAAATAAATAAATAAATAAAAATACAAAAATTAGCTGGGCGTAGTGGTACGTGCCTGTAATTCCAGCTACTTGGGAGGCTGAAGCACGAGAATCGCTTGAACCTGGGAGGTGGACGTTCCAGCGAGCCGAGATCGCACCACTGCACTCCAGCCTGGACGACAGAGCGAGATCTGGCTCAAAAAAACCCCCAAGGCCGGACGCGGTGACTCACAACTGTAATCCTAGCGGGAGGCCGAGGTGGGTGGATTACCTGAGGTCAGGAGTTCAAGACCAGCCTGGCCATCATGATGAAACCCCATCTTTAAAAAAAAACAAAAAAAACAAAAAAATGGAGCACGCTCCCAAACTGCTAGGTCAGATGTACCTTGACAGGCGCACCCCCATGATGACCTGAAAGCCCATGACGGAGCCCCAGGTTCTCACTGTCAGGGCGCGGCAACCCGTGGAGAATGCTGGGCCATTTCCCTTTCCTTCCCATCTCTGGCTCTGCCTGTGCCACAAGGGCCTCCAGCCCATGCATGGAGATTCCCTAGCCCACGTGTCCATGCTGCCTCTGTCTCCCCATCCCAGCCATAACTACCCCTTGTCATAACTGTCCTTTGTCATGCCCCTAGTTTGGCCCAATTGTGTCCCTGCACTGTAGCACTGGTGCCACTGTGCTTCTGGGGAGAAGGACCAGAGCCAGGGACCTGCAGGCCTAAAAGTCAGATCGGTGCTGGGCAGGAACTCCAGAGTGGTCTAGGAGGGATGTGAAGTCCATGCAGGCTCCTCTGTCCCTTTACCCCTGTGTGGAGAGGGCGACCCCAGGAGGGCTAGTGTGGAGGCCTTTTAAAGGCCAGGACCTGGAGAGAAACTCTCTTCTCTGGGTCTAAGGATGACTCTGGCCAGGTGTGGTGGCTCATGCCTGTAATCTTCACACTTTGAAAGGCCAAGGTGGGGATCACTTGAAACCAGGAGTTCCAGACCAACCTGGGCAACAAGCCAAGACCCCATCTCTACAAAAAAAAAAAAAAAAATTAGCTGGGAGTGGTGGCACCTGTGGTCAGCTACTCAGGAGGCTGAGGTGGGGGGGAATCCCTTGAGCCCAGGAGGTCGAGGCTACAGTGAGCTGTGATTTTGCCACTGACTCCAGTTTTGGCGGCAGAGCGAGACCCTGTCTCTAAGAAAAAAAAAAAAAGGATGGCTTTGCCTCTGGGCTGAGAGGTGGCTCACGCCCAAGGTGCCTCTAGCTCCCTGCATTGCCTTTCTTCCAAGTCTGCCATCTGGGAAGAACCTCCCACTGTGTGATTTCCTTTTCTGCTGCTGCAAAGCCCGGGGAAGAGGCTACTGGGTGATGGAAAGGTATCATGATCAGCCTGAAGTTTGGCAACCCAGCTGTTCACCCTGGGCTCCCCTTTATATAAGTGGTCATGTCTTAGGCTACCTGAGGCTGAAGAGGTGAGAAGAAGGTGTACGTGTGTGTGTGTGTGTGTGTGTGTGTGTGTGTTTGGAGAGAGAAAGCTGGTGTTTGTGTATCTGAATCTGCATCTGCAAGTGTATATCCCTGAGGTGTGAGCATAGAAGGTTTTGTGTGTGTGTATGTGGCTTGTGTAGATCTAAATCTCTGCTTATTTCTGGGGAAAGGGCCCCCATAGACTCAGGGCTATGTTTGAACGGAGAACAGAAACTCTACCATCTCCTTGTATGGCCCAGAGGCCTTCCGGAAGATGATGGGCTTGTGAGATAAGCAGAGGACGGTGGCCTGGTGGTCCTGGTGGTCCTGGACACTGGCTGATGGTGTGCACCCTCCCCAAGAAACGAACCTCCCTTCCACAGCCCCTCACTGAACCCCTCTGCGCCAGTTACTTCTGTCTCTGCAGCAGCTTGGGATGGGCCATGTGGTACCCTTACATTCTCTACTCTGAAGCACTAGCAAGCTGCAAGGTTGAGTTAACCATATGTGTTTTTGGCAGCGCACGGACTCTGCTTCCGCTGAGCTCTGGGCAAGAGGAAGGAGTTGAAACTGCAGGAATAGGAATCGAGTCTGGACATTAGAACAAACAGACAGGGGCATTCACTATAAGGGAGGCCGCAGGCTCTTCTTTCCTGGACCTTTGTCATACAGAGAATTCTTACCTTTAAAGGCTTGCAGGCAGGGGACTGGAAAAGACGACCTTGGGGCCTTTTCTTCAAGTTCAAGCTACAGGGGAGACTGTGGTCAGAGCAATCCCTAATCCTATCCCTACATACCTCCCCCTCCCAAGAGACCAAATCCCCTATGCAGACAGCTGATGCTAGGAAACATGATTTCTGATTCTTTTCTGTATTCTCAGATACAGATGAATCCTCAGTGCCTGCCAGGCACATAGTAGGCACTTAATAAATATGAAGAGAATCACCTGATCTGGGAGGAGGGACTCCGCTCTAATCCCAGTCTTTGCTGCTGCTGTGGTGGTGCCTCCACCAGTCCCAACCTGTGTGTTTAGCTCTGGGGCTGGTGTGTTGCAACATGTTCTGGGGACACACACACACACACACACACACACACACACACACACAGTGCAGGCTTTATTCTGAAGTGTTACTTCTACTCCTCCACCCACATGGGCTCCTCCACCCCTCTCTGCAGTCAACCAGCCCTACCCTGCCTGTTTGCTGAGGTCAGGAGAAATGGGAAGGAGTTAGGCCAGGCTTGGTGCTGGGAAGTATGTTTGTGTGCCTGTGTGGAGATGGGAAGGTGGGAGATGGGCAGGAGGGGGAAGAAATGAAACCCTGGCAGCTTCAGCAGTCCAGGATTGTTAGCCCTTTCTCTCCCCAGCTGTGGCCTGGCCACAGCTCTATGTGACAGGGTGACAAGCAGGTGGATGGGGCAGGGGTAAGGCAGGGATAAAGATAGGGAGGTAAGCTAGAGGAGGGGAAGTTGGGGAAACAAGCAAAGGGCAGTGGCCCCTGGTGTGGGATGGCCACTAGTCCAGGGATGTCCATATCTCCCTGGCCCTGCTCTAGGATGGCGCAACTTCAGAAGCAAGAATATTCACCTGCTAGTCCTTTCTCCAGTGGGGAAAGTGGTCAAGGATGCTGCTAAGGTACCTTCATCCAGCCCATCCTGTGTGCTAGCTTTGAGGCTGTAGAGCTTTGTTGATGGGGGACCCTTTTCTAAACCACCATTCCTCCAGCACCCAGCACCCAGCACCCACCCACAGGCTGCTTCTGCGTATCATTCTATGAGCTCAGTGAAGGTTGGGATCATTTTTATTTTCTGTGTCACCAGGTTTTACTTTCTGTGTTCACCAGTGCCTAACATACAGTTGACACTCAATACTCAAGAGCTGAATGAAGGAATGTTTGTAGGGCCCTTGACACACCATACAGCCACCAGCAGCACGAGCAGGATTCACATCATCAACTACAGAAAGGAAGTGTCCTTGTCTTCTTAAACTGCCTGTGAGAAGTTCTTATTTTTTTGAGACAGAGTCTCACTCTGTCACCAGGTTGGAGTGCAATGTCACGATCTCGGCTCACTGCAACCTCCGCCTCCTGGGTTCAAGCGATTCTCCTGCCTCAGCCTCCTGAGTAGCTGGGATTATAGGTGCCCACTGCCACACCCAGCTAATTTTTGTATTTTTAGTAGAGACAGGGTTTCACCATGTTGGCCAGGCTGGTCTCGAACTCCTGACCTCAGGTGATCCGCCTGCGTCGGCCTCCCAAAGTGCTGGGATTACAGGTGCCCACTACCATCCTGGCTAATTTTTGTATTTTTAGTAGAGACAGGGTTTCATCACATTGCCCAGGCTGGTCTCGAACTCCTGACCTCAAGTGATCTGCCCACCGTGGCCTCCCAAAGTGCTAGGATTACAGGCATGAACCACCACACCTGACCGAGAAATTCTTTCTGATCTCTACCCCAGGCTCTCCCACCGTGGAGGGGTGTGCTGCCCAGTTTCTCTTTTTCTTTGTTTTGGTTTGAGATGGAGTCTCACTCTGTCATGCCCAGGCTGGAGTGCAGTGGCAGGATCTTGGCTCACTGCAACCTTTGCCTCCCGAGTTCAAGCAATTCTCCTGCCTCCGCCTCCCAAGCAACTGGGATTACAGGTGCCTGCCACCACGCCTGCCTAACTTTTTGTATTTTTAGTAGAGATGGGGTTTCACCATATTGGCCAAGCTGGTCTCAAACTCTCGACCTTGGGTGATCCACCCGCCTCGGCTTCCCAATGTGCTGGGATTACAGGCATGAGCCAACGCACTCCACCTGCCACGTTTCTTTCATGCTAGGGCTGGATTTCCTTTAGATCTGCGGCTTGATGTTTCCAAGCCCACCAAAGCCTCCTGACACCAATACTGTATTTTTGGGCCAAGTAATTTTTCTATCTCGCTTCCAATTGTTCTATCTTGCCTCTATCTTGTGCCTTTTCTCTGCCCCTTCCCCACTGCCTTGACATTGTATGTCTATGCTCTTCTTCCATGAGGGGAACAGCTGGTTTGGTGGTCCTTCAAATGAGAGGAAGGTGGTTCTAGCTTGGGATGTGTCACTTTGTAGTTTTGTGATTTCTCTGAACCTCGGTTTCTTCATCTTTACGATGAGGGTTGTTTTCTTGTCCTATTTTTCAGAGCTGTCACGAGAATTAAAAACAAAAACAAAAACAAAAAACCCATACCATTAATTTAAATTCTAATCTTTATCAGTTTGTGAGTGCTTCCACAAACCTGACTTCATTTAATCCCCACATACTCCAGTGAGGTAGATATGGCTAGTGTAACCCAGTTTACAGATGAGGAGAAACAGGGGGAAGGGGGAAGTAACTTGCCTAAGGTCATAGTAAGTGGCAGAACACAAACCCTGGCCTTCTAATTCTAAATCCCAGGAGTACCCCATCTTTGGTGAAAAAAATCCCAACCCAGCACAAAGCCTATGAAATGCCATACAAATATGTTATTACCACTTTGGGGCAAGGATGAATAAGCCCAAAGAAGCATCATGCCTGACGCTGAGTTGGCTGGCTGGTGAAGGCGTCTGTCCCTTCCCTTGGTATCCCCTGACTTACCTGTTGGACAGGTAGGGGGAAGGGGAGAGTAGTGAGTCTCACCTGCTCAGAGCAAGGGTGGGGCAAGACACACCCCATCCCTTCCATTGGTTTTTTTCCTTAGTCTTACTGACAGTCCCTTGTCCAATCAGGAGGAAGTAACTTTCTATCTGCCAATAGGTGAAGTGTTAGGGTGAGACCTCAAGTTAGAGTCCATCCCTAGAGCTGACTGGCAGTCCCTGGGGCCAATGGCAAGCGGATAAACAGAGGCGGCAGTGGAGGAGGACTGGACGCGAGGCTCCGCCCCTTGACGGGACAGTCAGGCGAGACAGCCAGTGAGCTAGCACCAGTGGGTGGGCGTCTCCCCCAGGGGCGGAGTTTCGAGGTGGCGAGGGGCGTGGCTTGGCTGTCAGGTCTCTACGCCTTTTGTTCGGTTACTGAGTTGCTGCCTTGGCCAGAGTCCGGAGCAGCCGCCGCCCGAGCGCGCCGAGCTCAGTTCGCTGTCCGCGCCGGCTCCCACCCCGGCCCGACCTCTACCCGGCCCGGCCAGGCCCCAAACTCAGGTGCGGGCGATCGAGGGCAGGTATCGATGGGGAGAGAAGGGGTGGCGAGCGGCCGCGGGGCCGGTCCCAGCCGTCTTTGGGCAGGTGAGGGCGGGTGCCATGGAGCGCCACCCTGCACCGGCGGCAGGGGGCGCGCTGGGGTCCTGGGCGCGGCGACTAGGGGGGCGCGCTGTTCGGGCCGAGCGCGCTTAGGAGCTCCGCGAGTCGGAGATCTGAGCAGGGCGGGAGGGCTCCGGGCAGGTGCCTCTGGGGTCGCGCCTCTCCCGGGGCCCGCGCAGCTCGCCCGACGCCGCGTCCCTGACTCTCGTCCTGAGCTGGAGGGGGAGACTTTGCCCTGCTTTGACGGCGTCCCAGGGCTCTCGCTGCAGTCAGGAATTTACCGTTTGGGAAACTTGCTGCCGCTGGTCTCTTTGGGGCCACCCTCACCCCACCCCACGCGTCATCCTCGCTTTCCCTCCCTCCCTACTCCCCCAGGCCTGGGTGGGGCCCTATTGTCTGCGCCCAGCTTGCCCAACCGTGGGGGCCGAGCGCACATTTTCCCAGTGACGCTGGCCCCACCTGCTGAGCAGGTGAGCGCACGGAGTCCAGAGGCCCAGCCCTCCAGCTCCCGGAGCCTCGTCGATACTACCTGCGGCGCCTCCCTCCACTCCGGTGGGTGCTCGGCTCTGGCTTCTCCAGCGGAGATGGGATGGAGTGACAGTGGGGGCTGGTGCAGGGCTCGGCCCAGTGTCCGGCTGGTGTTTGGCACCCGTGGCTCGGTCTGGGGGGAGGGGTCTGTGCACGGGTGAAGCATTCAGGGTCACCTGGCCCAGTTTCCAGTAGCTGTGGCTGCCAGAGTGTTGGTAGGGGAACAGGAATCGTCTTCTTCTCTAACCTCTTATTGTTGGAAAAATCACCCAAAACAAACTTTGCAGGAGGAAGTATTCACAGCAGCGTTCTCTGGGGGTTTTCCCGTCTCCATGCCCAGAACTTCCTTTAGGCTTAGGAGGTCCTTCTTGGTGCAAAGTCCCCTCCCCCAGCCGGCCCCCGGCTGAACATGGGCCTTTGCCTGCGCTCTGACCCTGGCTTCCCTGCCCCCACATCCATCCTGTTAGCTGCGCCCCAGGGGCCTGAGGTGGGGGCAGGGTGGGGTGGGTGGAAAGGGCCGAGAGGGGAAGCAGCTTCTTCCTTCTCTTCCTGCCTCCAGGGACCACCACACCCCCTCAGATTAGGCCTGCGTAAGTGGCTCTCTCTCAAGCTCTGCCCCCTCCCCAGGAATGGGGGTGGGGCAGGGCTGGGCCAAGCTAGGAAGGTGGGGGGAATGGATGTTCTTGTCTATACCCCATCCCCGACATTACTTAGCTGGCTGGTAATTGGGGCAGAAGAGCATGAGGCTGTGGGGCTTGCCTTCCATTTGATTTCTGAATTATGAAGGTGCATGCTTTCTGGAGGCCTGCGCAGTCCTTTCCCACCCCCTTTCCTGAAAGAATTTGACAGGGAAAGTGAGACTGGAGGAAGGCTCTTGGGGGGAAGGTTTCTTCAATGCTAGACTCCCTCAGGCAGACCTGCATGTCCCCCACCCCCACCCCCGCCACCTTCCCTACTCCTAGTTTCCTGAGACACCCCCTTCAGAATTGGGGGTCTTCACCAGGCTTTTTACCCTGGTTTAAAAAAGTCCTAAGTGCAATCATTTTGCAGGATTTGGAGCCCAGCCTTGGGAACAGAAAGGGAATATAGAAGTTGGGTTCTCTCTCAGTCCTGGGGGTGGGAGAAAGATTGCGGAGCTGGGGATTGAGAGTGCTTGGAGGGGAAGAGCCTGCCACCTCTTTCTTTGCTGTCGATGGGGGAGTGAGGCTGGGGGGCCAGACTCAGCCCCTTTGTCCTGGGTGGGGATCATGCACAGCCCTGGGCCAGGGGAAAGCCAGTGTGGGAACTCAGATCCTTTTCTGCTGGGGAAGGGGGTGCTGCCCACCTCTGGGGAGCAACAGGGCACGGAGTTTGGACAAAAATATCCTGCTTTCCCTCTTCTCCGTGCCAAGGTGGAGGAGGGGAGGGCATTGTAATTGTGTAGGCTAAATGATTAGTTTAGCTAATCTGGTTTGTGGCTGTGATGAAAAGATACTACTGAGGAAGTACTGCTAGGAGGTGCCTGGTGAAAACCGGCCACTGACTGGACTGGGGGCGCGGAGGAGGAGGAGAAGGTAGGATCCAATTAGTCATTTCTTGCTAGATCAAGCCCCAGCTTGGGTGACTTGAGCCCTCCCGCCCCCACTCCACCCCTCCCCTGCACCCTGGCTCCACCCCATTCCCTCTGGAACCTCTGTTTGGAATGCTAGGGCCAAGGCTTTGAGAATTCAGTGCATAGGAATGAAAATGGACGGGCTAGGGCTGCCAGCCTTTTTCCCCTCCTGGAGCCACCTTAGGATGAGATTGGTCCATTGACTAGTCTACAGAAGGACTGTTTATTTGGAGAGATGGGATGGTGGGGCAGTTCTGAGCACAGGGCTTTGGGCTTGAACTGAGCTGGGTTTGAGACCCACCTCTGTCTCTCATTACATTACCTGAGCCTCAGTGACCTCTTTGTCAAAATGGGAATACTAATAGCTATCTGCCCAGTAAGTACTTGACAAATGGTAACTCAAGATCAAGGTAAGACTTTACAGAAACCAAGCACTTTCATTAGCTAGTCTCACTTCAAACAAGGCTGCCCAGGCTCGATGGCTCAAACCTGTAATCCCAGCACTTTAGGAGGCCTAGAGGGGCAGGTTGCTTGAGCCCAGGAGTTCCAGACCAGCCTGGGCAACATGGCAAAACCCCGTCTCTAAAAAAATAGAAAAATTAACCGGGCATGGTGGTGCACGCCTGTAGTCCTGGCTACTGGGAAGGCTGAGGTGGGAGGATTACCTGAGTCCAGGGAGGTCAAGGCTGCAGTGAGCTGTGTCACTGTACTCCAGCCTGGGCTACAGAGTGAGGCTCTGTCTCAGAAAAAAAGAAGCGGGTATCATTATCCCCATTCTACAGATGAGGAAATTGAGACTCAGGGAACTTAAGTAATTTGCCCAAGGTCGTACAGCGAGACCCAAGCAGCACCAAGACTGGCGTTTGGGCCCTCTGATTCCAAGTCCAGAACCCATGTGCCGTATTGCCTCATGCAGCTCTGAAAAGGATTTTTTTTTTTTTTCCTGAGATGGAGTCCGCTCTGTCACCAGTCTGAAGTGCAGTGGCACAATCTCGGCCCACTGAAACCTCCACCTCCTAGGTTCAAGTGACTGTCCTGCCTCAGCCTCCCAAGTAGCAGGGATTATAGGCTTGGGCCACCATCGCTGGCTAATTTTTTGTATTTTTAGTAGAGACAGGGTTTTGCCACATTGGGCAGGCTGGTCTCGAACTCCTGGCCTCAGGTGATCCACCTGCCTCAGCCTCCCAAAGTGCTGGGATTACAGGTGTGAGTGGAAAGGATTTTTCTGCACTCCCTTTTGAGAGCCTCTGACTGATTGGGGAGAAGAGAATAAAGAATGTGACTGGTGAATGTAGGGCAGGTTTGGTAGGCGAGAGTGATACCTGTCGTGGCCACCGGCCCTCTGAAACCTCCCCAGTGGCTTGATCTTTAGTTTCTGGTGGAGGAGGCTTCTCCCTAAGGCCAGGGCTGTGGTGAGTGTTGGGGGGAGGTTGAGCGGGAAACAGGAGGCCGGGGTCAAAGCTGTGCTGCCTCCTAGCTTGACTTAGGTAGAACCATGGGTGTTTTGGGCTTGTCCCTGTGTAAGAGGTGGGAGTTGCCTGCTTTGCTGGGGGCTGGGGCTGTGCCAAGATGAAGGGGTGCTGCTCTGTGGGGAGTGGAGAGAAATGGGAGTCTGATTTATGCCTGGGCTAATGCCCTGCTGGAGTGGGCCAGGCAATGCTGCCAGGCTGCTCTTGACGGGGAACTGGCTGTCCTCTGCTCTGGAGCCCAAGAGACCTGAGATAGGCAGCTGCCGGGAGGGCCTTTCTGGTGATGGAGGTGGGGGGCATGCGTGCTGCCTGTCAGCCAGAGCCTCAGCCCTCTAGGGAGGAGCTGGTGTCAGATTGTCCTCCAGACCTGCCTGGTTCCGGCATTGCTGCCAGCTGGACATCTGACACCAGAATGGGCGTGGATTTGGGGTCTGGGAAATGGGTTCTCTTTATGTGATGGTGCAGCCGGAGTACCGAGCCTGCCACTACTGTTCTTCTGCATCCCCTGAGGGCAGGCGGGGACCCCGGGCCTGGGGATGATTGATCGTGGAGAAGGCTAATGGGACTTGAGACAGAGAAAAAAAGAGAATGCACCCTGTCCTGCTGACTGCTACCGAGAGGGCGTGAGGTTGCAGGTTTCCGTCTCCCCTGAGGACATGAGAGCTACAGCACGATGCTCTTACAAGAAGGGACGCAGTCTAGATGGGAGGAAGGGCTTTCTGCCTGCTAAAGACAGATCTTGAGTTGAGGGGTAAGAGGGAAAGGTGGAGGCTCAGCATTGACTCTTCTCTGATGAGGGCTGTCCTGTCTAGTAGGGAGGCCAGGCAGGAATCACTGCCCTTTGGGGAGACTCCTTATCTTGAATCTTTTGGGGGAAGAGCGACCTGGCAGTGAGAGGAAGAAGCATCTGTGAGCTGGCCCTGTGACCCCTGTGAAGAGGAAAAGCAGTGTGGCTGGGCAGGCCACCAGGGCTTGTGTTCCGCAAGTGACACTGAGAGGCCTCTCCTGGGACGTGGTTGAGTCTGGGGACATGGAGTATCTCCTTGTGCGGCAACTTCCTCTGCCGGATCTGAAGGGAAGAAGGCTCTCGGACCCTCCCCAGTGCTGAGCCTCCTGGTGTCTTGGCCTTTGGGGCCCTCAGGGCAGGAAGCTCAGTTTTCTTTCCTCCTCTCTTCTCTGTGCCCTCATGCCTGGCTAATTTTTTGTATTTTAGTAGAGATGGGATTTCAGCGTGTTGGCCAGGATGGTCTCGAACTCCTGACCTTGTGATTCGCCCACCTCAGCCTCCCAAAGTGCTGGGATTACAGGTGAGAGCCACCACGCCCAGTCTTTTTTTTTGAGATGGAGTGTCATTCTGTTGCTCAGGCTGGAGTGCACTGACTCGATTTAGGCTCACTGCAACTTCTTCCTCCCAGGTTCAAGCAATTCTCCTGCCTCATCCTCCCAAGTAGCTGAGACTACAGGCGCCCACCACCACACTTGGCTAATTTTTATATTTTTAGTAGAGACGGGGGTTCAACATGTTGGCCGGGCTGGTCTTGAACTCCTGACCTCAAGTGATCCGCTCACCTCGGCATCCCAGAATGCTGGGATTATAGGCGTGAGCCACCACACCCAGCCTCCTTTCCTTTTTTTTTGAGGTAGGTACTCTGTTGCTCAGGCAGGAGTGTAGTGGCGTGATCACAGCTCACTGCATCCTTGAACTCCTGGGCTCAAGGGATCCTCCCACTTCAGCCTCCTGAGTTAGCTGGGTCCACAGGTATGCACCTCCATGCCAGCTAATTTTTTTTTTTTTAAAAGATGGGGTTTCACCATGATGGCCAGGCTAGTCTTGAACTCTTGACCTCAGGTGATCCACCCACCTCGGCCTCCCAAAGAGCTAGGATTACAGGCGTGAGCCACTGCGCCCAGCCATGCCAGCTAATTTTTAAAGTTTTGTGTAGAGACAGGTTCTTGCTATGTTGCCCAGGCTGGTCTTGGAGTCCTGAGCTCAAACATTCCTCCCACCTCAGCCTCCCAAAGTGCTTGGATTATGGGCACGAGCCACCACACCCAGCTGAAACTCAACTTTCTGTGTCTTTCCCCACTATGGAGACAGTGACAGGGACCAGGGCAGAGTTGGGACAGGGGCTTGGCAATCAATAAGCTGCTTATTTAGGGGAGACTCCTCCTCTCCCTTGATTGAGAAAATAGTATCTGGTTGGAGGCAGTGACTCACGCCTGTAATCCCAGTCACTCTGAAGGTTGAGGCAGGAGGATTGCTTGAGGCCAGGAGTTTGAGACCAGCCTGTGCAATATAGCAAGCTCCTATCTCTTTAAAAATAAAAAAACAAGGCCGGGTGTGGTGGCTCACACCTGTAATCCCAGCATTTTGGGAGGCTGAGGTGGGTGGATCACGAGGTCAGGAGATCGAGACCATCCAGGCCAATGTGGTGAAACCCTGTCTCTACTAAAATACAAAAAACTAGCTGGGTGTGGTGGTGCGCACCTGTGGTCCCAGCTGCTCGGGAGGCTGAGCCAAGAGAATCGTTTGAACCCAGGAGGCAGAGGTTGTAGTGAGCTGAGATCGCCCCACTGCACTCCAGCCTGGCGACAGAGCAAAATTCCGTCTCAAAAAAAAAAAAAAAAAAAAAAAAAATTAGCCGAGCATGGTGACATGTGCCTGTGGTCCTGGCTACTCAGGAGGCTGAGGCGGAAGGATCACTTGAGCCCAGGAGTTCAAGGCTGCAGTGAGCCATGATTGTGCCACCATACTCCAGCTTGGGCAACAGAGCGAGACCCTGTCTCAAAAAAGAAAAAGAAAAGAAAAGAAAAGTAGTATCTGATCATTGTAAAAAAAAAAAAAAAAAACTGGGAAGTTTAGAAAAGTTTAAGAGAAAAGGAAAAAAATTGCCCATAATCTTAAAGGCAACTTTCATTAAGGTCCCTTCCTCTTTCCTTGGCATCCTTTTATTCACGAGCCTTGATCTTTATGAGCTCATGCTCTGTATATAGTAGCAGTTTTTGTTTGTTTGTTTGAGATGGGGTCTTACTCTGTTGTCCAGGCTGGAGTGCAGTGGCATGATCTCAGCTCACTACAACCTCCACCTCCTGGGCTCAAGCAATCCTCCCACCTCAGCCTCCCAAGTAGCTGGGACTGCAGGCACCTGCCACCATGCCCGGCTAAGTTTTGCATGTTCTTGTAGAGACGGGGTTTCACCATGTTGCCCAGACTGGTCTCGAACTCCTGGGCTCAAGGGATCCACCTGCCTTGGCCTCCCAAAGTGCTGGGATTATAGAGGTGAGCTGCTGCACCCTGCCTACAGTAATGGCTTTTAGCCAAACCTTTATTCCAATCCTGGTTTTCCAGCATGTGTTGTATAATAAACAGATGGATTGTCCCAGAAGAGGGTCATGTAGGGATCCTTGCAGAATCACACCCTGCAGAATCACTCCCCAGGGAGTGGGCGTCAGTCAGCTGGGGCTGGAGCTGCTGTGATTGAGGAGTGGGCTGCGCATGAACCCCAGGCTGCCCCAGCCCCACTGGTGGTGGTTGGAGGCAGCGGAATGAGAGTGCTTGTGTGTTGTGCGTCACCAACACATGTAAGCCTTTTACTGTTGTTTCCTGGTGTTGGGTAAAGTGTTTTTCCATTCCCAGGAGTCCCGTTTTGGGGTTGTCTGCCGGTTTGGGAATCTGCCCACGGGGGTCACCAGCAGGGAACGGAGCTCCAGCTGGAGCCCTCTCCAGGGGAGCATAGAGGTGCCCGGGTCGAGCCACTTGGCCGTGGCATTTCCCTCTCCTACAAATCCCCTTCATTTTCCCAGCCGGGTTTGTTTGCTTTGGGAAGGAGCCCAGAAGGAAGAAAACAAACAGCAGCTGGGTCGGCAGGCCCGAGCCTCCCCCAGCCCCAGCTCATCCTCAGGCCACAGCCCGGGCTGCCCTCCAGACTGGAAGTGAGGGTTTTCCTCTGGAAGCCTAAGATCGGCTTCTCTGACACAGCTCCTGCTTCAGTTCTGCGCTCTTGGAATGGACCACTTTGCTGATGGAGACCACAGTCTCTGCCAGAGAAGCTCTAGTCTTCGGGAAGTTCCCTCCTGGAGCTGCCAGCCAGAGGGTAGAGGCCTCCCTGGGAAGCCCCAGCCTGAGTGAGAGACAGGCTCTCAAGGGAAGCTGTCATGTCTGTCTCTCTGCACTTTTCTAGAGTCTCTTTGTGTCTGTGCTTGGAACTGCTGGCCAGACCACAGCGGGAGCCAGGGACAGCATGGGGAAGGTGGGGGGTGGAGACCCCACTGAGCCCAGCCTCCCCCGGGACTGCTGTGTGGGGGCCTGGCTGTGCAGCTGCCCCTGGCTGCAGGAGGCAGCCTGGACTCACGGGGGCAGCCTCGTGTCTCCACCTGGCCTGAGCAAAGCTTCACTCCCCATCTGCTCCTCAGCCATGTTCCTTCTGCCTCCCCAGGGCCTGGGAGGCAGCTCCCTACCAAGTCCCCATTTCAGGGGTCAGAAAGCAGCCAGGGTGCCCCCAAAGAGACCGCCAGGCAGGTCTCTGTGCCACTCTCACCTTTTTTTTTTTGAGACACAGTCTCGCTCTGTCACCCAGGCTGCAGCGGCGTGATCTTGGCTCACAGCAGCTTCAATCAGCTGGGCTCAAGTGATGCTTTAGCTTCCAAAATAGTAGCTGGGACTGCAGGGGCGTGCCACCATGCCCGGCTAGTTTATTTTTATTTTTTGTAGAGACAGGGTCTTACTATGTTGCCCAGGCTGGTCTTGAACTCCTGGGCTCGAATGATCATTCCACCTTGGCCTTCCAAAGTGCTGGGATTGCAGGCATGAGCCACTGCACCAGCGGCTTCTGCCTCCTCTGCCACCTTTGTTCTTCTAGTATGAGAATGCATGCCTTTCCTGTGGACTGAGGGCTTCCAGAGTCACAGTGACAAAAGAAGTCACTTGATTATCTCCATTTTACAGATGAGAAAAGGAAGCTTAAGAAAATTGAGTAATTTGCCCAAGGGCATAGCCAGTGAGTTCTGGGGCTGGAAGGACCCTTCTCCTCACTCCGAATCCTGCGTGCATCCTCTGTCACTGTCTGAGCCTGGGGACCCATGTCTGCACAGGGTGCTAGCCTCTGGCCTAAGGAACCTCTGGGGGACCCAGCCCTGCCCTGCTCCGCCCTGCTCCTGTGTCTCCAAATGCCATGTTTCTGAGCCTGCTTCCAGCATGGCCTCTGGGGTGACCCGTTCCTGTCCTTATTTCCAGGGGTCGTCTTTGCACTTGGTGCCCTGCAGTCCAGCCTAGTTGTGCCCGTTGCTGACTGTCCTTGGCAGGTGCTGGCTGGGGAAGGAGCCTGGTGTAGCTCTGGTGGGGCTATTTTTAATGTCAGGGCTGGCTCACACTCTGCCAGGACGGTCTTGGACCTAGGGTGCCTGGTGCCAGCGCTCTGGGTTGGCTGTGCAGAGGAGGCAGGAATGAAGGGTAGGGGTGCACCCAATCTAGCCTCATTACTTGCTCACTCTCTTAGCTGGTGTGAGCCCGGTAGGGAAGGGTTCTCTGCACCCCCTCTCCAGGGCCTGTCACCTCTCTTCCTGTCCTTGGGCTGTCCCTGCAGTCTCTGAGCTGGCTTCTTCCTCCTGCGCTTCTAACAATAGAGCACGCTCTAAACAAAGGCCCCCCATTCAACTCAGAAACCCGCCCTGTCTCTGTCCCTGCCTGGCTGGGGTGAGTGGGCAGGGCCCGCGTCTGTCTCTCCCGCTTCCACCCTGGCTCTGTCCGGGGGCATTGCGGAAGGTCTGACTCTGGGTCCAGGGTGGAGAGGGACAGGACCGACTGGGTGTGGCCCCTCCACCCTAGAAACTGTAAAACCAGCACTTTTGTTTCTTGTGGGAGAAGTTCTCTTGTTCTGGGCAGTAGGTAAGGAGAGGGGTGGGGCTGGTTGACTGTCCTGCCTGAGGTCTGACTTCCAGCCTTCCTGTTGCAGGAGCAGCTCCCCCAGCCCCTTCCTCAGGAGGAGTTTCTGGTGTGTGTCCTCTCTCTGAACTGCTTCCCAACTCTGATGTTGCCCACCCTCAGCTTTCTTCTGTCTGTCGTGGGAATCCTGGTATTGTATTCCTAGAATCTTGGACATCAGTGTTCCTTTGAGATCCAGGGACACAGGGACACCAAGCAAGTTTGTGGCAGAACTGGGACTAGAATCTGGGACTTTTTTTTTTGAGACGGAGTCTTGCTCTGTTGCCCAGGCTAGAGTGCAGTGGTGCGATCTCAGCTCACTGCAACCTCCTCTGCCTCCGGGGTTCAAGTGTTTCTCCTGCTGCAGCCTCTTGAGTAGCTGGGATTACAGATGTGTGCCACCATGCCTGGCTAATTTTTGTACTTTTTAGTAGAGATGAGGTTTCACCATGTAGGCCAGGCTGGTCTCAAATTCCTGACCTTGTGATCCGCCCACTTCAGCCTCCCAAAGTGCTGGGATTACAGGCATGAGCCACCACACTCGGCCTGAACCTGGGACTTTTGATTCGCAGCTGGGTGCTCTTCTTCCATCTGCAAGCGCCTTGGTTCCCTCCTCCCCTTGGCAAGAGGGCTCAGCCCCACCCAGGCTTCTCTGGTGGACTGGATGCTGGTCCTACCACGAGTGCTGCCATTTTGTCAGTGTGCAGCCATAGCCTCTTCACCTAGAAATTAGGAATAAAGCCGGGTGTGGTGGCTCACGCCTGTAATCCCAGCACTTTTAGAGGCCAAGGTGGGTGGATCACCTGAGGTCAGGAGTTCAAGACCAGCCTGGCCAACATGGTAAAACCCCGTCTCTACTAAAAATACAAAACTTAGCCAGGTGTGGTGGTGCGCGCCTGTAGTTCCACATACTTGGGAGGCTGAGGCAGGAAAATCGCTGGAACCCGGGAGGTGGAGTTTGCAGTGAGCCAAGATCGTGTCACTGCACTCCAGTCTGGGTGACAGAGCGAGATTCTATTTCACACACACACACACACACAAAAAAAAAAAAGGGAAAAAATTGGGAATAATAAAACATCTGCCAGGGTTGCTTTGAGGGAAGAATGAGATTCATTTAATACTAAAGACCACTGGGCGCTCTGCCGCCCCCATGGCATCCTGTGGCTTCTGCCTCTCCCTGGGCAGCCGTCCAGCCCTCAGCAGTCTCCTGGCGGCAGACCTGGGCTGTTGGGGGTGGTGAGGGGCCTACTGAGGAATTTCCTCACCCGCGGCCAACCTTGACTGTGATGGTCCTTTTCGATGTGAGGCTGGCGAAGGGTGACCCTTGTGGTTTGGACTGAGGCCCACTCCCCTCCTGCTTAGCTGAGAAGCCCCAGGGTGAGGCAGTGTCTATGGAGGAGAGTCCTCTGGCTGGGATGCAGTGTGTTTATTGACCAGAGCTGCAGATGTCCAGCAGTGTCCAGATGTCGCTCAGCCTTGAGCCCAACAGAGCAGTATTCAGAGGGTTACTGTGGCCGTGTTTACTGGCACATTGCACCTTCCTTCTCTCCTGCTTGGATGTCTGGTTTTCTCCCTCCTCCCCGGGGGCAGCTTCTCTTCCAAGCTCTCCTCTGTTCTCTCTTGGGACCCACCCTTGGGGCAGGGGGATGGTTGGGGAAGGCAGCCGGCAGGATTTTCCCGAGTCTGCCTTCACTGAGCCCCCCCACTCCCGTTTCCTGCCTGTGGCCATTCCCCTCTGATGCCGGGGAAAGGGTGCATGTGGAAAGGGGGCTGGGGGGCTCCTCCTGAAATAGCTGCACTTGTGAATGCCTGGGAAGCAGCTGTGCATATCTGGCGGCCCAGAGCCTGCTGTCTGGGGTTGCGGACCTGCTTCTGTTTATCACGAAACTTTTTTGAGTAGGAGTTTCACTCTTGTTGCTCAGGCTGGAGTGCGATGGCGCAATCTCTGCTCACTGCAACCTCCACCTCCCAGGTTCAAATGATTCTCCTGCCTCAGCCTCCTGAGTAGCTGGAATTACAGGCATGCACCACCACACTTGGCTAGTTTTGTATTTTTAGTAGCAATGGGGTTTCTCCATGTTGGTCAGGCTGGTCTCGAACTCCTGACCTCAGGTGATCCACCACGCCGGGCCTCAGCCCAAAACTCTGAGTCACTCGGGATGGCGGGAGGAGAGGGAAGGAGGCAACTGGGAGCCAGCCCGGCCCCTGCCTCTGTCTGTTCCAGGTGTGCTCACGGCTGCCTGCCATAAAAGGCTGGGAGACCTGCAGGAGCATTCGTCATCCTCCTGGAGGGCGGCACTGGGGCTGTCACGGGGAAGACTTATCCTTGGTGATCTTTGTTCCTGGGTGGGACCAGATTGCCAACCACACCACCCTCACCCTCACCTGGTCCCCGTCACAGTGAGACAACCCGGGTGCTGCTTGGCTTCGTGGGTGGACCAGCCTGACTTCTGCTTACTCACGGAGGCTGTGCTGGGATATGTAAAGGCCACAGAACTCAGTGCCCCTCACACCCATGCTTGGTCCCAGTCCCAACTCTGCCACTCTGCCATTTCTTTTTTTTTTTTTTTTTTTGAGATGGAGTCTGGCTCTGTCACCCAGCCTGGAGTGCAGTGGTGCAATCTTGGCTCACTGTAGCTTCCGCCTGCTGAGTTCAAGCAATTCTCCTGCCTCAGTCTTCTGAGTAGCTGGGACTATAGGCACGTGCCACCATGTCCGGCTAATTTTTTTGTATTTTTAGTAGAGACAGGGTTTCACCTTGCTGGCCAGGATGGTCTCGAACTCCTGACCTCGTGATCCACCCACCTCAGCCTCCCAAAGTGCTGGCATTACAGGCATGAGCTGCCGTACCTGGCAGCTCTACCTCACTTTCTGCATCTCTATGTGGGGGGAACAGCGCGTGCGCTTTGAAACCCACTCGTGAGTATGACGGTGTCTGTGAGAGGTCTGGCTTGTAGTAGGCCCTCATGGGATCATGGCGTCCATTCTCCCCGCAGCTGATGATCTCTGCAGGTCAGTTTCCAGGACAGTGGAGCCAAACACAGACCAAGTGGGAAGTTCACCTCCCTAGTACGAAGTATGGTCCTGCTACTCATTAACCTTCAGGTGCCCCTAAACCTCTGCAGAGAGAGAGAGGGGTTCCTGATGGCAGTGACCACCCAGAGGCCTGCCCCACCCCAGATCCCTAGCCTGGGCTCGGGGAGACCAGGAGGTGAAGAAGTACTTTTGGGGGAGAGGCGGTGCTGATGGTGATGGCCGTGGCCTCTGAGCACCTGCTATGCACCAGGCGCTGCACCAGATCCTCACAACCACCTTGGAGGGAAGTGGCGTGACCCCATTTTATGGATGAGGACACTGAGTTTCCGTGGAGAGGGGAATTGCCCCAGTAGTGAGAAGCTGAGATTTGAACTGCTCCGCAGGACTCACAAAGGCTTCTAGGGGCTGGGAAGGCTGGGAGAGAAGGGGCCTTAGGGCCTGGGCCTTGGGGCCACTTATGATCCTGCCCAACCTGTAGGAAAGCCAGATCCTGGAGTCTCGGAGGGAGCCTGGGGCGCTCCAGAGAAACCTGTCAGACCGCTTCCCTGCCCCACCCAGTTTCCTGCCCAGTGGCTGGGCGCCTCCTCCCTGCAGCCTTTCCCAGGGAGTCCCAGGGGTTGAGGGTGGATCCAGGGGACCTCAGAAGCTGCTGGAGGCCCTGAGTGCCTTCTCTTGCCCCTGGGAGAGTTGGGTCAGGGCAGCAAGGTGAGTGAGCAGGGGCTGCTGGCGGCAGCTGGTCCTTTACTGCCCTGCCCCCTGGGGCTCATCCCTCTGAGAGGTCAGAGACACAAGCCCAGGACTCACACACAGCTGCACCCCTGGGGCTCACTGCTCCCAGGGTGTCTCATCATAGGCAGCCCCTCCCTGGGCCTGGTACCCTTCTGGGCACTCCCCTCATCCCCTGCTGCACCCTCATTGGAACCCCTGGGGCCAGGGTGATGATGTGGGAAGACAGGCAGGACTTGGGGATAGGGTGAAGCTGGGGGCTAGGCAAGGTGTTGGGGTGCCCCACTGGGGCCAGCTGACTTCCTGCTTCCTGACTTCCTCTTTTGTGCCCCCAGTAGCCACAATGGAGGTGATGAATCTGATGGAACAGCCTATCAAGGTGACTGAGTGGCAGCAGACATACACCTACGACTCGGGCATCCACTCAGGCGCCAACACCTGTGTGCCCTCCGTCAGCAGCAAGGGCATTATGGAGGAGGACGAGGCCTGTGGGCGCCAGTACACTCTCAAGAAGACCACCACCTACACCCAGGGGGTGCCCCCAAGCCAAGGTCAGGACCCCCGGGGACTATCCGTGGGGCAGAAAACCTGCCTGGGTCCTGGAGAGAGGCCAGAGTGAAAGGAGGCAGATTGTGGGGGGGCTCCTGGCCTGAGGGAGGAGGCACAGCTCATGCTAACAGGGGCCCACCCAGTCTGAAGGAGGAGGTGCAGCTACTTCAGGGTGCTGCATCTGGGAGGGCTGCAGAATCCTCTTCTGTGAACTGCCGGTAGAAAGGGAAGGCATAGGCCGGGCGCGGTGGCTCATGCCTGTAATCCCAGCACTTGGGGAGGCCGAGGTGGGTGGATCATGAAGTCAAGTGATTGAGACCATCCTGGCCAACATGGTGAAACTCCGTCTGTACTAAAAATACAAAAATTAGTCCAGCATGGTGGTGTGCACCTCTAATCCCAGCTACTGGAGAGGCTGAGGCAGAAAAATCACTTGAACCCGGAAGGTGGAGGTTGCAGTGAGCCGAGATTGCGCCACTGCACTCCTGCCTGGTGACAGAGCAAGACTCTGTCTCAAAAAAAAAAAAAAAAAAGAGATAGAAGGCATAGACCCTGCCCTCAGGGTGCCCCCAGTCTGAAGGAAGAGGCATAGTCCTTGCCTTCTGTAAACAGAAGAATCTGATGAGGAGGCTGGGCTCATGCCTATAATTTGGGAGACTGAGGTGGGCGGATCACCTGAGGTCAGGAGTTCAAGACCAGCCTGGCCAACATGGTGAAACCCCGTCTCTATTAAAAACAAAAAAATTCTCATGTCTGTAATCCCAGCACTTTGGGAGGCCGAGGCGGGTGGATCACGAGGTCAAGAGATCGAGACCATCCTGGTCAACATGGTGAAACCCCGTCTCTACTAAAGTAATACAAAAAATTAGCTGGGCATGGTGGCGCGTTCCTGTAATCCCAGCTACTCAGGAGGCTGAGGCAGGAAAATTGCCTAAACCCAGGAGGCGCAGGTTGCGGTGAGCTGAGATTGCGCCATTGCACTCCAGCCTGGGTAACAAGAGCGAAACTCGGTCTCAAAAAAACAAAAAAACAAAAAAATTAACTGGGCATGGTGGTGGGTGCCTGTAGTCCCAGCTACTTGGGAGGCTGAGGCAGGAGAATTGCTTGAACCCGTAAGGCAGAGGTTGCAGTGAGCTGAGATTGTGCCACTGCACTCCAGCCTGGGTGACAGAGTGAGACTCTGTCTCAAAAAAGAAAAAAAAAGAATCTGATGAGGAGGCATCACTACGACTCTCAGGGAGCCCATGGATGACAGGGAGGACACAACTCTTTGGCTCCAGGAGCCTCACGTTTGATGACAGAGCCAGGCCCGTATGCCCCAGGAACCTCCCAGGGATTCCCCTTTGGGTAGAGGAGGTGTAGGTCTCAAGCCTGAGGGCTCCTCTTTGGGGCTGGAGGGAGACCAGGCCTCTGCCGCTGACATGCAGGTAGGCTGAGGCTACGGGAGGAGTGACTGACTCAGCTCTGGGGCTTAGCCTGAGACGGGGATGCCCCACCAGCCCAAGGTTCCCCTGCCCCTCTCAGGGAGAGGAGTAGCTAGACCCTAGGACTGTTAGCCACAGGTGCCTCCGGGGTCCTGAACATGCCAGCGGGTGGGCTGTGGGCACTAGGAGCAGTGTGGGTGGACTCTGGCTGGTGGGGCTCTACGAAGCTCAGCCCCTGCACGCTGGTCTCCTCCCTGACAGCTGGTAGGAGTGGTAGGGGCCTCTTGGCTGGGCAGGGCCAGCTGCGTTGGTAGCAAAAAGTACAGCATCCAGGTGGGAAAGCCACGAAGATCTCTCCTCCTTCCTGACTAATTAGAGGGTGGAAACTCTGCCTCCCCACTCCTGGGGGCATCAGGACAGTTGCCAGGGTGTGGCTGCCTGGGCGCCTACCTATGGCACTCCCAGGCCCACCCAGGGGATGGAAGCTAGAGAGGAACCTGACGTCTCAGCTGAGGACCCAGCTCCTGCTCTCTAAACCCACAGCCCTGACTTTCCCTTTGACCGTCTGTGTGACGTTTGTGGCTCTCTGGGCCTCTGTTTGCCTGCCTGTATAGTGGGAGGGTTGCTACCGATGGGGATGAGGAGGGTGTAATTAGACTCTGAGGTTTCAGAGTTGAAAGAGACCTGATGGGTAAGGGAGGAGAATGAGTAGGGGTCTGGGCCCCTGAGTCAGGCTGCCTTATAACCCCCCTGTGCCCAGAGGCTCTGTAAAGTGGAGCCATTGATAGTACTTACCTTGCAGGGTCGTTGTCCGATTATATGAGAAAATGTAAGAAAGGCACTGAATTCACTGCCAGGCATGTAATAAGTGTGCAAAAAAAAAAAAAAGAAAATCCCATGATGGACAGAGCATGTGGGGTCCATTTTACAGATGAGGTTACAGAGGTGATGGCGATTCCCCAGGTCCCTAGTGAGAGGTAGAATGGCGAGTCATGCGCTGGGGCTTTGGGCAGGGTGGGAGGTGGCCCGGATGGCCCAGGTGGGGCTGTCTGCAGCCTGCCCTGCTTCCCAGTGTCCGCCCAGCCCACCACCCACACTCAGTCCTTCTCCCCATGGCCCCCAGGTGACCTGGAGTACCAGATGTCCACCACAGCCAGAGCCAAGCGGGTGCGGGAGGCCATGTGCCCTGGCATGTCAGGCGAGGACAGCTCGTTGCTGCTGGCCACCCAGGTGGACGGGCAGGCCACCAACCTGCAGCGGCTGGCCGAGCCATCCCAGCTGCTCAAGTCGGCCATTGTGCATCTCATCAACTACCAGGACGACGCCGAGCTGGCCACCCGCGCCCTGCCCGAGCTCACCAAGCTGCTCAACGATGAGGACCCGGTCCGTCAGGGTCCCGGCGAGGGCGGGTGGGTGGGTGGGGCATTATAGGGCTGGAGGAGGTCTTGACCTGGGCCCCTCCTGTGTGTGAGGAGTCTGACTGGGGTCCTCCTTAGCGCTGTGGGAGGGTATCCCAGCCCCTCCTTAGTGCTCACTTCCCCGAACCTGCCTTTGCCCTCCAGGTAGTGGTGACCAAGGCAGCCATGATTGTGAACCAGCTGTCGAAGAAGGAAGCGTCGCGGCGGGCCCTGATGGGCTCTCCCCAGCTGGTGGCAGCTGTCGTGCGCACCATGCAGAACACCAGCGACCTGGACACGGCCCGCTGCACCACCAGCATCCTGCACAACCTCTCCCACCACCGGGAGGGGCTGCTCGCCATCTTCAAGTCGGGCGGCATCCCTGCTCTAGTCCGCATGCTCAGGTACGCATCCCTGCTCACTGCAGGAGCCTGAGACCCCCTCTCACGTGGGCCTCTCTCCTCCCTTCCCTGGGCTCCCATAAATACCCGCTGAGTACCTCCCATGTGCCAGGTAGAAGCACGCCCCATCCTGGTGCTCAGTGGCTCACAGCCCAGAGAGGAAGACAGGCATGTAAACAGCAGGTCAATGATCAGGATATGACAGGCTGTGGCAGAAGAGCATTGAGATTGCTCAGAGGTGGAATCGCTTAATGGCAGGGGATGGACAGATGAGTGGCATTTGGCTAGCGTAGAGGAAGGAAGAGTGTTCCAGGCAGAGGGAACAGCATATGCAAAGTCCCGAGCACACTTTATCTTTCCTGGCCTCCTACGAAATGTTCACTGGCCTCATTTCTTGATTTCTTTTTGAGATGAGGCCTCGCTCTGTCCGCCAAGCTGGAGTGCAGTGGCATGATCTCAGCTCACTGCAACCTCCACCTCCCGGGTTCTAACGATTCTCCTGTCTCAGTCTCCTGAGCAGCTGGGATTACAGGCTGTCTGCCACCATGCTCAGCAATTTTTTTTTTAGATGGAATCTCCCTCTGTTACCCAGGCTGGTGTGCAGTGGTGTGATCTTGGCTTACTGCAACCTCCGCCTCCTGGGTTCAAGTGATTCTCCTGCCTCAGCCTCCCAAGTAGCTGGGATTACAGGTGTGCACCGCCATACCCAGATAATTGTTTTGTATTTTTAGTAGAGACGGGGTGTCACCATATTGGTCAGGCTGGTCTCGAACTCCTGACCTTGTGATCCGCCCGCCTTGTCCTCCCAAAGTGCTGGGGTTACAGGTGGGAGCCATGATGCCTGTCTAATTTTTTGTATTTTTAGTAGAGACGGGGTTTCTCAGTGTTGTCCAGGCTGGTCTCAAAACTCCTAACCTCAGGTGATCCACATGCCTTGGCATCCCAAAGTGCTGGGATTACAGACATGAGCCACCATGCCCGGCCTCATTTCTCATCCCCATCCCAGGCTGGGAGCTCCCTGAGGGGAGATACTGATTTCACTCCCCTCTGGACACCTTGCAAGGCCTCTCTAATATGTGGCCTTCCATGTGGTAGTTACTTAGTAGGGATCTGTAGGGGACCTACTATGCACTCAGCACAGGACTGGGGGCTCAGAAGCAGGAGGAGTCATTGTCCCAATTGGGAGAAGAGAGGTGCTGTTTGCTTTATGCTTAAGAGCAGGGCAGGCTCAAGGAATGATGAGATTTTTGCAAAGGGATATTTCCAGACGGGTGTCAGTATGGGGGAGGCTACCTGGGGGAGGTGGAAGCCCATGCCAGGTTCATGTGTATGCCAGGGACATGTGGGGCCTCAGCATACTAACCCCTGCCCACCCCCCAGCTCCCCTGTGGAGTCGGTCCTGTTCTACGCCATCACCACGCTGCACAACCTGCTCCTGTACCAGGAGGGTGCCAAGATGGCGGTGCGCCTGGCCGATGGGCTGCAGAAGATGGTGCCCCTGCTCAACAAGAACAACCCCAAGTTCCTGGCCATCACCACCGACTGCCTGCAGCTCCTGGCCTACGGCAACCAGGAGAGCAAGGTGGGTCCCCCAGCCCTCCCGAGGCCGGAAGCCCACCCTCACGTCACCTTCCATCCTGCGCAGCCTCAGGCCGCTGCCTGCTTACTCCTTTTAGATGAGATATAGGTGCGGCTATGCATGCTCCATCATGCGACTGAATTGCTCGCAATTATTGTTTTGAGGATAAGGAAAAAAATCACTCATCCTCATACAGCCACTATTGTCATTGCAATGCGCTTCCTTAAGAGCTGTTCTGTGGGCATATTACAGATGTGTGCACATCCCTGTCACCATAACAATCTGCAACGTTGCATCTGTTTTCTGCCTGATTTTTTACTTTTTATTTTTTGAGATGGAATTTTGCTCTGTTGACCAGGCTGGAGTGCAGTGGTGTGATCTCAGGTCACTGCAACCTCTGCCTCCCAGGTTCAAGCGATTCTCTTGCCTCAGCCTCCTGAGTAGCTAGAATTATAGGCACCTGCCACCACACCCGGCTAATTCTGTATTTTTAGTTTGGATGAGTTTCTCCATGTTGGTCAGGCTGGTCTCCAACTCCCAATCTCTTTGCAAATATGCATTGATAAAAAGAAAAAAAAAAAAAAAAAAGCTCCCGATCTCAGGTGATCTACCTGCCTAGGCCTCCCAGGTCTCCCAGAGTGCTGTGATTGAAAGCATGAGCCACTATGCCCAACATTATTATTATTATTATTATCATTATTATTATTGTATTTTGAGACAAGGTCTCACTCTGTCACACAGGCTGGAGTGCAGTGGTGTAATCAGGGCTCACTGCTGACTTGACCTCTTGGGCTCAGATGATCCTCCCATCTCAGCCTCCCAAGTAGCTGGGACTTCAGGCACATGCCACCATGCCTATTTTGTTTTCTTTTTTCTTTTTTGAGATGGAGTCTTGCTCCATTGCCCAGGCTGGAGTGCAGTGGCGCAGTTTCAGCCCACTGCAACCTGCCTCCTGTGTTTAAGTGCTTCTCCTGCCTCAGCCTCCCGAGTAGCTATGATTTAAGGCACGTACCACCACACCCAGCTAATTTTTGAATTTTTAGTAGAGATGGGGTTTCACCATGTTGTCCAGGCTGGTCTTAAATTCCTGACCTTGTGATCCACCCACCTCGGCCTCCCAAAGTGCTGGGATTACAGGCGTGAGCTATCACACCCGACCCCTGGCTTATTTTTTGTAGAGATGGGGTTTCTCCATGTTGCCCAGGCTGGTCTCAAATGCCTGGGCTCAAGTGATCTGCCCGCCTGGGCCTCCCAAATCGCCAGGATTACAAGTGTGAGCCACTGTGCCTGGCCTGGCCTGTATGATGTGTATGTTTTTGTTTTTGTTTTTTTGAGACCGAGTTTCACTCTTGTTGCCCAGGCTTGAGTGCAATGGTGCGATCTCGGCTCACCACAACCTCCGCCTCCCAGGTTCAAGCGATTCTCATGCTTCAGCCTCCTGAGTAGCTGGGACTACAGGCATGCACCACCATGCCTGGCTAATTTTGTATTAGTAGAGACAGGGTTTCACCATGTTGGCCAGGCTGGTCTCGATCTCCTGACCTTGTGATCTGCCCACCTTGGCCTCCCAAAGTGCTGGGATTACAGGTGTGAGCCATGGCGCCCAGTCCCAACCTTGATAAACAATGCTGTAATGACCGTCTTTGGGCATATGGCCTTTGTGAAAGAGTGGAAACAATTCTCATCAATGGGGTTAAAGATTTTTAACACTTCTAGGCTTTTACCCAAATGGCGAGATTGATTTCCAGAAGGACTGGACTAATTTCCAGTGCTATAACTGGTAATGTGTATGCATACAGTTTTGCCACATCCTTGTCAGCACTGGGTATTATCCTTTTTTCCAAAATGTTGGCTTATGTAACAGTCATGAAACTATTGGGGCGGGTTGGTGGCTCACACCTGTAATCCCAGGTGTGAGCAAAACCATGGTGGCTCACACCTGTAATCCCAGCACTTTGGGAGGCCAAGGCGGGTGAATTGCCTGAGGTTAGGAGTTTGAAACCAGCCTGGCCAACATAATGAAACCCTGTCTTTACTAAAAATACAAAAATTAGCTGGCCATGGTGGCACACACCTATAATCCCAGTTACTTGGAAGACTGAGACATGAGAGTTGCTTGAACCCAGGAGGCAGAGGTTGCAGTGAGCTGAGATTGCGCCACTGCACTCCAGCCTGGGCAACAGAGGGAGATGCTATCTCAAAAAAACAAAAACAAAAGCAAAAAAAACTATTTGGGTGTTTGGCTGGGTGTGGTGGCCAACACCTGTTATCCCAGCACTTTGGGATGCCAAGGTGAGAGGATCACTTGCGGCTAGGAGATCAAGACTAACCTGGGCAATATAGCGAGACCCCCCCATCTTTATAAAAAGAAAAAAATACAGCTGGATGCAGTGGCTCACACCTGCAATCACAGTACTTTGGGAGGCCAAGGCAGATGGATCGCCTGCGGTTGGAAGTTCAAGGCTAGCTTGAGCAACATGGAGAAACCCCGTCTCTACTAATAATACAAAATTAGCTGGGCATGGTGGCTCATGCCTGTAATCCCAGCTACTCGGGAGGCTGAGGCAGGAGAATCACTTGAACCTGGAGGCGGAGGTTGCGGTGAGCCGAGATTGTGCCATTGCACTCCAGCCTGGGCAACAAGAACGAAACTCAGTCTCAAAAAAAAAAAAAAGAAAAAGAAAAAGAAAAAAATACATTAAAAGAAAAAAAACGAACTGTTCGTGCTTTAGCTGAAGCGCAGTAATGACAGCTCTGTAGTAATGACGGCTCTGTCTCCTGCCTCGCCCTTCCTTGTTCCCAGTCATATTCCCTGTCCATCTCACACTCATCCCCTCTTCGCCCACAGCTGATCATCCTGGCCAATAGTGGGCCCCAGGCCCTCGTGCAGATCATGCGTAACTACAGTTATGAGAAGCTGCTCTGGACCACCAGTCGCGTGCTCAAGGTGCTGTCTGTGTGTCCCAGCAATAAGCCTGCCATTGTCGAGGCCGGTGAGTGTGATGGCCTTGAGGGCGGCTGGTGGGGGGGCTCTGCCCAGCTGCCAGGCTCAATCAGCCATGCTTCCCCGTGGCTGATGGAACCCCTATCCCCGCCCCAGGTGGGATGCAGGCCCTGGGCAAGCACCTGACCAGCAACAGCCCCCGCCTGGTGCAGAACTGCCTGTGGACCCTGCGCAACCTCTCGGACGTGGCCACCAAGCAGGTGAGGGAGGTGTCTGGGCCTGGGGTTGACTCTTCAGCTGCCCCATCCAGCCTCCTGTCTGGGTATCCGATCTTAGGTACTGTGGGGGGACTGGGGGCTCTAATTCTCTCTTTCTTGTGGCTGAGGCTATAGAAATGCCTTGAAGACCGTCATCTTCAAGCTGGGGTTTTTCTATCCCGCTACAAGGCCCATGTGTCTCTCTGGGAGAAGTGAGATGTCTGAGTTAGTGATTTTCCTGGAAGTGGATTAGGCTCAGGGCCCCAGGGTGGTGGAGCAGTAGTGAGGATGCAGAAAAGTGAGAAGCGATTAGACATGGCTCAGCTGGGTCACTGAAGGGTGCGGCCCCCTCAACAATTGCCTCCTGGTCTTGAGGCCTTTCTTGGCCACCATACTTTGGACCGAGGATGGTTCTTCCTGGGTCTCAGGGCCCCAGGGAGAGGCTGATGAGGTGGAGGGAAGAGCCTGGGGCTTAGAGCCAGGCCTGGGTTCAGATCCAGCCACTAGCTGTGTGTCTGTGGGCAAGTTCCCCAACCTCTCTGAGCCTCATTGCCTCATTTGCAGCATGGGATAGTAACATCCTTTCACAGGGTGTGGCGGGTCATAGGGATGAAAGTTCCTGGGGACACACAGGCAGGACTGACCCTTTGAGCTCATCCTGCTCCCCTCGGACATATTTGAGAAGGCACCCTGGAGTTGGTTGCTCCCTGACTCCCCCTTCCCTTCCTTCCCTGCAGGAGGGCCTGGAGAGCGTGCTGAAGATTCTGGTGAATCAGCTGAGCGTGGATGACGTCAACGTGCTCACCTGTGCCACGGGCACGCTGTCCAACCTCACATGCAACAACAGCAAGAACAAGACGCTGGTGACGCAGAACAGCGGAGTGGAGGCTCTCATCCACGCGATCCTGCGCGCGGGTGACAAGGACGACATCACGGAGCCTGCCGTCTGCGCCCTGCGCCATCTCACTAGCCGCCACCCCGAGGCCGAGATGGCCCAGAACTCTGTGCGTCTCAACTATGGCATCCCGGCCATCGTGAAGCTGCTCAACCAGCCCAACCAGTGGCCGCTGGTCAAGGTACTGCGGTTAGGCGCTGGGAAGGCCCTGCGGCAGGCGTAGGCGCTGTGTCGGCATCGGCAAAGCTGCAGTAGCAGAGAAGCCCCAAATACAGTGGCTCGAATAAGAGAGAAGTTTATTTCTCTCTCGTGTAACAGTTTAGACCTCAACAATGGCTCTGCCCCAAAATTCCAGATTCCTTCTGTCTTGTAGCTCCACTATCCCCTAGGGCAGAGCTCAGAGTTCAAAATGTAACTGAATACCCCGGGCGGTTTCATTAAACTGCGGGTTCCAGGGCCAGGCACAGTGGCTCACGCCTGTAATCCCAACACTTTGGGAGGCCAAGGTAGGAGGATTGCTTGAGGCCAGGAATTTGAGACCAGCCTAACAACGTAGCAAGACCTGTCTCAACAACAACAACAACAAAATTTTTTTGTTTTGTTTTTTGAGACAGAGTGTTTGCTCTTGTTGCCCAGGCTGGAGTTCAGTGGTGCAATCTTGGCTCACTGCAACCTCTGCCTCCCAGGTTCAAGAGAATTCTCCTGCCTCAGCCTCCGGAGTAGCTGGGATCACAGGTGTGCACCACCATGCCCGGCTAATTTTGTATTTTTAGTAGAGATGGGGTTTCTTCATGTCGGTCAGGCTGGTCTCGAACTCCCAACTTCAGGTGATCCGCCTGCCTCGGCCTCTCAAAGTGCTGGGATAACAGGCGTGAACCACCGCACCCGGCCAACAACAACAAAAATTAGCCAGGCGTGGTGGTGCACGCCTGTAGTCACAGCTCCTGGGGAGGCTCAGGTAGGAGGATCGCTTGAGCACAGGAGTTGGAGGTTACAGTGAGCTATGATTGCATCAGTGCACTCCAGCCTGGGTGACAGAGCAAAAACCCATCATTTAAAAGAAAAACAGGAGGCTGGGTGCTGTGGCTCACATCTGTAGTTCTAGCACTTTGGGAGGCAAAGGGGAAGGCGAAAGGGTCACTTGAGGCCAGGAGTTTGAGACCATCCTGGGTAGTAACATAGTGAGACACTCACCTCTTATAAAAAAATTGAAAAGGCGGCCAGATTCGGTGGCTCAGACCTGTAATCCCAGCACTTTGAGAGGCCAAGGTGGATGGATCACCTGAGGTCAGGAGTTTGAGACCAGCCTGACCAACACGGAGAAACCCTGTCTCTACTAAAAATAGAAAATTAGCTGGGCCTGGTGGTACATGCCTGTAATCCCAGGTACTCAGGAGGCTGAGGCAGGAGAATTGCTTGAACCCAGGAGGCAGAGATTTCAGGGAGGTGGAGGTTTCAGTGAGCCGAAATCTCACCATTGTACTCCAGCCTGGCCAACAAGAGCAAAACTCCATCTAAAAAAAAAATTGAAAAAAAATCCAAACAAACAAACAATCTCTCTCTCTCTCTCTCTGACACACACACACACACACACACACACACACACGGACACTGCAGGTCCCAATTCAGCAGACCTGCTATAAGAGCAAAACTCCATCTCAAAAAAAAAAAAAAAAGAATTAGCTGTGAGCACCCCAGATCCTGTGGAATAAGTGACATGGCTGGGGTGGTCTCATTCTCTGGAGATCTTCCAGTATGACTGTGTCTGTCCTCGGGGAAAGGTGAAGGAGGGAGGGGATACCCGAAGCTGGGAAGCTTGGGATCCTTCAGATGTCCAAGAAGTGCCCCTGATCGCTGCCCCTTTTTTTTGCCAGGCAACCATCGGCTTGATCAGGAATCTGGCCCTGTGCCCAGCCAACCATGCCCCCCTGCAGGAGGCAGCGGTCATCCCCCGCCTCGTCCAGCTGCTGGTCAAGGCCCACCAGGATGCCCAGCGCCATGTGGCTGCAGGCACACAGCAGCCCTACACGGTATGTGAGCTGTTAGTGCCTGTGACAGCCTTCCTGGGAGGTCAGGGTATTCTCTGGGTGTGTGTGTGTGAATGGGGACGTCAGTTGCAAGGGATGCCAATTCCAAGCACCTGTGAAGTTGATTCAGCTGTCAGGGTCGGGAGGAGTTGTCACCACGTTCAAGGCACCTGTCCCATGCCCCCTGCCTGTCCATGTAGGACGGTGTGAGGATGGAGGAGATTGTGGAGGGCTGCACCGGAGCCCTGCACATCCTTGCCCGGGACCCCATGAACCGCATGGAGATCTTCCGGCTCAACACCATCCCCCTGTTTGTGCAGGTGAGTCTGGGGCAGGTGGGCAGGAGAGGTTCCCCCACCACTGCTTAGAGGGCAAGGTCCCAGATTTGGGAAGCCTGGACCAGGCATCCAGAGGTCTTCGGAGGAGTTTGGAGGAAAGTGGACATACCAGGATTGACTACTTAGCAACCCCCTGGATGGGCATGACTCTCTAAGCATCAAAGCAAGGAAAGAGATCACAAATGGAAGAAAAAAACTCTTGAGATTCAGTCACATAAACATGAAAAACATCTGTATTTCAGAAAGAACCTTAAAAAAGCATTTTAAAAAATTAGCAAACTGGGAGAATATGTGCAAATACCATGACGGACAAGCTTTTAGGCTGGGTGCGGTGGCTCACGCCTGTAATCCCAGCACTTTGGGAGGCCAAGGCAGGCGGATCACAAGGTCAGGAGTTTGAGACCAGCCTGGCCAACATGGTGAAAACCTGTCTCTACCAAAAATACAAAAAATTAGCTGGGCATGGTGGCAGGTTCCTGCAATCCCAGCTACTTGGGAGGCTGAGGAAGGAGAATCACTTGAACCCGGGAGGTGGAGGTTGCAGTGAGCTGAGATCGTGCCATTGCACTCCAGCCTGGGCAACAAGGGTGAAACTGTGTCTCACAAAAAAAGAGTTTAACATCTTTCATGTCATTGAGGTCATTGACACTAGATTCCAATGGTTAGATGAGGCAGAGTCATGGGTAATTTGAAGGTAGCCCATGAACAATGCTCAGCCCAGTTAAAGCAATAACACCCCATGGTGAGGGCCCATGTCCCACTATGGAAGTGCTACAGGGTGGAGGTGGGCAGGGCTGTGGGGTGTGTTGTCCGGCCTGCCTCATCCCTTTCCACTGCTCCCTTGCTTCCCGCATCCCCTGTCCCCAGCTCCTGTACTCGTCGGTGGAGAACATCCAGCGCGTGGCTGCCGGGGTGCTGTGTGAGCTGGCCCAGGACAAAGAGGCGGCGGACGCCATTGATGCAGAGGGGGCCTCGGCCCCACTCATGGAATTGCTGCACTCCCGCAACGAGGGCACTGGTGAGCTGGGGGAAGGCAGGAGACTGGGTCCCCCTCCCCCAGCCATGATGGAGGCCGGCAGCTGTCTGACCTGGCTTTTCCTCTCCTCTCTGCTCAGCCACCTATGCTGCTGCCGTCCTGTTCCGCATCTCCGAGGACAAGAACCCAGACTACCGGAAGCGTGTGTCGGTGGAGCTCACCAACTCCCTCTTCAAGCATGACCCAGCTGCCTGGGAGGCTGTGAGTATCCTAGGTTGTTCCGGCTGGGAGGCTGTGAGCATCCTAGGTTGTTCTGGCTGAGAGGCTGTGAGCATCCTAGGTTGTTCTGGCTGAGAGGCTGTGAGCATCCTAGATTGTTCTGTCTGGGAGGCTGTGAGCATCCTAGGTTGTTCTGGCTGAGAGGCTGGGAGTATTTTAGATTATTCTGGCTGGGAGGCTGGGAGTATCCTAGATTGTTCTGGCTGGGAGGCTGGGAGTATCTTAGGTTGTTCTGGCTGGGAGGCTGTGAGCATCCTAGGTTGTTCTGGCTGGGAGGCTGGGAGTATCCTAGGTTGTTCTGGCTGAGAGGCTGTGAGCATCCTAGATTGTTCTGGCTGAGAGGCTGGGAGTATCTTAGGTTGTTCTGGCTGGGAGGATGGGAGTATCTTAGGTTGTTCTGGCTGGGAGGCTGGGAGTATCTTAGATTATTCTGGCTGGGAGGCTGGGAGCATCCTAGGTTGTTCTGGCTGGGAGGCTGGGAGTATCTTAGATTATTCTGGCTGGGAGGCTGTGAGCATCCTAGGTTGTTCTGCCTGGGAGGCTGGGAGTATCCTAGATTGTTCTGGCTGGGAGGCTAGGAGTATCCTAGGTTGTTCTGGCTGGGAGGCTGGGAGTATCTTAGATTATTCTGGCTGGGAGGCTGGGAGCATCCTAGGTTGTTCTGGCTGGGAGGCTGGGAGTATCTTAGATTATTCTGGCTGGGAGGCTGGGAGCATCCTAGGTTGTTCTGGCTGAGAGGCTGGGAGTATCTTAGATTATTCTGGCTGGGAGGCTGGGAGTATCCTAGATTGTTCTGGCTGGGAGGCTGGGAGCATCCTAGGTTTTTCTGGCTGGGAGGCTGTGAGCATCCTAGGTTGTTCTGTCTGGGAGGCTGGGAGTATCCTAGATTGTTCTGGCTGAGAGGCTGTGAGCATCCTAGATTGTTCTGGCTGAGAGGCTGGGAGTATCTTAGGTTGTTCTGGCTAGGAGGCTGTGAGCATCCTAGGTTGTTCTGGCTGGGAGGCTGGGAGTATCTTAGATTATTCTGGCTGGGAGGCTGTGAGCATCCTAGGTTGTTCTGCCTGGGAGGCTGGGAGTATCCTAGATTGTTCTGGCTGGGAGGCTAGGAGTATCCTAGGTTGTTCTGTCTGGGAGGCTGGGAGTATCCTAGATTGTTCTGGCTGGGAGGCTGTGAGCATCCTAGATTTTTCTGGCTGAGAGGCTGGGAGTATTTTAGATTATTCTGGCTGGGAGGCTGGGAGCATCCTAGATTGTTCTGGCTGGGAGGCTGGGAGTATCCTAGGTTGTTCTGGCTGGGAGACTGGGAGTATCTTAGATTATTCTGGCTGGGAGGCTGGGAGTATCCTAGGCTGTTCTGCCTGAGGCTGGGAGTATTCTAGGTTGTTCTGGCTGGGAGGCTGGGAGCATCCTAGGCTGTTCTGCCTGAGGCTGGGAGTATCCTAGGCTGGACTGCAGTAGATGATTGTGCAAGTTGTATACTGCCCAAGGGCAACACTTTTAGAGGGGCTTCTACTCCTGTCAACTTTCTAGATCTTTATTTTGTAATTGATCATTTATAACAATTCCTAGCAGATGGAAGTAGGGTGAACCATATATCCACAAAATGCCAATTTTTATTTTGCCCAAATGAGTATACAGTGTTTGAGGAGGGGGTGCCTTTTCCTAATTTGTGTGGAGGTGCTGGATAGGCTATGGGCGGTCTTTTCTTGAGTCCTCTGCCTCCTCACCTCCTCCCCTGAGCTGCTCTAGTCTGGCAGGAGCCCCCACACCATGAATGGGGAGCCCTCCTCCCTCTGGAGCACTGAGGACATGAGTACATCAGGGGACTAGGTGATCCCATTTCATCATGCTCTATTCCTCCAAGGGCTCTGTTTTCTCTGGCCCCCTCTTTTATTTATTATTTATTTTTTTACTTTTTTTCGAGATGGAGTCTCACTCCTGTTGCCCAGGCTGGAGTGCAGTGGCACAATCTCAGCTCACCGCAACCTCCGCCTCCCGGGTTAAAGCGATTCTCCTTCCTCAGCCTCCTGAGTAGCTGGGACTACAGGCATGCGCCACCATGCCCAGCTAATTTTTTTGTATTTTTAGTAGAGACAGGGTGTCACCATGTTGGTCAGGCTGGTCTGGAACTCCTGACCTCAAGTGATCTGCCCGTCTTGGCCTCTCAAAGTGCTGGGATTACAGCCGTGAGGTACGGCGCCCAGCCCCACCCCCTTTTTTACAAGCATCTCTCCCTCCCGCTAAGCTGAGATCCAGCCAGAGCCTACATTTTCAAACCTCTCCACTCACGTTTCTCTCTCCTTTAGGCCCAGAGCATGATCCCCATCAATGAGCCCTATGGAGATGGTAAGTGTGCGCTGGGCTTTTCAGGACCCTGGAGAGCCTGGGCAGCTGTGTGTGGGTGTGAGGGGGCAACATTATGTCTCTAGGGCCAGAGGACCGGTGGCAACTGCTATGTGGCGTCCACATGCACCCCTGTCTAGATGCCCTGTGTGGGGTTTGGGAAGGGGCTCAGGCCCACCTCGGTGGGCATGGGGGGAGGAGGTGGGTGAGGGCTGGGCAGAATGCCCCCTGCAGAGCGGCTGGCAGACGCTTGGACAGAGCTCCACTTTTCGTCCCCAGACATGGATGCCACCTACCGTCCCATGTACTCCAGCGATGTGCCCCTTGACCCCCTGGACATGCACTTGGACATGGATGGAGACTACCCCATCGACACCTACAGCGATGGCCTCAGGCCCCCGTACCCCCCTGCAGACCACACGCTGGCCTAGGCGGCTTGGCCCCAGTACGGCCCCCTGTCTTCAGGCTTTTCCTCCTCTCTAGAACCTCCTTCTGTTGGAGGCCCTCCTGTCTCCCCACTAAAACCCGAGCTCCTTTTTTGGGGGAAACTTTGCTGCTGAGCTTCCCCAAGTGAGGCGTGCCCCAGCCTGCCTTCTTGTGTCTTTGGCGGGGGTGGGGAGTCCTGTTCCTGCTGGCCCCTTCTGGGGGTGGTGGGCAGGTGACACGGAGTGGCATGAACTTCTGGGGAGACAGATCCACCGAGCCCCTGACCCCTGTCTGTCCTCCTCTCCCAACAGGTGCAGTTCCTCATCTGAGAGGCTCTCCATGCAGGCGATTGGGGCGAGACAGAAAAGTGCCTGAGCTGGGGAAGCCGGGGTGCCACTTCCTGCTGCTCCCTGCGCCTCCAGAGGTCCTCCGTAGGGTCTTTCTTGGGATTGTGTTCTGCTCATGCTTTTCTGTCCTGGGTATGGGTCCAGGGCCTGACACCCCCTCCCCGCCCCCGTGGCCCTGGCCACTAAAGCTTCAGACTCAAGCACCCACTGTGTTTTCCCCCAGCCATGCTCCCCACGCCAGCCTCCCTGTCTCCAGCTGCCTGGGCCCGGAAGGACTTTGGTTTCTCTTCTGGGTCTGATTTTTCTCACCAAACTCCGCAAACCAACTGCCCTAAGCCCCCAGGGTCTCCAGGATCCAGATTCAAGACCCAAACCCCCGAAATCCAAAGGTTCTCTTGAAAAGTTCAGGGACCATCCAGGGGAGATGGAGAGGAGATACGGAGTGAGTCACCCGCTCCAGGAGACGCGGCTTCTCTCTCCAGGATGCTTAGTTGGCTTTGCCCACCCCTCACTCCCCGGGGAGCTCTGGGGACAGCTCCCTCACACCCCGGTCCCACCCACACAGCTGCCCTAGCTGGCCCCGAGAAGTGCTCTTGGCTGACCCCTCTGGTGTGCGGTGAGGGGCTTTCTCTTCCCCTTCCTGTTTCAGACCCCCCCATCTCCTGCACATGGTGTAGGGGGCCGGGGGAGGTCCCAGCAGAGAGTTTTATTATTATTGCTTTATGTTTTTGGTTATTGGTTTTTTTGTATAGACCAAAGCAAAGAAAATAAAAATAACACAGATGCGTTGGAGGCTGTTGAGGGGAGTGGGATGGGGAAGTTGAGGCTGGGTCCTGCGGGTCCTCAGGGCTGCCTGGCATGTGGGAAGGACTAGAAGAGGCGAGTTGGGGAGCCAGGAGGGTTGGAGGAGCCAGAGTGGATTTAACCTGATAATGCGCTTGTAGGACGAGGAGGGGAAAGAGGGAAATGGGGTTGAGCCTCCCACTTCAGGGAGGCCAGCCTGGTTCCTCTTTTTTTTTTTTTTTTGAGATAAAGTTTCACTCTTGTTGCCCAGGTTGGAGTGCAATGGCGCTGTCTCGGTGAGCGCAACCTCCCGGGTTCAAATGATTCTCCTGCCTCAGCCTCCTGAGTAGCTGGGATTGCAGGCATGTGCCACCATGCCCAACTAGTTTCCTTGTATTTTTAGTAGAGATGGGGTTTCTCCATGTTGGTCAGGTTGGTCTTGAATGTCTGACCTCAGGTGACCCGCCTGCCTTGGCCTCCCAAAGTGCTGGGATGACAGGCATGAGCCACTGTGCCTGGCCTTGTTCTTTCAAACAGGCAAGCTTCTGGCTGGCTTTCCTCCCATCTGGCCTTAATGTGAATATGGCAGATGTCCCCCTTGCTTAACGCTTAAGGCTTATGGGTTGGAGTCCAGGCCCCTTGTTGGTCAGCCGTGGGCACACCCCGGTGCCTTCCCACCTCCCCTGTCTTTCCCCCACTACCTACTCTGCCCTCAGCCGTGCCCATGACAGCCAGCATGCCCCTCCTGTTCTTTGTCCATGCTGTTCTGCTGTCTGTGTGCCTCTACTGTTCAACTGCCGGGATCAGCTCAGACCTGACTCCAGGAACACCTGCTCCCCAACCTCTGCCCCGAGTCAGGATGAGCGGGTGCCTCTCCTGCTGTGCTCCACGATGCCCCATGCACACCGTTATTTTACCCATTACATTGGTCTGTCCTTCAGCTCATGTGACAGTTCCCCCGCCCACAACCCCAAATTCTCCTTTCTGAACGCACCTAGCAAACCTGAGAACATGCGGTGCCTGTGCGCCTGCCCTGGCAGGGCCCGATGCCTGCTTTCTGTGCCCACCTGGAGCTCAGGGCAGTGGAGGGAGGCCACGGCCTTATTCACAGAGGATTAGTGGGATGTGGGGCTGGGGCTGGAGGCAGGGGTGCCTCCAATATGGGGGTGGCTGTAAGGTCCAGACATGAAGGGATGAGACAGTCCTGAGCTCTGACCAGAGCCAGGGGAGCAGGGCAGAGGACAGAGTTTTCAGAGCTCCAGAGGATCTCAAAATCTTTTAACAATGCCCCCCGACTTTTTTGAGATGGAGTTTCGCTCTTGTCTCTCAGGCTGGAGTGTAATGGCATGATCTTGGCTCACTGCAACCTCCGCCTCCTGGGTTCAAGTGATTCTCTTGCCTCAGCTTCCCCAATAGCTGGGGATACAGGCGCACACCATGCCCAGCTAATTTTTGTTTGTTTAGTAGAGATGGAGTTTTGCCATGTTGGCCAGGCTGGTCTTGAACTCCTGACCTCAGGTGATCTGCCTGCCTCAGCCTCTGAAAGTGCTAGGATTACAGACATGAGTTGCTGTGCCTGACGGTAAATTATTTTTAAGGCTTGTTTTAATAACTTGTCATTCAGTGTGGCACAGGCGTGAGCTACCACACCCAGCCAATGGAACCCTTTGTATGTGCTCCGTGTTCCGGACTCTGGCAGGAAACACTAGAATTGGGTGACTTGAGGAGAGTGTGGTAAGGGAACAGTTTGCAAAGGTTTGGGCAGGTATAGGAAAGAGCAAGGGAGAGGACAGGGTGCCAGGCTATTTATAGCAATATCACCTCTGGCCTGAGCCTGGGAGGAGCGGGAGTGCTCCCTGGGACAAGATCCTGTGGATGAGGCTTCCTGACAAGGGGAGGCTGTGACCTCACCCCCCTGTACCAGAGCTCCCTATGGGCCCCGCCCAAGCAGAAACCAGAGCCCATCTCCCAGCGTAGAGTGGAGAGAAGATCTGGAGAAGCCAGTGAAGATAGATAACCACCACACTAACACCATTTTCTCCACCCCAGCTTTCCAAAAGAGGGCTAGAGGCAGCCTACAGAAAAGGACTCATCTCTCAAGCCTCATGACAGGTGGTGAGGACAAGGGAAAGGAGACAGCTAAGTCCCTATGCTAAGGGGCAGTGCTAGATTGTAGGCTCTCAGCGTCCTGGCAGCCTGGCCAAAATGGGAAACTTAAGGCCAGTTAATTTCAATGCAGCGAGTTGGCCACTTCAGTTTTCATGGAGGAACTATCTGAGTCTTGCAAACTTGAGAAAGTCAGTTCGCTTCCCTGAACATCAGTTTCCTCACCTGTAAAATGAGGATGAGGCCAGGTGCTGTGGCTCATGCCTGTAATCCCAGCACTTTGGGAGGCCAAGGCGGGCGGATCACTTGAGGTTAGGAGTTCGAGACCAGCCTGATCAACAGGTGAAACCCCCATCTCTACTAAAAAAAATACAAAAAATTAGCTGGGTGTGGTGGTGTGTGCCTATAATCCCAGCTGCTCAGGAGGCTGAGGCAGGAGAATTGCTTGAACCCAGAAGGTGGAGGTTGCAGTGAGCTGAGATTGCACCACTGCACTCCAGCCTGGGCAATAAGAGTGAGACTCCATCTCAAAAAAAAAAAAAATTGTGGAATGAGAAGACTGAGGAAGAAAAAAAAAATGAGGATGATGTCTTCTTCATCTACCTAATGTGAGGATGAAATGAGAAAGTAGGGCTGGGCGCGGTGGCTCACGCCTGTAATCCCAGCACTTTGGGAGGCCGAGGCGGGTGGATCACGAGGTCAAGAGAGCGAGACCATCCTGGTCAACATGGTGACACCCCGTCGCTACTAAAAAAATACAAAAAAAATTAGCTGGGCATGGTGGTGCATGCCTGTAATCCCAGCTACTCAGGAGGCTGAGGCAGGAGAATTGCCTGAACCCAGGAGGCGGAGGTTGGGGTGAGCCGAGATCGCGTCATTGCACTCCAGCCTGGGTAACAAGAGCGAAACTCTGTCTCAAAAAAAAAAAAAAAACAGAGAGACAGTACAGGGGTTCCAGGTGGGCAGAACTGGGGAAAGGGCAATGGGCAATTTCCTGGAAAGTTTTTGCCTTTTTGATTTTCAGAAGGGATATCCATCCTGGGGACTTATCTGGATCTTGGCCTGAGATATGTCACATGCCCATCCTTTGCTGCAAAGAGAGCTGGGAAATGGAGAGTATTTTAACTGCACACAGTGCCCCCTCGATAAGAATCAGAGGTTTTTCCTTTGTTTCATTTTTAAGAGAGAGGGTCTTGGCTGGGCACGGTGGCTCACACCTGTAATCCCAACACTTTGGGAGGCTGAAGAGGGCAGATCATCTGAGGTCGGGATTTCAAGACCAGCCTGACCAACATGGACAAACCCTGTCCCTACTAAAAATACAAAATTAGATGGGCATGGTGGCACATGCCTGTAATCCTAGCTACTTGGGAGCCTGAGGCAGGATAGTTACTTGAACCTGGGAGGCAGAGGTTGCAGTGAGCCGAGATCATGCCATTGCACTCTAGTCTAGGTAACAAGAGCGAAACTCTATCTCAAAAAAAAAAAAAAAAAAAAAAAAGACAGAGTCTTGCTCTGTCGTCCAGGCTGGAATGCAGTGGCATGATCACAGTTCACTGCAGCCTCAAACTCCTGGATTCAAGTGATCCTCCTGCCTGAGCCTCATGCGTAATTGGGACTACAGACTATAGGTACATATCACAATGCCTGGTTAATTACAAAAAAAGATTTGTAAAGATGGAGTCTTAGTATGTTGGCCAGGCTTGCCTTGAACTCACAGCCTCTAGCAATACTCCCACCTTGGCCTCCCAAGGTTCTGGGATTATAGGTGTGACCTGATGCACCTGGCATAAGACTCCGTGTTCTGACAGTAGGAAAGATAAATATGGATAAGGCATTGGGGACATCACCACGGGCATCTGCCACAGCTAGGAACGAGTCTCCTCAGACTAACCTTGCCTCTTTTTCAGTAGGCTTGGTCAGGGAGGCGGCAGGATAGCTCTGAGTCTCTGGGTTTCAGTAAGACCAGAGGGGAAATGCAGGCTTCGGTGATGTGAGCTGGCTTAGTGGAGCAACCATCCCCAGGGAGCAGCAGACGTGGCCCTGTCCATCTGGAGAAAGCTCTCTATCTGCCCTCAGCCAAGGTCAACATTTCTATGTCGGAATCTACAATACCAGTGGAGACAGGGCTAGAACTATCAAAAAGGCAGGTGCCACACTGAATGACAAGTTAGTAAAATAGTCAAAAATAATTTATCAGTTGTGAAACTAAAACTGCTCTTAAAAATTGTGCTAATCCAGGTGTGGTGGCATGGCCTTATAGTCCCAGCTACTTGGGAGGCTGAGGTGGGAGGATCACTTCAGTCTGAGAATCTGAGACCAGCCTGGGAAACATAGTGAGACCTTGCTCACAAAGAAACAAAAAAGCGTCAATTTTAAAATAGTTACTCAAAAATAAATAAGTCATTAAAGTCAAACCAGCAAAAAATTAAAACATGTACACAACCTCATCCCAGAAAGCACGTCACTTGATTTAGAAGAGGACCATTGGTGGGTGCGGTGGCTCGTGCCTATAATCCCAGCACTTTGGGAGGCCAAGGTGGGTGGATCACCTGAGGTCAGGAGTTTGAGACCAGCACGGACATGGTGAAACCCCATCTCTACTACAAATACAAAAATTTGGGCATGGTGGTGCACACCTGTAGTCCCAGCTACTCTGGAGGCTGAGGCAGGAGAATCACTTGAACCCGGGAGGCAGAGGTTGCAGTGAGCCGAGATTGTGCCACTGCAGGACAGAGCAAGATTCTGTCTCAAAAAAAAAGGAAAAAGAGAAAAAACAACCAGCCTGAGCAGTAGAGTGAGAGCTTGTCTCTACAAAAAATTTTTTAAAAAAATTAGCCCAGCATGGATGGCACCTATGGTCCCAGCTACTCTGAGGCTGAGATGAAGGGATTGCTGAAGCCCAGGAGGTCAAGGATGTAGTGGGCTTTTCTGGTTTGGTTTGTTTTTTTTCATTCTTTGAGAAGCTGTGAATGACATGTAGTGAGCTTTGATCGCTCTGCACTCCAGCCTGGGTGACAGAGCAAGACCCTGTCTCAGGCTGCATGCGGTAGCTTACGCCTGTTATCCCAGCATTTTGGGCAGCCGAGGTGGGAGGATCACCTGAGGTCAGGAGTTCGAGACCAGCCTGACCAACATGGAGAAATCCCATCTCTACTAAATATAAAAAGACCCTGTCTCAAAAAAAAAAAAAAAAAGATAATTAAAAAAACAAATTTAATAATAAGTACTCCTGACCTCAAGTGATCGGCCTCAGCCTCCCAAAGTGCTGTGATTACAGGCGTGAGCCACCGCACCTGGCTGAAATAATGGTTTTGTTTGTTTTTGAGACAGAGTCTCATTCCGTCACCCAGGCTGGACTGCAGTGGCACAATCTCAATTCACTGCAACCTCTGCCTCCTGGGTTCAAGCGATTCTTGTGCCTCAGTCTACTGAGTAGCTGGAATTATGGGTGCACGCTACCATGCCTGGCTAATTTTTATAGTTTTAGTAGAAACGGAGTTTCACCATGTTGGCCAGGCTGGTCTCAAATTCCTGACCTCAAATGATCTGCCTGCCTCAGCCGCCCGAAGTGTTAGGATTACAGGCGTGAACCACCACACCTGGCCAGAAATAATGTTTAATCTGGGCACCCCATGCCGGTCAAGTTGACACATAAAATTAACCATGGCACCTACTTCATATTGATAGAAGTATCACGTCTCCCAAGGAAAGCCATGGGCACGGCCTTGGCTAGATTCCTTGGTCATTCATTCATTTTTTTCACCAAATGTGTCCCTAGGGCTGCTCTTTGCCAGCCTTGGTTCAAGGTCCTGGGAATAGAGATGTCCAACATTCTTGTCTTCCAGTGAGGAAAACCACAGAAGAGTGTGAGAATGAGCATTGAGCTCGGAGTCTGGGCACTGGAGGCGGGAGGGTCATTCCAATCCAGGAAGAGGGAGTGAGTGAGATTTGGGGAGGAGGTGTTTGCTGGGCCCCAGGGAAGGCACTGGCATTCCTGGCAGCTGCAGTAGCGATGACATGGAGATCTGACCTTCCTAGAGGGAGGGTGTGAGAAGTGACAGTGGGTTGACGTGTCCAGCCTGGGAGAAGAACCGGTGAGACAGCCAGAAACAACGCTGGAAAGCAAAGCAAAAGTCCAACGGGGAGGCCCTTGTCTGTCAGGCCAAAGTCTGTGAATTTGATTCTACAAAAGATGGGGGTGGAAACCCCTGATTGATTTTAACTGCAAGCCAGCTGTGACCTGTTCTGGAAGGTGGGGTTCTGTCCTGGGTCATTCTTGGAGAGCCAGGGACAGGTGACACTTACTGATCATGCCCATCATAGACTGAGCTTTCCTTGCACTGGGCCCTGTGCTAAGTAAGTGCCTTCCTTCTAACAACCCTGAGGTTGGAGATGTTTCTCCTTTCTTTCTTTTTTTTTTTTGAGGTGGAGTTTCGTTTCACTCTTGTTGCCCAGGCTGGAGTGCAATGGTGTGATCTCTGCACACTGCAACCTCCGCCTCCCAGGTTCAAGCAATTCTCCTGCCTCAGCCTCCCAAGTAGCTGGGATTACAAGCATGAGCCACCACACCTGGCTAATTTTTTTTGTATTTAGTAGAAATGGGGTTTCACCAAGTTTGTCAGGCTGGTCTCGAACTCCTGACCTCAGGTGATCCACCTGCCTCAGCCTCCCAAAGTGCTGGGATTACAGTCATGAGCCACTGTGCCCAGCTGTTTCTCCTTTCATTTCACTTTGGAGACCAGAGAAGTTTGAGTGCCTTGCCTAAGTGACCCTATTGGCTCACTCTTTCGCTCTCCATTTCTTTCTTTCTTTCTCTCTTTTTCTTTTTCTCTTTCTCTCTCTCCTTCTTTTTCTTTCTTTCCTTCCTTCTTTTTCTTTCTCTCTCTTTTCTCTCTCTCTTTCTTTCTCCTTCCTTCCTTTCCTCCTTCCCTCTCTCCCAGTGCCTGCACACAGCACTTTGTAGACTCCCTGGCCGAGCCCTTGCTGGGAGGCCTGTCTGTGCCTGTCCCCACCAATAGCAGCCACAGCCAGCACTCTTCCTTTTTTCCTTTGAGACAGGGTCTTGCTCTGTTGCTAGTCTGTTGTTAGTCACTCAGGCTGGAGTGCAGTGGTGCAATCGTGGCTCATTGCAGCCTCTGCCTCCCAGCCTCAAGCAATCTTGCCACCTCAGCCTCCTGAGTAGCTGGGACTACAAGCCTGCACCACCACACCCGGCTATGCTGACCAACATGGTGGAACTCCATCTCTACTAAAAATACAAAATTAGCTACATGAGCCTCCACGACCAGCCAGAATAGTGTTTTAAAATGCCTAGTATAGGCCGGGCGTGGTGGCTCACACCTGTAATCCAAGCACTTTGGAGGCCAAGATGGGCAGATCACCTGAGGTTGGGAGTTCGAGACCAGCCTGGCCAACATGGTGAAACCCCATCTCTACTAAAAATACAAAAATTAGCAGGGCATGGTGGTGTACCTGTAGCCCAGTTACTCAGGAGGCTGAGTCAAGAGAATCGCTTGAATCTGGGAGGTGGAGGCTGCAGTGAGCCAAGATTATGTCATTGCACTCCAGCCTGGGCGACAGAGAGAGATTCCTTTTCAAAAAAAAAAGTTATCAAAGCAATTAAAAATTTCTGATATAGTAATATATGAGAGTCTTTGTTACTGTAAGGCTGATTGCCTCACCGGAAGATAGGACGCACATCCCCCTACTTTTTTCTGAAAGCTTGGACAAGCTCAGGCATGTTTCCTTCTCCCTTTCTCGCACAGCCTGACTTTCCCTTAAAGAACCCAGTATGCAAGCGGGGTCTTGTGATTCTAGCCAATAGCAGCCAAGTTTTTCTAGCCAATATCAGCCAAGTCCTGTATGCAAACAAAGGCTTGTAACCTTACCCAATAGTAGTCTGCTCTCCCAAAACCAATCGAGCTATTTCACCCCCTATAAAACCCCACGGTTGAGAGGAGTCTGTGCGACTTCTCTGGCCTCTCCTGTTGGACTGCAGAACCTCGCCCGGGAGCCTGAATAAATTTCTTCACATTGGATCTTCTTGTGTTGGCCTCAGTTTCTTCCTTTTAAACTCAGCAAGAACCCAAGAACAAACCTCACAAATGGTGCCGGAAACCCGGGAGGAGTTGTAAGACCCCCTCCTAGGGGAAACTGACTCCTCCACACAAAGCCAGACTGGGAAATTACCGTTCTACCGCAAGGTAAGACTTCTGTTGCCCACTACCCCTTCCGCTGCTTGCCTCGTCTCGTGGACTCCCTGCTCGCAATCGCGGCCGCGTCGGGGATTCCTTCTCTTCTTGTCTCGAGGACCTGAGTGTAAGAGGAGACGTCCCTACACTCTTGTTTTCTCCCCATAAGGGGTTTCTTAGGGTCAGGATTTTGAGGGAGATGTCCCCACTTTAACCCTCTCGTCTTTGGTGCTCGGTAAGTGTGGCATGGGACGCCTAGCCGCTCTTCCGACCATCTCCACAGCAGCGACTGAGGTGTGGGTATTCAGAAGCCCCGTTTAAGCAGCCCTGCCTTACAGTAGAGCCAAGCCCCCGGCTTATACCAAAATCTTTATTTTGAATTAGCCTATTGGCATAAAAGGCTCTGGTTAAGGAAGGAACTGTATTTTTGGTTTCTTTTTCTGTTTCTCTCTCTTTTTTTCTCTTTTCTTCTTTCTCCTTCTCTTATATGTGATACTGTCTTTATTGTAGCTTCTAATTTTGCCATGTGGCAGATAGCCCTAGTCCTGTCTTTTTTTGTTTTCTTCCTGATTATAATCATTGTACATGTTCAGGCTTTCAGGTATTTTCGTTCCCGTCCCACCCTCTGTTCCTCTTGCACCACTGCCCAGGTGCTTCTAGCCAAAGAAACTTCCTCTATGCCCTTAGCCCCTCCACCCTCCCCCTCTTCCTTTTCCGACCCCTACGCGCCTGAGGAACTCTCCTTTCCGCTGGCCCGACCCAATAATCCTCCGCCCTATGACAGACCTCAACCCCCTCTCAGCTTCTCCACCTCCTAATTACAACCTGGCCTTTCCTGTTAGTGCTCACACCTGCTCGTGCTGTGCTCCTAAGGATGCCTCCTAGCAGGCATGCAAAGCGCAGCCCAGAAGGTAGTTAATTATGATAAGCTGAGGGAAATAACTCGGGGCCCTGCTGAAAACCCCGCCGCCTTTCTCGACCGACTAACTAATGCTATGATCCTCCATACCCGGCTGGATCCGGCCTCTTTAGCGGGGGCTACAGTTCTAGCCACCCATTTCATCTCCCAGTTGGCGGCTGATATAAGGAGGAAATTTAAAAAAGCTGAGGAGGGCCCCCAAATTTCCATATGGGACCTGGTAAACATGGCATTTAAAGTTTTTAACAGCTAAGAGGATAAGGCTGAGGCCACCCGACAGGCTTACTTATGGCAGAAGGTAGGTCTCCAAACCCGAGCTCTTGTAGCAGCCCTGAGGCCGGCAGCCCCCCGAACATCCGGTGGGGGAGGTCCATCGAAACCCTTCCAAAAGGCTCCAAGGGCCCAGCCCAGGCCTTGCTTCAAATGTGGCCAAGAAGGACACCGGGCACGGCAGTGCCCTTGTCCTCGTCCACCTCCCGGACCCTGTCCAAACTGCAAACAGACTAAATTATAAGACCTAACAGTGGGCTCATAAGTACTGTTATGTGGAAGCAAATCCAGTGAGCACAGGCAGTCCCAGGGTGCAGGAGAGGGAGGGTCGCCCAGCTCCTTCTGATCTGGGAGGCCACGGACAGCAGCACATAGGCTGTTGGTAAGACAAGACTTTGTAATCTTCCCTCCCTGATACTTCCGGGCTGTGAGGCCTTGGATAAGTTGCTTGACCTCTCCGGGCTTCTGTTTTTCATCTATAACACAGTAATATTTTTTTCCTTCCAGTGATGATAAAATGAAGTACATCCAAAGCATGGCAACTAGTCAGGTCTCAGTGAATGTGCATTTCTCCCTCTGTCTGTCCCCAACCCTACAAATTGTCCCTGGAAGGACTCAGAGCCTGGATGTGGACACAGGGATGAGAGGCAGTTGTTGACAGTGGGGACAAAGATCAGGGAGCAAAGGGCTCCTTGGTGTTATCCCTGATGACACCTGAGTCTGGAGGTAGCTTGGGGAGGCCAAGGGGCTAGGGAACATCATTCAAGGCTTTCCAGCACCTGGCACTGCCTGTGCAGCAGGCTGGACATGACTGATGGTCCTGCCCTCCTCACAGTGGGTGCTGTGGTCCCCCAACTCCCCACGGCTTCCAGCAGAGCCTCCCAGGTCAGGGAACTGCGGACCTGCTGGACAAAGCTCCCTATCAGGCCAGCCCAGGCCTCCTGCTCTGGTCCCTGGGGAAAGGAGCGGGGCTGGGCTGAGGGCTCTAGGGAAGAAGCGGGCACCTGGTTGTGCTGAGGGCCACTCCCGGGGGGAATCTGTGGCTCACATCCTGGCCAGGCTCCACCCTCTGCCACAGGTGCCCCTGGAGGGTTCTTGGTAGGGCTCACCTGTGCCAGGGGATGAGGAGCCATGGTTTGGAGTCCAGAGTCCTAGGGTCTCACCCTGATCAGAAGTCACTTCCCCAGGGTGATGACTACTCCCACTGTCCATACCCAGAGAATCCACTGATGTGTTCATTCAACAAATATTTACTGGACACCTCATTAGAGTTCTGAGAATAAGAGGTGAGCAAAACAGATACTGCTCTCATTGCTACTAAATAGATCATCTTGTCAATGACATCATCTTACCTTGTGAATGGGCAGAGTCTCTAGAGGATGCCAGCAGAGGGGAGGACACAGAGAGGCCCCAACTGGCATAGGGGACCTAACACAGGTGAGCCCCACTAGGGAGGGCTTCTCAGAGGAGGAGTCAGATGTTAAAACCAAGAGCAGGAGTAAGCCTGCGTGGTGGGGGCGTGGCCTTCGTCCAGGATGGGAGCCCCTAGGTGGGGAGGAACTTCAGAGTGGGCTCCCTCCACCTGAGGTCCTGGCCGCCTCAGCCCTTGCCCTTGTCCCCCGGCACTTGCTCTCTGTCCCCTCTCTCCTTCCCTCTCTCTTTTGGTCCTGGCCTGCAGGGGGGCCTTAGAAGACGGCAGGCAGAGGGCTCAGGCCCCCAGCAGCCCCCAGTATCTCCCTAACTCCTTGCTCCCGGCCAGAGGGGCTCAGTGGCCCAGGAGTCGGTCTGCACTCTCTGGGAAGGGTAGAAAAGTTAAAGGGGGCCAGGTGTGGTGGTTCACGCCTGTAATCCCAGCACTTTGGGAGGCCGAGGTGGGCAGATCACGAGGTCAGGAGTTCGAGACCAGCCTGGCCAACATGGTGAAACCCCATTTCTCCTAAAAATACAAAATTTATCCCACAATAGACTGTAAGATTGAGTTTAAAAAAAAAAAAGCAGTGTGAGATGCGCTGCTGCTGAGGAGAGGAGCGTCAACAACAGCACCATTACCACTGTTACTCAACAGAAGAACCGTGAAGGCTGTGGGATTTGCCAATCTCCCAAATCAAGTATACAGAAAATCAGTGGAGAGAGGTTTTGAATTCACGCTTATGGTAGTGGGTGAATCTGGATTGGGAAAGTCGACATTAATCAACTCATTGTTCCTCACAGATTCGTATTCTCCAGAGTATCCAGGTCCTTCTCATAGAATTAAAAAGACTGTACAGGTGAAACGATCCAAAGTTTTAATCAAGGAAGGCTGTGTTCAGTTGCTGCTCACAATAGTTGATACCCCAGGATTTGGAGATGCAGTGGATAATAGTAATTGCTGGCAGCCTGTTATCGACTACATTGATAGTAAATTTGAGGACTACCTAAATGCGGAATCTCCAGTGAACAGACGCCAGATGCCTGATAATAGGGTGCAGTGTTGTTTATACTTCATTGCTCCTTCAGGACATGGACTTAAACCATTGGATATTGAGTTTATGAAGCGTTTGCATGAAAAAGTGAATATCATCCCACCCATTGCCAAAGCAGACACACTCACACCAGAGGAATGCCAACAGTTTAAAAAACAGATAATGAAAGAAATCCAAGAACATAAAATTAAAATATATGAATTTCCAGAAACAGATGAAGAAGAAAATAAACTTGTTAAAAAGATAAAGGAGGGCCGGACGCAGTGGCTCACGCCTGTAATCCCAGCACTTTGGGAGGCCGAGGCGGGTGGATCACGAGGTCAAGAGATCGAGACCATCCCGGTCAACATGGTGAAACCCCGTCTCTACTAAAAATACAAAAAATTAGCTGGGCGTGGTGGTGCGTGCCTGTAGTCCCAGCTACTCGGGAGGCTGAGGCAGGAGAATTGCTTGAACCCGGGAGGCGGAGGTTGCGGTGAGCTGAGATCGTGCCATTGCACTCCAGCCTGGGTAACAAGAGCGAAACTCCGTCTCAAAAAAAAAAAAAAAAAAAAGATAAAGGACCGTTTACCTCTTGCTGTGGTAGGTAATAATACTATCATTGAAGTTAATGGCAAAAGGGTCAGAGGAAGGCAGTATCCTTGGGGTGTTGCTGAAGTTGAAAATGGTGACATTGTGATTTTACAATTTTAAGAAATATGTTGATAAGAATGCACATGCAGGACTTGAAAGATGTTACTAATAATGTCACTAATAATGTTGGCAGCTGTGACTTACAATGGAGTCGGTAACAATAAGAATAAGGGGCAGCTGACTAAGAGCCCTCTGGCACAAATGGAAGAAGAAAGAAGGGAGCATGTAGCTAAAATGGAGATGGAGATGGAGCAGGTGTTTGAGATGAAGGTCAAAGAAAAAGTTCAAAAACTGAAGGACTCTGAAGCTGAGCTCCAGCGGCGCCATGAGCAAATGAAAAAGAATTTGGAAGCACAGCACAAAGAATTAGAGGAAAAACGTTGTCAGTTTGAGGATGAGAAAGCAAACTGGGAAGCTCAACAGCGTATTTAGAACAGAACTCTTCAAGACCCTTGGAAAAGAACAAGAAGAAAGGGAAGATCTTTTAAACTCTCTATTGACCACCAGTTACGTATGCGTTGCTAGTATGCCAGCTTGGACATCAGTGCTTGTTGGATCCGTTTGACCAATTTGCACCAGTTTTATCCATAATGATGGATTGAGCAGCACGACAAAAATTATTATTTTTTGTTGTTGTTCTTGATGGAGATTAAGATGCCTTCAATTGTTAGGGTGTTGTGTACTTAGAAAGTAACAGCTCTAAGTACCTTTCCTACATTTTCTTTTTTTATTAAACAGATATCTTCAGTTTAATGCAAGAGAACATTTTACTGTCGTACAATCATGTTCTGGTGGTTTGATTGTTTACAGGATATTCCAAAATAAAAGAACTCTGGAAGGTTTTCACTGAGGATGAATTGCCATAATATGATGCAAACTATGCTTCTCTATGATAATTATAATACAAAGGTTCCATTCAGTGCAGCATATACAATAATGTAATTTAGTCTAACACAGTTGACCCTATTTTTTGACACTTCCATTGTTTAAAAATACACATGGGGAAAAAAACCCTATATGCTTACAGTGCACCTAGGGCTTTTTTATAACAACCTCTTTTTGTTTGTTTTGGATTCTTTAAGTATATGTTATTCTTGTTTAGTGCCCTCTTTAGCCAGAATCTTATCACTGCTTCATTTTTGTAATAAACATTTAATTTAGATATTTTCCATATATTGGCCCTGCTAAAATAGAATCTAGCATCTTTCATATGGTGGGAACCAGCAAGGAAACTTTCCTTTAACTCCCTTTTTACACTTTATGATAAGAAGAGAGGGGAAAAATGCATCTATAGATCACTTCTAGGCAAAATTGTGAAGCTAATGACCAACCTGTTTCTACCTATATGCAGTCTGTTTATTTTACTAGAAATGGGAATCATGGCCTCTTGAAGAGAAAAAAGTCACCATTTTGCATTTAGCTGTATTCATATATTGCATTTCTGTATTTGCTTGTATTGTAAAAAATTCACATAATAAATGATGTTGTGATGTAATAAAAGAAAAAAAATACAAAAATTAGCCTGGCATAGTGGTGGGTGCCTGTAGTCCCAGCTACTGGGGAGGCTGAGGCAGGAGAATCACTTGAACCCGGGAGGCAGAGGTTGCAGTGAGCAAAGATCTGCACTCCAGACTCCAGCCCAGGTGACAGTGTGAGACTCCGTCACAAAAAAAAAAAAAAAAGTTAAAGGGAACCTCTGGGGATGTGGAGGGGCCTCAGCCCTCAAGCCCCCCGTTCTCCACTGATGTGAGGAGGTACTGTGCCTGGGTCCTGGGGTGGGGGTGGGGAACTATGGCAGCTACTGCCTGGTTCTGGAGGGGAAGGCCTGGATCCGAGACCACCACAGGAGAGGGAGGAGGGCCCTCGAAAGACTTGCAGGATGCCCGTCCACCCTGCTCCCCTGCAGAAAGTAATCCTGGTGCCTGGCCCCACCCAGGTCCCTGGCACCGACCCTCATGGCTCTATGACATATCCTGTTCCAGGTGGCTTTTTCCAGCGTCGGGTCAGGGGAGGAGGCGGGGGAGGGGCCTGAGTCACCTGTGTGCTGCCCAGGGCTGGGCACTGGAGTGACCGTGCCCAGGTTCAGGGGACTGTGCACAATTAGTTGGGGGTGGTCTGGCTTTGCAGCCTGGCAAATCTTCTGCGCCCTCCTATCCTCTTTCGGGTCCAGCAGGGTCAGTGGGTACACACTGGGAGGGAGGGCGGGAGCCGAGGGTCTCTGCTGTGTCTGATTTCTCTCCCTAAAGCAGCAGCAGGGAAGGGAGGGGGTGGTGGACAGCGAAAAACCACTTGAGAGGCCCGGATTAGAGACCACCCCGGGTCTCGTGGACAGCCTTAGGCCGTGGAAAGGCAGACGTCTGCCAGCCAGGCCAAAATGCTTACTTCCAGAATGACAGGGCCCCGAGCCCTGCTTTCTCCATCTGTAAAATGGAGTCACCGTCCCTAGTGCACCTGCTGTGGGGCGACCGAGCCTGTAGGTGAGGGAGCCGTGTGTGGAGGTATGCGGGCTGGCACTGCCCTCTGGTGCCCATCGCCAGAGTTGCTGGCTGCCGGTGCGCTGACCTAGAGGGGCGGACTACTGGGGGAGCTTTCAGGAGAGGGGAGGACACAGAGAGTCCTGACTTCATCTCTGTCTCCTCCATCCTACTGCCTTCTTCTCCCTCAAACTCTCCAGAGGGTTCCCAGGGCTGCTTCCTCATGGGCCAGAAACAGTTCAATTCAGCAGGAATGCAATAGGCTTCTTCTGTATGCCCTGTTCTGTGCTTGGTGGTTGGGGCTGCAGAGATGTCCGAGGCACAGACTGTCCAGGAAGCTGGGCTGTGGGAGGACCACTTGGCAGAGCCTCACGAAGCCTGGGCTGTGCTCATGCCTGAACAGCCACCTCCTCATGTTCTTCAACCTCACTGTCGCAGCAAACACTGGGGTGGCGTCTCCTTCAAGCTTTCCACTGACAAAGAAACCATAGAAAACACGCACGCTTTGGACAAGGTGGAGAACAGGTGAGGTTATGAAAGTTCCTCCATTTCCAGAATTATCCTGGGAGATGGGTTCTCTCTTCTGCACCTGTTTTCTCCTCTCTGAGGGAACAGTTCCATCAGCATGGAACAGTATTGTCCCCTCTCCCATCTTCAAAACACACTCCCCAGCACACACGTCCTCCTTCAGCTCCTGTGCCCTTCTCCAACTCTCCTTTGTTGCAGATTTCTTCAATACAGTTTTCTGTAATCTGTTTTCTCCCTCCCTCCCTCCCTCCCTGCCGACAGGGTGTTGCTCTGTCACCCAGGCTGGAGTGCAGTGGTATGATCAAGGCTCACTACAGCCTCGACCTGTGCTCTGGTGACCTCCCACCTCAGCTCCTCAAGTAGTACAGGTATGCACCACCATGCCCAACTAATTTTTGTATTTTTTTAATAGAGACAAGTTTTTGCCATGTTGCCCAGGCTGGTCTCAAATTCCTGGGCTCAAGCAATCCACCCTTCTAAGCCTCCCAAAGTGCTGGGATTATAGGTGTGAGCCACAGTGCACAGCCTCCTCTGTGTTTCCATTTTGTTACCTCCCATTATTTCCTCACCCCTCTTTGATCACTCTCACCTCCATCACCAAGACCACTCTTTTTTTTTTAGAGATGGAGTCTTGTTCTGTCGCCCAGGCTGGAGTGCAGTGGTGCAATCTCGGTTCACTGAAACTTCTGCCTCCTAAGTTCAAGCAATTCTCCTGCCTCAGCTTTCCGAGTAGCTGGGACTACAGGTGTGTGCCACCACACCCAGGTAATTTTTGTATTTAGTAGAGATGGAGTTTCACTATGTTGGCCAGGCTGATCTCGAACTCCTGGCCTCAGGTGATACACTCGCCTTGGCCTCCCAAAGTGCTAGGATTACAGGTGTGAACCACTGTGCCCTGCCCTGCAAGACTGCTTTTGCCGAGGTTGTCCATGACCCCAGCTCACCAAGGTTGCTCATGACCCCAGCTTGCTAAGCTCAGTCTCTGTCCTCAGTCTTTGCCTGACCCAGCCCAGCAGCACCGCACAATACATGTGTCCACTCTACATGAAACTCCTTTCTTCTTTTCTTTTTCTTTTCTTTCTCTCTCTTTCTTTCTGCTTGCTTCTTCCTTTTTTTTTCTTTTTGTCTCTCTCTCTCTCTCTCTCTTTTTTTTTTTTTGAGACGGAGTCTCGCTCTGTGGCCTAGGCTGGCAACAGTGCAGTGGCGCGATCTCGGCTCACTGCAACCTCCGCCTCCCAGGTTCAAGTGATTCCCCTGCCTCAGCCTCCTGAGTAGCTGGGATTACAGGCGCGCACCACCATGCCTGGCTAATTATTGTAATTTTAGTAGAGACGGGGTTTCACTGTATTGGTGAGCGGAAAACCACTTGAGAGGCCTGGATTAGAGATCACCTTGGGTCTCCTGGACAGCCCTAGGCCGTGGAAAGGCAGGTATCTGTTAGCCATGCCAAAATGCTTACTTCCTGTATGACGGGGCCCTGAGCCCTGGTTTCTCCATCTGTAAAATGGAGTTACCGTCCCTACTCCGTCTGCTGTGGGGCAACTGAGCCTGTAGGTAAGGAGCCACGTGGTGAGGTATGCGGGCCGGCACTACCTTACCCTCTGGTGGGCGAACTCCTGACCTCAGGTGATCCTCCCGCCTCGGCCTCCCAAAGTGCTGGGATTACAGGCCTGAACCACGGCGCCCCGCGACAGGGAGACTTTTAAGCGGCGTCTCCCCAGGAGAACAGGGGTTCGCCAGCCTGGCAAGAGGAGGGCAAAGCGAATTAGGGTTGGAGGTGAGGTGAAGAACCAGGAATCGCAATCAAATGGAAGACGTCTAGTGTCGCGAGCACGGGGGTGTGAACGTGAGGGTCGGGCTTGCAGCGCCAGGCGGGACAGCACGTTGGAAGCGCCCTGGAGTTTGGAATGTCTCTCCCAGTCAATCGAGAAAGATGCAGCCCTGCCCTCATGCACTGGCCACCCCAGACCGTACGCACAATGTCGGGTTGGCAACTTCTACACCAGGGAAGGCAGCCCAAGCCCCGGCGCGGGAGCCGGGTAGGGGAGGCCCTCAGCCAGGGACTTGCCCAGTCCCGGAGTTCCAGGGCAGCCGCGGCTTGGGCAGAACCATTCTTTGGAGATGGAGAGGGGAGAAGAAATCTTTCGTTTCCAGCCCAACTCGGAACCATCCGGAACCTGCTCTCGGCCTTCTTGCCCTCCTTTTTTTTAAGGTGCTCTGTTCCGTCACCACTAGCTCCCCTCCCGCGCGGCTCTGAGTCCCACGTGCCACTAGTTGCTTCTCGGCGGCCCCCACCTCTACGCGTGGTCGGGCCTGGCGGGGCGCCCCTGGGCAGGTTATAAAGGTCCCGCTGCGGCAGTGGAAGGCGGAGTCAAGATGCGCCAGAGGCGGTGGGGGCACGGCTGCGCCGGGAGCCTGCGGGGACCGGGACTCGGACCCGGGGACCGAGCAGCACTCATCTCTGCACCCTCGCCCTCAGCCAGTCCCACTCCGGAGCCCTCTGCGCGGGCCGCAGGCACGGGGCGCTGCACCGAGAGCAGGATCCCGAGCTGCCTCTGGATCGCAATGCCTCTTGGAAGCCCGCACCGGAGCTTGTCCGACTTCCGAGGCTGGAGCCAAGGCAGGATCCCGGCGCGCGTCCGCATTCTCGGCCATCCAGGGGAATGCCCGGTCTGTGCCCGACAGTTCGGACGCGCTGCGGACCCGCTTCGTATTCCAAGGGCCGTTTGGTCCCCGGGCCACTGGCCTGGGGGCTGGAAAGGCAGCAGCATCTGGTCACCAGCCGCCTACATTGGCCGGCAACCCGGGGTGTCCGGCCCTGAGCGCGCCACCTTTATTCGGGAGCTGGAGGAAGGTAAACCGGGCCCCCGGGGTCCTGGACCGGATGGGGACTGGGGCAACTCTGGGGAGGAAGTGGCCCCGCTGGGTCCAGGCGCCCGGTCCCCGCTGGTACTCAGTGTCACCGTCCACCACCCCCGCAATATCACTGCGGCGCCTGTCTGGTCACCCCTTCCCCATCTCCTCCTCCGCTCTCGTCCCCTGATTTGTGCCAGTGAGTCAGGTCCTGGGGCCTGCGCTCTTGCCCACCCACCTCCACGCGCCTGTTGCTGCGGCAGATCTGCGTCCCCTCAGCGCCCCTCTCCCGGGTCTACTGCAGTGCTAGGAGAGGGACGGGGGGCTGCAGGAGGGCACTGCCCGGCGCGCTCTGAGCCTGCTCTGGCCGACAGGGCTCGCGCGCGATGGAGACGCGGGGTGGGCGGAAGGGGAAGTTTTGCCCACTTTTGGTTGTGGGTTTGGGGGCAAGGTCGTGCCCTTCCCCCCGCCCCTTCTCTTTCCTTCTATCCTCCTGTGGGTCGGGGGAGATCTCTGGATTGGGTCTAGAGGCTCGAATGCACCCTAATCTGGTGCTGGAGAAGTCTTCCTCTTCAGGTGCAGCGTGAGTGGCTGCGTCTGTTTGTATGACCCAGGAGACTCCATTGCACTGCCTTCTGGGTAGGGGGTGATGAGCCAGTCTGAGGCTGTACTTCCCCTGGCTGTCTCCATTCTCCTAGGCGCCAGGGACCCAGGTGTCCGGAGAGCCCAGTTCCTGAGCCTGGAGGACTGTGACCCCCTTACTTGATCCAGGCTCCTCCAGGAAAAAAAAAAAAAAAAAAAAAAAGAGCCACAGTCCACTTGGCCCTGGGAGCAGGGAAGGGAGTGTTGGGTGCTGAGGGGTAAGAGGAGGATGTTGGGGGCAGGAGGGGAGCCCAGTCTTTTCTTCTGATGACCCTTGTTGGAGGAAACCCCTGGTTGCTGATGGCATCCGCTCCTTTTTCCTGACCTGCCTGGGCCTTTCTTCCCCACCCACCGCCTCCTGCAGCGCTGTTTCCTAGCCTACCTCCGCCAGTCAAAAAGATCACCCAGGAAGATATCAAAGTGATGTTGTATTTGCTGGAGGAGGCGTGCACTGCCTTCCCAAGTCAGGCAGGTCCTCGTTCTAGTTCTGCCCTGTAGGGGTGGGGTCTTATTTCCTGTTTGGCTGTCTCTCTGGGGGCCCAGCTAGGGGTCCTTCTTATGGAAGACAGGCCAGTGTGGGATGTTCAGGCTGGAAGAGGTCTTAGAGCCAATCTGGTCTGATCTGCTTTTTCTGTGAGGGGAAACTGAGTCAGGTTCCACAGTGGGTTAATGGCAGACTCTGGTCTAGTACCCTAGAGAACTAGGGGATGGGGAGGGTTCCCTTAGGGGCCTAGCCTCCTTCTGACCCCTGTGTACCCCCCAGCTTCTCCCGCCTGTCTGGAAGATCCTGGACGCTGGGAGAGTATTACCTATGAGTGAGGGTCCTTTTGCAGAGAGAGAGAGCTGAATACTGCAGCCCGCATCAGCCAGTCCCTGGTGAAACAGAACAGTGTTTTGATGGAGGAGAACAGCAAGCTGGAAGCCCTGTTGGGCTCAGCCAGGGTGGAGGTAACTGGGTGGGGAGGGTAAGGGGTCAGTCCACCCCCCTCACGCCAGGACCCTCTCCCGCCCCTGCCCACTGCCAACCCATGGCTCCTCTCCCTTCCTGACAGATTTTATACCTCAGACACCAGGTGAACTCGAGGGATGACCTCCTCCAGCTCTACTCAGATTCTGATGATGAGGATGAGGATGAAGAAGAGGAAGCAGAAGACAAGGAACAGGAAGAGGAGGAAGCAGAGAAGACCAGCAGCATGCTCATCCCTGTGAAGCCCCCAAGCTGTGAGTTCCTGCCTTTGCACCTGCGAGTCCTTTCTCTGAGCCTCAGTTTCCTCATTTGTTAGGAGGGACACAGGCAATGTGCTTGTGGCAGGGTTGCTGGAACGAATTGAGAACACTCCCCTTAGCCCTGGTGGGGAGGCCCTGGGTGGGCTGGGGACTGGGAAGCCCCACTCCCTGCACCCTGACTCCCATTCCTCCCTCCCCTAGGACTTCAGAGGAGGCATGGCTGCACCAGCACCACTGCCTGCAGCTGGAAGCCTGCAGGAGAAGCTGAGGCTGCTGGAGGAGGAGAATTATCAGCTGAGAGAAGAGGTAAGGAGAGGGGAGAAAGGTGTCCCGCTAGCAAGGGGTGTTGACTTCCCTGTCCCTTCCTCTCTCCCTCCCTCCAGGCCTCTCAGCTCAACACCCTTGAGGATGAGGAACAGATGCTCATTCTGGAATGTGTGGAGCAGTTTTGTATGTAACGTTGTCACTCGAGGTGGGGGGCTGTCCCAAGGAGCAGAGAAAAGAACTCAGGATTCGGAGTATGGAGATCCAAGTTCAAGTCCCAGATCTGGCACTCCTAGCTGTGTGAACTTGGATACATTCCTTGACCTCTCTGAATCTTTGTCTTTAGAATGGGGATGAATTCTCAGTCTCACTGATCTCTCCAGGGTTTATGAGGATTAAGAGTGTCAACAGCTGAGGAAGTGCTTTGTGCAAACTATAAAGAGCTATACAGAAGCTGTGGGTCTCTGACACAGCAAGACTCCATCTTAAAAAAAAAATGGCTGGGTGTGGTGGCTCACACCTGTAATCCCAGCACTTTGGGAGGCTGAGGCAGGCGAATCAGAAGGTTAGGAGATTGAGACCATCCTGACTAACACGGTGAAACCCTGTCTTTACTAAAAGTCCAAAAAAAAAAATTAGCCGGCTGGTGGCACGTGCCTGTAGTCCCAGCCACTCAGGAGGCTGAGACACTAGAATCACATGAACCCGGAAGGCAGAGGTTGCAGTGAGCTGAGATCATGCCACTGCACCCCAGCCTGGGGGACAGAGTGAGACTCTGTCTCAAATAAAAAAGTGGTGCGTCTCTTCCAAGTCTGTCTCCTATTATCTGGGGCAGGCAGGAGGGAGCCATGAGCTGCCAGAGACCAGGTACCCAGGGCAGGGACAGTTCAGAGTCATGCACGGGGCAGTGACTACGCCTGGCACCGTCCTAGGTGCTGTGTGTTCATGAAGATGAGTGAGAGCAGTGTTTGTGCATGAGTTCAGTGTAGCTGGTGAGATGCAGACACAAAGTGGGGAACAGCGGAACTCCTGTTGTTCCCTCTACCCCAGACCTGACCTTCCTTTCTCCCCAGGCTCTGCAACTCCCTGAATGTCCCCGCTGGTCCCCAGGCTACTGGAGTAGGAACCGGTCACCAAGCTCTGTTGCTTTTACCGCCTAGGAATGGCTTAAGTCTCTTTTCCCCTCCCCCTCTGGCTGCCTCTAGCCCAGGACACCTCTCAACTATTCGCACTGCCTCTACTCCCTCCCTACCAGGAACTTCTGCACACAGCCGCATTGAGTTTTCTAAAACCAAACCTGGCTGGGTGCAGTGGCTCCCACCTGTGGTCACAGCCTCCCAGGAGGCTGAGGTGGGAGGATTGCTTGAGGCTGAGGTGGGAGGATTGCTTGAGCCTGGGAGTTCTGGGCTGTAGACACTATGCTGATGGGGTCAGGATGGTCCAGGGAGTGGAGTAGCACTGGGTTGCCTGAGGAGGGGTGAACTGGCTCAGGTCAGAAACAGAGCAGGTCAAAACTGCCGTGCTGATCAGTAATAGGATTGCGCCTGTGAATAGCCACAGCACTCCAGCCTGGGCAGCTGGGCAAGACCTCATTTCTTTCTTTTTCTTTTCTTTTGAGATGGAATGCAGTGGTGCAATCTCTACTCACTGCAGCCCCTGCCTCCTGGGTTCAAGTGATTCTCCTGCCTCAGCCTCCTGAGGAGTATCTGGGACTACTGGTGTTTTTTTTTTTGAGATGGAGTTTCGCTCTATTGCCCAGGCTGGAGTGCAATGGCATGACCTCAGCTCCTTGCAACCTCTGCCTCCCAGGTTCAAGCGATTCTCCTGTCTCAGCCTCCTGAGTATCTGGGATTGCACGCCACCATGCCCAGCTAATTTTTTGTATTTTTAGTAGAGACGGGGTTTCACGTTGGTGAGGCTGGTCTTGAACTCCTGACCTCATGTTCTGCTTGCGCTGGCCTCCCAAAGTGTTAGGATTACAGGTGTGAGCCACTGTGCCTGGCCGTATTCCCTTCGTTGCCTGGCTGAGCTTCACTTGCCCTGTGGTCTTAGCTTAGTGGTTCCTTTTTCCAGGAATCCTTCCTATACCTTGCAGGTCTGGGTTGGGTGCTGTAGCTGTGATGCCTTTTCCCCAAATGCCCTTGACATTTGTCCATCATGCCCTGTATGCGTGACTGTGGTCTGTCTCCCCACCAACTTGACCTCAGTGTGGGGCTGGATCTTGTTGACTACTCACCTTGGTGCCCTGCTCAGTATCGGTCAATGAACATTTCTTGAATAGACCTGAGTGAGGAATGCTAAGCCCTGTGGGACCTACTGGCATAGCCCAGTAGCCGAGTGTGGGGCAGACAGAGGCATCTGGGAGGGTCAGAGCTGGACCCCGAAGGCCAGGGGCGCCAGGGCAGACCTGTCCTCTGCCCTCCTCAGTGGAGGCCAGCCAGCAGATGGCTGAGTTGTCGGAGGTGCTGGTGCTGAGGCTGGAAAACTATGAATGGCAGCAGAAGGAGGTGGCTCGGCTGCAGGCCCAGGTGGTGAAGCTGCAGCAGTGGTGCTGGACAGTGAGTTGGGCCTGTGTGGAACCCTCTTATCGTGGTCCTGTGTGACCCTAGCTTCCTTTCTCCCTGCCTCCGCTCGGCTCCACCAGGCCCAAGGTCCCTTTCTGTGTCAGAGTCAGAGTTAGAGGAGACTTCAGCGAGACCCTTATCTTGACTCCTTATTTAAGGAGGGGCCAAGGCCCGGAAAAGATCCTGGAGTCTTCTAGGAACCAGGCCATGTGACTCCCCTGCCTTCTTTGCCCTCCTTTCGTGTGACTTCTCACTTTACAGGCTGCCAAGGACTCACTGATGTGCCTGGCGAGACTTGCTGGAAGCAGGGGGTGCCCCGAGTGGGGAGGCCTCAGGTGGGGGTTCACTGGTTTTGGGTCCTTCCAGTATGGGGCTGAGACTGAGAAGTTGTAGCAGCAGCTGGCTTCGGAGAAGGAAATCCAGATGCAGCTCCAGGAAGAGGTGAGGCTCCCTCCCAGCTCCTGCCCCCACCCTGGAGAGCCTCTGGCCCAGAGTGCGGACCCTAGGCCCTTGGCAGCTACCTGACTCTGGAGAAGACTAGCAGGGACTGAGTCTTGTCCCTTTCCGTCCCCTCCATGCTTGGCACAGCCCAGCAGGTGGCAGTTCCGTCAAGGTTCAAGTGATGTGGAGTGCAGGGACCTCCCTTGGGTCCACCACATGGCACGTGGAGTCCAGAGCCTGGGCCTCTGGCCTCAGCCTGAGAGCGCATAGGCAGAGGTGCTGGACGGGGTGGGCCTGGGTCCCAGCAGAGCCTGCGGGTGGGTTCCCAGCTGCAAGACCTGCAGGAGAAGTGCACGGACTGTGAGGGATGCTGATTGACACACAGGAGGAGGTGAAGACCCTCAGCAATCCCCGGTGTCCACTGGGTCTGCCGCCCACTGCCCGTGCAGCATGCCTGTGGTGAGGACCCTCTCCTGGCTGCCCACCTTTCTGCCTCTGTGTTTGTGTTTCAGCCTTGGTGTCTGATTGAGATCCCAGTTCCCTTCTGTGCCTGAGACTATGGCTGGGGGTCCTCTGGTAACGTCTGTTCTCTCCACCATAGGAGACTCTTCCTGGTTTCCAGCAGACCCTGGCTGAGGAGCTCAGAACATCCCTAAGGAGGGTGATCTCAGATCCCGTGTATTTTATGGAAAGGTGCGTGGCTGGGGCCCTCCCCTGCCCGTAGGCGTGGCCTTTCCTGTAGCTGGCAGGGGGTTTGTCCTCACACTCTCACATGCTTCCCTTACCTGCCTTGTTCACTGCCTCAGCCCCTCCACTCCACTCATCACTTCTCTATGAGCATAGACCCGTCACTTCCCCCTGAGGTTCTTTTCTTCTTTTTGAGATGAGTCTCACTCTGTCACCTGGGCTGGAGTACAGTGGTGAGGTCTCGGCTCACCACAACCTCCGTCTCCTGGGTTCAAGCGATTCTCCTGCCTCAGCCTCCCAAGTAGTTGGGATTACAGGCACGAGCCCGGCTAATTTTTGTATTTTAGTAGAAACAGGGTTTCACCGTGTTAGCTAGACTGGCCTTGAACTCCTGACCTCAGGTGATCCGCCCTCCTCGGCCTCTCAAAGTGCTGGGATTACAGGCATCATCCCAATACATATTTACAAATATGTTGGGTTCCTCCTATTCTTGCCACTGGGGATAAGAAGGGAGGAGGGACATGTGGTCCTCACGCTCAGTTTCCTGTTTCGCCAGAGAGGCAGACGATAAACTGGCCAACAAAACAGCTACAGATTGTGAAATGTGCTCTGAAGAAAGTACTGTGCTGTTGTGAGACAAAGCAGCAGACGGCAAGAAGCCGTGTTGGCCTCTTTCTGCTCGTCAGTGCAGTTTCACAAAGACCCCGACTGTAGTCAGCTCTCCAGAAAGATGCTTTGAAGACAGCACAAGAGAGAGCCCAAAGCCCCCCACGCCTCTTGCCTGAGTCACCACGTTTCGTTTCTTCTTCTTTTCTTTTTTCTTTGAGAGAGGGTTTTGCTCTGTCGCCCAGGCTGGAGTGCAGTGGCGTGATCTCTGCTCACTGCAACTTTTGCTTCCTGGGTTCAAACAATTCTCTTGCCTCAGCCTCCCGAGCAGCTGGGACTACAGGCACAGGCCTGGCTAAGTTTTGTATTTTTAACAGAGACAGGGTTTCACCTTGTTGACCAGGCTGGTCTTGACCTTCTGACCTCGAGTGATCCGCCCTCCTTGGTCTCCCAAAGTGCTGGGATTACAGGCTTGAGCCACTGCACACCTGGCTTGAGTCTTCACATTTCTTAAAAGAGAAATGATCCTAGTCCCTGCCTTTTCTGACACGTAACATGTCCAAGATGACATCTGACGGAGTTAGTGATGATGCCTCTGTGATCTAGGAGTGGCCAGATGTACTCTGACACCCAAACCTTGCTGTGATTCTGCTCTCATGTAATTCTGAGCAAGTCTGACGGGATTGCGCACATAGGGAACCTCCCCCGTCAGCCCCCAGCTATGTATAAGCAGGAGACCGAAACACTGTGCCACAGCCTGCTCCTGGGCTGGAGGCCTCAATCTATAGTCCTCAGGAAGACCTGGAATAAAACTGGCATTAATTCTTTAAAAAGCTAGATCGTTTTCTTTTTATTTGGCCCTGTGGTAGAGAATAACTGGCTCTATGTGTGAAGGGTGAGGAGCAGAAAGGGTCGGTCTCTCAGGAAGAGGCATTTTGCCCAAGAGCTAAGGAGGAAAGGGGAGCCCACCGTATTCGTGCCTGGGGAAGAGCGTTGCAGGCACAGGGAGTAGCAAGGTTGGAGGCTCTGAGCAGGAGAGGACAAGGCATGTCTGTGTAAGGGAAAGGAGATGAGGAGGAAGGGGAGGAAGCCACGTGACGCAGAGTGGAGGGGAACCCCGGGGCTAGCTTTCAGGGCTGTGGTAGGGAGTTCAGGTTGTATTCTAAGTGCAATGGGAAACATTGGAAGGTTAAAACTGACAGTGACACAGCTTGATTGATCTTTCAAAAAGCTGCTTCTGAGGCCGGGTGCAGTGGCTCACTCCTGTAATCCCGGCACTTTGGGAGGCCTGGGCGGGCAGATCACCTGAGGTCAGGTGTTTGAGACCAGCCTGGCCAACATGGTGAAACCCCATCCCCACTAAAAATACAAAAAAAATTAGCAGGGCGTGTTGGCGGGCAACTAATTCCAGCTACTCGGGAGGCTGAGGCAGGAGAATCACTTGAACCTGGGAGGCAGAGGTTGCAGGAAGCTGAGATCTCACCATTGCACTCCAGTCTGGGTAACAAGAGTGAAACTCTGTCTCAAAAAAAAAGCTTACTGTGGCTCTGAACCCTACCATCTATTATTCCACCCACACCTGTGGATTCTTGTTCAGTGTGGGGCTCTAGGGGACCCAAGGAGAATCAGCTAGAGTAAGGGTCCCTGCCCCTAAGAGGCACTCCACTCTCCTCCCTCCTGCAGCCTCACCCCCAGATGAGTCCCCCTTCTCTTCCCCATAGCACTGACACAGTCCACTGATCCACTGGAAACTATTTATTTATTTTATTTTTATTTTTTTTTAAAGACAGGGTTTCACCATGTTGGTCAGGCTGGTCTTGAACTCCCAACCTCAGGTGATCCGCCCATCTCGGCCTCCCAGAGTGCTGGGATTACAGGCAACTAGTTTATTTTTGATTTGTTTTTCAGGGACAGGGCTGGGGTGGGGTGGGAGGTGGCTGGGCTCTGCAGCTTGGTTCTAGGGCCGTTGGTTCTCATCATCAGCACTGCGCCGGCCGAAGTCCATCCATCCGTAGGCTTCTTCTTCTTCCTCCACCCATGGGCCCTTCTTCTTGGACAGGTCTGAGGAGGTGAGAGAGGTGAGAACAGGGGAAGGTGCCTACCCTCCAGGAACCCAGGTCAGGGCCAGTCTGGGGAGACCTTGGCTAAACCTGCCCAGGCGAGGCAAGCAGGGCGGTCAGCAGCTCCTACCTGCCACCAGGTGTGGGGGACCCTGGGGTCCCAGCTGCCTTCGGTGGTGAGAGTCTGGGCCCTGCTGTTCCAGCCAGTGTTGCTCCAGGTCCCTGTTGGCCCCTGTACCTAAGGGTGCATCTGGCCGCTGGGTGTGGGGCTTCCAAGAAGCTTCCGAGAAGGTGACCAGAGCCAGCGCAAAGATCAGCGCATACACACACAGTTGCTGCATCTCGTCTGCAAAGGGGAGAAGGGCCCAGCTTAAGGGTGGGGCTGTCCCCACACAGGCCCAGAGGCAGGGGACTGAACCATGTGGCTCCAGGCCTCTATCTGCTGATGAGTCTGCAATTTTTTTTATTTTTGAGACAGTTTCACTCCTGTTGCCCAGGCTGGAGTGCAGTGGTGGGATCTCGGCTCACTGCAACCTTTGCCTTCTGGGTTCAAGTGATCCTCCTGCCTCAGCCTCCCAAGTAGCTGGGACTACAGGCGCACACCACCATGCCTGGCTAATTTTTTTATTTTTAGTAGAGATGGGGTTTCACCACGTTGGCCAGGCTGGTATTGAACTCCTGACCTCAAGTGATCCATCCTCCTCAGCCTCCAGAATAGCTGGGACCACAGGCTTCTGCCATCACGTCCAGCTAATTTTATTGTATTTTTTGTAGAAACGGGTTTTCGCCATGTTTCCCAAGCTAGTCTTGAACTCTTGGGCTCAAGCGATCCTCCCCTCAGCCTCCCAAAGTGCTGGGATTACAGATGTGAGCCACTGTGCTCTGCCCAAGACTTATTATTTAAAGTGAACTTTTTAGGCCAGGCATGGTAATCCCAGCACTTTGGGAAGCTGAGGAGGGCGGATCGATTGAGCCCATGAGTTTGAGACCAGCCTGGACAACATAGCGAAAGCCCATCTCTACAAAAAATACAAAAATTATCTGGGCATGGTGGCATGCACCTGTATTCCCAGCTTGGGAGGCTGCGGTGGGAGGATCGCTTGAGCCCAGGAGGCGGAGGTTGCAGTGAGCCAAGATCGCCCCACTGTACTCCAGCCTGGGCAACAGAGTGAGACCCTGTCTCAAAAAAAAAAAAAAACAAAAAGTGAAACTTTTAAATAGTAATACCAAAGGAACATAGATATCCAGCTGTGTTACAGACCACATGCTTTCACTTTGGAGACTGAGGCACATTCATCACTTGGCGGGTCACACTGGTGGTTTTTTTGAGATGGCATTCACTTTTGTTGCCCAGGCTGGAGTGCAGTGGCACAATCTCGGCTCACCGCAACCTCTGCCTCCTGGGTTCAAGTGATACTCCTGCCTCAGCCTCCTGAGTAACTGGGATCACAGGCATGCACCACCATGCCCGGCTAATTTTTTTGTGTTTTTAGTAGAGACGGGGTTTCTCTATGTTGGTCAGGCTAGTCTCGAACTCCTGAGCTCAGGTGATCCGCCCACCTCAGCCCCTCAAAGTGCTGGGATTACAGGCATGAGCCACCATGCCTGGCCAGATCACACTGTTTTTTGTGCAGCCCTCAGAGGAAAGGTTCTCCTGTCATTTTTGCTTAACTGAGGAAATATCCTATGATTATAATGAAGCAGTTAAGAAAAAATGAAACTGTGACCATTAGCAATTATGTATCAGGGTGAATCAAGTTTGGGGAAAACATAATATAGAGCTAAACTGGAATCTCAAACAAACATAACATTTAAATGGTCACCTGTTCCCTGGGTTCACTATTTTTGTATTATTTTAGCGTCACTGTTCTGATTGGCTTGATAAATCATTTTTTGATTTATCATTTTTATCATTCCTTGATAAGAAAATGATAAAAATTTTCTCTTGTCAGAATACATTTGTATTAATAAAATACTATACTGCTTTTAAGTTTTTCTTTTTCTTTTCTTTCTTTCTTTCTTTTTTTTTTTTTGAGACGGAGTCTTGCTCTGTCACCCAGGCTGGAGTGCAATGGCATGATCTTGGCTCACTGCAACCTCCGCCTCCTGGATTCAAGTGATTCTCCTGCCTCAGCCTCCTGAGTAGCTGGGATTACAGGTGCCTGCCACCACCCCCACCCACCAGCTAATTTTTGCATTTTTAGTAGAGACAGGGATTCACAATGTTGGTCAGGCTGGTCTCGAACTCCTGACCTTGTAGTCCGCCCACCTCGGCCTCCCAAAGTGCTGGGATTACAGGCATTAGCCACCATGCCCAGCTTCTTTTTTCTTTTCTTTTTGTGAGACAGAGTCTTGCTCTGTCTCCCAGGCTGGAATGCAGTGACTGGCATGATCTTGGCTCACTGCAGCCTCGACCTCTTGGACTTAAAAGATCCTCTCACCTCAGTCTCCTGAGGTAGCTGGGACTACAGGTGTGCTCTACCACACCCAGCTAATTTTTTTGTCTTTATTTTTAGTAGAGACGAGGTCTCACTATGTTGCCCAGGCTGGTCTGGAACCCGCTCAAGCAATCTGCCTGCCTCAGCCTTTTAAAGTGTTGTGATTACAGGCATGAGCCACTGTGCCTGGCCATCAGGTTTTTCATAATGAGGTTCTGTCAGGTTTTCTTTGGCAGCAAAGAATTCTGCTGCTGAAGATTTGAAAAATCAGTGATCTGGAGCTGTTCTGTCGAATGCTAACCACATGTGTTATTCGGTGTCATAGCCACATGTGGCTCTTTACATTTACATTAATTAAATTAAAAAATTACAGCCAGGCACGGTGGCTCACGCCTGTAATCCCAACACTTTGGGAGGCTGAGGCAGGCAGATCACTTGAGGTCAGGAGTTTGTGACCAGCCTGGCCAACATGGTGAAACCCCATCTCTACCAAAAATATAAAAAATTAGCAGGGTGGTGGCAGGCATCTGTAATCCCAGCTACTTGGGAGGCCGAGGCAGGAGAATTGCTTGAACCTGGGAGGTAGAGGTTGCCGTGAGCAGAGATCGCGCCATTGCACTCCAGCCTGGGAGATACGGCGAGACTCCATCTCAAAAAAAAAAATTACTCCCTTACACTAACCCCATTTCAAGAGCACACATGGCTAGTGGCTACCATATTGAACAGTGCAGATAAAGAACATTTCCCGAATCATGGGACATTCTTTTGGACGGCATGGGTCTAGGAAAGGGCTTGAAATGGGATCCTGAAGCTGTGGATTCCCATCCTAGCCCTGCCTAATACAACTTAAGACTTTGGGCGAGTCACATCTTGCCTCTGGGCCTCAGTTTTCTCATCTGAGAGAGGAGAAGAACCCCAGTCCTCCTCACCTCCCAGGGCTGGGATGAGTGTGAAGGGAGAGGCGAAGGGCAGGGCCCCGGCTGGGGCAGAAGGGCAGGTGGAAGGCAAAACTGGGAATACCAGGGTGGGTCCTGGAGCCACGACCTAGTTCCATCCTGGGCTAAAGAAAGAGTCCCAGCTCTGGATACCCCAAGGGGTGAGCCTCAGACTCTGGCCGGTAGCCCAATACCTTGATGGAGGAGAGGACCTGTCAACACGCTTCCCAGCCTCTCCCCTCTCATCCTGGGTTTTCTTACCTGCAGAGCTGAGAGGTGTGTGGTGTAGCAGGCCTGGTGTCTCGCAGGTCTCTGCTCTGCTTGGTGCTCCAGACCTGCCTTATAAAACCCTCATGGTCCCTCCCAACTGTGCCCCTCCGCCCCTACCCTGTCATATGAGTCCAGGTGAGAGGAATGGGGTGGGGCACAGGTACAGCCCATCACCCGGCACCGCCCTGTCATTTAGTGTCGGTCAGTCATCCTGGATGTGGAGGAAGGATAGAGGAGTTGACCTTCACGGTGAGGTGCTGGAGAGGGGTGGGAGGAGCAGGAACCAAGTTCCCTGGGTCAGGAGCAATGCTCCCCACTATATTCTGGGGGTCAGGGGCCTGGCACTCATCTCTCGGACTACATAGGGACCCTTGTGGGTGGTGTAGGTGAGGGAGTGAACCCAATGACCTTAGATTCAGGGAAAGTGGATTTCACCATCCACTGATGTTTGACGAGCAGGGAGTGTGTGAATGTGGGGTGATGTATTGATTCCCCGTCCCCTCCGCTGGACTCTGCAAACACAACGTGTTACCAGGAGCAATGGGTTGTGGGCTGATGGCCTGTTCTCTCCTTCCAGTGGCTCACATCCTGGTCACCTCTGAAGCCCCTTCACCCTCCCCCTAGCATGGAACACCCTCGGTGCCTTCTTCTACTTCGGGCCTCTGTGCTGGGCTGGGTTTGGCTGGCAGCTGCCCCACCATCTCCTAGTCAGCTGCCCATGCCCCACCACTTGCAAACCCCCTATGCAGAGCCAACTCCTAGAGGACCCTGCCTTTCAAGACTCCTTCATTTTGCTTTCAAGGGGAGCTAGTAATCTGCATAACAATTTTTGAGTATCGAAATATACCTTCCAATGGTTACCAAACAGACTAAAGCATTTGCCAAAGATGTACCAGAAAATAAAATGATGCCTTGTTGACTTATGTGATAACCTGCTGCCTCCACGTGGTTTGGCCAGATGTAATGAGCTGTTTTTGATTTTTCCACCATTGAGAGCAGATATTTTGCTCTTGTTCATGCGTCATCGGGCCCCCCTCCTTTTCTGGGAGACTTTGATGCCCCTTGGGTCTTGGTAATGGCAGTGGTACCCATGCTCACAACCAGCATTGCTGAGAATTGATGGGTGATGAAGGAAGCAGGCTGTGCGGTGTCCACGGCAACGGATGGCTGAATAACTTGTGAATAACCATTCTAATCCAGAGCAGGACACAGTGACTCAGCAGATGGGATAAATGAAAATGACAAAAAGCGGTGCAGGCTTTGGTGGTAATTAATCGAATCACAGCATCTCAGAGATGGATGGGAGGGGTTTGGGAGGACAGGTGGGGGGTGTAGCTCTGCTCATACACTAGGGGAATGAAGACACGAGTGTTGCAGTAGTAATGGGAAATGATAAGCTTTCAGCAGAACCCTGGCTGTACCAGAGCCCAAGACTCAGTTTGTGCCTGTGAAGGGGGTTATATCCCCTTGGCTGTTCTTCCCAGACTGGTTACACAAAGGATGGCAATTTCATCAAATAGAAGCATGTCAGTCAGCGCAGTGGTGCATGCCTGTAATCCCAGCACTTTGGGAGTTGGAGGCGGGCAGATCGTGAGGTCAAGAGATCAAGACCCTCCTGCCCAACATGGTGAAACCCCGTCTCTACTGAAAATACAAAAATTAGCTGGGCATGGTGGTGCGCACCTGTAGTCCCAACTACTTGGGAGGCTGAGGCAGAAGAATTTCTTGAACCCGAAGATGGTTGAATCTCGGTTGCAGTGAACCGAGATTTCACTGCACTCCAACCTGGTGACAGAGTGAGATTCCATCTCAAAAAAAAAAAAAGCATGTCTCCCATTTCACAGGCAATAGTTAGAATATCACCATTTGCAGACCCTGCTAGGTGTGCAGGAGAGAGGTTGCATTCAGAGATGAGCACCCTGGACCCCAAGGAGCTCCCAGTCATGGACTGCACGTTCCCTTCACAAGGGGACCTTGTCTGATGGAAAAGGAAGGGTTTCCTGGTCCTGTCTTTTTCCAGCTGTTGAGCTTTGAGCAAATTTCTCCCTGTCTCTGAGCTGTTTTCTCTTCTAGGAAAAGAGGAAAGTAACTTGGGGAGGAGGGTCTCGTGAAGGTGATGTATGTAAAGCGCTCTGCACAGTGCTCAGAATGTCACAGTTATTTGGCCAGGCGTGGTGGCTCATGCCTGTAATCCCAGCACCTTGAGAGGCTGAGGTGGGCAGATGACCTGAGGTCAGGAGTTCGAGACCAGCCTGACCAACATGGTGAAACCCCGTCTCTACTAAAAATACAAAAATTAGCTGGGTGTGGTGGTGTGTGCCTGTAATCCCAGCTACTTGGGAGGCTGAGGCAGGAGAATCGCTTGAACCTGGGAGGCGGAGGTTGTAGTGAGCTGAGATCGTGCCACTGCACTCCAGCCTGGGTGACAGTGAGACTGTCTCAAACAAAACAAACAAACAGAGAGCATCACAGGTATCTAATCCATTTTGCATCTTCTCCCCTGTCCTCTCTGGGTCTCAGTTAACCACACTTGTGAAATAGGAATCATTCATTCCTACTTCACAGGGCTGCAAGTGAAAGAAAAGGTGACAAGGTCTGTGCACATGCTTTGTACACTTGGGGAGTTCTCCTCCCCCAAGGCTTAAAGGAGGGTAATTCCCTAAAAAGCATCACTCTGTGAATCCAAGGGTTTCTCTCCTGCCAGCTGTGACTCAGAGGGACACCAGTCTAACTGCCACTGAAAGAGGCAGCAGGGACAGTCTATGGAGGCCGGACCTCCTGGAGGGGGTTTTGGAACTGGCGAGGCCAGGGTTTGAATCGTGGCTCTCACGTCGACTAGCTGGGTGAGCAGAAATTTGTTTCTGGGCCTACCAAATTGAAGACCAGATCCCAGATCTTGAAACCCGTCTCCATACCCCTCCAGGGTGCAGGTGTGTGGACCCTGCCCCGGTCATCACAATGATGACAATGCTGTGTATCAGGCCCTGATAAGCTCTTAGCATGAATGAATGCAGTCACTCTTCACCGTGATCCTAGGACCTAAGTGCTAGTGTGAACCCATTTTTTTTTTTTAATTTGAGACAGTCTCACTCTGTCGCCAGACTGGAGTGCAGTGATACGATCTCGGCTCACTGCAACCTTTGCCTCCCTGGTTCAAGCGATTCTCCTGCCTCAGTCTCACAAGTATCTGGGATTACAGGCGCACCACCACGCCCAGCTAATTTTTGTATTTTTAGTAGAGATGAGCTTTCACCATGTTGGTCAGAATGGTCTTGATCTCCTGACCTCGTGATCCACCCACCTTGGCCTCCCAAAGTGCTGAGATTACAGGCGTGAACCACCGAGCCCGGCCAGCTCTTAACTTTCTTTAGCTAAAGGCAGAAGAGATGTGGCTGAAGGTGAGGTCAGAGAGCTGGAGTTATGAGGACTCTACAGGCAGTTGCTGGTCTGAAAATGGCAGGAAGGCCACAGGATGAGGAATGCAGGGGCCTTGAGCTGAGGGGTTCTCCACCTACAGTCAGGAAACAGGAACGTCAGCCCCACAACTACAAAGAATGAAATCTGGCCAACAAGCTGGAGGAGCTTGGCAGTGGATTCATCCCCGGAGCCTCTGGAAAGAACCGCAGCCCTGCTGACCTGACTGTGGCCTTGGGAGACCCTAACCAGGGGACCCCGTAAGCCACTCTGTACCAGGACTTCTGACCTACAGGACCATGAGAGAATGAATTGGTGTTGTTTTAAGCTTCTAAATTGTGGTGATTTATGGCAGCAATTCAAAATGGATACAAGGGCTCACAGCTGTGTGAAGGTTTCTGTTTAGTAAAAACTGGCCCAGCATGAATTTGCATGTACATTTTCAAATACAATGAAGGGAGATGTTGTTTGAGGTATTTTGATCTTCCAAATACTCCAAATTCCAGTTACTGAGCACCTGCTGTGAGCTAGGGTACAGATGAGGCTACCTGGGGATAGGAGGTGAATATGACAGGGCTGGGTGCGGTGGCTCACACCTGTAATCCCAGCACTTTGGGAGGCTGAGGCGGGTGGATCACCTGAGGTCAGGAGGTCGAGACGAGCCTGGCTAACATGGTGAAACCCCATCTCCACTAAAAATACAAAAAAAATTAGCTGGGCATGGTGGTGCATGTCTGTAGTCCCAGCTACTTGGGAGACTGAGGCGGAAGAATCGCTTGAACCTGGGAGGCGGAGGTTGCAGTGAGCTGAGATGGTGCCATTGCACTCCAGCCTTGACAACAAGAGTGAAGCTTTGTCTCAAAAAAAAAAAAAAAAAAAAAAGAGGTTACAGGACAGACCTTTTCATTGCTTTGATGGAATTTAGATTTGAGGGGCAAAAAGTAACAGAACAACAAGGGTTCCCTGTGGAGGAGAGCCCGTTCCCTGAGGAGGGAGAGGCTTTTCAGTGGACCTGGGCACACTCCTGCCTGCCAGACCTGGCTTTGGGAACCAGATCACTATTGATGAGCTGCAAACCGCTGTCGGGCAGGCAGTGCCTTGGCTTCCTAATCGGTTATTGATGGCAGAAAAGGAAGAGGTTGATGACGGCTCAATCATTCTGGCCCAGGCAACCAGGGCTTTGGAGGATGTGACGGTTTTGGGGACAAACAGTGACACCTGGAAGGTGTTTGCGTCAATGTGGGCATCCATGTCCCCGCCTCCCCGGGATAGGGGACTGGGTAGCGGGAGGTGGGTTCTTGGGTTCTGGCCTCATCTTCTGTCTGAGAGTGGTGATGTGGCAGGACCACGAGGACGGCAGCCTGCAAGCTGCTTGAGGACTGGGCTGGAGCGGCCTCCCACCACCCCTGGGCCCAGGCCCAGCTGTCGAGGACAGAGGGTAACGGCTCCCCTTGCTCTGGCTTCCGCTTCTCTCCTCTGATGCCCACCTGTGTCTCCGAAGCAGTCAGTGGTTGTCAGCCCAGGCTTTGTATTTGGATCACCTGGTCTTAAGTGAGCCTCCCTCCTGGCCTCCCAAAGTGCTGGGAATAGAGGCATGGGCCACTGCACCTGGACTAACAGTGTTTTTAACTGGGAAAAATAATCCTAAAGGCTCCTCTGTGAGAAGATGAAAGGAGCCTTTTTTTCTTTATTTTTTTTTGAGATGGAGTCTCACTCTGTCACCCAGGCTGGTGTGCAATGGTGATCTTGGCTCACTACAACCTCTGCCTCCAGAGTTCAAGGGATTCTCCTGCCTCAGCCTCCCAAGTAGTTGGGATTACTGGCAAGCGCCATCATGCCTGGCTAATTTCTTTTTGTATTTTTTGTAGAGATGGTGTTTCATGGCCAGGCGTGGTGGCTCACGCCTGTAATCCCAGCATTTAGGGAGGCCGAGGCAGGCGGATCATAAGGTCAGGAGTTTGAGACCAGCCTGGCTAATACGGTGAAACGTGGTCTTTACTAAAAACACAAAAAAATTAGCGGAGTGTGATGGCCCATGCCTGTAATCCCAGCTACTTGGGAAACTGAGGCGGGAGAATTGCTTGAACCTGGAAGCCGGAGGTTTCAGTGAGCCGAGATCACGCCAGCTGGCATTTCACCATTTTGGCCAGGCTGGTCTCGAATGAGAGGAGTCTTTATTCCAGTGTGTTCCAGGCTGAGTGGCTCACCCTGGGCCCTGCAGGTAGGAGGTGAGGGAGCTGAACTGGGGACCCCTGGGGTCTTGGACTCCATGTGCTGCTGCCTCTTCTTGGCCCACAGCCTCCCCTCCCACCCTCTCCAGGAACCCGGTTCTGCTGAGTCTGTCTTCACTATGACCTCCAGCTCCTCCACTGTCCAGCTCCTCCCAGCCCACCTATCCCTCCCAGGGTTTGTCATCTCAGTTATGTGTGATACATGTAGATTGCTACCACTGTCCTGCTTCTGAACCTGCCAGACTGGTCCCAGGTCCCTGCAGGCCACTCCCACCCCTTCCTGAGCTCTGGTCTCCCACTCCCTGCAAAAACTGACAGGAAAGTTCCAAAAGTGACCAGTTGATTCAATTGCAAATTAATATTCTAAAGCTTGGTGGTTGCCTGGCGACTGTGAGGAATCATTTCTCTTTCACTCCCAAGGTCATGTGACGTCAGCCCTCTTTTCCCCACCGTGAACACAGATGCCTAAGTCCCCCTTCCGTCCTTTTCTCCTTTCCTCCGTCACTGGAGGATCTGTCACCCCATTCGGGGTCAGCCCCTCCACCAGGGCGCGTCATCTCAGATCCTCCTACCTGCTTAGAAACCATGTGCTTTCACTTTTTCATTCATTCATTCGTTCATGCATCTGTTTACTCAACACAAATTTTCCAAGTTCCTGCTTTGTGCCAGGCACTGTGCTGACCCTGGGGGTGACCAAGAGGGTCTTTTTTCCTTCTCTTCCCTTTATTTTGTTGTTTATTGAGTACAGGAGTGAGGTTGGAGTGACAGATGGCAGACTCAAGGGGCCATGGGGGAGGTTTCTTTTTTTTTTTGGAGACGAATCTTGCTCTGTTGCCCAGGCTGGAGTGGAGTGGCGCGATCTTGGCTCACTGCAATATATATATATATATATTTAAAGTAGAGACAGGATCTCCCTATACTGCCCAGGCTGGTCTTGAACTCTTGATTATAGTGGTTCTCCCACCTTGGCCTCCCAAATGGCTGGGATTTATAGGTATGAGCCACAGCACCTGGCCCGTTATTTTTTATATTTATTTTCTCTTGGATCCTGACAGAGTCTGCATTTTTATTTATTTATTTGTTTTTATTATTTAGCATGCAGTGACAGTTTACACACACACACACACACACATATTTTTTTTTGAGACAGAGTCTTACACTGTCACCCAGGCTGGAGTGCAGTGGTGTGATCTCAGCTCACCGAAACATCTGCCTCCTGGGTTCAAGCGATTCCCCTGCTTCAGCTTCCCAAGTAGCTGCGATTACAGGAGGCTGCCACCATGCCCAGCTAATTTTTGTATTTTTAGTAGAGACAAGGTTTCACCATGTTGGCCAGACTGGTCTTGGACTCCTGACCTCAGGTGATCCACCTGCCTTGACCTCCCAAGATGCTGGAATTACAGGCCTGAGCCACTGAGCCCAGCCAGATTATATATTTTTAACAAAACCCCAGGTGAGGCTGATGCTGCTGGTCTGCAAACCACACTTTGAATAGCTATAAATCACTTGACAGCTAATTGCATTATAAAACGTGATTTCAAATGGCCACCATTTAAATCCACAATATGAAAGCCCCAGTGAAAAGGAGATTGTGAGCAACCGCCCAAAGAACTGGCAGTACACACATCACCTTAACCAAGAACCCCTCTCTCATCAATTGTTTGAAATTTAAAAAGCCACTCTCTCAAATAGCACTCAAGCAGGAAATGAAAACCATGGAGTAATTAGAATATGACAGACCACAAGAATACTAAGAGAGGAGGGCCAGGCACTGTGGCTCACACCTGTAATCCCAGCACTTTGGGAGGCCGAGGTGGGCGGATCACGAGCTCAGGAGTTTGAGACCAGCCTGGCAAGCATGGTGAAACCCTGTCTCTATTATAAATACAAAAAATTAGCCAGGCATGGTGTCACGTGCCTGTAACCCCAGGTACTTGGGAGGCTGAGGCAGGAGAGTTGCTTGACTGGGAAGTGGAAGTTGCAGTGACCTGAGATCGCGCCCCTGCACTCCGGCCTGGGTGACAAGAGTGAGACTCTGTCTCAAAAAAACAACAAAAAACAAAAAAACCCCTAAGAGATGGTGCCAAATCTATTTATTTATTTTGAGGCAGGGTCTCTTTCACTCCCGTTGTTCAGGCTAGAGTGCAGCGGTGCAGTCTCGGCTTCCTGGGCTCAAGTGATTCTCCCCTGTAAGCCTCCTGCCAGCTGGGATTGCAGGCACACACCACTATACCTGGCTTTTTTTTTTTTTTTTTCAGCAGAGACAGGATTTTGCCACGTTGCTGGGGCTGGTCTCAAACTCCTAGGCTCAAGCAATCTGCCAGTCTTGGTATCCTAAAGTGCTGGGATTACAGGTGTGAACCACCACATCTGGCCCAAATCTAATTTAGAGCATTAAAAAGTATTCATGGCTGGTCATGCTGGATCATGCCAATAATCCCAGCACTTCGGGAGGCTGAGGTCGGAGGATCATTTGAGCTCAGGAATTTGAGACCAACCTGGGCAAGATTGTGAGACTCTGTCTCTACTTACAAAAAAAAAAAAAAAAAAAAAGGCTGGGTATGGTGGATCCTGCCTGTAATCCCAGCACTTTGGGAGGCTGAGGCTGGCGGATCATCCGAGGTCAGGAGTTCGAGACCAACTGGACCAACATGGTAGAACCCTGTCTCTACTACAAATACAAAATTAGCCAGGTGTGGTGGTGCATGCCTGTAATCCCAGCTACTCGGGAGGCTGAGGCAGGAGAATCACTTGAACCTGGGAGGCAGAGGTTGCAGTGAGCCGAGATCGTGCCATTGCACCCCAGCCTGCGCAAAAGAGCGAAACTCCGTCTCAAAAACCAAACCAAAACAAAACAAAAAAAAGAAATTGAACACTGGAGTTTTTGATAAAGCAGAGAAGCATCTGGCAAGGGTAATCATTCAAACAAGAGAAGCCACATGGGTTAGACATGAGAAAGAGGATTTAATATAAAAAAATTGAGATTAAAAAAATATTGACTGGGTGCGGTGGCTCAAGTCTGTAATCCCAGCACTTTGGGAGGCTGAGGCAGGTGGTTCACTTGAGGTCAGGGGTTCGAGACCAGCCTGGCCAACATGGTAAAACTCGTCTCTGTTAAACATACAAAAATTAGCTGGGTGTGGTGGTGGTCACCTGTAGTCCCAGCTACTCAGGAGGCTAAGGCAGGAAAATGGCTTGAACCCAGGAGGAGAAGGTTGCAGTAAGCTAAGATGGGGACACTGCATCCTAGCCTAGGTGACAGTGAGACTCCAACTAAAAAAAAAAAGTAAAATAAAAAAATCTCCCTTAAAACAGAGTGCGTGTTGGACAGGAGGTGCACACGCAGCAGCCGGGACCCCGCAGCACTCGGATGTCCATAGTGGGTCCCTCCATCCACAGCCACTACTGCCAGCCATCACCCAGCCACAGCAGCCCAGGTCATTGGACAGTTTAAATTGTCTTTAATCATAGTCCTTTATGGTTAATTTATACCCATAATGGACAATTAGTTAAAAACAGGAAGCAGAGGCAGCGCAGAGGCTGACAAATAGGGGACGACTGAGCATAAACATGACGCCCGTTGTGTGTCAAGTTATTGATTCTCGCTCCATTTCTGTGAACTAGGGGGAAACAAGCACAGGGGAGATAGATGCGGAGAGATTATGACTCCCCACCTTGGAGACAGAACCAAAGATTTTGCTGCTCAGCATCACCTGGGAGCCTGATAGACGTGCAGAATCTCAGGCCCTACCCCAGACCTACTGAATCAATCTTCGTTTTAACAAACAGTTTGAAGACCAGGTGCAGTAGCTCACGCCTATAATCCTAGCACATTGGGAGGCCAAGGTGGGATCACTTAAGCCCAGGAGTTCAAGATCAGCCTGGGTTGATCTATGACAACATAGTGAGATCTCATCTCTATCAAAAATACAAAAATTAGCCGGGCATGGTGGGGCATGCGTGTTGTCCCAGCTACTCAGGAGGCTGAGGCAGGAGGATCACTTGAGCCTGGGAGGCGGAGGTTGTAGCAAGCTGTAATCACACCACTGTACTCCATCCCAGGTAACACAGCCAGACCCTGTCTTGAAAAAAAAGGTTTGCTATAGCCGGGTGCAGTGGCTCATGCCTGAAATCCCAGCACTTTGGAAGGCTGAGGTGGGTGGATCACTTGAGGTCAGGAGTTTGAGACCAACCTGGCCAACATGTGAAACCCCACCTTTACTAAAAATACAAAAATTAGGCCAGGTGCAGTGGCTCACACCTGTAATCCCAGCACTTTGGGAGGCTGAGGCAGGTGGATCACGAGATCGGGAGATTGAGACCATCCTAGCCAACATGGTGAAACCCCCTCTCTACTAAAATACAAAAAATTAGCTGGGCTTGGTGGTGCGTGCCTATAGCTACTCGGGAGGCTGAGGCAGGGGAATTGCTTGAATCTGAGAGGCGCAGGTTGCAGTGAGCCAAGATCATGCCACTGCTCTCCAGCCTGGCGACAGAGCAAGACTCTGTCTCAACACCAACAAAAATTATCAGTTGGGCGTGGTGATGCCAGCCTGTAATCCCAGCTACTCGGGAGGCTGAGGCACAAGAATCGCTTGAATCCAGGAGGTGGAGGTTGCCGTGAGCACTGCATTCCAGCCTGGGTGACAGACTGTCTCAGAAAAAAAAAAAATTGAGACGCAGCAGTTTATACCATAAAATTAGCAGATGACTTTATTTATTATTATTTTTTTTTTGAGACTGAGTCTCGCTCTGTTGCCCAGGCTGGAGTGCAATGGCACAGTCTCGGCTCACTGCAGCCTCCACTGCCTGGGTTCAAGTGATTTTCCTGCCACAGCTAGGATTACAGGCGCCTGCCACCATGCCCGGCTAATTTTTGTATTTTATTTTATTTTTTATTTTTCTTTTTTCCCCACCCTACAATTTTTGAATTTTTATTAGAGACAGGGTTTCGCCATTTTGGCCAGGCTGGTTTCAAACTCCTGACCTCTGGCTGGGTGAGGTGGCTCACACCTGTAATCCCAGCACTTTGGGAGGCCAAGGTGGGTGGAACAGCTGAGGTTGGGAGTTCAAGACCAGCCTGACCAACATGGAGAAACCCTGTCTGTACTAAAAATACAAAATTATCTGGGAGTTGTGGCAGGCGCCTGTAATCCCAGCTACTGGAGAGGTTGAGGCAGGAGAAGCGCTTGAACCCAGGAGGTGGAGGTTGCAGTGAGCCAAGATGGCACCATTGCACTCCAGCCTGGGCAACAAGAGCAAAACTCCTTCTCAAAAAAAAAAAAAATCAAACTCCTGACCTCAGGTGATCCACTAGCCTCGGCCTCCTGAAGTGCTGGGATTATAGGCGTGAGCCACCACGCCCAGCCTAAATCTGCATTTTAATAGCAATGTGTTCTCATAACCGAACATGATGCAATATCACTTTCAATTTATTTGGCACTTTCTTTTTCTTTTTCTTTTTTTTTTGAGACAGGATCTCACTCTGTCATCCAGGCTAGAGTGCCTTAGTGTGATCATAACTCACTGCAGCCTCAAACTCTTAGGTTTAAGTGATCCTCCTGACTCAGCTTCCTGAGTAGCTGGGACTACAGGCACATACCACCACACTGGCTTGCTTTCTTCTTCCAGTAAAATATACAGTATTTATTAATGAGTCCCTGGGAGATCTACAAAATAAATAAATAAATAAACAAACGAACAAACGCTGTTTTGTTTTGTCACTTTTCTTTTGAGATGGCATCTCACTCTGTTGCCCAGGCTGGAGTGCAGTGGCACGACCTTGGCTCACTGCAACCTCCGCCTCCTGGGTTCAAGTGATTCTCCTGCCTCAGCCTCCCAAGTAGCTGGAATTACAGGTGGCTGCCACTGCACCCGGCTAATTATTTTGTAGTTGTTAGTAGAGATGAGGGTTCACCATCTTGGCCAGGCTGGTCTTGAACTCCTGACCTCATGATCCACCCGCCTCGGCCTCCCAAAATGCTGGGATTACAGGCATGAGCCAGCACACTCAGCCTTTTGTCATTTTTTTAAATGGTCAAAAGTCAAAATAGTCTTGGAATGGTATGATTACCACAGATTATACTTTAAATGTACTTTAGAGAAGGAAGAACCTATCATATAATTTACCAACCAATTATCTTTTACTTAAAATTCCTGGCATAGTCCAGGCATGGTGGCTCACGCCTGTAATCCCAGCACTTTGTGAGGCCAAGGCAGGAGGATCACTTGAGTCAAAGAGTTTGAGACCAGCCTGGGCAATATAGTGAGACCCTGTCTTTATCTACTTAAAATAAATAAATAAATAAAATAAAATTCCTAGCATACACCAGGAATATGATGAAAAACATCTAAAATTCTCAACTTGGTCCTCTAGATTGCTGATATATCAGGGAAAAGGATCATTGGGTCCAAAAAATGTCGGGACTCACTGAGAGAGATGGCAGCTGCTTGGCTGTGGGAAACAAGACAGAAGACAGTCACGTGGGTGACGCTGAAAAGCTCGCCCGGCTTTATGACAGTTCCTGGAGGTGCATGTGACCCAGGGTTTCCCAACCTCAGCAATGTTGATATTTTGAGCCAGATAGTTATTTATGTGGGGTAAGAGGCTGCCCCGTGGATCACAGGATGTTTAGCAGCATCTCTGACCTCTTCTTACTGGATACCAGTATCACTCATCTCTTCTCTCCCACCCCCACCCCAGGCAACTGACATTGTCTCCAGACTCTGAGAACTACTGATGCAATTCCAGCCTTTCCCTCCAGCTCTACCAAGTAGGGATGCAAAGGAGAGAGAGCAAGTCACATAATTTTTTTTCTTTTTTGAGACAGAGTCTTGCTCTGTTGCCCAGGCTGGAGTGCAATGGCGTGATCTTGGCTCTCTGCAACCTCTGTCTGCTGGGTTCAAGCAATTCTCCTGCCTCAGCCTCCCGAGTAGCTGGGATTAGAGGCATGTGCCACCATGCCCAGCTAATTCTTTTGTATTTTAAGTAGAGACTGGGTTTCAGCATACTGGCCAGGCTGGTCTCAAACTCCTGACCTCGTGATCCGCCCGCCTTGGCCTCCCAAAGTGCTGAGATTACAGGCATTGAGCCACTGTGCCTGGTCTAGTCACATAATTTAAAAAAGAAATTTTTTTTTTTTTTAAGACGGAGTTTCGCTCTTGTTACCCAGGCTGGAGTGCAATGGCGCGATCTTGGCTCACCGCAACCTCCGCCTCCTGGGTTCAGGCAATTCTCCTGCCTCAGCCTCCTGAGTAGCTGGGATTACAGGCACGCGCCACCATGCCCAGCTAATTTTTTGTATTTTTAGTAGAGACAGGGTTTCACCATGTTGACCAGGATGGTCTTGATCTCCTGACCTCATGATCCACCCGCCTCGGCCTCCCAAAGTGCTGGGATTACAGGCGTGAGCCACCGCACCCAGCCCCAAGAAATTTTTTTTAAGAAGAGATGGGGGTTTCACTACATTGCCCAGGCTGGTCTCGAACCCCTGACCTGAAGTGATCCACCCACCTTGGCCTCTCAAAGTGCTGGGATTACAGGTGTGAGCCACCGTGCCTGGCCCTAGCAAGTCACATAATTATAGAGGGTAACTCTGTCAATTTGAAACTTCTCATAGTCTGACTCATTCATTCACCCAATAAATCCTTATTCAGCACCTAGTATGTGCCAGATACTCTCGGAGGTACTGGGATACAGCCCTGGACAAAGGTTTCTGCCCACATGGAGCTTATGTTCTTGTAGGAAAAGATGGGCAAAATCAAACAAACAACTTATATTACTGCCTCATCAATAAGTCATATAGTTGTGCTATGGAGAAAAAGAGCAGGAAGAAGAGAGACTGTGCCTCTCCCCGTCACAGGCCCGAATGTGGCCGCTTCTAGACACAGCTGAAATGATTCAGTATTTATACGATGATTGGTTTAGCATCTGACTCCCTGACTGCAGCACTGAAAACCCCGTGAGGAGTGTAGTTTCTCTTGCTCCGCTGGGGCCCCACACCTCACATAGTGCCTGCACCCAGTGAGTGCTCCATGGGCGTGAATGAATGAATGAATGAACACAGCAAAGAGCTATGGATGGAGTCTGAACTTGGGTGAGAAGTCATGGCTGGAAATAGAACCTTAGGATCAGGAACACTGAAGACATAAACAAAGTCATGACAGGGTGGGACCACCAAGGGAGAGGAGATGGTCAGGACAATCCCTAAGAGTGGAAGAAATGAGAGGCTTGAACAGGAGTGGGCAGCAAGGGTGCAGGTGCGTAACAGGAGACCTCACTGCATTCCAGCCTGGGCAACAGAGTGAGACTCTGTCAAAAAAAAAAAAAAGAAGTTAAAAATTGGTCAAGGAGCTCTTAATTGCAAAATTGCAAAGCTTTGTGCACAGTAAATTGTTTTTACACTATTGCCACAAGGGGGCGCCATCGAGGCTGCTAAATAAGGAAGAAGGTCAGGTTCAGTTCTCCAAATATGCTGTGTTTTTCTGGCTTATTCATAGAGCTGACAGCAATTAGAATAGGTTCTAAAGTCTTTTTGTAGCTTTCTGTGCAGTTTTAGCTGACCAGTTTTCATTTTGTCTTCATATCATTTTAAGAAACACTCAGTTTGTCCTGGTGTGTGGCTGTTGCAGGGGGTGGGGATGGGAGCAGGAGGGCTGCGGGTCTAGAGGTGGGAGCGGGGAACTAAGGAGCAGGGAGTTGAGGGACCTTTTCATCATAATCAATCCTTTTTTTTTTTTTAAGACAGAGTCTGGCTCTGTCGGCCAGGCTAGAGTGCAAGCGGTGCGATCTTGGCTCACTTCAACCTCTGCCTCCCAGGTTCAAGCAATTCTCCTGCCTCAGCCGCCTCAGTAGCTGGGACTACAGGCTCACGCCACCACACCCAGCTAATTTTTTGATATTTTTAGTAGAGACGGGGTTTCACAGTGTTAGCCAGGATGGTCTCCATCTCCTGACCTCGTGATCTGCCTGCCTTGGCCTCCCAAAGTGCTGGGATTACAGGTGAGAGCCACCATGCCCGGCTGTTTTTTTGTGTGTGTGAGACACAGTTTGGCTCTGTCACCCAGGCTGGAATGCAGTGGCACCATCTTGCCCGCCACCATATCCACCTAATTTTATTTTTAGTAGAGACAGGTTTTCGTCATGTTGGCCAGGCAGGCCTCGACCTCCTGACTTCAAGTGATCCGCTGGCCTTGGCTTCCCAAAGTGCTGGGATTACAGGCATGAGCCACTGCACCCAGCCAGTCTTCCAAGTGCCTTTTCACTGGTGAGTGTGACTCTTTTCCTCTGCTTGAAATGCCTGGCTTCAGACAGCATCTCCTTTATGAAGCCTTCCTGGCTCGCTTGGCTGCAGATGGGCGTGGGGAAGATTTCCCAGTCCTGAGAACCTGTGGCTCTTTTGGTCCCTTTCTGTCCTGTGTCAAGGCTGTGTGCTGGTCTTACATCTGCCTATCAAGCAGTCAGCTCCCTGAGTACAGGAGTTCTGCCTGACGTGCCCCAAGTGTACTGCAGATACCAACCACTCAACAATCTCTGTAAAAATGAGCATTTATTTATTTATTTCTGCTCCTGCTCCGCCGGGAAAATGAGTCACATAAATTGTGAATGTGCAGGTCCAGCTGGAGGGAGAAGCGGCACACAGGGAGTCTGGGCTTCTAGATGAGGCTCCACAACTTACTAACCTTGGGAATGTCCGCATCACATTGTTTTCTCAACCATCAAGTGGAGACACTATTTTTTTTTCAAGACAGTGTCTAACTCTGTCACCCAGGTTGGAGTGCAGTGGTGAGATCTCAGCTCACTACAACCTCCGCCTCCTGGGCTCCAGCCATCTTCCCACCTTGGCCTCCCGAGTACCTGGGACCATAGGCATGCACCACTATGCCTGGCCAATTTTTGTATTTTTTGTAGATACGGGGTTTAGCCATGTTGCCCAGGCTGGTATCAAACTCCTGGACTCAAGCAATCTGCCTGCCTTGGCCTCCCAAAGTGCTGGGATTACAGGCATGAGTCACCCGCACCCGGCCATCATGCCTTCTTAATTATACTTCTCTTCATTCAGCCTGAGATAGGTTACATCGGTTGGATAAGGGTGCTCACCCACTTCCTCAGTTTTTTTTGAGATGGAGTTTCACTCTTATTGCCCAGGCTGGAGTGCAATGGCACGTTCTCAGCTCACGACAACATCCGCCTCTTGGGTTTAAGTGATCCTCCTGCCTCAGCCTCCCAAGAAGCTGGGACTATAGGCTTGTGCCACCACGCTCGGCTAAGTTTGTATTTTTAGTAGAGATGGGGTTTCTCCATGTTGGTCAGGCTGGTCTCGAACTCTCAACCTCAGGTGATCCACCCGCCTTGGCCTCCCAAAGTGCTGGGATTACAGGCGTGAGACACCACACCTGGCCAACTTCCTTAGTTTTACATTCACACAGATACTTGCTTTGCTTGGCTCCACAGAGCTGACTTAATAGATGTTGATGGTTTAACTTGGAATAATCCCATCCTAGAGAATTGGAGGGCCTTAAAAAGCATGAGATGGAACAGCCTAGCATTCACAACCTACAGCATAGAAGGAATTCTCTTCTCTTGCTGTTTCATCTTGATTGTGGTCTTTTGTGCATTTGGCCTCTGGCCTTGTTCTAGAGGTTCCTCTATGAAAAGCCCTTCTTTCTACTTTACGGTCAAATCTTACTCATTTGAAAGTATCACCCAACTATTTTGAACAATGTCACTGTATTTGGAGCCTTGGAGCCAAGTGCTAAATCATTTTGTGTTCATGAAACAGATCAGTTTTGTAGGACCTTTAACACGACAAGTTCCTAATGCTGGGGTTAGAATCACTGCTGTGGTTTCAATGTTTCCTCCGAAACCCATGTTGAAATTTAATTGCCAATGGAACAGTTATTGGAAGGTGGGGTGCCTTTTTTTTTTTTTTTTTGGAGACAGGGTCTCACTCTGTCACCTGAGGTAGGGAGTTTGGGACCAGCCTGACCAACATGGAGAAACCCTATCTCAACTAAAAATACGAACTTAGCCCAGCGTGGTGGCGCAAGCCCGTAGTCCCAGCTCCGTGGGAGGTTGAGGCAGGACAATCACTTGAACCCAGGAGGTGGAGGTTGCGGTGAGCTGACATTGTGCCATTGCACTCCAACTTGGATGACAGAGCAAGACTCTGTCAAAAAAAACAAACAAAAAAAGAACTGAGGAAGTGGGTGAGCACCCTTATCCAACCGATGTAACCTATCTCAGGCTGAATGAAGAGAAGTATAATTAAGAAGGCATGATGGCCGGGTGTGGTGGCTCATGCCTGTAATCCCAGCACTTTGGGAGGCCAAGGCAGGCAGATTGCTTGAGTCCAGGAGTTTGAAACAGCCTGGGTAACACGGCTAAACCCTATCTCTACAAAAATTGGGTGGGTGTGGTGGTGCATGCCTACGGTCCCAGCTACTCGGGAGACTGAGTGGCACAATCACAGCTCACTGTAGCCTTGGCCTCCTGGGCACCAGCAATCCTCCTTCCTCAGCCTCCTGAGTAGCTGGGACTACAGGCATGTGCCATTATGCCTGGCTAATTTTTGCATTGTTTGTAGAGACAGGGTTTTGCCATGTTGCCCAGGTTGGTCTCAACTGATTCACCTGCCTCAGCCTCCTGAAGTACTGTGCCTGGCCGAGGTGGGGCTTTTAAAAGGTAATTAGGGGCCAGGTGAGGTGGCTCACGCCTATAATCCCAGCACTTTCGGAGGTCAAGGTGGGTGGATCACGAGGTCAAGATATCGAGACCATCCTGGTCAACAAGGTGAAACCCCGTCTACCAAAAAATACAAAAATTAGCTGGGCATGGTGGCGCGTGCCTATAGTCCCAGCTACTCAGGAGGCTGAGGCAGGAAAATTGCTTGAACCCAGGAGGCGGAGGTAGCGGTGAGCCGAGATTGCGCCATTGCACCCCAGCCTGGGTAACAAGAGCGAAACTCCGTCTCAAAAAAAAAAAAAAAAAAAAGGTAATTAGGTCCTGGGGCTCTGCCTTCATGAAGTGGGCCCACAACAGGAGTATGGATTTGGCTCCCATTTGCTCTCCAGCCCTTCCACCATGTTATGATGCAGCAAGGAGGCCCTCACGAGACGCCAGTGCCATGCCTTTGGACTTCCCTGCCTCCACAACTGTGAGCCAAATACATCTCTATCCATTATGCAGTCTGTGGTATTCCAACACAATCATCACCCAGTTTTAGGGCAGTTGCCACGGGTTCAGCCTCTCAGCAGCCCTCCTCCACACCTCACATGGTTTTAGGCTGTTTCCTGACCTGGCCTCTAACCTAACTCACCCCTTGTACCTTTATCTACAAAATGGGCTGGTAGTAAACTTAGCAGTCTTGCATTACTCAGTGGTGGGGATACATTTTGAGAAATGCATCATTAGGTGATGTTGTGTTTTCTATGAATATTACCATGTACTTACACAAATTTAAGATGGCACAGCCTACTATGCGCCTGGGTGCGTATGGCGCAGCCTGTTGCTCCTGGGCTACAAACCTGTACCGCACATTACTGAATGTTATGGGCCAGGGGTGTCCTATCTTTTGGCTTCCTTGGGCCACACGTAAAATACAATAACAATAGTCGATAAGCTAAGAAAAAATTGCCAACAAAAATTTCATGTTTTTGCAAAGTTTAAGAATTTGTGTTAAAAAAAAAAAAGGCTAACGCCCTTTTAGGCCTTAGCCCACCTGCACCCATGTGAATAAAAAAAAAAAGAAAAAATACTTTGTGTTGGGCCACATTCAAAGCCATCCACACAAGCTTGCTGTAGGCCACTGTAACACAATGTTAAGTATCTGTGTATTTGAACACATTAAAGGTATAGGCTGAGGCACAGAACTGCTTGAGCTGGGGGTGTGGAGGTTAGCCAGCCAGCATTGTGCCACTACACTCTAGCCTGGGCGACAGAGCAACACTGTCTCAAAACAAAACAATATTTATCGCGCCACTGCACTCTAGCCTGGGTGACAGAGCAACAGTCTCAAAACAGTATTTATCACGCCACTGCACTTTAGTCTGGGTGACAGAGCAAGATGCCATCTCAAAAACAAAAAAAAAAACCCAAAACCACCCCCCAGAAAGTATTATAATCTTATTGTAGCACAGCTATGTATGAGGCTCATTGTGGAATGAAGCATCCTTAGAAAGCACATGACTACATCCAGATATGCATGCTGGGAGTTTTTTTTTTTTTTTTTGACTGAGTTTCACTTGTTGCCCAGGCTGGAGTGCAATGGTGCAATCTTGGCTCACCGCAACCTCTGCCTTCTGGGTTCAAGATTCTCCTGCCTCAGCTTCCCGAGTAGCTGGGATGCACCACCATATCCCGCTAATTTGTTAGTAGAGACAGTGTGTCTCCATGTTGGTCAGGCTGGCCTCGAACTCCCGACCTCAGATGATCCGCCCTCCTCGGCCTCCTGAAATGCTGGGATTACAAATGTGAGCCACCACACCCAGCTTGGGAGAACTTTTTAAACTGAATTAACGGACCCAGGAACAGAACTTGGTGTTTTACTTGCCACTCATTGTCCTTTATGAGGGATGGCCTCCCAACACTTAACTTTAGCTCTTCAAATACTACAAACTCACTACCCAGAGTACACACACTCCTAGCAATTTGTGGATCTTAACCTAGAGCATGACTGTCCTCGTTAGAGCCTGCATCTCCTTCCATTCTGTGGCCTTAAATCAAGGCTGTTACTGAGGGGGCTCCAAGGTTTCCAAGCAACCTACCCTATCAAAGTTCCTCCACAGCTAACATTGATAGCCCAGAGACCACTGTGTCATTCAGGCTCTTGGCGGCCAAGACTCAGCCATGCAGCCCCTTCTTCCAAGACACTGATAAACAGGACAGCATGACTCTGGGTAAATGCTTGCAAAAATAGGTGACCTGCTGAGCAGGGGGGCTCACACCTGTAATCCCAACACTTTGGGAGGCCGAGGCAGGTGGGATCGCTTGAGGCTAGGTGCCTAAGACCAGCCTGGCCAACATGGTTAAACCCTCTCTACTAAAAACACAAAAATTAGTGCCCATAATCCCAGCTACTAGGGAGGATGAGGCATGAGAATTGCTTGAACCCAAGAGGCAGAGGTTGTAGTAAGTTATTGCGCCACTGCATTCCATCTCAAAACAGAGGAAAAAAAAAATAGTTGACCAGAGAGGGACAAACTCATAAAAGGTTTTCTTGGCCAAGTTCAGGCCCCTGTTGAGAAGCTGTGGGTATAGACATACCCTCCACTGCTCATTTCTGTGGTTCCTTTATATTCACAAGATCGACTATATATAAATAGAATCTGCAAGTCAGGTATTTCTGAAAACAAGTTTTATTTAAATAAGGGTTTAAATACATTACACATAACATTAAAACTGAAAGGGAAAAAAAAACAAAAACCAGTTTGTTACTTCACATGGCATTAGGCAGCTGCTGCTATTAAGGTGCAAGCTCTACAGCTAGCTACATGACTCATCAGTTTCAGATTTGTTCCCTTGTCAAAAGTTTAACTCTGATAGAAGGTTGGCCTCACATTCTGATGTTTGGACATCCCTTAGCTAGGATACGTCTAATCAAACAGACCTTTGTGGCAAGCCAGATGTCCTATCATCTCACTAGAGGGAAGGGGGCCTCTCTGAGCTCTGACCAGGTCAGGCTGGAGACACCAGGGGATCTTCTACCACCAAAGGCTCCCTTCTATTGGTACAGCTGCTAGTGCTGCCGCCTTACCCCATCCTCTCCTCTCAGATTCACTGAGGACTGTTCAGGTGGTAACATTCTCCTAGGGCAGGGAACTCTGCAGAGGGAGAGTGGAGGAGCTTCTGACCATGGTTGTCTGTGATCTTAGGGCTCTGGGCTTGGCTGAAACATGATGGTACTGCTTGGTTTCAAGCTTGACACTACCAGGCACCTACTACTTGACCTCTGTTTAAATGAGGGACTTCAAGACTAAACAGCATGGCTCTTTTCAGTTTATTGCATGAAGGAGTTACACTAGTCCAAGTTAAAAGCGGACCCCAAATGGTTACATTATACAAGCTGTGAGGTTTTTAAACTTGTGACAAGGGACAGAAGGGAAATTCTACTCATTGCAAGGAAATCCTCACTTAAGCTTCAGTGAGCCACAAGCACTTAAAACCCATGAACCTTCAGCTGATCGTCCTTAGCCAGTCCAATCTGAAAAAACAAAAAGGCAAAGTTTTAAATGGTGGACAGGGAGCGTTAAAGCCTCCATTTCTAATGGCAACAACCCTGTCTTCCTGTTACTACACCGCCCAAGAGCCAGGGGTGCACACAATGGTTCAACGGAGGGTCCTCAGTTAAGAGCCACCTTTTTTGAACACCCAGTGCCTTCCAAGATTCTGAATTAGAGAATGAGACTCGTCAGATATCTGAAATTTCAATTATATCAAGAGCTGATAATATAGTATTTTAGTATTAATACTCAGGAAATTCATTTTTAAAACCTCATATCCTTACAAATACAGAAACAAGCCAGCATTTAGCTTATTTTGCAATATGTCTGTGTGCTATTGAAATTTGCATCTGTAAAGTAGATCCACACAAACAGTAAATCAAAGGCAGATAAGTCCCTTCTGCCGTTTTTTAATATAACAGAAGTAAGTTGGCCGGGCGCAGTGGCTCACACCTGTAATCCCAGCACTTTGGGAAGCCAAGGCAGGCGGTACACGAGGTCAAGAGACCGAGACCATCCTGGCCAACATGGTGAAACTCCGTCTTTATAAAAACAAAAAACCGTTAAGTCTATGTACTTTAAAACCCAACTGTGGTTTTGCTCAGCCTTAGCCAACTTTTATGCCCCCAGCAGAAGCTAATAGACAGGATCTAAAATTTACCAGTAAAGAGGCACAATCAAGAGTGACTGAACTCACCTCTACGAGGAACTGGCATATGTTCTTGCGTTGGTCACCCTGTAGCTGAATCACTTCTCCATATTCTGGATGCTCAATTACAGTACCATTGCAGGCAAACTTCTGCAAGAACAAAGGAAACAAAACAAATTAGGCCGAACAAGAGCATGAATGCATTTATATCCCTCTGCTAACAATACAACACAGCGGGCACCACCTTGTGGACAAATCCATTATGACTTTTCCGTAATCTCACTTAAGACCTACCTTCTTAAACGCCTTCACTAGTTTCTTTTTATCGTAATCATCAGCGATCCCTTGGACAGTAGTAAGGGTCTTCCTGCCGTTTCTCTGTTGAATTCTTATATGGATATAATCCTCAGTGCCAGCAGGAAGCAGGTCATCACCCTTACTTGCATCAGCAAAGGGGTCTGAAAAGAAAGGTTAAGCTCGTTTAGAGCTGTCAAGGCTCAGATGCAACTGCTGTCCTCCTAGATATTTTGTGTGTGCAGAAAATAACACTGAAATCGACAGGGCCTGGGCAAGGCCAAACGAGTTCTTTGCTGGCTCTCCCTGAGCAGGTCAGGGACGGCCGGCTTCCTCAGACTCGGGGAACGCCCGGGCCTCCCCCTCTGCCTGGGAAGCCGATCACGTGTCGAGGGAGCCCAGGCTGGCAGGCGGTGCCCCACCCGGCTGATGCAACCCGCCGGAACCCGAGCTCCCGAGGCGGGGCCAAGCCTCTCATTCCCATTGGTGCGCACGCCTGCCACTTAAGAGCTGGCACCGCCTTTCCCTTCGGCTCCGTGACAACGACTGGTGACGTAACGGACCGGACGCAAGGGTGGTGGGAAGGGCGGGTGTGGCCTGAAAAGATCCAGGAGCCATTAGTAAATGCGCCACCGAGACGCCGAGCCCGCCCAAGCGCTGATCTCCCGCCTGCTCCTTCCGGTCGCGCTCAAGATCCGACCGCGGGGCCCAGGCCTCGATCCCGCTGCCCTGCAACCCTGGACATCTTTTCCCTGCCCAAGCTTACGAAGGCCTGAAGCGCCTGGCAGCTTCCCGGAACCCGTCTCCGGGCCCGGAAGGCCCCGCTGCCCCACCCGAGCCTGCGACCTTCCCCGTAGCTTACCGAAAGAGTGGAGGTTCTGGATAGCGGACATACGATACGATTCCTTTTCCTCGGTGGAAACGGCCTGCGGAAGGCGGCGGCGGCGGGAGAAGGCGGGCAGGGGGGACGGAACGTCGGGAAACGAGGGGGCTCAAGGGGGAGGCTGCTGAGTCCTCGGCGGCGGCTCAGTGACTGGGGCAGAGGGGCGGTGCCTGTGTTCACTTATATAGCCGCCCCTGTGACGGCAGCACGCTGCCCTCACGTCCCGACCCCACCCACGGCGTCGTGCCCCAAGCGCCCAAGCGGCGCCGCTTCCAATTGGTTCGAGGGCGGGGACACGGCATGGCGCTTGCGCAGGAAGTCTGCGGCAGGAGGGCGTCCTCTTGACTCTAGGAGAGGTGGGAGGGGGAGGGAAAGCTTGATCTGTCTCGGCGCCTGCGCAGTGCGGGTGGACGGTGTCTGGGCTGTCGAAAAAACCGGCCAAGGTTTCGAGCGCGCCTACGCACTGTGCCCTTTGGTACGTTCCACTTTCTTGACCCTGTTGCATCGCTGCCTGCTCGAAAAGGGGTGTTTCATAGGTTAGATGGACATTCCTTAGAGGGGATTTAGATGCTGAACCTCCCAAACAGGACAAATCCCCGCTGTGTCAAACCCACCTACCTACCCACCCTACTGCTCACTGAGCCATAGCGGGATTTAGGGCGGCACTTTGATTAATCAAAATAGAATAATATAATCAAAACGGTTACCGCATAATTTAGATTGCCATTTAGACTATTCTAAAGTGGGTTAATCTAATCTAAATTTTTCATTTAGATTAGATTAATCCATCTAAGGAAAAAGTGTGCCCAGCTCATTAGCATGAGTTCAAGGGATAGTAACTGGTTCTGGGTCCCCCCTGAGAATAATTCTGGCACCAGAGGGTGTCCTTTATGTCGCACAGCTTGTGTGGAGTAGAGCCTTTCCAGAGCTTAGATGAAATATTTCCTTCAAAGCAGTCAACCTTTCTTGCTTTCAGTTTATTTATTTCAACACTCTCAGTTGCAGGGGTAAGTAGAGTGGTGAAAAGAGACCCGGGGTTGCCGGACGTGGTAGCTCACGCCTGTAATCGCAGCACTTTGAAAGGCCGATGTGGGCGGATCACCTGAGATCAGAAGGTTGATCACCCAGTCTGGCCAACGTGGTGAAATCCCGTCTCCACTAAAAATACGAAAATTAGCCAGACGCTGTGGCGAGTGCCTGTAATCCCAGTTACTCGGTAGGCTGAGACACAAGAATTGTTTGAACCCTGAAAGAGGAGGCTGCAGTGAGCCGAGCTGGTGCCACTGCACTCCAGTCTGGGCAACAAAGACTCACTCTTTCAAAAAACAAACAAACAAACAAAAAACAGATAATGACATTGTGATAGGTGCCATAAAGGAGATAAACAGGGTGATGTGACAGGGCTGGGCTCCTTCAGATGGGGTGGTCAGAGAAGGCCTCTGGGGAGGCAACATTCCAGCTGACAGAGAGGGTAGGAAGGAGTCCACTGTGGGGCAGGGCATGTGCCTGCCAGGGGAAAAGTTCTGAGGGAGGAAAAGCTAGATGTACCTGATATACATCTGTATATACATGTGTGTATGTATATGTGTGTGTATATATATGTGTGTATATATATGTGTGTATATATAGATACATATATAAAGACAAGGTCTCTGTCACCCAGGCTAGAATGCAGTGGCACCATCGAGGCTTACTGCAGCCTCAACCTCCAGGGCTTAAGCGATGCCCCCGCCTTGGCCTCCCAAAGTGCTGGCATTACAGGCAGGAACCACTGTGCCTGGCCTGATAGTTTGTTTTGATTCTTTTTTATTTTTTTCCTACTTGTCTTCTGAATTGATTCTATATTTACTAAATAAACTTGATTAATAGTGTAGTTTCGGGCTGGGCGCGGTGGCTCACGCCTGTAATCCCAGCACTTTGGGAGGCCGAGGCGGGTGGATCATGAGGTCAAGAGATCGAGACCATCCTGGTAAACATGGTGAAACCCCGTCTCTACTAAAAATACAAAAAATTAGCTGGGCATGGTGGCACGTGCCTATAATCCCAGCTACTCAGGAGGCTGAGGCAGGAGAATTGCCTGAACCCAGGAGGCAGAGGTTGCAGTAAGCCGAGATCGCGCCATTGCACTCCAGCCTGGGTAACAAGAGCGAAACTCCGTCTCAAAAAAAAAAAAAAATAGTGTGGTTTCCTTGACGTCAGGAAGGAGGAACTATGGCCGGGTCATGGGCATCCCAGTCTCATGGTCATCTCTGTTTGAGAAGCTATGGACCCAGCCTGCCAACTTGGGAACTTTTACACTCACAGACGTGGTTCTGCTGGAAAGGGTTAGGGGAGAGAGTGTGAATGAATGAATCGGAGCTGTCCTTTCCAGTGTGCACGCAATATTTCGTTATATTAAAATTTTTTTTTTGAGACAGAATTTCACTTTTTCGTCTAGGCTGGAGTGAAGTGGTATGATCTTGGCTTACCGCAACCTTCACCTCCTGGGTTCAGGCTATGCTCCTGCCTCAGCCTCCCAAGTAACTGAGATTATAGGCAGGTGCCACCATCTCTGGCTAATTTTTGTATTTTTGGTAGAGATGGGGTTTCACCACTTTGCCCAGGCTGGTCTTGAACTCCTGATCTCAAGTGATCTGCCCACCTCAGCCTTCCAAAGTGCTGGGATTACAGGCATGAGCCACCATGCCTGGCCAAGACTCAGTTCTTTTTTTTTTTTTTTTGAGACAGGGTCTGGCTTTGTCACTTAGGCTAGAGTGCAGTGGTGCCATTATATCTTACTGCAGTCTTGAACTCCTGGGCTTAAGCGATCCTTCTGCCTCAGCCTCCTGAGTAGCTGGGACTACAGGCATGTGCCACCACGGCCAGCTAATTTTTAAAATTTTTAGTAGAGATGAAGTCTCACTATGTTGCCCAGGCTGGTCTTGAACTCCTAGCTTCAAGTAAGCCTTTACCTCGGCCTCCCAAAGTGCTGGGATTACAGACGTGAGCCACCACACTGGACCTGAGACTCAGTTCTTGACTTGCCACCAGCTTTGTGGGTGACCTGGTTTACCCCTCAGGGCTTCAGTTGTATGCCCCATAAAAGGAGAACTGGGTGATCTCTTCCCAGGTCTAAAGTCTGAAGCTCTGTTCTCCCAGGTTGGGAGCATTTCCAGAAGGGTCTTCCGAAGTCCACCTTCCAATGTGGGAGGTTGTCCCAGCCCCAGGAGCCTGAGGAGAATAATCATGGAGCCAGGAGTAATTAGTTTGAAAGTGACATTCATGCCTGCTGTTAATGCTGGCTTCTTTATTACCGTGCTCCTGGCTCTGAGGTGCTGTCACCTGGGCAGCCAAGGTCAAGGTGCAAAGCACAGGCTCCAGAGTGTCTGTATCTGAATATCTTCTCCATCTTGCTGCCTGGACGACTTAGCCCCTCCCAGCCTGCATTTTCTCCTCTGTATGGCAGAGACAATAATGCCCTTCTCATAGGCTCTTGAGGGGATTTAAAGAGGAGGCTATGTACAGCAGGATAAAAATGTAAAGTTATGAAACCACTAAATAGATAATGCCAGTTTCCCAGAGGGGAAGGGAGAGAGAGAACCTTAGAGAGCAGCAGAGGACAGGAGTGAACCCTCCGAATGAGGATGGGGCAGAGGTGGGCACCTCTCCATGGTGTTCCTTGGGATGTGATAAAGGCATGGCTGTGTGGGACACCTTGGGACCCTTGACCTCAATAAGATTCTCCAAGGCCACCAATATGGCACAGAAGCAGCAGACTCTTCCTCCAGGAAGGGATTGCATCCTCTGGAGAAATAGACATCTCCATGGTAACCGAGGCAGATGGATGATCTGGTCTAGGAGCTCCTCATAGCTCTGGTGCTCCAGAAAACCCCGTGAGCGAGAGAGAATCCTAGGGAGGGCTGGAGCCCCTGTCATATCCAAGGCTGGATTTCTGAGCAGCCCAGCAGGATGTTAATTGGCAAAAATCTCACTTGATTTAAAGCAAGTCCAATGAATGCCATATTTCTTGCATTCCTTATTTGGGACCTTCCACCCACATATGTAAGTGACTAGAATAGTTCCCCCTCCCCCGCTCCCATGCACATAGAAGATCTCAGCGAATGAAGGCTGCTATTCTTACCACTTGGAAAAGGAGGGAGACCTGGGCCTGCTACAGCTTGACCTACAGCCTGCACAGGGTGAATTGTGAGATGTGTAAGTCAGGCATCAGCCGGGGTTCTGCTGGCAATACATCACTTTTTCACACCTGCCTAGGGCACATGCTGGGAAGGGACATGGGGGAACCTTTTTTTTTGAGATGGAGTCTTGCTTTGTCACCCAGGCTAGAGTGCAGTGGCACGATCTTGGCTCACTGCAATCTCCACCTCCTGGGTTCAAGCGATTCTCCTGCCTCAGCTTCCCGAGTAGCTGGGATTACAAGTGCAGGCCACCATGCCAGACTAATTTTTGTATTTTTAGTAGAGACGGTGTTTCACCATCTTGGCCAGGCTGGTCTCAAACTCCTGACCTTGTGATCCACCTGCCTTGGCCTCCCAAAGCGCTGGGATTACAGGTGTGAGCCGCTGCTCCTGGCCTTTTTTTGTTTGTTTTTTGAGACGGTGTCTTGATCTGTTGCCCAGGCTGGAGTGCAGTGGCACCGTCTTGGCTCACTGCAACCTCCACCTCCCTGGTTCAAGTGATTCTCCTGCCTCAGCCTCCCGAGTAGCTGGCGTTACAGGTGTGCGCCACCACACCCAGCTAATTTTTGTATTTTTAGTAGAGATGGGGTTTCACCATGTTGGCTAGGCTGGTTTTGAACTCCTGACCTCAAGTGATCTGCTGACCTCAGCCTCCCAAAGTGTTAGGATTACAGGTGTGAGTCACCACGCCACACCCAGCCTAACATGGGGGAACCTTATGGGGTATCAGAAATGATCTCCCTCTTGATCCGGGTGGCAGAAACCTATTGAGCTGTACTCTTACAGCTAGTGTGTGTTTGGTGTGCACGGTGGTTATATTTTATCCTCACCTTCCAACCCGGTCAGCCTTTCTTCTTGTTCTCACTTTTCCTCCCCTTGCCAGGGACCCACTTACGCCAACCCAGGCGGAGACTCAGCTCAGTTCCTCTTTGCCTGTTTGCTGGCAGAGCATCTGCTTTCCCCATCCTGCTTCCCACTCCTTCGCCCCCTCTCTTCCCTCCTCTTTTGGAGAGTCCTGCAGGAGCTCCTATAGATGGGGCAAAGCTTCATTTAGGAAGGGAGATAAAGTCCAGAGCCCTTGGTTCCTCTCTCCCAGGCAGGGCCATCCAGGTGGCCCAGCTGCGAACTCAACGGGCGAGGTGGGTGGGAGAGGATATAAAGTGCAGCCTGGGCTGGTGGAGGAGGTGGAGAAGGCCAGGCCCGGCATCTGGCCTCAAGGAGCTCACAGCCCATCGAGCGTTCAGACCCTGCTTCGAGGAACCAGGAGCCTAGGAGTGTGGAGGAGGTGCTGGGCACAGGTGCACAGAGGGGTCCCATGTTCTGACTGGGCCCTGGAGGAGGTGTCCTCTAGCTGAGGGTGGGTGGACATTGCAGATGGAAGGAAGAGCATTAGACATGTTTGATGGCAATCAGTTCAGGTCTGGCCCCTCTTCTGGGACAAGCTCGTAGGTGTGTTTGGGTGGAGCAATCTGCCTTGGTCCTAGGCACAGGTCCTCCAGCCCTTCTTTTATTTCATTTCATTTACTTTTTTCTTTTTTCTTGCCCCCTATCCCCCTTAATTTTTTATTTTTATGTTTTTGAGACAGAGTTTTGCTCTTGTTGCCCAGGCTGGAGTGCAATGGCACAGTCTCGGCTCACCGCAACCTCCGCCTCCTGGGTTCAAGTGATTCTCCTGCCTCAGCCTCCTGAGTAGCTGGGATTACAGGCATGTGCCAGCATGCCCGGCTAATTTTTTGTATTTTTAGTAGAGATGGGGCTTCACTGTCTTGGCCAGGCTGGTCTTGAACTCTTGACCTTGTGATCCACCCACCTCGGCCTCCCAAAGTGCTGGGATTACAGGCTTGAGCCACCACACCTGGCCTCATTTTATTTTTTAAGCTAATGTAACTCATATAAGGGCTGTCTCCAAGAGTTCATCCATTGGCAATTGAGCAGCAAGACTCATCAAGTCCTTTCCTTTCACTGCAGGAGGACAAGAGGAAATGCAGAGAGGGCTGGTGCTGTGTGGTGACAACCCTCACCAGTTGGGACACCCTGCTGGTCTGGTCCCCTTTCAGCCACACCTCTGCACAACCCCCAGCACTCAGTTGTCCCCAGTGTGCAGCTCTGGCCCCAAGCATGTGTCACCTGGAAATGCCTGTTTGGGCAGCTTCCCTTATCCTCTGCATCCACCCATTTTCCCCAAATTAAATCTAACAAAGGGCCACAGCAGCCACAGGCCACATGTGGCCTCTGAAACCTGGAAATGGGGCCAGTCTGAATGAGGATGCAGTGTAAGTGTAAAAACACACAGGGCCCTGAACAATGAACAAAACTAAAAGCTCACAATGCTTTTTATTATATTTTATTTTTTTTGAGACAGTCTTCACTCTGTCATCCAGGATGTAGTGCAGTGGTGTGATCTCGGCTCACTGCAACCTCTATCTCAGCTCAAGTGATCCTCCCACCTCAGCCTCCTGAGTAGCTGACAATACAGATGCGTGCCACTATGCCTGGCTAATTTTTGTGTTTCTGTAGAAATAGGGTTTTAGCATGTTGGCCAGACTGGTCTCAAACTCCTGGGCTCAAGTGATCTGCTGCCTCAGCCTCCCAAGTTGTTGGGATTACAGGGGTGAGCCATAGCACCCATCCTTCACAATACTTTTTATATGGATTACTTATTGAAATAAGAATATTTTGGATCTATTAGGTTAAAAAATATTAACATTAATTTCACCTGTTTCTTTTTTGTTTGTTTGTTTTTGTTTTTGAGATGGAGTCTCGCTCTATCGCCCAGGCTGGAGTGCAATGGCACGATCTCAGCTTACTGCAACCCCCCCTCCTAGGTTCAATCGATTCTCCTGCCTCAGCCTCCTGAGTAGCTGAGATCACAGGCATATACCACCTAATTAGCCCAGCTAATTTTTGTATATTTCAGCATGTTGGCCAGGCTGGTCTCAGACTCTTGTGCTCAAGTGATCCACCTGCCTCAGCCTCCCAAATTGTTGGTATTACAGGCATGAGCCACTGCACCCAACCTTCACAATACTTTTTATATGGGTTATTGTTAAGAATATTTGGGATCTATTAGGTTAAAGTATATTATTAAGTTAATTTCACCTGTTTCTTTTTAAAGAAATGTGTCTCCTCAGGGATCTGAAGTTGCATGTGTGGTGTGCATTCTGTTCCTACTGGACAGTTCTGCTCAGCAGGATGCTCGACTGAAGCATGCCCTCTGGCGCACACATGGCAGGCCATGGTCACAGGAATGGCTGTTCTTTCCAGCCTTCTCCTCCGCCACCACCTGCCTCATTTCCTGGTCTCCTGCTCCCTCCTCCACCCTCTCTAGTTCCCAGTGATTTAGCTCTGCTGTGAGCTGCATACTCCCCTCCCTGCTCCCAGTTTAGAAGACAGCTTGGTGATGGTCATCTGTACCAAAACCTGGCCAGGTGTGTGTGGAGGGGACTTTTTCCTCCTCTAGTGGCTTATTGAGTATTCACCCACCCAAACTGGCTCCCTTCCTGGGCCGAGAAGGTGAAGTTCTCTTTTCACTAGCCTAGCCCAAGCCGACCCTCCCACTGGCCAGTGGACAGATGCTGCCACCTGAGCATGCGCCAGGGTAGTGGGAGCATCGAACTCATCTTTTGCCCCAGACAGCTTAGCAGCCGTCCCTCTAACATAGGTAAGACTTTTCCTGAGAGCAGTTTTGCACAGTACATTTTATTTCATTTTTTACAGTGGTTGGGCGCTTGCTACGAGCTTAGCTGAGTGTTTCACACGCTGTCCCACAGAATCTTGACAAATTAGTCCTTCTGCAGACAGAGACCTGGCAGGGTGGCGGTGGTGGCCCTCTTCCTGCTAAGCTGCCTGGCCACACAAGATGGACCAGGATTCCTGAGCGAGCAACCTCTGGGATGATTCTTCCCTCATAAAGGGGTGATCTGTTTTCTTGATGGAGGCCAGCAATTCAGGGCATGCACCCCAATTCTCTCCAGAGCTCCAAAGTGTCATGCATGTTTGGAGTGAGTCTGGGAGGCTGGTGCTGCTGTGGACAACCTTGCAGCACACAGCATGAGATTCAAACTATTTTCCTTCCTTCCTTCCTTCCTTCCTTCCTTCCTTCCTTCCTTCCTTCCTTCCTTCCTTCCTTCCTTCCTTCTCTTCTTTCTTTCTTTCTCTCTCTCTCTCTTTCTTGCTCCCTCCCTCCCTCCTTTCCTCCCTTCTTCTTGAGACAGGGTCTCACTATGTTCCCCAGGCTGGTCTTGAATTCCTGGGCTCAACCAGTCCTCCTTCTTTGGCCTCCCAAAGTGCTGGGATTACAGGTGTGAGCTGCCACCCCTGACTTCAAACAAATTTTGGATTTTAATTCCTCTATTTGAACAAACCATGGCTAAGCCCTGACTGACAGGTGCTGTGATGACACATTCTGCCTTTGAGGAGCTTGAAAATGGGTCAGAGAGATCAACATGGTTCAGTCTTTTTTTTTTTTTTTGAGATGGAGTCTTGCTCTGTCACCCAGGCTGGAGTGCAGTGGCACGATCTTGGCTCACTGTAACCTCTGCCTCCTGAGTTCAAGCGATTCTCCCACCTCAGCCTCCTGAGTAGCTGGGATTACAAGCATCCACCACGATGCCCAGCTAAGTTTTATATTTTTAGTAGAGACGGGGTTTTGCCATGTTGGCCAGGCAGGTCTTGAACTCCTGACCTCAGGTGATCTGCCCACCTTGACCTTCTTAAGTGTTGGGATTACAGATGTGAGCCACTGTGCCTGGCGAGAATTGTTACTTTCTTTTACAGATGAGGATGTTACCCAGTGTAATGCCTGTGTGACACAGGTGAATTTCTGCCCTGCCTTAATTCTGCTTATCTTTAGGAAACAGGATGCCTGAGGTCAAAAACTCCCCCTCCTGCCCAAACTGGTTAAGACGTGTGGGTGGTGCCCACATGAGCTGCTGAAGAACCTCTTAACTTCATTATAACTAATTTCTGTGCTAAATGACACTCCCACCAGCACCATGACAGTTAACAGTCACCATGACAAAGACAGGAAGAAACCATAAAAGCACAAAAGGGAAGACGGCACTCCAATTTCAAGTTCTCCAACCATTCCCAGAAAAGAAATGAATATTCTTCTGCTTTCTTTTCTTTTTCTTTTTTTTTTTAAGACAGAGTCTCGCTCTGTCACCAGGTTGGAGTGCAGTGGCATGATCTCTGTGCACTTCAACCTCTGCCTCCTGGGTTCAAGCGATTCTCCTGCCTCAGCCTCTCGAGTAGTTGGGACTACAGGTGCGTGCCACCACGCCCAGCTAATATTTGTATTTTTTCAGTAGAGACGGGGTTTCACCGTGTTGGCCAGGATGGTCTTGATCTCTTGACCTTGTGATCTGCCTGCCTTGGCCTCCCAAAGTGCTGGGATTACAGGCGTGAGCCACCGCGCCTGGCCCCTCTGCTTGCTTTTAATACCCAATCATTTTATTACAGTTGCCCTGTATCTGTGACTTTCTGGCTCTCAGGAGCTCAGCCCAAGCTCCCACTTCTCCATTCCATGGCCATCTAATGAAGCTTGCACTCCATGACACTCACTTTCAGTTTTGCATATTGGTTTTGTAGCAACAGGGAAAGGCTCCATTTTTTGGGGGCCAGCGTTGTTGGTAACAAAGACACTGAATCATAGAGAGGTGGAATCGTTTTTGCAAGTTCACAGCCAGTAAGTTGCATGGCTGGAATTCAAATCCAGCACCTGTGCCCTTAACCTGGAAGGTGTGCCTGCTGTGGAAGACTGTCCGGGTCTGGTCCAGGGCCCCATCCCTGTACTCACTGCTGGTTTCCCTTCCCAGAGCTTGGGGAGGTGCTGAATGCCCTGCTCAGGTCAGTGTGGTGTTAAAGGCAAAACTACTCACGACACTTGTTAAAGATGAAGGAAGACTTTATTCACTGGGGAGCTATTACACTGGGGTTTTGTAGTAGGGGTGAGAGATTGGGTTCCACTCTCTCTACAATAGGGAAAATTGGGGATTTATAGCCAAGGATCAGGGTAGGGAGGTTCGTGGAAAATTATTAAGATGTGTTACAGCTCTATTACCCGCCGTAGTTCAATGAGTTCAGAGTTCTTGTCCTATGACTGAGAAAAATGAGGTATGTGGACGCCAGAGAGTGAGTAAGGCAGAGTAGAATTTGTTGAGGGACAGAAAAGCTCTTGACAGTGAGAGGGGACCCAAAAATGGGTTGCCGGCCATGAGACTGAGTCGAGGGGTGTTTATGGGCTTGAAATGGGGCAGTGTGTGCTGATTGGTGTGTGGGTATGCTTGAAAAAGCACCATTTGGAAATAGGCATGAAAGTGTAGAGGACCAATCAGGGAAGAGTAGGTATATGCAAAATAGGTGAAGGATAAGGACCAATCAGGAGAGAGCATGCCAGAGGGGAATGGGAGCTCTCAATATGGTCTGTGGATTTATCCGAACTCATAGCTTGGTTTTCAGGCTTTAGACTGCTGTTGGCTTGAAGAGTGAGTTTAACTGGGTACCCATCCCTGTCTGTCTAGGAATTTATCTGCCTCCTATTGCTATCAGAAGTATGGTACATTTTTTTTATTTTTAAGACAAGGTTTCACTCCTGTTGCCCAGGCTGGAGTGCGGTGGTGATCATAGCTTACTGCAGCCTCTAATTCCTGAAGACTGCCCCACTGCAATGCCAGCTACAAGTCTGCACTAATGTGCTTCTGGCCAACTGGTTATAAATCAGGGGTTCCCACAACCCCCTCCTTGCATTTGATAGTTTGCTAGAGAACTCAGGAAAATAGATGAGTTACTAGACTGTCAGCTTAGTATAAAAGAATACAACTCAGGGCTAGGTGTGGTGGCTCATGCCTGTAATCCCAGCACTTTGGGAGGCTGAGGCAGGTGGATCCCTAGGTCAGGAGTTCGAGACCAGCCTGGCCAACATGATGAAACCCTGTCTCTACTAAAAATACAAAAATCAGCTGGGCGTGGTGGTGTGTGCCTGTAATCCCAGCTACTTGGGAGGCTGAGGCAGGAGAAGCGCTTAAACCCAGGAGGCAGAGGCTGCAGTAAGCCAAGATCGCACCACTGCACTCTAGCCTGGGTGACAGAGTAAGACTCTGTTTCAAAAAAAAACACAGCAAGATAACTGGGTTCGATGGCTCATTGCTATAACCCCAGCACTTTGAGAGGCCGAGGCATGCAGACCACTTGAGGTCAGGATTTCAAGACCGACCTGGCCAACATTGTGAGGCCCCGTTTCTACTAAAAATACAAAAATTAACCAGGTGTGGTGGCATGGAACCCGTAATCCCAGGTACTCGGGAGGCTGAGGCAGGAGAATTGGTTGAACCTGGAAGGTGGAGGTTGTAGTGAGTTGAGTCTGCACTGCTGCACCCCAGCCTGGGTGATAGAGTGAGACGGTCTCAACAAAACCCCAAAACAACAACAAAAACAAACAAAGCTGCACAGGCGAGGCGTGGAGAAGTGTGGGGAGCTTTGATGCGCTTCCGGGTGCACCGTCCTCCCAGCACCTTGATGGGTCCTTTGGGTTTTTTTTTTGAGACGCAGTTTCGCCCTTCTTGCCCAGGCTGGAGTGCAATGGCACAATCTCAGCTCACTGCAACCTGTGCCTCCTGGGTTCAAGCGATTTTCCTGCCTCAGCCTCCTGAGTAGCTGGAATTACAGGCACATGCCACCATGCCTAGGTAATTTTGTATTATTAGTAGAGACGAGGTTCTCCGTGTTGGCCAGGCTGGTCTCCAACTCCTGACTTCAGGTGATCTGCCCACCTTGGCCTCCCAAAGTGCTGGGATTACAGACATGAGCCACTGCGCTGGAGTCCTTTGGGTTTTTATGGTGGTTCCATTATGTAGGCATGATTGATTAAATCATTGACTGTTGGTGATTAAACTGAATCTCAAGCCTCTGTTTCCTCCCCAGAGGCTGGGAGGTGGGACTGAAAGTTCCACTTCTCTAATCACATCCTTGGTTCCCCTGGCATCTAGCCCCCTCCTTAGGGGCTTTCCAAAAGTCACTCATTAACTTAAACTCCTGTGTGGTTGAAAGGGGCTTGTTTTGATAACAAAAGATGTTCTTTTTACTTTTGTTGCTCCAGGGATATTTCAGGAACTGGGGACAAAAGACAATATTAATTTATTATATTACATTAGGGCTCTCTGCTGGGACCTGGGGCTCAAGATCAAACATGCTTTTCGTATCATAGCTCAATATCGTGATGCCTATTGCATAAAAATTTAAAAAGTAGCAAAGCAACCGAAAAATCACCTGTTAAATCAGTCACCACCCAGAGATGACCAGGCCCCATCCTGGCCTATTTCCATCTGGTTGTGTGTAGATTTATGAAGATGCCAAATTCTTTGAGTCTCCCTTTGCTCTGTGCTGTGTCAATCTGTAGGCAGCTCTGGGCAGTCCTTCGAGGTCTCCCCAAAGAATTCATTTTCACTTTAGACACAAGTTATAACCGTAATAGGTTTATTGCTCCATGTGCACATGGCACGTCAGTAACTGAGACACTGGGTTGTAGCAGAGAAAGAGGTTTAATTGTAGGGCTGCTGGATGAGGGAACTGGAGGAAGCCTCAGATCCATCTCCCTGAGGAGTTTGGGGCTAGGAATTTTAAGGGTCTTGGAGGGAACTGATCATTGATTGGTGCAAGGTGAATTCATGGGACAGGGAGATGAAGAAACTGCATTCTCATGCTAATTTGATTCCTCCGTGGGAGTCTTCAAACTGGTTGACATCAGTTGTTCCACTGGAATTCGGGATTGGAAAAACATTTTCAGGCCTGGTGCGGTGGCTCAGGCCTGTAATCCTAGTACTTTGGGAGGCCAAGGCGGGCAGATCACTGGAGGTTGGGAGTTCGAGACCAGCCTGACCAACATGGAGAAATGCCATCCCTACTAAAAATACAAAAATTAGCTGGGTGTGCTGGCATGTGCCTGTAATTCCAGCTACACTTGGGAGGCTGAGACAGGAGAATCACTTGAACCCGGGAGGTGGAGGTTGCAGTGAGCCGAGATCGCACCACTGCACTCCAGCCTGGGTGACAGAGCGAGAATCTGTCTCAAAAAAAAAAAGAAGAATTGCTGAAGATAGTTTTTTTTTGTTGGTTTTTTTGAGACAGAGTCTCGCTGTGTCACCCAGGCTGGAGTGCAGTGGTGGGATTTCAGCTCACTGCAACCTCCACCTCCTGGGTTCAAGTGATTCTCCTGCCTCAGCCTCCCAAGTGTAGCTGGAATTACAAGCACATGCCAGCACACTCACCTAATTTTTGTATTTTAGTAGAGACGAGGTTTCACCATGTTTTGGCCAGGCTGGTCTCAAACTCTTGATCCACCCACCTTGGCCTCCCAAAGTGTTGGGATTACAGGTGAGATCCACCATGCCTGGCCCTAAATCTCATTTTGAATTCCCATGTGTTATGGTAGGGACCCAGTGGGAGGTCATTGAATCATGGGGGCAAATCTTTCCCATGCTGTTCTCTTGATAGTGAATAAGTTTCACGAGACCTGATGGTTTTTTAAAGAGGTGTTCCCCCGGACAAGTTCTCTCTCTTTGCCTGCCACCATTCATGTAAGATGTGACTTGCTTCTTGTTCTGCCATCATTGTGAGGCCTCCCCAGCCATGCAGAACTGTAAGTCTATTAAACCTCTTTTTTTCGTAAATTGCCCAGACTCAGGTATGTCTTTATCAGCAGCACGAGAATGAACTAATACACTGGGCATGGTGGCACACGCCTGTGGTCCCAGCTACTAGGGATGCTGAGGTGGGAGGATCTCCTGAGCCTGTGAGGTCGAGGCTTTAGTGAACCGTGGTTGTGTTCTCTCACTGTACTCCAGCCTGGGTGACAGAGTGAGACCTTGTCTCCAAAAAGTAAAATAAAGTAAAACAAAATAAGTATAAATTATGCAATTTGATTGTCAACCTTTTCCCGACTCCTAGTGAATGAATGAAAAGACCCAGGCATCTATGATCAAAGGCTGCTAAAGTCACAAAAAGAGAAACAACGTATTTCCTGCACCACCTGTGAATTGTCCCTGTGGAGAAGGAGCAGGAAATCCTGAATCTGATCAGGGCTTCAGGTCTAACTGTCAATTTACAGGCAATACAGAGGACAGAGGAACACGTGAATCCACACCAGGGGAATGCAATCAGCAAACTCCACACGGTGGAAATTACAGGACAAATGATCTGTTTCTTCAACAAACAAATTGCAAGGGGGAAAGAAATGTGATGGAGGAGGTATGTATAGATCGAAAGACTTACGGTGTGTAGAACTAGCTGTTTTGTGTGGACTTTGTTTGGATCCTGACTAAAAATAAAAACAAACACAGAAATTATTATTTATGAGAGTTAGAAATGTAAATGCTGTATTTAATTATGTTGTGAAATTATTATTAATTATTTTAGGTGTGCTAATTGTATGTGGTTTTGTTAAAGAAAGAGTCCTGGCTGGGTATGGCTCATGCTGTAATCCAGCACTTTGGATTGCGAGGGGGTGGGTCACCTGAGGTCAGGAGTTTGAGACCAGCCTGGCCAACATGGTGAAACTCCATCTCTACTAAAAATACAAAAAATTAGCTGGGCGTGGCATAGTGGCATGTTCCTGCAGTCCTGGCTACTTGGGAGCCTGAGACAGGAGAATCACTTGAACCTGGGAGGTGGAGGTTGCAGTGAGCCAAGATCGTGCCACGGCACTCCAGTCTGGATGACAGAGTGAGACTCTGTCTCAAAAAAAATAAAACAATAAGAAAAAAAAAGTTTCTATATGCTAGCTACATACTGAAATATTTACAGAGGAAATGATATGACGTGTGGGATTTGTTTGAAAATATTATGTGCGGGGAGGAAGGAGACGGGTGAGGGTGTAAGATTGATTATGACTTGATAATTGTTGGCTTTGGGTGATGGGCACATGGGAGTTCATTATATATCTTTTTTTTTTTTTCTTTTTGAGACAGGGTCTTACACTGTTGCCTGGGCTGGAGTGCAGTGGTATGATTACAGCTCACTGCAGCCTCAGCCTCCTGGGCTCAAGCGATCCTCCAACCTCAGCCTCCCAAGAAGCTGGGATCCTAGGTGCATACCACTACACCAAGCTAATTATTAAATTTCTTGTAGAGACGGGGGTCTCCCTGTGTTGCCCAGGCTGGTCTCGAACTCCTGGACTCAAGTGATCCTCCTGCTTTGGCCTCCCAAAGTGCTGGGATTTCAGGTGTGAGCCATTGCACCTGGCCTGTTATATCACTTGTTTTACTTTGGTGCAAGTTTTAAAATTTTCGTTTGAAAAGGGTGACAGATGTGTCTTGACCTCTTTCTATACTGATAAACATAATTCTACAGCAATGTTTTTGACTGGCTACATAATTTTCCTTTGTCTGGATGTGGCAGAAATAATGTAACCAGTTCCTCCTCCCCTCCCCCCACCCCGCGCCTTTTTTTTTTTTTTGGAGACAGAGTTTCTCTCCTGTCGCCCAGGCTGGAGTGCAGTGGCACAATCTCAGCTCACTGCAACCTCCACCTCCCAGGTTCAAGCGATTCTCCTGCCTCAGCCTCCTGAGTTGCTGGGATTACAGGCATGTGCCACTACACCTGGTAAATTTTGTATTTTTAGTAGATACGGGGTTTTTCCATGTTGGTCGGGCTGGTCTAGAACTCCTGACCTCGTGTGATCCACCCACCTCAGCCTCTCAAAGTGCTGGGATTACAGGCGTGAGCCACCGTGCCCGGCCGTATATCAGTCCCCTTTTATGGGGCAGCTTAATTGTTTCCAACCCCCAGTTCTCTCAGCAGCCCTGGGGTGAACATCCCTGTGAATAATTCAACATGAAAACCCTTCAGTGTTTCTTAGGACAAAGTCCTTGAAGTGGGGTTTCCAGGTGAATAGATAAGCTTATCTCTAAGGCACTTACCTCACTGACGTGCCGAGGCAGACTGGTTCACCTTCCCTCCAGCAGCCCACGAAAGGTCCTTGCCTCTCTCACCCAGTCACTTCGGAAACTTCTCTTGTCTTCTATGACACTCCCTCAGATCTCCGAGAAAAGCTTCACCAATCTTAGTTCATCACATCACTCAACGAGGCAGGTACTTTGATTATCACCATTTAGAGGTAGAGAAATGGCTCAGAAAGGGTTAGTAACCAGCCCAAGGACACACAGCTCCTAATAAACTGTGGCTGGCACAGGGAGCTGCCTGGTGCCAGGGCCTGGCCTCTTACCCTCTGGCCATGTCAATGGGCAGCTCTTTCTCTGCCGTCTCTGCTGCTCCCCTTCTCTCTCTCAACCCCCTACATGGTCCCCAACTTCTGTTTCCTGCTCCCTTGGGTCTCTCATTCTTTTCTTCTGCAGCAAACTTGTTTCTGACAAGCTCTAAAAGATGATTCCTGCTGGGTGCAGTGGCTCACACCTGTAATCCCAGCACTTTGGGAGGCCGAGGTGGGCAAGATCACCATCCTGGCCAACACGGTGAAACCCCGTCTGTACTAAAAGTACAAAAGATTTAGCTGGGTGTGGTGGCACATGCCTGTAATCCCAGCTACTTAGGAGGTTGAGGCAGGAGAATCGCTTGAACCTGGGAGGCAGAGATTTCAGTGAGCAGAGATTGTGCCACTACACCCAGCCTGGAGACAGAGCCAGATTCTGTCTCAAAAAAAAAAAAAAGAAAGAAAAAAAGATGATTCTTAAAATTGCACATTAGTTCAGTTCAACTCTCATGGGTTTATACTTTATCTCTCTCCAGAGATGGTGTTAGAATCACAGCAGCTCAGTGACCCAGAAACATCTCTGGGGCTGGGCACGGTGGCTCACACCTGTAATCCCAGCACTTCAAGAGGCCAAGGTGGGTGGATGACCTGAGGTCAGGAGTTCAAGACCAGCCTGGCACACGTACAAAAATTAGCCAGGCGTGGTGGTGTGCACCTGTAGTCCTAGCTACTCAGGAGGCTGAGGCCTGAGAATCGCTTGAACTTGGGAGGCAGAGGTTGCAGTGAGCCGAGATTGCGCCACTGTACTCCAGCCTGGCAACAGAGTGAGACTGTCTCAAAAAAACACACAGGCTGGGCGCGGTGGCTCATGCCTGTAATCCCAGCACTTTGGGAGGCCGAAGCAGGAGGATCACCTGAGGTCAGGATTTGGAGACCAGCCTGACCAACATGGAGAAACACTGTCTCTGCTAAAAATACAAAATTAGCTGGGTGTGGTGACTGGCGCCTGTAATCCCAGCCACTTCCTGGAGAATCACTTGAACCCAGGAGGTGGAAGTTGTGATGAGCCAAGATTGTGCCACTGCACACCAGCCTGGGAAAGAGGAGCGAAACTTTACAAAACTACACAACAACAAAACAAAACAACATAAACATCTCTGGGACAAGGGTCCTTGGGCCAGGGCTCTGTTCTTGAGAGCTTATCTGCCTGGCTAAGTCCCTTCACCCATTTGATTCTCAGTTCCCTCCTATGCAAAAGTGAGCATGAAAACACACAGGGTTGGAAAACAGTTTTTTTTCTTTCTTTTTTGAGGCAGGGTCTCACTCTGTCACCCAGGCTGGAGTGCAGTGGCGTGATCTTGGCTCACTGCAACCTCCACTTCCTGGGTTTCAGCGATTCTCTTGCCTCAGCCTCCCGAGTAGCTGGGACTACAGGTGTGTGCCACCTGGCTAATTTTTGCATTTTTAGTAGAGACAGGGTTTTGCCATGCTGGTCAGACTGGACTTGAACTCCTAACCTCCACTGATCCACCCACCTTGGCCTCTTAAAGTGCTGGGATTACAGGTGTGAGCCTCCATGCCAGTCCCCCATTGAAGTTTAATAAACATCTCATCAGACTGGTGGTTCATGCCTGTAATCCCAGCACTTTGGGAGGCTGAGGTGGACAGATCACCAGGTCAGGAGTTCGAGACCAGCCTGGTGAAACCCCAGCTCTACTAAATGCCTGTAATTCCAGCACTTTGGGAGGCTGAGGCAGGTGGATCACAAGGTCAGGAGTTCGAGACCAGCCTGACCAACATGGTGAAACCCTGTCTCTACTAAAAATATAAAAATTAGCTGGGAGTAGTGGCAGGTGCCTGTAATCTCAGCTACTTGGGAGGCCGAAGCAGGGGAATTGATTTAACCTGGGAGGCAGATGTTGCAGTGAGCTGAGGTTGTGCCACTGCACTCCAGCCTGGGCGACAGAGCGAGAGACCATCTCAAAACAAAAAACAGAAAACCAAAACCCAAAAATTAGCTGGGCGTGGTGGCATGCACTTATAGTACCAGTTACTCAGGAGTCTGAGGCACGAGAATCGCTTGAACCTGGGAGGCAGAGATTGCAGGAAGCTGAGATCACACCATTGCAGTCCAGCCTGGGTGACAGAGCAAGACTCCATCTCAACAAAAACAAAAACAAACGAGTCAAATGCGTGTATAGATTAAAGTGCTTTATTTACCAAAAAGTCTGTACACATGTGAGCAATTACTGTGATTCTCTCTGGTTACCCGAGGGATGTCTTCACTGGGTTGCTCTGCCAGGAACTCAAACCCCAGTCCTGGCCTCCCCTGCGTGGCCCCTGACTTCCCAGCTCTGCCAGTGGCACCATCATCTGCGTCGCTCATGCGTCCTCCTGTTCTCCTTCCTTCCCAGTTGCTCTGAAACCTCGCCCGTTTGCCCTGTTCACTTCCCGGTTCCCCAGCTATCATGCTGTTTTCCTGGACAGACTTCTGGTCAAGCTGCTGGCCTGCTCAAAGACCTTTGCTGGCCCCATGGCCTGAAGGATTGAGTGAAACTTCCTACCTGGGCACTGGAGGACCTGGCCACGCTGCTCTCCCTTCACAGTTGACCTAGACTTGGGACAAGCTAGATTCCTGAGTATCTGTGTTTCCAGCCCCTGTGCCTTTGCTCAGGCTGGTCCCCCCGACCCGGAGTGCCTTCCTTCATCTCTGCCTGCCCCAGTCCCGCCTGCCCTGTAAGGCACAGTCGCCACCTGGTTTGCTGCAGGAAGGCTTTCCTCATGTGCTTCGGGACAGGCTCTCTCCATCTTTTGGAACCTTTGCACGACATTCTATTCTGAGTGGCATCTGGCGCTGAGTTGAGTCTTGGATCTTGTCATTTGAAGTCCATCCCACCGGACTGTAAGATATTTCAAGGCATGGGCTGCGTCTTGTCCCTTTCGATGACCCTTATACCCTACCTAGCACGGGGCCCGGTTTCACTCAACCCCAGGCATTTCAGGTCCAATGCAGAGCGGCCTGACAGGCGCACTTCCGGCAATGGCCACAGGATGGCAGCACAGACCGGGTTTCGGTACCGAGGCGCGCGACCCCGCACCCTCCGCCCTCTTCCACGTTTCTCGGCCCTAATAGCGTACCCGGTCCCCTGGAGGTGTTGTGCAGGAGGGTTCTGTCTCCCGGGCTGGGGACTTTAGGGCTGGGGAAGGGGCACCAGGGGCAGAGCTGAAGTCCTGTAGTGAGTGCGTTTCCTCCCCTTCCCCGTGGTCCCCTTTCCAATAGAGAACTTGGAGGGGAGGAAGGAGCACTGGGGAGGGAGTGGGCGGGTTTGGGTCCTGGTTCTGCTCTGCGGTCCTGGGCAGGGGTCGTGTGTGACGGGAAAGGGCCTGTCACAGAGCGTGCCAAATGTGCTCGTGGCAGATGCCTACCAACATTCGTCCCCCAGTTCTCTGGCCCCCACCTCCCCTGCAGTTTTCCCAAAAGCAAAATGATGGTTTGGACAAAAGACCCGAAGTGCAGCCACGTTCGCTGCGCATTTGGGGCCCCAGAGCGCTCTGCTCCCATCTCGAGGCCCGTTTGTCCCCGCTTCTGGAGGCAGCGTTAGCTCCATGTAGGCAGAGGCAACACCCCGGGTTTCTTAAGATTCTTGCTGTGTGACCTTGGGAAGTCCCTGCACGCCTCTGGCTGCAGCTGCCGCCTGTGAAGGAAGGGGCTGCACTTCCTGGATGGTAGAAGGTTGCTAAGGTAACCACCAAGTGCCCGCTCAGCAGTAGCTGCCACCATCATCATAGTTATTATCATTAAGGTTTCGTCCCGTGTCAGCATTGGACAGTTCTAACCTCACCTGGAGACCAGCTAAGAGAGCAGGCGAGGAGTGGTGCTCATTTAGGGATGCCTAAGATGTTTGCAGAGGGAGCAGGAGGGAGGAAGGGCAAAGGATGTCCATGAGGGTCAAAGACCTGGGTTTGGAGCTTCCCGGGGCGAGAGGGTGCGGAGGGAGGGCCCCAGATCGCGCCTTCTCCCTGGCGGGCTGGTCCCGGGGTCGCGGCGCGCGTGCGCAGGACGAAGCCGGGGTCCTGGCCAGCAGAGGGCGCCGCGAGCACCACGCCCGGGCTTGGCCGTGCGGGGCTCGGCCTGGCTGCGTTGGGGGAAGGCTACGCGCGGGAGCTGGGGGGCGGGGGAGCTGTCACCGTCTTCAGTTGTTGGCCGGTGCCCTGTGTGGAATTGTAGGTTTGCCTGTAACCACCACATATTCTTTCATCTATTAACTAATTAATTAATTAGATTAGGGCGATCGAACACCCACAAGTTTCAGGCCCTGTGCCGGGAGTAAAGAGGGGAGCGAGGTGCCTGCCCGGAGAACCCGCACCCACGATCCAGGTGACAGAGGCCAGCCCAGGGCTTGGGGAGCTTGAGGAGGGGCCGCCTGCCTGGAGAGAACAGGGAGCCAGACAGAGGGCAGGAAGCACGGGGAGCCAGCGCAGCTTGGCAAGTGGGGAGCTGAAAGGAGCAAGAGCTGTTTGGGGCCATGCATTCGAACCTGGCTCAGGGCCCGCGATGTCGAAGCCATGGTGAATCCAGGGCTAAACTACAGCGGACACGGCGGCTGTCCCTAAGGGGGCTAAAAATGCGTGAGTGTGTGTATGAGTGTGTGTGTGACAGTGTGTGTGAATGTGTGTGTGAGTGTGTGTGTGGGGTCGGGGGTGGTGTAGGGGCGGGTAGGCAAATACCAGACCTGGAAAAAGTAAAGTCCTAGGATCTCCACCCTCCTAGGCCGGCAGGGGTGTCTTGACGCCTCCCTGTGAAGGTAGGTGGGCCGTGTGAGGAAGGAGGGGCCAGGTATGTGAGGGGAGAGTGGGCAGAGGGGTGTGGTAGGAACCAGGGGCAGCAGGGAGTTGTGAAGGCCATCTTGGTTCGGTTATGAGGAGTAGAGTACCCTCATTATGGTGGTTCCGTGTGTCCTGGGTAGGTCAGAGAGTGGGACCTGAGAGCATTAGAACTGGTGGCAGCCTTTCAGTCCATCTTATGTGATTCCTTTCTCTTATATATGGGGAAACTGAGGCTCAGAGAAGGGAAGGAGTACTCCCCCAGAACACGGTTCCGCTTTTAGTGGTATTCTTTTTTTTTCTGAGCTAGCATCTTGCTCTGGTGCCCTGGCTGGAGTGCAGTGGGTCAGTCATGGTTCACTGAAGCCTTGACCTCCTGGCTTCAAGCCATCCTCCTGCAGCAGCCTCCCAAGTAACTGAGACTACAGGTGCACACCACCATGCCTGGCTAATTTTTAATTTTTAGTAAGCCCTATGTTGCCCAGCCTGGTCTCAAATTCCTAGGCTCTAGTGATCCTACCGCCTCAGCCTCCCAAAGTGCCAGGATTACAGCCTCCAGCTGCCATGCCCTGCCCTGGTGGCACATTTAAAAATGCAGAACACCGACTGATGGGAGCTCCTCTGGAAAAGGTCAGTTGGGGACAAGCCATGTCATTGTCACCAGCTCTGTTATCACCACTGAATATCCCATGGATGCTAAGTGCTTCCCAACACACCCCCTCACATGTACAGCCCTGAAGCCAGTGATCCATCTTTTACAGAGGAGAGAATGAAGGTTCAGAGAGGTTAAGTAAGAGAGAAAGACAACACAGCTGGCAAGGGAGTGAGCTGGTATTCACACCGAGTGCCCTCCCGCCTACCCCGTGTGAGGGCTTCTTCCAGAGAACAGCCCGTGAGGCTGTCACAGGGTGAGGGGCTGTGCCGGGAACCACGAAGCAGCTCCACCTCTGTGTACGCCTCAGGAGCCTGTGGGCAGACAGGGCATCAATTTCATCTCAGCATGAACTTTCCAGCCAGCTGAGCTGCCCAGCCACAGAGGGGGTTCTATGAAGGAGGAGAAAGTGCTCTGCCTCCTCCTAGGACATGCAGACCCTACCTCGCCCGTTGCCCCAGAGCAAGAGCAGATGCTTTAACTCTGCAGATTCAACCAGCATTGGAGGCTCTTCCTGGCTCAGCCCCCTTCTCTCTCCAGCTCTACCTCACCCTCTCCCCCCATCATCCTCTGCATTCCTGCTGGTCAGTCCTTCTTTCAGCAACTTTCTGGGTACACTTCTCCTCTCTGGACCTTTGCGCATGTGGTTCTTCCACCCTGTCAGCTAGACGACCCATTCTCAGGCCACCGGAAGTCTTCCATGACACCCAATGAGGTCAAGCTGCCTAAGTGGCTTCTCTGCCCCTCCAAATATGCCTTATCACATCTTGTGAATTATCGGAGGGAAGGGCTGCTTTGCCTGTTCTCAGGTATTTCTCTAGCACCTGGCACAGCGCTTCGTGTGATGCTCAGGAAGAGTTTGCTGAAAGAATGAGTAATGAATGAAGGTGAGAAAGAATGAAGAAGGTACTCAAGGCCAAATGCACCAATGCACGTAAGGGAAGGGACTTACATCAGCTCACCGTCACATACGCTCTGTCATCTTTTGGCCATAGTTCATGGTCTTTGATCAATTCCCCAGGGGTTACAGATTCACAGCCACAGTTAGCAAATATTTAAGCTGTCAGATGTTTTCTCACTGATCAAATAATAAGCAAGGGCTGGGCATGGTGGCTCAACCCTGTAATCCCAGCACTTTGGAAGGCAAAGGTGGGCAGATCACCTGAGGTCAGGAGTTCGAGACCAGCCTGGCCAACACTGCAAAACCCCGTCTCTACTAAAAGCACAAAAATTAGCCAGCGTCGTGGGCGCCTGTAATCCCGGCTACTCTGGAGGCTGAGGCAGGAGAATTGCTTGAATCCGGGAAGTAGAGGTTGCAGTGAGCCGAGATGGCGCCACTGTGCAGCAGCCTGGGCAACAGAGCAAGACTGTATCTCAAAAAAAAAAAAAGCAGAGACGAAGTGAAACTTTTTCAGTGGGCACTGGCTTGGTGGCTTCAAGCCCTGCCTGGAATACTTTGCTCGCTGGTCGTTGCTACACCTGGATGCACCAGCCGGGTCGCTCTTGGAACCCACGTGAGCTTTTTGCTCACTGACCTGGGCTCTCAGCTGCGCTTCCAGAAACGGCCACCAGGTGGTGGCAGAAGCTAAGAGTCCGGGCTCAGAGCGCGCCGACCAGCCCCGGACCACCGGCAGGGAGCGTTGCTGCTCCTCCAGGTGAGCCGGTGCAGCAGAGGTCGGCCAGGTGTACCTGCTGGACTGAGAGGGGCTGGGCCTGTCTTATCAGGAGTGGGTCTGTAGGGGGAGGTCCTAACAGCAGCAGGGAAGGAAGGCTGGGTGGCGTCTACTCTTCTTTGTACAACGGGGACTTGACCCCTACTTTATGGGATTTATAGGCAAACTGTGACGGTCCATAAGGCCTCTATCGCAGCTGCTCAGCGCTGCCCTTGCGGTGTGGAACACCCCGGGGGCGCGTGGGGGTGGCTATTCAGATGTCACAAAACGCAGCCGTCCCTCAGGATCCGTGGGGCTTTGATTCCAGGACCTTCTACCTAATACCCAAATCTGCAGGTGCTCAAGTCCCTGCTATAAAACGGAGTAGTATTTGCATATAACCTATGCACATCCTCTGTATACTTTAAATCATCTCCAGATTACTCAGACCTCATACGATGTAAATGCTGTGGACATAGTTGTTATACTATATTATTTAGGGAATAACCACAAGACAAAAAAGTCTACGTGTTTAGTGCAGACACAGTTTTGTTTTTTGGAATACTGTCCATCTGTGGTTGATTGAATCCATGGATATGGATGATCAAGTGTGTTCTTCTTCCATTCTTTATTTTATTTATTTATTTTTTTGAGATGGAGTTTTTCGCTCTTGTTGCCCAGGCTGGAGTAAAATGGTGCAATCTCAGCTTACTGCAACCTCTGCCTCCCGGGTTCAAGCAATTCTCCTGCCTCAGCCTCCCAAGTAGCTGGGATTACAGGCGTACACCACCATGCCCGGCTAATATTGTATACATATTTTTTGAGATGGCGTTTTGCTCTTGTTGCTCAGGCTGGAGTGCAATGGTGTGATCTCGGCTCACTGCAACCTCTGCCTCCTGGGTTCAAGCGATTCTCATGCCTCAGTCTCCCGAGTAGCTAGGATTATATGCATGAACCACTATGCCCAGCCAATTTTTGTATTATTAGTAGAGACGGGATTTCTCCATGTTGGTCAGGTTGGTCTTAAACTCCCGACCTCAGGTGATCTGCCCGCCTTGGTCTCCCAAAGTGCTGGGATTACAGGTGTGAGCTACTGTGCTTGGCCAATATTGTATTTTTAGTAGTGATGGTTTCACCATTTTGGTCAGGCTATTCTCAAATTCCTGACCTGAAGTGATCCACCCACCTCGGTCTCCTAAAGTGCTGGGATTACAGGCATGAGCCACCATGCCTCGCTGTCTTCTTCCTTTCTTTATTATTATTATTATTATTAGAGACCAGATCCTATTCTATTACTCAGTCTGGAGTGCAGTGGCACGGTCTTAGCTCACTGCACCTTCAAATTCCAGGGCCTCAGTGATCCTCCCACTTCAGCCTCCACAGTAGGTGGGACTATAGTACACACCACCATGTCTGGCTAATTAAACATTTTCTTGTTGTTGAGGTTGGGGTCTTGCTTTGTTGCCCAGGCTAGTCTCAAACTCCTGGCTTCAGGTGATCCTCCTGCCTTGGCCTCTCAAGGAGTTGAGATTACTTTGATTTTTTTTTTTTTTTTTTTTTTTTGAGACAGAGTCTCACTCTGTTGCCCAGGCTGGAGTGCAGTGGCGTGATCTTGGCTCACTGCAACCTCTGCCTCCCAGGTTCAAGCAATTCTCCTGCCTTAGCCTCCCAAGTAGCTGGGATTACAGGCACGTGCCACCACACCTGGCTAATTTTTTTGTATTTTTAATAGAGATGGTGTTTCACCGTGTTAGCCAGGATGGTCTCAATCTCCTGACCTGGTGATCCACCCGCCTCGATCTCTCAAAGTGCTGGGATTACAGGCATGAGCCACTGCGCCCAGCCCTGTTCTTTTGATTTTTAAAAGAACTACCTAAAAATGTGAAAATCATTCTTAGCTCTTGGGGCCGCACAAAATGGGCAGGGTGGCTCCGACTAGATGAAGTCTCAAACCAGTGCCTGACCCAAAGTAGGTGCTCAATTCACGGTAGGTGTTGGCAGCCACCCAGGAGCTCACAGCAGGGGCTCCGTGACTCCATTCTCCTGCCACCCCCGGAGACGGGGGCGGGGTGGGACTCTGTCCTTCCGATTTTGGCCCCTGGCTCTCTTCCACTTGGTAGAAAGCACTCAGTGAAGGTTAGCTGTCGCCTGTCCTCCTGGCGGCACCCTGGCTGCGTGTCCGCACGGCAGGTCTCTGCTCTTGCAGTCCCTCCTAGTGAGTCCCCTGTCCTTGATGTCTTTCAAGGAACCACCACCACAATCAAGACGGAGAACATCCCCTTCACCCCAAACTCTTCCCTCGTGCCCCTTCCCAGTCGACCTTGACTTAAAAAAAAGTCTCCCAGTTACCAAGTGCTTGCAGCGTGTCAGGCGCCACCGAGGCCCTAGGCCAGGTGTTCTCACCGAAGCCTCTGGGACCTGGTGACGTGGGGGCAGTTGTTACAGGTGGTGCCTTAGGGCTGAGGGCTCTGAGGCTGGGGGATGGGAAGCAACCACACCAAGATGGGCAGGAGGCGGAGCTGGGACCTGGGCCCAGGTGCACCCCTGAGCCACCGTCCCGCCCTGCCTGTCCCCCGGCCCTTCCTGTTCCTAGGGCCACTTCACTCGCACCTCCTGGCAACTCTGGGTGTGGCCTGGGACCCACAGCCTGGTGTCCCCTGGGACCCGGTGAGATATGCAGAGTGTCAGGTCATGTCCCCAACTCAGAACCTGCTGTTCTGAGGCTCAGAAGCTTTGTCTTGAGGCGGGTTCTTCCTGGGGAGCAGTGGCCGAGTCTGCACCCGCTTCCCTGCTCACTGTGAGCTCCTGGCAGGAGGGCGCTCAGCCCTCTGGTGCTCACTTCAGGGCCTGGAGTGAATCAAAGTTAAATGAATAGAGGAAGGGAAGGGCAGGTGGTCAGAACTTTGGGGAGAGGGTGTGGAGGTTCAGACCGTGGTGCTCGGGAGCTGGTGGGAGGAATGGGGCCGGGGCAGGGGCAGGGCTAGTCACCTGTTTGGAGGTCTGCTTCTTCACTCACTCTGGCTGCTGCCCAAGTGGACTCAGGTAGCTGGTGTTCATTTGCATACATTTGCATGTGCTTAGCATATCTCTCTGGTGCACTAGGAGGCGCAGGCTGGATTGTGGAGGGGAGATGGTGGGCAGGACAGCGGGCTGGGGGCGTTGGGGGCTTCAGGGCCACAGAGGTGTTTCTTGGAGCAGGTCTGGAGTTTGCACACCCATCCTCTTTGGGTGAGGAGAGAGGCCTGCTGGGTCCGCCTGGCTCTGGGTACCTGCTGGGGCTGGTCAGTTCCCACCTCCCTGCCTTCCATCCTCAGTGGCCCTTTTCTGGAACACCCTTTCCCCTGTGTCCCTGTGACAACCTGGTGATCTGGGCGCTGGTTACACAGGTGGGTCGGTCTGTGAACATTCACTGAGTTGTACAGCAATTGTATGTGCCTTTTTCTGCATAAAAAATGGAAAAAGACCAGAACTAACTTCCAGGAAGAGTCTCATGCTCATTCCCTGGCTGGGAGCCCTCCCCGGGTACCTCTCTCCCCCTTCCCCGCCAGCCTCTGCTGTGAAGTCCCTGGTCAATTTCAGCCGGACTGAGTTCTATTGATTCACTCTCCTCTCCTGTGAGCTACTGGGGCAGACCCGTGTCCTATTCATTCCTGTGGCCCCTGACGTGAGAACTGGCACAGGGCAGGTGCTGGGTACATGGGTCCAAGCTCCCCATCTCTGGGATGCTCCAGGGGGCCCGGATTTCTCCTTACTACTCCCACCCTCAGGCACACAAAAGGCCAGCATTACAATGCCCCTGCTGTGGCCCAGGGCTAGAAGTGGGATGCAAGGGTCCCTGGGTGGGAGTGGGTGTGAGGCACGGCCACCCTCTGGTCCTCAGCACCCCGCCCTCCCTTGTTCTCTGCAGCCTGGTGCCACCTCCTCTTGTCTGTGGTTCATCCTCAGCCTTGAGGCCATCTGGGTCCCTGCTAAGTTCCTCTTCAGGCTTGGGGAGGGGGAGGCAGAGGCCTGGCTTCTCTGGACTGGGGCCACATGCTGAACTGCTCTGGACATGCCCAGCCTGGCCCTGCCTCACCCCTGCCAGCCCCTCCCTCCCCTGCAAGTCGGGACCTTCCTGCCGCCTGAGTTACAGAGACCTGTAAGCTGGCACATGGCCCTATCCCCACCATCTGGAAGTTGGCAGAGAAGGACTCTGGGCAATGGCCTGCCCCTCTGGCCTCAATTTCCCTTGTCTGTAAAGTGGGGAAGGCAATTCTGGCAGCTGCCAGGTCAGATCAGTCAGAGGGTGTGAGAGAGCTCAGGACCCAGCAGTGTGCAGAGCAGAGGCCTGCTGGGTGTGTGGGGTTCGTGAGGGGACCCCCACGCCTTCCCCTTCGGCAGGGCTGGGGTCTGCACAGTGGGGACAGGTGGGGGGGACCTTGCCAGGAGAGCACAGGACCGGCAGGGCCTGGGCTTTGGCCCAACTTGATCCCAGCTGGTTGCAGGCCCATCCCGCCTGGGCCTCACTTTACTTTTTTGTGAAGGGGATCCTGGGTGAGGTTGTCCCTCAGCCCACACGAGCTCCGAGGCTGGTTGAATGCCTTGGCATGTTTGGCCTGCACAGGGTGCTATTTTGGAATTAGTTTCCAAATTTGAAGCATTGGGAGGCTTCCCATACAAATCCAGAGTTCCAGCTTCCTGGGTGCAAAGTGAGAATATCTGGCCTCTTGGGATTCCTTGTTTGCTGCATGCGGCAAGCAGCACAGTGGTGGGGAAGAAGCCTCGGTACCCCCTGCCCTGGGGCCGACCCTACTGCCGTCCACACCCTGGAGGCCGCCCCCAGCCTAGGACCCTCAGTTCCTGGCCCCCGAGCTCCAGGCCCATCCTCTGGTGGCTGGTGCTCCTGCACGGGCAGGCTTCTTGCAGCTTGGGAGGCAGGTCTGGATCGGACTGGCATGAGCTCATGCGCTTATCCACAGCGCACAAAGCAGAGATCTAGGTCTTGGCGTTTCCTGGGGGTGTCCAGAGCCGTGGTCAGGGCCCAGAGGCCGTGTCTTCGTGTGGGGTGCGGAGCTGCTCCTGCCTGGGGCTCAGTCCTTCCTGTTCCCCTTCAGCGGCCCCCATTCCATGTCTCAACCTGGTCACAAGGCCCTTGGAGACTGGATCCTGCTGTCTCTTTGTCTCTCTCTCTCCCTCTCTTTTTTTGAGTGAGCAGAGGGGTGCTTATTGACCTTGAGACGGCGGAGCTCCAGCCCTGTGTGGGAGGCCTGCAGGGCTCCAGAGCCCTGGGTTTCTTCCTTGCTTGGACAGAGGTCTGGAGTGGTGAGTGTGTTGAGTTACTGGCTGGGTAAGATGGAACTTTCGACTCCTGCCCCTGGCCTGTGTTCCTCCCGTGGTCCAGAGTTCAGAACGCAAATGCAGGGCCCCTGGCTCTGAGGCCATTTAAGGAGGTAGCGATGCAGGGTTTGAAAGCCCTGGGCCTAGACAGCAGGGTGAGTCCAAGCAGGGATTCCGAGTCCGCTGCAGGGACCCGTTGGTGTCAGAGGCCCCTGACAGGGGAGCCCCTCTTCTGCCCCACCACATCCTTCCCCTAAACTGGGGGCTGAAAAGCCACACTGGAATTCCTGTAAGGTAGTGCGGAAGTGGCCCAAAGTGGGACAGAGGGGGACTGTGGGGTAAGGGGGACAGGAGAGGCCATCACTGCAGGGCCTAGAGGGGGATAGAACCCAGGCTGAGCAGGGGCCCCAAGGGAGAGTCCGGGTGCTGCCTGCCACCAGGACCCTGCATTACAGAGGTCGCTCTTGCGACTCATAGAGGAGCTCACAGAGGAGCTCACGGAGGTGTCCAGAACTTGCACATTCCAAATGATGGCATCACTCTTGGGGCAGGAGAGGAGACAAAGCCTGTTCGCCACTCACTTTCCCAGACTCCACAGGGACCCAGACTCCCCATGTCTCTCATATCCCGAGAGACGCAGACCCTGTCAGGGAAGGGGCGCATGGCTGCGGTGAGAGGCTGGGGCCACCGAGCAGACCCTGGCCTCTCTGTGGCACAGCAGGGTGGCAGCGCAGACCCTGGGGCCTCTCTGTGCACAGCAGGGCCACCAGCAGGGCCAGGGCAGAGGTCTTCACGGTGGGGGCACTGCTCGCTCTCCCTCTCTCTGGCCAGTCTGCAAGGCCAGTGGTCCCCTCCCTCCACCATCTCTTGGCCTCACCTTCCTCCCTCCCTGTGGAAGGCCCACACTGCTGTGTTCTGTGGCACTGCCTGGCCACGATCTCAAGTCCCCTTCTTTTCTTCCCTACCTGAGCCCCCTCAGCCCCCAATTCAAGCCTCCCCAAGCCATCCCTGCCCCATCAACGAGGGCCGGCTCTGTGGCCCTGCTGGCTGCCAGCCTCCTGCACAGGCCATGTGCTCCCTTACTGCTGGGCTGGCCTTGGTCCTGCCTTCCCGACTTCCAGCACAGAGCCCGTCACACTGAGGCCGTGGTGGGGACCTGGGAGCAGAAGGCAGCAGGGGCTTCCCTGGGCTGTGGCTCTCATCATTGCTGGGGGAGGGAGAAAGGGCCTGGCCATTCTTGACCACAGCCTGGGCTCCTGCACTCAGCCAGGCACTCACTGCGTGCCAGCCCCAGGCAGGGCAGTAGGGCCGCCCGGATGTGTACTGAGCCCTTCCAGCCACGGCTCCGAGGCCAGTCATGAGTCCCGGCTCAGTGCCCAGCTCCTCCACCACTCAGCATCCACCCGCCCAGCTCATGACAGGAGGATGAAACAAAGGAGGCTCTTGTGGGACTATATACTGGCCAGCTCCTGACACTATACAGATGGGGAAACTGAGGCCCAGAGAGGGGCAGTGACTTGCCCAAATTCATGGGCCCAGGTGGCCTGAGTTAGGCCATGGTGCCCATCAGTCCCGAAGGTTGGGACACCCACGGCAGTGCCTGACTCGTTGGGGCCCAGCGCCCAGCCCCCAGCCCCTGTTTGAGCAGTAAGGGAGCCTGCCCTGCCCCCAGCGTGTCTACCTGGCCTGACTGAGTTTCCCAGAGCCAGCAGGAAGGCTGGGCTATGCAGGTCTGAATCCGCCCAGGGATAGGCAGCCAGCCGCCCGCCCTGCCCTCGGGCCCTAGGAGCGGGAAGTGAGCCTCCCCAAGAGCCTCCCCACCCCAAATCCTCTGCCTTCCCTGCCACCCACGCCTTCAGCCCGGGGCCCAAACATGGCAGGGAGCCAGCCCCCTCGCCCCCCCACTTGGCAACCGAGGCAAACACCTAGCACTGGAGACTGTTTGTCCTGCCAGCGCTGCGCCCCAGCCCGAGCCCAAGCCCGCACGCCCTGTGCCTTCTGGGAGAAGCCTGGCTGGGGGAGGGGAAGTGGCAGAGGCAGCCCCCACTTGTGGGCCTGGGGACCCGGAGACCCTTCCCTCCACTCCAGCGCCCCAGGAGCTTCCGTGTGAGCACAGGGCAGCCAGGGCTGGTGTCTCAGCACCTTTGGCTGTGAGGCCCCAACCTCAGCCCTTGCTCCAGCCCGAAGGCTGTGCGCCTGGAGGGTGGGGAAGGGCTGGATGGGGTGAGAGGGTCTGTGTTTGAACTACAGCAGAGAAGGGAGGGCAGGGGGAGAATGTCCTCACTGGCCAGACGGGGCCGCGGGAAGGGCTCAGGGAGGGAGGCCTGTGGGCCCTTTCTTTTCAGGCAGGGAGGGATGAGAGATTCTTCTAGCGCCAGCCCTGGGGGGCTCTGCCTCCTGATCCCGAGGGTCTGGGTGGGCCCTGTGAGGCACTCCAGTATCATATTTGGGGGTTGGCTGGGTGGGCAAGGAGGTGGATGTCAGGGCCTGGGAGGCTGGGGTAAGGTGGTGCCGGGAGGGGACGGGCCGTCTTTCTGGCCTTCACTGGCCTGTGGTTTCTGCCATGCAGGGCATGGGACCGTGGGGCAATAGAGCAAGGAGGACGGAGTTTCGGTCCCTGCGGAGCCTCTTGTCTGAGGGGAAACAGGCCCCCAGCCTTCAGGGAGCGCCTAGTCGGAGAGGGAGGCACAGCCCTTGTCCTGGGGAGTTTGGAACAGCCGTATTGGGGACAGGAACAGAGGATGATGGAGTCACCTGCCCCGGCTAGAGCATGGAATCACTTGGCCTCTCGGGGTTTGGCAGACATTTCTGTTTCTCAGGAAGAGCGGGGATTGGAGGGTCTGTCTGCTTGTCAACTGCTTCCCGGGTACCTCCTCCACCACCACAGCCCTGCGCTGTGGGCAGGGACATCACTAGCCCCCTTTCACAGATGAGGAAACTGAGGCTCAGGCATCTGGGGAGATGTGCTGTGGGCGGACCCCTGGACAGTCAGGAGAAGGGCAGTCCCCACACAGTGCTGCTGTTCTCCCAAGTCCTCAGTCAAGGGGGTTCGGCCTCTACTCTCAGTCCCCTCTCAGGACCTGTCCCCTGGTTCCATCCCAGGCAGGCCAGCGGGGAGGGCGGGGTGGGAGACCGGCTTCTGCTGAGGCTGCAGCTTCCCCGGCCCACCTAGGCTGAGTCAGGGCTGGGCCGGAGCTGAGGGCGGCCGCTTTCCCAGGGCCAGCCCGGGCGGCGTCCGCATTCCTCACTCGCAGGGTGCGTCTGGGCTTGGCTGAACCAGGTGTGCTGTACCCCACCCAGGCCCCCGCCTGCCCTGAGCCAGCTTAGTGCTCACGCCTTGTAAGGAAGCTTCTGGCAGTGGCCAGGAATGGGGTGTGGGAACTGCTTGCCTTGCATGTCCTTGCTGGGTAGGGTGCAGGCTGCTGGCGGGGGGGTCAGCCTGCTAGAGCCCCAGCTCCTACATGGCCAGGGAAATTGGGGTGTCCACTCCTCACCCCTCCTCACACCCCGCTCTCGCCTCTGCAGTTGGAGGAGGCCGAGGCCCTGGATAGCCTGTGGTTTGGAGCTTCGGTCTGGGTCATTGCTCAGTAGATGCTGGGGGCAGAATGAAAGGTGTTCTGAGAGCCGAGGTGGTGGCGACGGCCCGCAGTGGCCAGGGCGGCAGGGGCACACGTTCCGTTTGCTGCCTCCAGCCTCTAAGGGAGGCCTTTGTCCTAAGCAGCTTGGAGCTCGGTGCCAGGTGGGGCCCTGGGGCAGAGGCTGTGAGTGCAGCCTTGTGCCCTTGGGGTCCCCATCTCCGGGGGCTGCTGCTGACACCTTATCACTTGGCCCTGCCTCCCCCACACCCCAGCTGGGCTGTCTGCACTGACACCTGGGGCTGGAAGGGGTCGGTGTGGGGTTGGTCAAGATCAGTCCTCGCCACTTACCACAGCAAAATTCCTCCCCCCAGCCACTCCCTGTCTTTGGGCCTCTGTTTTCTTTCCTGTGAAGTGGAGTAGGAGCTCCCTTTCCCAATGTCCCTGGGTTCTTTTTTTCATTTAATTAAGAAAAATTTTTAATGTTTGAGATAGGGTCTCATCTGTCACCCAGGCTGGAGTGCAGTGACACCATCACAGCTCATGCAGCCCTCCTGGGCTCCAGCGATTCTCCCAGCCCAGCCTCTCGGGTTGTGATTCCAGCTGGAATCACCGGTGTGCACCACCAAGCCCAGCTGAATAGCCCTGGATTCTTGGTGGAGGGACTGTGACCTTGAGCTTGAGATGTGTGCTGGGACCTGGGTCTTCTCCACTACGGGACCCCCAGCTTAGTGCTGCAGCTTCCCCACCACTCCGTGGGTCTGGCCTGACTCCTGGCTGGTGGTTGGGGAAGGAAACTTCAAGTTTGGGATTTGGGAACCTTGCTCCCTGCTCAGCCTCTTCCTGGACGGCTGCTGGCAGGACCAGCATTGCAATCACACCAACGACCGCCTATGGGGGGCCCTTGCCTTCCTGGTGCCTAGTTCTGAGGCCTCAGTGTTTCTGAGCACAGCCCAGGGCTGGTCCCCTCTGTCATGCCCTACAGCAGGGAGGGCCCAGCTGTTTCCTGGGAATCTGTGATGGGCCCAGGGCGGGCCCAGGGTGGCTTGGTCTGCAGAAATCACTTCCCAAGCTTGGTGGGAACCAGCAGTTCCTGGCCCTTTGCCCAGGGTGGGCGTGGGAATTCTGTCCTGCACGGAGGTCAGGACGGGTGACAGCAGGGCTGAGGGATGCGGCGGGACGCCGGGCCTGGGCATCTGGCACAGCCTCCACGGTGAGGGCGGCAGGCTGAGCTCCAGGCAGCAGGGCTGGGGAGTGGGGACCAGAGTAGGTGCCATTCCCTAGCCCCACCTAGCTGCTTGCAGAGCAGTGGTGGGCAAGCCTGGCAGGGGTGTCCCAGGCTGGGCAGAGACCCACTGGCCCCTCTTTCTGGGGGCAGCTCCCCACTTCCCCAGCTTTCCTTTGGCTGAGCCCTGGGGTGTCCCATTCCCAGGAATCACTAGGGACTTGGGCTGCTTTCCCAGCTTCTCTGTCCAGGGCCTGTGGCAAGATGGTAGTGCTCTGTCCTGGAGGTTGGTGCGGCCTGCAGTGAAGGAAGTGCCCCAGCTCCTGAAAACCCCACTCTGTGTCCTGTGGTTGAGGATGGCTCAGTGTGTGTGTGTGTGTGCACATGTGTGTTACTGTGTGTGCATATGTGTTGGTGTATGTGTGTGTTAATGGGGTGTGTGTAGTGTGTATGTGTGTGTGCATGCATGCATGTGTATGTTGGGTGTGTGTGTGTATGTGTGTGTGTTGGTGGGGTGTGTTTGTGTATGTGTGTGCATGTGTGTTGGTTGATGGTAGTGTATATGTATGTGTGTTGGTGGTGGAGTGTCTGCGTTGGTGGTAGTGTGTGTTGGTGGTGATAGTGTGTGTGTTGGTGGAGTGTGTGTGTTGGTGGTGATAGTGTGTGTGTTGGTGGAGTGTGTGTGTTGGTGGTGGAATGTGTGTGTTGGTGGTAGTGTGTGTATTGGTGGTGGAGTGTGTGTGTTGGTGGTGGAGTGTGTGTGGTGGTGGGAGTGTGTGGTGGCCGTTGTGTGTTGGTGCTGGAGTGTGTGTGTTGGTGGTGTGTGTGTTGGTGTGTGTGTGTTTGTGGTAGTGTGTGTTGGTGGTGGGGTGTGTTGGTGGTGTTGTGTATGTGTGTTGGTGGTGGAGTGTGTGTGTTGGTGGTGGAGTGTGTGTGTTGGTGGTGGAGTGTGTGTGTGTTGGTGGTAGGGTGTTTATTGGTGGTGGAGTGTGTGTGTTGGTGGTAGTGTGTGTTGGCGGTGGAGTGTGTGTGGTGGTGGGAGTGTGTGGTGGCCATTGTGTGTTGGTGCTGGAGTGTGTGTGTTGGTGGTGTGTGTGTGTGGGTGTGTGTGTTTGTGGTAGTGTGTGTTGGTGGTGGAGTGTGTGTGTTGGTGGTGGAGTGTGTGTGTTGGTGGGGTGTGTGTGTTGGTGGGGTGTGTGTGTTGGTGGTGTGTGTTGGTGGTGGTGTATGTGTTGGTGGGGTGTGTATGTTGGTGGTAATGTGTGTATTGGTGATGGAGTGTGTGTGTTGGTGGTGGTAGTGTGTGTGTTGGTGGTGGAATGTGTGTGTTGGTGGTGTGTGTGTGTTGGTGTGTGTGTTTGTGGTAGTGTGTGTTGGTGGTGGGGTGTGTGTTGGTGGTGGTGTGTATGTGTGTTGGTGGAGTGTGTGTGTTGGTGGTGGAGTGCGTGTGTTGGTGGGGTGTGTGTGTTGGTGTGTGTGTTTGTGGTAGTGTGTGTTGGTGGTGGGGTGTGTGTGTTGGTGGTAGTGTGTGTATTGGTGGGGTGTGTGTGTTGGTGGGGTGTGTGTGTTGGTGGTGTGTGTTGGTGGTGTGTGTGTGGTGATGGGGTGTGTGTGTTGGTGGTAATGTGTGTATTGGTGGTGGAGTGTGTGTGTTGGTGGTAGTGTGTGTGTTGGTGGGGTATGTGTGTTGGTGGGGTGTGTGCGTGCATGTGTGTTGGTGGGGAAGGCACATGTCTCTGTGGGGTGGGCGTCTGGACATTCGCACTGGGGTCCCTGTAGTTAGAGTTTGAACCCTGAAGGATTCTGGGAGCTGGCACTGAGATCTGGGCCCAGGGCAGCCTGGGACCTCGTGGGAACAGGCGAGAACAGGCTGGCACTGGCTGGGCGGGAGCTGCAGCACCTGGAATGTATGGATTGCAGTGGCCCCGCCCTCCCTCACCCAGGAACAGGCCCTCGTTTTGGAACCAGGACCCAGCCCTTTGCCCAGCTGTCCCAGCTCTGCCTCACCAGGCCTCCCCAGCCCCCGCTCCCTCCTGTGGGGTGCCCCCACTGCCCTCACTCCTGGCTGGGCTAGGGCCAGTGGGCTGGCTGGGGCGGGCTCTTTGGAAGAAGCTGGCAATACTTCCTCAGGATCCCGGGTCTCAGTGCCCTGTGTTTCCGGGTCTGCACAGACTGACCCTCTGTCACTTACAGCGACCTCATCCTGAGTCAGGGAGGAATGCGGCTGTGCCTGGGGGGTTTCCCTGAGACACTGGTGGGCTCCTGGCCTGCTCTGCTCCTGGAATGGAGGCTGAGGAGCACCTGCCCGTCCTGCAGGTTTTGGGTACAGGCTGGGTGCCTCTGCAGAGCAGCTGTGTCCTTTCCTGTCCTGTGCAGTCAATCTGGGCTCTTCATGGCTTTCAGGAACAAGGGCCAGCTCCCTCGTGTGGCACACAGGGCCTCAGGCAGGCCCCTGACCACCTCGCCAGGCCCAGCCCCATCCCCTGCCCCCCCGGCCAGCTCCCCTGGCCCGGACATCTCAGGCTTCCCTGAGGGTGCCCCCTGCCATGGCATGTGCCCATCACCCTGCCTGGAAGGCCGGCAGCTCCTGTGTCTCCTGCTGTGCCAGACCCACTTGGATCCCTTCCCTAGCTGTCTCGCCTCCTGGGCCGGGTCAGGGACCCCTCATGGGCACTCCCATAGGGAGGCTTCCTCAGGCCTCCACCATGCCTTGTGAGGTCTGGGACTCCCCAGGATCAGTGCCTGCTGTGTGTCCTCTGTCACATCCCCAGGCCAGGCCCTCCTTTGTATGGGCCGGGGAGTGAGAGGATGAGCTAGCGAGTGGGTGCCGGAAGGCCCGGGAGCTCCTCTGAGGCCCAGTCCTGGCCCCGACTCTGCTTCCTCCAGGTTGGGAGGAACATTGCTCTACCTTGGGGCTGGGGTGTCCTGGGAAGATTCTAGAAATCTCTCTTGTCATCAGGGAGGATACAAGCCCCTCCTCTCTCCTGGTGAGGATGTAAGATGAGCGGGCCAGCGTGGCAATGGTGTCTTTGTGTGAGTGTGTAAGGTGTGAACACATGAGAGGTGGTGTGTGAAAGTTTGCACAAGTGTGTCCATGAGTGGGTGACAGTGTGGTCGTGAGTCTGTGAGTGTGAGTGTATGGGGAAGTCTATGAGCATGTGCTGGTGTCTGTGCACCTGGGAGTGTCAATGTGTGTGTGAATGTGCATGTCAGCTGCATGTGTGTGTGTGTCAGCCTGTGAGCATGTGTCTGTCTCTGAATCTGGGAGCTTGAGTGTATTAGCTGTGAGTGACCATGTGTGTATGAGTCTGTGTGTGTCTGAGAGTGTCAATGTGTGTGTGAATGTGCATGTGAGCTATGTGTGAATGTGTGTATATGTCTTTGAGCATGTGTGTGTGTGAACCTGTGAGCATGAGCCTCTGTGTGAGCTGTGGGTGAACGTGTGTGTATGAGTCTTTGTGTATGTATCGATCTGTGGGCATGGGCCTGTGTGTGAATCTGGGAGTGTGAGTGTGTGTGAGCGGCATGTTGACATGTGGCTGATCCTGCAGGAGTGCTGACTCGGTGCTCTGGGCAGTAGAGAAACTTCGGTCCAGGTTCTCCCCTTCCCCAAAGCCACGGTCAACCCCAGAGACACTCAGAGCCTTCGGCATTCTGGGGGCTCTGGGGGAGATCTGGGGGCTTGGAGCCTCACTTTGCTCCAAGTTTACCGAGCGATGAGTGTCCTTCCCTCATTTTTTTTTTTTTTTTTTTTTTTTTTACCAATAACTCCGGAGAATATACCAAGTAACCTTCCCACATTCTAGAGAGAGCTCAGAGGCCTTTGTCTTATAAAAAGAGTAATACGGAATAGATTCAAAATAATATTTACAAACTATGAGTAGGATTTAAGAATGAAGGCACAACAAACATCTGTGAATCCACTGCCCAATTTTAGACACTTTGGCTTCGATGTGCGCCTCGCGCTCTGCCCGCAGTGTAACCGCTAGCCTGGATTTGGGATTCGATTCCGGGCTTTCCTTTACAGATCTGAAGTCCTTCCCTCCAGGCCCTGGATGGGAAACTCAATCGTGCCAGAGCAGCTCAGTGCTGCCCTCTGGGGGCAAGGCCGCGGCTTCCTCCCGCTCAGCCCCAGCCTGGGTGGGACGGAGCCCACCCAGCTTACCGTGGCGAGACCCCACAGAGGGGTGGGCGCAGTCATTGCGCACACACCTGCAGGACGCGCCTGGACGCACATCCACATGTGGGCACGCACAGATGCCACACGGACTCTCCCCTCGTTCATTTGTATTGTGTCCCCTGTGGATGTCACACCCCGCGTGGGAAGCCCAGAAGCCGCTGCCGCTCCTCAGAAGTTGGCAGGAGGGAGAGGTCCCCGCGGGTGGAGCGTGTCTGCTCCAGGGACCCTCAGACTCGGGGCCAGCCAGGCTGGAAGAAAGGCTGGCTTTTGGGCAAATAGTTTAACAGGGGGACCTGAGCGGGTGGGCGTGGGGGAGGGAGACTTGCCAAAGGCAGGGAAGGGCTTTTCTGAGATGGAGGATGGGGGTTGGGGGATGATACACAGCGCGGGCCAGCTTCAGAAGGGAATCTTGTGTCCAAGCGCCTGGAGGCAGAGGCATGGACACAGCCGAGCCGGGGCTTGGTGCTCTGGCGGTCAAGTGACTAGATACGGTGGAGCTGAAGATGACGAGGAGGAGCCAGGACCCTGGGGGAGAAGGAGTGGTTTGAATAGCGCAGGTGTAGGATGGGTCTCCAGGGGCCCTCTGTTCCTCCTCCAGCCTCGCGGGCTCCTCCCGGGACTGCAGCGCAGAGGCGCTACCCAGGGCGGCCAGCAGAGGACGCTCCTGCTACATATTTGGGGCTCCCGGGCGGCCGGAGCGTGTCCCTGTTTTAACAGGGCATGAGCCTTGGAAGGCGGCTGGGTCCGGGGTCTCCATGGGGAGCACTGGTGCCTGCCCCTTGTGAGCCACTGACCACAGGGGTGAGAAGTGACCTCAATAAGGTGGGAGCCCCACAGGGTTCCATGTATCCTTTTCTGCTGCTGCCGGTCAGGCATCTGTCTGGTCAGTGCTTCCATCCTTTTGTTCCCAGGTAGGACTTTGAAATCACCCTGAGAGATGTGACTGGCCCTCCTAACCTGCCCTGGAGGTCTTCCTCCAGGTGGGGGCCCTAATGCCAACCAGCCTTTCTAGAAGTTCCCTGGGTCCTAGCTCAGGGCTCTGCCCCTGCAGCCTCCCTGGTGACCTCATGCTCCTGCTTCCTGTCCCTGCCTCTGGGAGGAGGACTTGCTTGTCTGGTCTCCTTCCTCGCCCTGCCTCATCCAAGGAGCCTTCTCCATCGCTGCTGGTGCATCCGGCAGTTCTGAGGGCCAGATGCACCCTTGCTCTCTGCCGTAAAGAGATACGGGCATCCACGCAGCTGGCGGGTGAATACTGCCAGGTCCCCTGCTTGGCTTGAGGTGTGGCAGCCCCCATCAACTACTGGGGGAGCGACTGGGGAGGAGAAAGTCCCTTTGGTTGTGAATTCCGCCTTCCACCTTCTAGCATATCCACCTGGACAGAGGGACCACACACTCGAGTCATTTACTTTTTTTTTTTGAATTAAATTAAATTAAATAGTATTTTTTTTTTTTTTTTTTTTTGAGACGGAGTTTCGCTCTTGATACCCAGGCTGGAGCGCAATGGCGCGATCTCGGCTCACCGCAATCTCCGCCTCCTGGGTTCAGGCAATTCTCCTGCCTCAGCCTCCCGAGTGGCTGGGATTACAGGCGTGTGCCATCACGCCGGGCTAATTTTTGTATTTTTAGTAGAGTCAGGGTTTCGCCATGTTGGCCAGGCTGGTCTCGAACTCCTGACCTCAAGTGATTCACCCGCCTCTGCCTCCCAAAGTACTGAAGTCATTCATTTATTAATTTGTTCATTCATGTATTCATGTCTGCAGTTATTGGGCACTATTTACTATGGACATTTCCGGGGACAGAGAAAAGGAGGCATGGTCCCTGCCTCACGTCTAGAAGGGGAGTCAGCTATAAAAACGGGTGTGACCACGTAGGGTGAGACGTGCCTCAGAGGGGGGAACTGCTGTGTTTCTGTGAACTCTGCTTGTCCTAGCTTCCCATCCTACTCAGTGATGTCACCCACCCACCTACTCAGCCCAGAAAACGCAGAGTCATCCTGCTGATCCCCGCTCAGGCCTGGCTCCCTGTCAGCCATGTGTCCCATCCTCACCTCACGTCCCTCTCCCAGGCCACCCCTTCAGCCCTGGGGCCGGCTCTGCCCTATCCAGTGTTCACACTGCCACCAAAGGGAGCTCCTTCTTCAAACTACTCAATGCCCAGAGAAGCAAAAGGAGGGAATGAATGTGGCCTGAGGGAATTGTCTGTACGGAGAAAGACCTATAAACAAAGTTGGAAAATGAAGAAGTAACTGGGAAAATGCATTCACAACACCTTGCCAAGGGCTCTTCCCATGTTCCTGAAAAGCTCACATAAGCCAGGAAGGACAAGACTCCAGACAAAAACAGGCAAAGGATAGGAACAGCCAGCTCTTAAGAAACAGGAAGGAGAACAAGAAGCAACCACAAAATATAGGGAAGGATGTGGTCTTTGCCTGTTCTGTGCTGCTCTAACGGGACACCTGAGACTGGGTGATTTTTTTTTTGAGACGGAGTCTCACTCTGTGGCTCAGGCTGGAGTGCAGTGGTGGGATCTCGGCTCACTGCAACCTCCGCCTCCTGGATTCCAGTGATTCTCCTGCCCTAGCCTCCTGAGTAGCTGGGATCACAGGAGTGCGCTACCACACCCGGCTAATTTTTGTATTTTTAGTAGAGACGGGGTTTTGCCGTGTTGGCCAGGCTGGTCTCGAACTCCTTTCCTCATGATCTGTGCACCTCGGCCTCCCAAAGTGCTGAGATTACAGGCATGAGTCACCATGCCCGGCTGAGACTGGGTGATTTAACAGAGAACAGAGATTTACTTTGAGACTGGGAAGTCCAGGGTTATGGGGCTGCGTCTGGCAAGGGCCCTCATGCTGCGTCATCCCATGGCAGGAGGCGGAAGGGTAGAGAGGGGAGTAAGGAGAGAGAGAGAGGGAAAGGGGGAGAGAGAGAGAGAGAGATAGAGAGAGAGAGAGAGAGAGAGAGAGAGAGAGAGAGAGAGAGAGAGACTATAATCCCAGCACTTTGGAGGCTAAGGCAGGAGGGACAGCTTGAGTTTGGCAGTTTAAGACCAGCCTGGGCAATATTGTGAGACCCTGTTTCTACAAAAAATACAAAAATTAGCCAGGTAAGGTGGCACACGTGTGTAGTCCCAGCTACTCGGGAAGTTGAAGTGGGAGGATCGCCTGGGGCTAGGAGATCAAGGCTGCAGTGAGCCATGAACAGTGATCCCACCATTGCATATATATATATATATATATTTATTTATTTAAAGACAGAGTCTTGCTCTGTGGCCCAGGCTGGAGTGCAGTGGCATGATCTCGGCTCACTACAACCTCTGCCTCCTGGGTTCAAGCAATTCTCTGCGTCATCCTCCCGAGTACCTGGGATTACAGGCGCGTGTCACCATGCCTGGCTAATTTTTTGTATTTTTAGTAGAGACAGGGTTTCACCATCTTGACCAGGATGGTTTTGAACTACTGATCTCATGATACCCCTGCCTTGGCCTCGCAACGTGCTGGAATTACAGATGTGAGCCATCACGCCCGGCTGAGGTAAGAGTATTTTACAGCAAACTCCAGGTATCATTTCATTTTACTCTGGAAGAAAATTTGGCAATAGCTTTTGAAGTAAAAAAGGATTTACCCTTTAACCCAGTCATCCCACTGCTAAAATTTCCCCTGAAGATATATTTGCAAAAATTCACCATGCTTTATGTTCAGGCAGGCTGATGACACCATTGCTTGGAAAAGCAAAAAGCCTTGGAGACCAGAGAGGTGGTTGTCAGGGACGAAGTAAATGAATAAATTATAGCTCATGGTCATGATGGATTAAAAAGAATGAGGTGGCTTTCCAAGAGATTTTATTAACCAGGAGACTGAAGCATTGGAGATATTGATAATATCCCTTTTGTTTGATTAAAGTCTATACACATAGACACATTGAGAAAACACAGCTGTGCTCGGAGGAGCAAGTCTGGATTCTTCGGCTCCCTGTCTTGGTGTCTTCCTTTTCAACCTTTGTCCCAGTCGTTTCTTCCACTTGTATGACCTATGAATTGGCCCAGAGATTCCCAAAATGGGTTCCCAGGAACCGTAGCTCCACCAGCTTCTCCTGGAAATGGCTCCATGTCCGTATGAGTTTGGGAAACCCTTAGTGTCATGGAGAGTCACAGTGTGCACTGGCTTGTTCCAGGCTCTGAGAAGTTTGCAGTGAAATAAGCAAAGGAAAGTTGTCTGTCGAGGATGTGAGACTCCCAGGCCCATGGGCTGGGGGTCACTACGCTACTCGGTTCTGTTCTCAAGAGCACCCCGGGGGCCAGCTCTGTACGTCAGGGATTGGAACCTCTGCTCTGACGCTCAGCCCTGCCCCTTTCTGACCTGATGTGGCTTGACTCTGTCCTTTGCTCACTCCACCCCAGCCACTCTGGCCCTTCTTTCTGGTCCCCAAAAGGAACCTTAGTCCAGCCTCAGGGCCCTTGGACCAGCTGTTACTCGGCCTGGGGTGTCCTTCCCTGCACATGGCTGGCTCTTCCCACAGTTCAGTTCCTGCCTAACTGTCACCTAGAAGAGGCCTTCTCTAGCCTCCCAAAGCACTCATCGTCCCCTTTGTATTTCCTTGGAGGATGGATCATCCACTGGTTTGTTGATTGTCCATTTCTCGTGCTAGAATGTCAGCTCCACGAGAGCAAAAACGCAGTTTGTGGTGTTTATTCCCAGAGCCTGGGACGATGCTCAACTAATAGGAGATAAAGAAATGTGTTTCTTTGCAAGATCCATTTTCTTTTCTTTTGAGAAGGAATCTCACTCTGTTGGCCAAGCTGGAGTGCATTGGCACGATCTCGGCTCGCTGCAACCTCTGCCTCCCGGGTTCAAGTGATTCTCCTTCCTCAGCCTCCTGAGTAGCTGGGATTACAGATGTGCACCACCACGCCTGGCTAATTTTTGTATTTTTAGTAGAGATGGGGTTTCATTATGTTGGTCAGGTTGGTCTTGAACTCCTGACCTGATGATCTGCCCGCCTCAGCCTCCCAAAGTGCTGGGATTACAGGAGTGAGCCACCGCGCCCAGCCCAGGATCCATTTTCCATAGCACTCCTACTGCATTCCCCGAGAAACGCTGATGCAGCCGTGGGTCTCTGGGTGTTCCCCTAATACACCGGGTGCATTCCTGTCTCTACCTGGACAATTTTCCACCGCGTCTTCTCAGCCTGGCAAAGTGCTGCCCTGGCTTCGAAACCCAGCTTTGCTGTCCCTCCCTGTGAAACTATCCTTGGTGGCCTGGTCTGAATGGGTTGCTCCCTCCCTGGGCCTCCCAAGGTGCCTGTACACACATACCTTTGTCACTGCGCGAGTAACATTGCGCCGCACTGAACTGTTTTGTGTCTGTCTCACTCACGGCCTGCTCTCATTAAGGGCAGGGCTTGGTTGACTCAGTGCTGAATTCTGAGCACCCAGCCCAGTCAGTGACTGCACACAATGAACGCAACAATTAGGTGCTGAATGAGGTCCAACTCTGGGCTCTTACTGCCTGCGTCCATTCAGCAAGCATCAATAGAACAACTACTGTGTACAAAGCACTGAGTCAGATCTTGTAGTATGTCCAAAGAGGAACAGAAAACCATCGTTTGGCTGTAAAGGATTATCAGTTGTGAAGGGGAGCAGATCCGCTTCCTAGTAATGTTTTTTTTTTCTTTTTGAGACAGAGTTTTGCTCCTGTTGCCCAGGCTGAAGTGCAATGGCGCGATCTTGGCTCACTGTATCCTCTGCCTCCTGGGTTCAAGTGATTCTCCTGCCTCAGCCTCCCGAGTAGCCGGGACTACAGGTGCTTGGCTAATTTTTGTATTTTTAGTAGAGACGGGGTTTCACCATGTTGGCCAGGCTGGTCTTGAACTCTTGATCTCAGGTGATCCACCCGCCCCTGCCTCCCAAAGTGCTGGGATTATAGGCATGAGCCACCATGCTCAGCCCTGCCTCCCAATAATTCTAATAAGAGTGTGAGAGGCTAGCACCCCTGGTGCTACAATGGGCTAGGGGAGTGCATTCACTTCCCTTTACTGCTGTAACAATTACCACAAACTTGGGGGTGTAAAGCAACACACATTCATTCTCTTATAATTCTGAAGCCAGAGGTCCAAAATGGGTATTAGGGGGCTAAGACTGAGGTGTCAGCAGGCCTGTGTTTCTTCTGTGGGCTTCAGGGGAGACTGTTCCTTGTCTTTTTGGCTTCCGGAGGCTGCTGCACTCCTCGGCCAGGCCGCGCATCTGTCCGACCTCTGCTTCTCTAGTTACATCTCCATCTGGGGTCCTGACCTCTCATCTCCTTCCTGTTAAGATCCCTTGTGGCCAAGTGTGGTGGCTCACGCCTGTAATCCCAGCACTTTGGGAGGCTGAGGCAGGTGGATCACTTGAGGTCAAGAGTTTGAGACCAGCCTGGTCTACACAGTAAAACCCCATCTCTACTAAAAAGGCAAAAAATTAGCTGGACGTGGTGGCGGGCACCTGTAATCCCTGCTACTCGGGAGGCTGAGGCAGGAGAACCGCTTGAACCCGGGAGGCAGAAGTTGCAGTGAGCTGAGATTGAGCCACTGCACTCTAGTCTGGGTGACACGAGGGAAACTCTGTCTCAAAAAAAAAAAAAATCCCTCGTGAACCATTGGCCTCACATTCACAGAGTCCTTTCTGTTCTATAAGGTGCATATTTCCAGGTTCTGGGGATTCAGATATGGACATATTTGGGGTTTATTATTCTGCCTTCCGTAGGCAGGGCGGATGACTTCTCATGGCATGGAGCCTTTGCCCAGCCAGCCTTTGGAGTCATGGCAGCTTTATTGAACCGCTAGTTACTACAAGGCCTGGGCTGGCTACTTTTACATATTGACGCATTGAATCCCATGAAGAGTTTGTCACAAAAGTCTAGTCCCAGCCAGGCGCAGTGGCTCACACCTGTAATCCCAGTACTTTGGGAGACTGAGGCTGGCAGATTGCCTGAGGTCAGGAGTTTGAGACCAGCCTGGCCAACATGGTGAAACCCTGTCACTACTAAAAATAGAAAAAATTAGCTATGCACAGTGGCGTGCACCTGCAGTCCCATCTATGCTGGAGGCTGAGGCAGGAGAATGGCTTGAACCCAGGAGGCGGAAGTTGGAGTGAGCTGAGACTGCATCACTGTACTCCAGCCTGGGCAACAAGAGTGAAACTCCATCTCAAAAAAAAAAAAAAAAAGTCTAGTCCCCTCATTTTGCAGAGAAGCGGGATTTGAGGCTAAGAGAAGTAAAATGACTTGCCTAAGACCACACTGGGGCAAGAGCCCAGACTTGACTCCAGGTTCTTGGACTTGGAGCTTGGAGCTCTTTTCATGATGTCATAGAGTGTGATCGTAGCTAACACAGTGCCTGCCCCTGCAGGTTGTGAAGATTAGGAGCTCTGGTTCCTCCCCACGAAACCTTGCTGAAAAAAAGTGTGTCATCTGGAAACGCTAAATAACAAGGCTCCCAGGGCCCCTCGGTTCTGAGGCAGAGACAGCAGGGATCACAGAGCTACAGGAGTGTTGGAGGAGGTTGGCCCTGGCTGCCTGGAGGGCAGCTCAGCTTCACAGATGGAGGAAGGGGGCTTTGATGGCTGGCTGGGGCTGAGGCAGAGCACTCCCCGGAGCCCAGGCCTCTGCAAAGGAATGCTCCTGCCCTGTCCTCCTGTTTTGCTCTTGGGAAGGATAGATGACGACCTGCTCTGGTCCTCCTCCTCTGCTCCTCCCTCCCCTAGTCCTCCTCCCCTGGTCCTCCTTCCCCTAGTCCTCCTCCCCTGATCCTCCCTCTCCTAGTCCTCCTCTCCTGGTCCTCCCTTCCCTAGTCCTCCTCCCCTGGTCCTCCCTCTCCTAGTCCTCCTCTCCTGGTCCTCCCTCCCCTAGTCCTCTTCCCCTGGTCCTCCCTCCCCTAGTCCTCCTCCCCTGGTCCTCCCTCCCCTAGTCCCCCTCCCCTGGTCCTCCCTCCCCTAGTCCTCCTCCCCTGGTCCTCCCTCCCCTAGTCCTCCTCCCCTGGTCCTCCCTCCCCTAGTCCTTCTCCCCTGGTCCTTCCTCCCCTAGTCCCCCTTCCCTGGTCCTCCCTCCCCTAGTCCTCTCTCCTTGGTCCTCCCTCTCCTAGTCCTCCTCCCGTGGTCCTCCCTCCCCTAGTCCTCCTCTCCTGGTCCTCCCTCCCCTAGTCCTCCTCCCCTGATCCTCCCTCCCCTAGTCCTCCTCCCCTGGTCCTCCCTCCCCTAGTCCTCTCCCCCTTGATCTCTCTCCCTGGTCCTTCCACTGGTCCTACTCATCTAGTCCTCTCCCCTGGTCCTCCTCCCAGGTCGTCCTCCCCTAGTCCTCCTTCTGCTGGTCCTGCCCAGCTAGTCCTCCCTCCCCTGGTCCTCCTCTCCCAGTCCTGCCTGCCCTGCTTCTCCTCCCTTGTCAATCAGTCACATGTGCCACACTGTGGTGGGCTGGTTGGTCAGCACCAGGACAAGGAGCTGAGAGACCCCCTTCACATTGGGGAGAAAGAGCCCCCATGTCAGGGGAGCCCCCAGTCTGAGGGGGAACATGGCTGCTACCTTGAGGAAGTGTCCAATTTGAGGGGAGAGACACAGCGTCTGTTTTGGGGAGCCTGGCTCCATCTGCCCCTGGAGAAAGCCACTCAAGAGCATTGCAGAGCAGGTGCAAATGAACGCCAGTCAACAGGGAGAAACCAGCCTCCCCAGGGCTCGGGGAGGGAGGGAAGTGCGGCAGGGACATTGGGGTCTGCAGGGTGGGAAGGAGCCCGGAGCCCCCTTGGTGTCTCTGAATTCCCATTCCCCCAGGCTCTCAAGGCTCCCTCAGCCAGGCTGCAAGGCAGAGGGAAGAGGGGGTGTGAGCCCCAGGCCTGCAAGGGGAACCCACGGGAGTTTCTACCTGTCACTCACCCCCATGCATCTCTCAGGCCAAGGGAGCAGTGTGGGGAAGGGAAAAGAGGGAGGGAAAGTTGGAGTCTTCAGCTGGTGAGAGGCAGTGAGGTGTTCCACAGGTGACCCCCGAGGCCTGGGTTTCCTGTCTGCAAGGTCCTCTACACCCATTCCCGCCATCCCCAGCTTTCCCTCCCTCCCTCCCTCACTGTTTCCTGCCCACCCCCTCCGCCGGCCTCATCTGGGGCATCCAGTACTCTAGGCCCTCTTTTGGGAAGGACCCTGCCTGAAAGGGTGGGGTGCTCCTGGGTGTCCGTATCCTGTGTCTTGGATCCGCCCCAGGCCAAGGGTTCCTGGAAACCAGTCAGAGGTGACTGGGAGGTGCAGAGGGGAAGAAAGGCTGGGTCCACTCGCCCATGGATAGGGGAGCCCCTGGACAAGCTCTGGGTGTGCAGGGGGTGCTGGGGGATCCCCTTGCCCCTATCTCTTCAAACCGGGGCGCCCAGCAGTGTCCCGAATCTCCCAGGGCCCTGGGAAGGTGGAGGGTGGGGCCCTTTGCAGCCAGACACAAATCATTAGTGGGCGGATCTGGGTGGGGCTGCCTGGGGCCTCAGGATAGAGGCAGGAAACAGAATAGAGGAAGCAGGATTCCACCTGCGGGGCGGAGGTGGCAGGTGTGGCTGGGTGAGGGTGCGCGTCTCAGGGGATGCTGCGCCGGGGTAGGAGATCTGTGAGCGCCCAAGTTTCTGCAGGAGACAGGGGCTCTGTGTCTGAGGGTTGAAGGGAAAGGAGCCCACCGGGCCCTAGTGACAGGAGACCAGGGATGGAATGAGGGTCTCTGAGTTCTGTCCTCATCAGCCAAGCCAAGGTCTCAGCTGGCAGCCCGTTCCGGGCTCCTGGGCCTCTCACTTTCCTTAAGCACCTGATACTGACCCTTTTCCTTGGGGGGAAGGGTAAGTGGCCATGTCCCTTTCCTGGGACCTTGTCTCCACCGCAGTGACCTCTCAGGTTCCTTGATCCTAACAATTCAGCAAGTACTTAGACAGCATCTGCTGCATACAGCCTGGCCTGGTTCTGGGCAGGGGTGTGGGGTGTGGGGTGGGCATCATCCTAAGGATTGACAGGTAATGCTTAGGGGGTCTGTAGGAGCCGAGGCCAGCTGGGCAGACAAGGCATGACCTTGTCTTTTTGTTTTTGTTTTCATTTTTTTGAGATGGAGTCTCACTCTGTCGCCCAGGCTGGAATGCAGTGGCTCGATCTTGGCTTACTGCAACCTCCGCCTCCTGGGTTCAAGCAATTCTCCTGCCTCAGCCTCCTGACTGGAGGTTGTAATCACCTGGGATTACAGGCATCTGCCACCACTCTGGCTGTAGAGTCGGGGTTTCATCATGTTGGCCTCAATTGGTCTCAAATTCCTGATCTCAAGTGATCTGCCTGTCTCGGCCTCCCAGTTGGGATTATAGGTGTGCACCACCAAGCCTGTCCAGATCTTGTCAACATCAGTACACCTCTATTGGCTGGGTGAGGTGGCTCACACCTGTAATCCCAGCACTTGGGAGACTGAGGCAGGAGGATTGCTTGAACCCAGGAGCTTGAGACCAGCCCGGGTAGTATAGTGAGACCCCATCTCTATTAAAAAAAAAAGCATCTATTGAAGATCATCTGTCCACAGGGCCCCAGATCGTTCTACACCCTCTGCCTCCCGACAACATAATATGGGTGATATCAGGGGACACTGTCCCCAAACCCTACCCCTGCTCAAATTCCAAGCAGGTCCGGTCTCTGCTGCGCTCTCCAGCATGCTGGCTTTTCTGCACTCTCTGCAGAGGAGACTGAGGGGGAGTCAAGGCTGGGCTGGCACCCGGGGCACTGGGGGGAATTTTGAGTTCTCCCAGCCACCTCCCTGGGCCTCCCCCGCTCACACCTGCACGTGACTCCAGCAGCCTCTGGGGCTGGAATAGCCATTGGACCTCTCCTCCTCTTCCTCTTCCATGTGGGCCAAGCTGCCGATGCTGCTGGGGCTGCCAGAGACCTCTCCCTGCCGGGGGTGGAGGACAGGCCCAGACAGGATGCGCCACAGCTTAGAGGACCTCTGTGTGGCCCTCTAGCCGGCCCCTGCCAGGCCTTCCTCCCGGCTGGGAAAGTGGGAGCTGCTGAGGCCCTGGCTCCAGGCCCGGCTCTGATGCCAACACTGGGCCTCCCAACTGCCCACCGCTCAAGCACCCTGCGCCTTGGTGTCCTCGAGGCACTCTGGTGAGGGTCTCAGGAGGAAGGTCTGCATTTTCCTAGCCCTGGCCAGGTGTTGGCACCGTGCTCTGGAGGGCCAGGGAGGCCTTCCTGGGGTCCCACTTCTATCTCTGTGCTGAGATCTGAGCTGTGCCCTCCTGCGCGGCTGGCCTGTCCTGTCCTCAGCATACGAGGCTTCTCTGGGTTGGGGGCTTGAGGGGGAGTCACAGGCAGTAGAGCCTCTAATGAGCAGAGGCAAAGTGGCCTGGGAGTCAGTGGCATGGGGAAACTGAGGCCCAGAGAGGAAGAGGAGCAGGCCCGCAGCAGAAAGCCTGTCGGGGTGAGGAAGCTTGTGGTGGCCAAATGGTGGTAGTGGGGGTTGGCAGCCTTGGTGATTTTGGAGGCAGAAGGAAGGTTAATAAACTCTCTGCCCCTTCAAATCAAGCCTCAAGACTAAGGTCTGGGTACCCTGGAAGTGGGGTTCCCAGGCAGGGTGAGGGCTGGCAGTGTAGGATCTAGCGGGAGGCAGAGGGGCGGCAGCACCCTCCTCCCAGCTTGGTCCCCTCCCTGGGGCCCTGGCTCTGCCCCACATTTGCTGTGGGAAGGGAGGGCAGTCCCTTTTCTGAGCCCAAAGTGAGGCCGAGGACGGGGCCTGGGAAGGGAGGGGCTCTCAGGAGCAGCTCTAGCAGGGGGTGGGGAGGGCCTTTGTTTCCTGTTGTTTTATGTCTCTTCACGTGTGAGTGCCTGCTGGGCAGCCCTGACTGGCCACTCGGGTCAGCACAGGTTTTACTGGGTCTCTCTCCTCCCGGAAGACAGTCCTGGATTGCTAGGAAGTCCTTCCAGACGTCTAACCTCATGCTCATGGTGGTCTCACCTTGCTCTTTCTTTCTTTTTTTTTTTTGAGATGGAGTTTTGCTCTTGTTGCCCAGGCTGGAGTGCAATGGCGCAATCTTGGCTCACTGTAACCTCCGCCTTCCTGGTTCAAGCGATTCTCCTGCCTCAGCCTCCCGAGTAGCTGGGATTATGGGCGTGTGCCTCCACGCCTGTCTAATTTGGTATTTTTAGTAGAGACGGGTTTCTCCACGTTGGTCAGGCTGGTCTTGAACTCCCGACCTCAGGTGATCTGCCCACCTTGGCCTCCCAAAGTGCTGGGATTATGGGCGTGAGCTTCCGTGCTTGGTCGACCTTGCTCTCTAGCCTTGGTTTTGAACCTCCAGCCCTCCCCTCTCCCCGCCCAGCACCTTCACAGGCTGGGCGGGAGCAGTAAATAAAGTCAGGACTCAACTGCTCTCTTCCAGATAGCTCCTGCCGTTCCCAGCTGGCACAGTCCCCAGCTGGCACTTTCCGTGAGAGACCACCCACTACCTGAGAAGGAAGTCTTTCCATCAGTGTGGCCTCATCTAGGAGCTCTGGGCCACATGGAAAACCTAACTCCCTCCCTGTCCCCATGTGCAGGCAGAGAGCCCAGGCCACCCGTGCGCTTCCCTCCCCTCTCCTGTTCCTGGGGCCCTGGCCGCCCTGGGAATCTCCACATTCAGACAGGCCCGGTGCAGACGCTGGTGTCCTGGCAGCGCCTAAATCATTAGCGCTGCAGAGATTAGGCTGGTAATCTCCTTGTTGCTGGAGCGGTACCAGCGGATCATGCGGCTCTCCTGCAGGGGCCGTTCCTCAGGGCACGGCGCTGGCTCCTGCACAGGTCCTGCTCCTCTGTGCCCTTCCTGGGCTGCCCTCCCCTCCTCCAGGAGCCCTCTGGACTGACATTCCTCAGGTTCGGGTGGGCAGGGAGGCTGCCCTAACCCTCTGGTCTCAGACCCCTGCTCCCAGCCCCATCCCTGCTTCCTGTTTTTTTAGAGCCTAACTGATGTCACTATCTCTCCAGATTCCCTCAAAGACTTTAGAAGGCAAGACTGACCCCTTTGTACAAATGAGGGAACAGAGGCCGTGGAATTGACTTACTGAAAGGCTTGGGTCCAGAGCTCCCTTAGTTCCATGGCCACGTCTGTTTCCCTCAGACACAGGGCTCCGTGAACCTGAGGGCTGTGTCTCTTCTGCAGAATTGAAAGAATCCCAAGGAGTGGGGCTCCCACAGGTCAGTGGCTACTTCTGCCTCCTCTGACTGGGGGTCTCTGCCAGGGCCACGTTGTACCTGAGGGATGATGTCAGGCCCCAATCTCTCCACCCTCGCCCTGGGGCCCTGGAATGCTGGGTGGGGGGCCCAGCCAGCCTCCCGCTCCGGGCCTGTGCAGCCCTGTCCCGTGCCCGTGCTGGCTCCCAGGGGTGGGTTCTCTGGACTCCCCACAAGAATGAGCTCAGCCTCCTAACTGGCTGAGGATGGAGGATCACCCTACCCCAGGCTGCAGTCCCAGCACCACCTTTCTTTTTTTTTTTTTGAGACAGAGTCTCACACTGTTGCCCAGGCTGGAGTGCAGTGGTGCGATCTCGGCTCACTGCAACCTCCACCTCCCAGGTTCAAGCGATTCTCCTGCCTCAGCCTCCTGAGTAGTTGGGATTATCGGTGCCCGCCACCACACCCAGCTAATTTTTGTATTTTTAATAGAGACGGCTTTCGCCATGTTGGCCAGGCTGGTCTCGAATTCCTGACCTCAGGTGGTTCACGTGCTTCAGCCTCTCAAAGTGCTGGGATTATAGGTGTGAGCCACTGCGCCCGGCCACCACCTGTGTTTCTGAACAGACAGTGGACCACTGAGAGGCCCTGGTACTCAGGCTGGGCTCTGGCTATAGAGGGGCTCCTGGGGAGGCACTCAATGTGCCCAGCCTGCCCCAGGCCCTGGGTGGCTGGGATGGAGGCAAAGTATACTTCTAGGGTTTTGACCCAAACTTCAAGGGCCAGGGTCCCAGCCCCACTTCAGCCTGGCTATACAGGGATACCCAGGGTCTCCACTCAGACCAGACACTTTACCTGACCCATGGACACCCTGGCTGTCACCAGCACCAGCATCTGCCAGCTTTCCACCTCTGGCTCTGTCAAGGGCCTGTGCACACCTGGGGAGGTTTCTCCTGGATGTCATCTTTCAGTGTCTGAGGGTGCCTTTTGGGCCCCCAGCCTCCTGGGAGCCAGCAGCTGTGGCAACATGTTGATCACCTCCTCCTGCTTCTTGGCGGGCTTGCGGGGAGGCTACGGGGTGGCTACACCTGCAACCTGGGTGGGGGCTTTGGCTCCAGGGTTGGCTTGGCACATGCCCTGCTGTGGAGAGGGGTGAACAGGAGACCTCACTGACCACACACACACCACGCACACACACATGCACCCCGCATACATCACACACATACACACATGCACCACACACACCACACACACATCACACACACACACATGCACCACACACACATGCACCACACACATCACACACACATCTTACACACACATCATACACCACACACCACATGCAGCACACACACACCATACACACCACACACACCTCACACACACCATACACCACACAACACACACCACACGCACCACACACCACACGCAGCACACACCACACACACCACACACCACACACATCACATACACATATACACACCACACATCACATACCACACACACCACACACACCACACACACCACACACCACACACACCACACACACATACCATACACACCCATACCACACACCACACACACCACACACACTCCACAAACACACCATACACCACACACACACCGCACACCACACACCATGCACCACACACACATGTACACATACACACCACACATACAACCCCCCACACCACACACAGACCCCACACCCCCACACACATACATACACATCACATACACATGCACATACACACTACACACACCACACACATACACACTACACACACACCATACACATACATACCCACAACCACCCACGTACCACACACCACATACGCATAAACACCACACATATCACCCCTCCTCATACACTCTCCATCATGACCTCTAAGAACATGGCTTTGGCATGCCGTAAACATGACCACTAGTATCTTCTGCACAAACCCTGCTCTGGAGGGTCCTACAGAGCAAAGCCCCCAGTGGCAGGTGAGGGGTGCAAGTGATGAGTACACTGGTCAGGGGGGCCAGGGGTCCAGGGAAGGCGGGGGAACCAGGGGAGCCAGGGGAGCCAGGGGAGCCAGAGGGGAGCCAGGGGAGCCAGGTGGGAGCCAGGTTAGGCCCAGCTGGCCCCAGCGGTTAGGCCTGCCCAGTTTCCTGGATGGAGAACCAGGCCTGGTGCTGCCTATGAGGGGCTTTGCCTGCTCCTGCCAGGATCCTCCACTAGGTGGGAATTCCTGCAATTTCCCCTTGGAAGCAGAGATATTGGAGGTGCCAAATCAGATATTGGGGTTGGTCTTGGCAGCGGGGAAGTCAGGGGAGCCCTGGTGAGTCAGTGCTCCTGATCTTTGGGGTCAGCCAGCGCCTCATCTCCAACCCCCACAGCGTAGCACGCACCGGGGCTCCGCCTCGAGTCACCCTACACACCCTCTCCTGGGTTTCACAGCCGACCCTCACTGTGCCCCCAAAGCCTCCTGAGCAAGGAGGTGGGGGCTGGGTGGGTCTCGGCCGGATGCAGGTGGGCCCACTGAGGCAGAGGAAGGGGTGCTGGTAACAAACTGGCCTTTGGCACAGCCTGACCCAGGGTCACAGAACTTAGGGCCTCGAGTGGGGTCTGGGAGGGGGTGCGCAGGATGAGCCTGGCAGGGTACCAGTGTGTGCTGGGGCTTCTCCCTCTTAGGTCCTGAGCGGTCAGTCCTGAGCATCACCAAAGTCCAGATTCTACATGCTCACGTGTGTCTTCACCCAGCTTCAACCTCTGGGTGGTTGGAGGGGCCTCAACTGGAACCCCTCTTGGGCATTTCCAACCATGCCAACCACAGCGGCGGTAACCAGAGCACAACCTTCTGCTCCTTCTGGGCCCTTCCCTCCGTGTTTGCACTGAAACCGCCCAGATGACCTTGGAGGAAAAGAAAGCTTTGCCCTGGGTTTGAAGTGGGGCCAGTCATAACCTCATTAATTAATTAACAAATCACTTCATTAAACTAACAAACCCTGGGGGCCAACTCTGGGCCAGGGCACTGTGCCCAGGGCTGGGGATTCCAAAGAGAATGAAACAGATATGGTCTTGTTCCCCTGGAGCTCAGAGTCCAGTAGGGGATGAAATAACCAAATAAGTCATAGAAATAGGTATACATTCATAATCTGGAATGGGGAGGAGATATGACCCGGAAAAGAAACGCGGAAAGGGAATCCAGGAGGGCTTTCTGGAGGAGGTGGCAGCTGAGCCTAGAGGTGAATTTAGTTGGGGAAGAGGGAGCGAGGCCTATGCAGCTTAGGCCATGAAATTCCCAGGAGGGTGCTCAGAGAAGACCACGGGGACTCTCATTACCCTCACCCTGGCTCACTACTGAAAAGGCTGCAAGAAGGGCATTGCAGGGCCTCCCGGAGGCTGCCAAGGGCGTTTGCTCATGGAGCCCACATCTCTCCCAGATCCTGGCGGCTATGATCGGTAATTCCAGCTTCGTGCTGGCCGCAGATGGACGATGCCCACCTGGCTGCCGATGACTTCTGCACCAAGTGAGTCTGGGTCTGTGGAGCTGCCCCAGAGGCTGGACAAGCTGACCCTGGCCGGGGCCAACCTGGAGATGCAGACGGAGAGTCTCAAGGAGGACCTGGTCTACCTGAAGAAGAACCATGAGGAGGTGAGGCCCGCCCAGGGAACGCAGCAGAAATTCACCTGGAAGCAAGCGAGGCCGGGGCCCCAGAACATCCCTGGGCCAGGCCATGCTTTCAGCCCAGTTCCCATCTCCTGTGGACTCCTAGCCCTGACCTTCAGAGGACCCTGGGTGAGGCCCGGAGGAGCCCCTCTTCCCAAATACACTTCATTTGTCCCTTGAGGCTGAGCTCACTGCAGTTAACTAACGAATGAGTAACTCAGTGTAAGATCACACGATGCTAATTATTATAATTAATTATGATAGTGATAGTCATTAAAACAAAGAACTTCTGCCCAACACTACCCATGACTCACAGCCACGATCTCAGCCGATGCAACAGCTGGGAGAAAGATACTCTTTCCTCCTTTTGACCCGTGAAGAAACCGAGGCTCAGAGAAGGGAAGGGACTTATCCACGGCTGCACGGGGACCCTCCTTCAGGTCTATCTGACTCGTATCCACCCCACCTCTCCGCCCCCTCTCCTGCCTCTCTTGTAGAGGGCTCTAGCTCCCAGGGATAGAGATCCCAGCTCCTGCTGGGGCAGCCATCAGGCCTTCCATGGCCCCGTCCAGTGGCTCCTTCTCGGCCGAGTGCTGTGCTGTTCTGAGCCGGGGAGCTTACTCCCCAGGTAGCAGCACACCCAGGAGGTGTTTCCCCCTGGCTTTCAGGCTGGTCATACAATTGCTTTCCTGCAGCAGATTAACATTTCCCAACGGGGCCCGGCACAGCGTAGGGTTGCTTTCCCCATGCTTGTGCTGTGGGGTTGACGGTGGGGGCAAGGCAGTGGTGGGCGTAAGGTCAGAGCAGTGAGTGAGGTCGCCCGTGGTCATCCTCTGCCGTGCCGGGGGGTTGTCATCTCTTGAGGTTTAGCACACGTTGCAGATGGGCGAAGTCCACTCCCAAGTCTCAGTGAGAACTAGGGGAGGTTGTTGATATTCATAGCCCTGTATGTTTGAGAAATGACGACATCCGCCTTCACCTTCAGGGTGAGGAGCTGTTGGCCTGTCTGTGTCTGTCTGTCTGTGTCTGTCTGTCTGTTATCTGTACCTGTCTCTCCAAGGCAGAGAAGGCAGGTCCCAAGGTCTTTCCCCAGGATGGCCTTGGGTGACCTCTTGCTGTCCTCTCTGCCCAGGAAATGAGTGCCCTTCGAGGTCAGGTGGACGAGGATGTCGGTGTGAAGACGGACACTGTGCCTGGAGTGAACCTGAGCTGCATCCTGAATGAGACGTGTGATCAGGACAAGCAATTGGTGGAGAGGAGCTGCAAGGATGCCAAGCATGGGTTCTTCAGTGTGGTGGGTGGCCGTGTGTAAGCAGGTGTGCACACGTGTGCGCACATGTGCTGCATGCTGGTGCAGCTGGAACCCTGGCAGAGCCACAGGCCGTCCCAGTTGGAAGGACTTTTGGAAACCAGTTGGACCAGCCGCTCATGTTTTCGATGCAAACTGTGAGGCTCAGAGAGGACTCAAGCTCACACAGCCCTTCACTGTGGCCTGCAAAAGAGATCCAGGTCTCTGCAAGCCTGGTGGTGGGCTTCCGCCAGAGCTGTCTGCAGGACGTGTGTATCTGAATATATACACATACCCTTGGCAAGCACAGACTGAGTGTCTCTGGTGTCCCACGGACAGCAATAGGCACAAAAAGAATAACACCCAGTGCCTGTGTTTGAGGTGCTGCAGTTTGGTAGGAATAACAAATGCACATGACCGCAGAGCAGGCTGGATTCTCCAAGTTCCAGCGTGGGTGCAGGGGGTCTCTGTGTGCAGGTGCCTTTGGGGTCCCATAGAGGCCAGGGAGGGGCTAGGAGAGGTTCTGGAAGGTGAGGGTTCAGGAGCAGCCCCTTTCCTGCGCCCCACTTCTGAAAGCCTCCTTAAACCCCTGTGGCCCACTCTGCCTTCCAGAGAGAGGGGCTGAACTGCGAGGGGGCCATCAACACAGAGGCCTTGCAGAGTGGCAGGATAGCGATGTGGAGCTCCACAGCTCTGTGCAGAAGCTGAGCCGTCCCAACTCAGCAAGGGAGGGCCTCTGTCCCCTCCCTGCCCTGTACCTGTCGGCCCAGGGTGAGCCTAACCTCGTAGACCCCTGCTTGGAGAACCAGAGTCCCCGCCCAGCCTGTCGCTTCACACTCAGTGGCTGGGCGCATTACCACCCCACTGTGCTGGCAGCACCCACAGCCTCACACAGGAGGGGCTCCTCTCTAGTGCTCTGCCGTGGGGGAAGTGTCCCAGCTCTGTCTCACCCCACCACCTATCTCTTGGCCCACAGGAAGCATTGCTGGAGGGGAGCCTGGTGGGGACAGAGGTGTGATACAGGACCCAGCTGGTCCGGCTTCAGGGGCTCATCAGAAGCATGGAGCAGCAGCTGTGTGAGCCCTGCTGCGACATGGAGCACCGGGACCACGAGCACCAGGTCCTTCTGAACTTGAAGACGTGGCTGGAGCAGGAGATTGCCACCTACCACTGCTTGCTGGAGGCCGAGGATGCCCAGCGAGTGTGCACCTGGGTACCTGCTCGGGTGGGCTGGGGTCCCGCTTCACCCAGGGAGAAGCTGGTGTTTGAGCACCAGTGAAGTCCAGGAGGTGTGAATGTGAGAACCTTTGGGGGTTTCCAGGCGGTGAAACTGAGGGTGCAGGCTGGGGTCTGACTGAGGAGCCCCGAATGCCAAGTTAAAGCGCCTGGATTGGATCACGTAGGCAATGGGGAGCCACAGGGGGATTTGGAGCAGAGGAGGGGAATGAACATCAAGATATTTTAGAATATTCACTCTGGCTGCAGAGGGAGAAATGGATCAGAGGGGCCAGGGTGGGCTGGAGAGATGCGTCAGGGGGCTGGAGCAGGGGGTCCCGCCAGAGAAGTCCTGTGGAGGGCAGGGGAAGGAAGGTGGTGCACGCAGAGGAGAGGTTATAGCTCAAGACAGCAGGGCCGGATGCCTGGATCTAGGGGTGAGCGGGGCTCACAGTCAGGACTCAGTAGTGTCAGGTGAACACGTGAAGGAGGGGGCTTTGATGACCCTGGGTTTCTGCTTCTGGTGACTGTGTGGGCGGTGATACCATCAGCACAGAGTGAGGCGTACAGGGAGTTGTGCTCGGCTTTGCAGTTGGGAAGGTCTATCCAGCGCCCAGTCGAGAGTGTCCTGGAGTCTCCACGCTTAGTCACACATTGCAGCTTTTGCTCCCCCAAAATGGTGAAGTCCATCTGTAGTCTAACCACAGTCTCTCCTGCTTTAATTGGGTCTATTTGTTGGGCCCTCTGGGATATGGAAAAACCACTTGCTCAGCCTCTCCTTGTAAATCCTGGTGAGTAGCCACAGAGTGCCGCTGGGTCTGCCGCTGGGTCTGCCGCTGGGTCTGCCGCTGGGTCTGCTGCTGGGTCTGCCGCTGTGCTGTTTCTTTTTCTTCTTCCTGCTGCACTGAACCTGTGCCCTTTGATTCTTGGGCCTGTGCTAGTTTCTGTGCATTCCCAGCTTCGATTTTTCACCATTTTGGAGGCACCTCCTCTGCCAGGGCCTGCTTCCCCCTGCAGTGATTGCAGGGGCCTGGCTGGCTGGCATCCCTGGGCTGACGGGTGCTCCTTGCAGCCCACCCGGGAAGGTAAGAAGCTGCCCTGTCCTGCTGTCTGGATCCCAAGGCAGGGGAGAGGCTGGGGACCCTTCTGTGTGGGAGACTGGGGGGAACATAGGCTGGGGGGCAGGTAGGGGGAAGAACTGCCTGATGTTCCCTGTGCCCCCCTCCTCCATCGCCTGCAGCCACGGTGACCAGCCACCAGGTGTGCCATTGTGGAGGAAGTGCAGGTTGGAGAGGTGGTCTCCTGTGGGCAGGTCCACCTTTCTGCCTGTGACAGCCCCACCTCGAGGGCCACAGCACAGCCATCAGCTCCAGCTCCCAGCATGCTACTGCCATGCCCTGAGTGCCCATCTGGGTTACTGCCATGGACCTGAGTGCCAACAGGTCCGTGACCTGTTGCCTTTCTGCATCTCCTTTCTGCAGCACCTCACTGAGGAGGCCTCCTGGGTTTGTCCAGCGCCTGCTATTAAAGCTTTGCTCCAAGTTCAGTGCCTCATGTGATCTGGTCTGTTCATTGGTTTGGGGCAGTGTGGGCTGAGGGGCTGGGAGAGGTGGAGGGTTTATTGAGTGTTTGGGTATCGGCTTGTCACCTGCCAATCTGTTCTACCCACTCCATTCAGGTCTGGGGTTCCTGGGAAGATGAGCAGGGAGGAGGCGGAGGATTAAAGGTGGAGAGATGGGACAGTTCCTTTTACTGGGAAACATTTCTAAGAATTAGCCCCTGAGTTCCTGTCACCTGTGGATGGTCCCTGGGCAGGGGGAGGGCACACAGACTTTCCAAGGACCACACCTGTTAGGGAGCACTTCCTGCCTCACCAGGGTTCAAGAGCAGAAGGAGAGGGGCTCAGTGGGGGAGGGCTTCTGAAGGAGTGGTCCAGGGCACTGACGAGTGAGAGGGGGTGGCAGCGACACAGCCCAGGAAACCAGACCGGCTCTGCCCAGCTCCGGGTGTGTGTGGGGCGGGGTGGCCACCGTGCGTGTGCGCGTGGGGGGCGTCCTGTTTGCTTTGGTGGCTTGGCAGCCACTGGGCTATTGAGGAATCTCTCTTGGCTGCTGGTGGGGCTGTCTGGGCCTGTCTGGGACCTGGAAGCCATCGGCAGTCTGAAACATGACCACATTCCACCCAGCCGGCCTGGCGGGACCCTGGGACCCAGGGCAGGGCTTAGGGTGGTGGGCAGAGCAGGGTGGGGCTGTGGGGTGGGGGGCACATAGCCCACCTGAGGAGCCTGGAGTGGGGAGGGGGCTGACTGGAGTCTCAATAAGAGCCTCTTCTTGGACAATGTCCTTCAGGTTTTCAGTGGGCTGAGACCTGAGATAAATGACCCTCACCTTACCCTGAGGTCTCTTGGGGTACACAATGGTGAGGGGAGTGGAAGGGGCATCCCCCCTTAGCTGGTTTAAAGCCTCTCTTAGCACAGCACTCCCCCACAGCCCACCACGTCCCCATCCTATAGCTGAGCCCCTCTTTGCCTGCTCCAGCCCAGGACTCCCCACCTGGGGAAAGGGTCACAAGAGGAGACTGGGTTACCAAGGGCTCCTAGGGATGGGGCGGGGTCAGAAGCTGACCGGTTAGAACTGTGGCCCCTGGAGCGCATCTCTGGGTGTCAGGCTCTGCAGAAGGAGCCAGCGAGACTGGGGTTCCAGGGGGATGGGTGCTGTGGCAAGATAAGTGGAAAGGATGTTAGCCAGCTTAGCTGGGGTGTTAGGTGGTGCCCCAGTTTCTTTATCTGCGATGTGGGTTGGTCTCTGAGGCTTGATGGCATTTCTGTGCTGTGAGGTGGGCCTGGTGGGCTTGGGTTCAGTTTCCAAGGCAGGATAGGCTCTTGGTCCCCTCTGCCTCCCCCACACCCTCCCCAGGCCAGCACTGTGGATAGAGCAGTGTGGGATGAAAGACAGTAACTTAGGGGGGCCACCTGACTCCGCGACCCATTTCTCTACCAGACGTGGTTGAGGCAGGCTGGGCTGGGGTGGTGGCTGCCTGGGAGGGCCTGGGGACGGTGACGTCCTGCCTTCTGCTCTTCTCCGTATTAGGTCATGGGAAAGCATAGCTGGAGGGCCCGCCTGAATCACAGGTGACAGGCCTGAGACCAGAGGCACCCACATGCACACGCACGGCATCCAGCACGAGGATTTGGAGAAATGAGGCAAATTCCTGATGATGGGCGGGGAGGGGGGCCCCCAGCCACCTGGGAGCTGGCAGGCGGCCAGCGGTGATGAAAGCCCAGGGGAATGGAAACAGAGGAGCAAGCCTGTTGTAATCGCTACGCCCACTGGTGCCTATAAAGGAAGGAGGCGAACCCCGGCAGCCATACACACCTTGGGTCCCCTCTCCTCTCCAACACTCCTGCTGTGTGCCTGCCTTCCGCCGCCGCCATGACCACCACCATCCGCCAGTTCACCTCCTCCAGCTCCATCAAAGGCTCCTCTGGCCTGGGTGGTGGCTCGTCCCGCACCTCCTGCCGGCTGTCTGGTGGCCTGGGTGGTGGCTCCTGCAGGCTGGGGTCTGCCGGTGGCCTGGGGAGCGCCCTCGGGGGCAGTAGCTACTCCAGCTGCTACAGCTTTGGTTCTGGGGGCGGCTATGGCAGCAGCTTTGGGGGCGTTGATGGGCTGCTGGCCGGAGGTGAGAAGGCCACCATGCAGAACCTCAATGACCGCCTGGCCTCCTACCTGGACAAGGTGCGTGCCCTGGAGGAGGCCAACACTGAGCTGGAGGTGAAGATCCGTGACTGGTACCAGAGGCAGGCCCCGGGGCCCGCCCGTGACTACAGCCACTACTACAGGACGATCGAGGAGCTGCAGAACAAGGTAGGGCCTGCTGGTGGGAGGGCTCTCCGGGGCAGGACTTCTCCCCATCTCCTGCCCTGGCCGAGGGCCTGGCGTCCAGCCACAGGGTCCCAGGGAGCCAGGGGTGGTTTGGCCGTGGTTTAGCTTCTGGGAACCTACCTTGGGGATCCTGTGTGGCCCATATCCCCCTTTTCTGGGGGCAGCAGGCTGAGTCAGGAACAAACAGGTCTCTTGGAGTCCCTCGGAGCCTGAGTTGCTCCCTCGTGGAGCTTCTCCACTTGGCGAGGTTGTAGGATGAGGTGGGAGACGCAGATGGAGGGCTGGGCGCATAGCCGCTGGATGTGTGGTGTCTTGCTCCTTTGGAGCAGGGGTCAGCAGGAGGAGTTTTGGGCGATGTGGAGTGGGGGTGTCTGAGTGAGCTCCTGATAGCACCTGCTGCTGGGGGAGGCAGAAAGGGAGGGGCGAGACCTCAAGTGGGGAAGGCCTCTGGTGTGCCTTATTTGGGGATTTTTCTGGCTTCTCCTTTCCTCCTGCTGTCCCTTATGATGGGATCAGCAAACCCCAGGGGCAGGGCTGCTGGCTGGAGCCCAGGGTTAAGAATTAGGAGGGGTCCTGACTTCTGATTTGGAACTACTATTTGGTGAGGACTCCTTTGACCTCCTTTTGGGGGAACCTCTCAGGGGTACCCTCTCACCGACTGTAAAACGAGGGGTTACCCACATCCCTTCCCCGGTTCCTAGATTCTGGGGCAGCTTCTGCCCTGGGGACACTTTCCCATTCTTTTCTGGTTGCCTCATACTCCCGGCCAGCTGTCGCTTCTCTTTTAAGGCTAAGCCTGGCATAGGGCTCTGATGGAGGAGGCAGGTACTGAGAGGAGCGTGGGGGGTGGAGAAGAGGCATCTTTCAGCCCTTCAGACTCCTGCTTGCCCCTCCTCTGCCAGTAAGACAGCAGGGGGCAAGGGAGACGCTGGGCGGGAAGAGACGCCCCCAGGCAGGAAGACTGCTCAGAACCCTGGTGTGGGCTCAGCCACCCCCATCCCATGACCCAACTGTCTCCCATTTCCTCAGATCCTCACAGCCACCGTGGACAATGCCAACATCCTGCTGCAAATCGACAACGCCCGTCTGGCTGCTGATGACTTCCGCACCAAGTGAGTCCTGGCCAGTGCACTTGGGCAGCCTGGGCCAGCTGGGGGAGGATCTCAGGGCTCCTTGGTTGCTTGTGGGAAGGCACAGGAGCTCTGGGTGGGGCAGTCCTAGGAGCCCTACTCCTTGGTCCAGGATGCAGCAAAGGCAGCCAGTTCTGAATGTTGCTGGGCTTAGGCAGGGAATAGAAGAGAGGGAGAGGAGGCAGCGGGCAGAGAGAAGTAAGGAAGCCGGTGGGCATGGGATCTGGCCCTGTGATGGTCCCAGGACTCCAGGGCTGGAATTAATCTCCAATCGACCCTCTCATCAACCCTCCCAAACCCTTAGAGTCCTGGCAAAGTGAAGGTAGGTGAGCAGCCAGGACCTGGACCTGCAGGTCCCAGCAGCCTGGGCTGAAGTCTCTGGTTCCCATGGCAGGTTTGAGACGGAGCAGGCCCTGCGCCTGAGCGTGGAGGCCGACATCAACGGCCTGCGCAGGGTGCTGGATGAGCTGACCCTGGCCAGAGCCGACCTGGAGATGCAGATCGAGAACCTCAAGGAGGAGCTGGCGTATCTGAAGAAGAACCACGAGGAGGTGAGGTGGCTGGGGCAGAAGGTCAAAGAGGCTGAGGAGTGGGTGGTGGAGCCCTGGGGCTGGGTCATGGCTGAGGCTGTGGGAGACAGCAGAGCAGGCGCACTGGGATTAGTCACGTCAGAGTGCTGCCCTGTCTGCAGAGTCATCCCCGGGGTCCAGCATGCAGGGCAGACTCCTCCTTGTACCACACTGCTCCTCTGCACCCAAGGAACCTTCCCAGGGCCCGCAGAAGCGTCCCCTACCTGCTCTGGCCTCTCTCACCAGGGCAGGGGATAAGTAAGGAAGTCTCCTTCTTGTCCCATTTCAAACTCTCAAATCTGGATGCCTACACAGAAGCTTGGAAATTAGAGGGGAAATTTTTGGGGCATAGGCCTAAAACTTAGATTTTATTTTGGAGAGTCCTTGGTTTAATGGGGGAAATAGAGTCTGATGGCAGAGGCGGGGCCGATACAGAGCAGATGAATGAAAATCATTTAGAGGGTCAGATAGAGCAGAGGCAGAACAAAGGAGGGGTCTTTGTGGGGAGTGGGATCCCCTTGTGTGGGAAGGCTTCGGAGTGAGAGGTCAGGACGGGGCCAGATGCTCACACCCCACATCCCCTTTTTCCATAGGAGATGAACGCCCTGCGAGGCCAGATGGGTGGTGAGATCAATGTGGAGATGGACGCTGCCCCAGGCGTGGACCTGAGCCGCATCCTGAATGAGATGCGTGATCAGTATGAGAAGATGGCAGAGAAGAACCGCAAGGATGCCGAGGATTGGTTCTTCAGCAAGGTGAGGGCTGCTGCAGGCCAGAGGTCTCTCTTAGGGGCCGGGGCTCAGGGACCTTGGCCCTGGCAGTAAGCCCACCGCCAGACCTCTTGGAGATGCCCCATCCTCAGCAAGCTGCATGGACTGCAGAGTCACCCGCTGCATCCACAGACCTGGGGCTGAGCTCAAGCTGGGATCTGGGGGTGTGGGTGGGGAGGTGGGGAGTCCCCACAGAATAAAGGCAGTGGGTAAAGACCTTGGGAGTTCCCACCTCTCCCTCAAGAAGTCAGGAACTAGCATCAAGAGCCAGGCTACATGTTCTGGCTGCTTCTCAAGTTTCCGGTCTGTGCCTCCCACACGCAGGGATTAACCATAAAAAACTAACATTTCAAATGGCATGTTTCTGGGTTTTGGGATGTGGGAAGCTGGCGAGAAGGAACCATTCTCTCCACAGTCAGATTTGGGAGGAGGTCTGACTTGGGAGAGGGATCCAGGCTCACACTGCCCTGTCCTGTGTCCTGTCTGCAGACAGAGGAGCTGAACCGCGAGGTGGCCACCAACAGCGAGCTGGTGCAGAGCGGCAAGAGCGAGATCTCGGAGCTCCGGCGCACCATGCAGGCCTTGGAGATTGAGCTGCAGTCCCACCTCAGCATGGTGGGAACAGTGCTGTGCGTGGGGGTGGGCCCAGAAAAGGGCACTGACCATCCTCACTGACCCCTGGTCTTCCTGCACTCCTGCAGAAAGCATCCCTGGAGGGCAGCCTGGCAGAGACAGAGAACCGCTACTGCGTGCAGCTGTCCCAGATCCAGGGGCTGATTGGCAGCGTGGAGGAGCAGCTGGCCCAGCTACGCTGTGAGATGGAGCAGCAGAACCAGGAGTACAAGATCCTGCTGGACGTGAAGACGCGGCTGGAGCAGGAGATCGCCACCTACCGCCGCCTGCTGGAGGGCGAGGACGCCCAGTGAGTGGGGGCGCCTGGGGCCAGGGCTGAGGGGCCTTTTGGCAGGGGTGGGGCTCTCAGACCCACATCTAATCTCCTGTCTGTTTTTTTTTTCAGCCTGACTCAGTACAAGAAAGAACGTAAGCATCTTGGTGGCTGAGGCCCTGGGGGTTGGGTGCATGGACCAGGCAGCCCACCTGCACATGGCTAGAGCAGGGTCCCCAGCAGCTCCAGGAGTTGATGGCAGGGGTGGGAGAAGTGACCCATTAGCACAGAGAGTTGATGCTCAGGAACGGATCAAATGAGAGAGACACTGTCTGGTCTGATGGGGTGGGGCAGGGAACTGGTCCTTACCTTGGAGATCCTAATCTGATGGACGAGACAGGTCCTAGCTCTGCAGATTGTCATCTGATGGGAAGATAGGAATATGGTCTCATGATCTTTGCTGTTGGCAGCTTTCAGATGAGCAAAAGCAGTCCTGTCTCTGGGGACTCTAGCCTGATGGGAGACAGGGACATGGTCCTTGTCCTCCAAATTCCAGTCCGATGGAGAAGATACGATCCTGGCCCCAGGGTTCCTAGTCTAATGGAGGAGATAGGGACCTGGTTTTTAGCTTGGAGATCCCAGTCTGATGGGGGAGATGGGAGCAAATCTATGTCCTGGAGCCTGCAGAGAAATGGAGATGAGTTTCATGTAGTCTCCTCTCTGGTAGGACACAGTGGGTCAGAATCAAATAACCCATCTGGGGAGGCAAGACTCACACAGGGCCACCGGCAGAGGGATGGGATGGCAGGGAGGTGGTGGCAGGGGCAGGAGGGAGGTGTGTGCAGTGTGATGTCGAGGGGCCAGTGGAGGCACTCACAGCAGCTGGGGGAGGACTAGGGAGAGAGCCGGCTCCTGTCCATGGGGGCTTGGGGGCAAGCGAGGGTCTCCTGGACCCTACCCACTTTCAAGCACCTGCTTTTCCTGCAGCGGTGACCACCCGCCAGGTGCGTACCATTGTGGAAGAGGTCCAGGACGGCAAGGTCATTTCCTCCCGGGAGCAGGTCCACCAGACCACCCACTGAGGACTCAGCTCCTCCCGGCCAGCTCCCCAGGAGGCAGGGACGTAGCTGCCCCATCTGCCCCGCAGTCTCTGGCCTCTCCAGCCTCAGCTCCCTGCTTCAATCCCTTCCCCTTGCCTCTCTGACTGATACCAATAAAGCTTGTTGACTCAGCTATGAAATGTGTCCTTGTTCTGGCCCCTGAAGTGGGCACTAGGGACAAAAGGGTGAACTGGGAAGGAGTGAGGGTGAGGGGAGGTAGTGCTTGGACACCCGCTGTTGTTGACTGGGAAGTCAGGGGTCCGCTTAGATCAGCATAAAGATGCTTGCATCTCCCAGGGGCTGGTGATTTTCAGGGGGTGGTCTAGGCTTCGCTAGGCTCGGGGTGGAGTTGGTGTATCAGGTGAGGTCCTAGGTGGCCTCTGATTGCCCTGTGAATAGCTCTGTGACCTTGGGAAGTTAGGCAGTCACTTCCCCTCACTGAGCCTTGCTTTCTCATCCATAAATGGATGGGAAGATCTCAGGTGTGGGAGCCTGAATCCTCAGAAATGACTCACTCAATCAATTGCTCCTCCCCATCCTGTGGGCTATGCCCCCACTCCCCGATCGGGCAGGAGGTGGGCAAGGGCTGGGATAAGCACGAAGGGGTGTGTCGGGGGGAAGGCAGGCTGGGTGGTTGCCATCCCAGACTCCTGTGTGAGTTTCAGGAAATCCCTAAGAGCGGCTTCCATTGCCCCCACCCCAGGAACCTGAGCAGGAGGCTGGTGTTTTCAGGGAAGGTGGCAGACCCCAGGCAGGTGTGGGAGAAAGGGTGGGGCCTCTCTCAGGGGTCAGCTGGTGCTCAGGATGGGGATGGGGTGGGGTGGGGGGCACTGCAGATGGGGCGGCTGTGCCCAGGGAGCAGTGCCACTCTCCTTGGCGGTCTGGACCCTCTTTAGTTCCCACCTAGGGACAACTGACGGGGGGGCAGGGGTAGAAACTGCCTCCTAGGAAAAGGAGGAGGAACCGTCCTGCTCCAGCTGCTCCCAGCACACCCTCTGGGCACTAGCCCCAGCTCTTGCTGGTGGCAGCAAGGGTGGCTGTGGGGAACAGTCTGTGGGAGGTGAGCCTGACACCTGGAAATCTTCCTTCTAGTAAATCCGGAAACTGCTGGGCGGCTTGGGCTGCTTTCCTGGTTTTCTTCAAGGAGAGGGTTAGTGGGAGGAGGGTGCCTCCACTCCATCACTGCTGACCTGAGGTGTCTCTGCTGCTTCGGAATCAGACCAGGGCCCTCAAACACCCTCTCTCTCCTGGTGCCTGGAGGCTGAGGGTAGGGCCCAGGTCCAAGGAGAATGGGAGCAGCCAGAGCTCTCCGAGCCTGGGTTGGTGGGGCGTTTGGGACTGGCAGAGGCCAGCGATGGGGGTGGGTACTGACCACTGGGGTATGGGTGACTTTGGGCTGGTCACAGGCCCTCCCTGAACCTTGGAGCTAAGACATGCTGGGAGAATGTTTCTCTCTGCAGGGGAGACGGCTGCCTGGAGTCGGGGACTCGTGCCTGTAGCGGCATCTGCACGACTCAAAGCAAGGGCAGGCTGTGCTCCGTCAGAGGCTGACGTCTCCCGGCTGCCTGGCACCAAATGTGGCGCCATGGAGGGCAGGAGGGAGGCACTATTCACGCCAGGCCCCGCCACACATCCCGCCGCCCCCCGGCAACCACTGCCTCTACTGGCTCAGCTCTCTGTGCACATCCCGCCGCAACCAGAAGAACCAGCCCTGGGCCGCAGATGGCTCATTCTGGAGGGTGACTTCATTTATCTGAAAAGTTCCAGGAAGCAGGGAGGGTCTGGGGGAAGGCGCCTCGTTGTGTGGATGGAGACACTGAGGCTCCAAGGAGCATTGACTTAGCCTTTGTCCTGGATCCTGGGAGGTCAATAGTGGAGATGGGCTTGGGAGGGGAGTGGACCCCACTTCCGTTCTGAGAAGAGCTGAGCCCCACCTCCTGCCCCACCCCAAGCTCCAGGCAGGGCTCTCCCTCCCTCCTGTAGATCCTGGGTTCATGATTACCGATGAGGCGAGTGAGGAGGGGTCAGAGTGTGGGGAGGACAAGAGACAGCCCCAGACTGTGCCCCTATGCTGGGGAAGAAGCCCCTTTCCACAAAGTGAGTGGGTGAGGGGCTCAGGAGGCCAGAAGCGGGGAGACCCCCGGTGTGCCCAGAGAGCTGAGCCAGTAGAGGCAGTGGTTGCCAGGGGATGGGGGGAGACTTGAGCGGCTTTGTCCAGGCACCCCAAGTAGGCCCAGGCTGCTGGGGACATGTGCCTGAGCTGGACTGGGGACCCAGCTATGGGACTCATGGAGGGACTCGTAGCTCATCCACAACCACCCTGCCCGCTGCACAGAATGTTTCACCCCTTGCCATCAAGGCAGAAGCTGTGGATCTGTGGTTGCCCTTGGAGATGCCACATGTGGTCTCATGTGATGGACACACACATGATTCTCAGGCCAGGCCCACGCCAGGGGTAGCTGCCTCTGCAATCCCTTGCAGGGGCTGACCCAGTGGCCTGTCCTGCAGGGAGATGATGTGGTGGGGACACTCACCCATGGCATTACCTTACTCTGTGCCTGGTTTGCATTGAGTCCCGGGAAAGGAGGAGACACTGGCCCTGACCCAGAGAGACAGTGCGTGCCAGAGGGGCCTGAGGGACAATAGTCCCTCAGTCCTTACGCAGCATGGGTCTCTCGTGGCATCCCAGGTTTTGGGGAGATGAGGGGAACAGAGGGAGCACAGCCAGGCAGGTCTGCCCCCAAGCACAGAGCCAAGGGGAAAACTGAGCTTTACAGAGGACTGTCCTCATCCTGAGCTGCAGTGACCATTTGAAGAAACATCCCTGAGAGAGACCCACTCTTCCTCCCATGCCCGCCTGAGGTCCGCAGCCTTCCCTGGAGGCACCAGCTTCTGGCTCACCTTCCTGGGCTGGGGGCAATGGGAACCCCTCTTGGGGGTTTCCCGAGACTCTCATAGGAGTCTGGGCCCTTGTTTGTGCAGAACAGTGTGAAGGGCTGTGACAACCCCACCTTCGGGAGGAGCATCAAATATGCAGGAGGGGAGAGGGTGCCCGAAGGCGGGCCTGGCACTCACAGGTTTCCCCAGATCCTGGCGCCGTCACAGTGGCACAGCCTGGGCCTGGACATTTGTTCTCCTCCCAGGACCCTGCTCCCTCTGCATCTCGTGGCCTGACCTCACTGTATGGGATTGTCTTTACCACCTTCTCCCCACAGCAGCCTGTCTCCAGGGCTTCTCTGTCTTGTTTTTTGAGTCTGAGTGCCCAGCACAGAGGCAGGCACATAGTAGGTGCTTTATAAACACCTGCTGATAAACATAACACTAGCCACCAGCCTGTGCCAGGTGCCTTATTTATTTAGCCTCTAATCCCCTAATACGCCTGTGAGGCGGGGCTGTTACTTCCATTTCCCAGAGAAGGCAACTGAGGCTCAGAGAGGCTGAGTGTCTTGCCCACGGTTTCTCTCCTGCTTGCCCCGATTCCAGGCTGCTCTGTCCTGGCTTAGTGGGGCTCTGCCTTTCCTTCCTCCCGCCCTGAAGCCTGTGGCTCTGGTTTGTCCACCCGGGGCTGGGGGCCCTGCAGCAAGCCCCTCTCTCCCCTCAGCTTCTTTGCCCCCTCCCCAGTCCTGCTTTCCCAGCCTGAGCCGGCTGGGGAGCTTGTAGAACAGCCCCACCATCAGGCTTGTCCTGAGTGATGCTGATGTGGGGGTCGGAGCAGGGCTGCGAACCTTCACGGGGACGCAGATGATCTGTCTGGTTGGAGAATCACTGCAAGGTGAGGCGTGGCATTGGCCAATGGTGTTTCCTGGCAGCCTCAGGTATGCTGTGATCTCATGCGTCATTCTTGACATGGGCAGGATGGAGGAGGGCAGATGGAGGCAGCGTGTGGGGAGGAATCCCCTGCCTGGAGGATGCCCACTGTGCTTCTCTGTGCTCTGCTCACCAGGCTCAGTGGTCCTGGCTCTTGGCCACCTTGGGGCAGGTGTGTATCACTGCTGCAGAGGAAACGCCGCCTCCTCCTCTGTCAACTCAGATCCTCCAACACCCTGCTGGTGCCTCCCTCTGCTAGGACCCTTCCAGGGTTCAGGGCCAGGACGGCAGCCCCTACCTCTATTGCTGAGGCCCAGGGGGCCAATACTTACCCTAGCTGCCTCCTGCGGTGTAGGCGTGGCAGGCAAAGCCCAGCACCCCAGGGTTTCCAGCCGGGTTCTGAATTTTCCAGCGTTAGTTTTCTCTCCAGGATCAAATGATAAGTTCTGCTAAGGATCATGGAAGCTGGTGCTTCCAGGGTCAGAGAACCTTAGAAGGTCAGAGACTATGTCACTGTCTCCCTCTCCATCCCCGGTCCCCGAGAGCTGTGCACATGGCAGGTCTGTGATCTATGGAGCTGGCCGAGCAGTTTGGTGCGTTGGTCAGCAACTTCCCACAGCTTCTCAGCCCACGCAGATCCCCAGGTCTGCAGTGCTGGGCCTGTGTATAATCCCACCCTGCCATCTCCGAAATGGGGAACTTGGCGGGGGGCAGTGAGCCAGTGAGAAAGGGGTGTGTGTGTGTATGTACACATGCCAGGGGCAGAGAGTGAAGAGTTCCCAGAGACCCCTCTGCGAGAGTCAGTGTGGATCCTGGCTTGGGGGTTGGAGCTGGCTCGAGTCTCTGCTCTCCTACTTCCGTTCTCCTTAACCTGGGTGATGGTGTCGCCCTCTTGGGTTGGGGTATTGATGGCCTTTGGTGACCTTGAAGGCCATTTTCAGCTCTGAGGGTGATGGGTCTGTGGTTGGAGTGGAACTCCAGGCCCACCCTGACACCTGAACACTGAGGTTTTTGCCCAAGATTCCGGGGTCCCCGTTGCCCCTCTTTGGGGATGGGGGTGGGGAGGGCCGGGTTCCCTCTCCCAGGTTTGGCTCTGAAGGCCTGTGCATCCATTCTGCTCTTACCTCTGGGCTGAGTGAACAGGTGTGATATAGCCGCAGCAAAGCTCTGGTTCTGCTGAGAGAGGGAATTTCCTGCCCCAGCGGAGCTCAGGCAGAGGCGGGTGTCTCTGGGCTCCTCACCTCAACAGAGGCACTGCAGAGCAAGGACAGTGGCCAGCACTGAGGGGCACCCCGCAGCACCCTGAGGAGGCCCCATCTTGGTGCCCAGAACCCTCCATCTCCCCTCCAGTCCTCGGTGCTGGACCAGGATCTCAGGCCAAGACCACGCCCACCATGGGCAGAGCTCATGCCAGTGACTGGGGAGGTAGGTGAGAGTTGGGCATACTGGCCCCACCTGCAGGCATGGTGGGAGCCTGGAGAGGGCCAGAGCTCTGGGTTCTGGTTGCAGCTCTGAAGCTTAACGCAGAGTGACTTTGGGTGAATCTCCACCTGTCTCTGGTTCCCTCTCTGTCCCCTCTGATCAAGAAAATGACGTAAATTTGAGATGCACAGAGAGAGAGGGCTCAGGATGATGGCACGGGCTGAGGAAAGGAGAACAGGCAGACAGGTTCACACCTCAGCTTCCAGCGACTGGTATCGTGGGAAGCCCACTCACCCACCCTGAATCCCAGCTGCCTCACCTGTGGACTGGTAGCAGGAATCACGTCCCCCTCATTCCCTCTCATAGAACTGTATGGCACACATCAGGCTTGCCTGAGTGGGCAGGTGACCAGACCTTCCCCAGCTTGGCTGGATGAATGGAGCTGCCAGGCCCATCCTGGGATCTGTGGACACAGGAGAGATAACTGCTGGGAACGGATCCCCAGCCAGTCCTGTTTCTACAGGGCCAGGGGGACTCTGAGGCCCATGGAGGGGTCAGGGGACACACCTGGCTGTAGTGGCAGGACGGGGCTTCCTCCCACCAGCCTACAGGTGGGGTGCCCGTGATTAGGAGAGGGCAGTAGAGGAGTGGAGGAGCTAGGGGTGGGGGCTGTGGTATTCTTCAGGTGGGAGTGTGGGGCGCAGGGCCCTGCATAGGGGTGTATAGAGGTGAGTGTGAGGAGAAGGTGACTGGAGGGGCAGGATGGGGAGGCCAAGGGGCAGTGCTGGCCCTTGATGAAGGGCTGGTGGGATCCTTCACGCATGTTTCTTTGTGGCTAGTGGTGTGTCATCCCCTTTTACAGATGAGAAAACTGAGGACCAAGGGGCTGTAGGACAGGCCTGTGCTGTGCAGCTGGCACGGGCAGAGCAGGGACGCAGGGACCTGGTGCTGTGTCTGGCTTCACGGCCCGTGCTGTCTGCATGGTGTACACACTTCTGGAGACCCTTGGGGGCTCAAGGCAGCCTCTGGGCCTGGAATTAGACCCAACAGGGGAAAGAGAGTCATAGGATTTTAGAACCAGAAGGGACTCTGCAGTCACCCAGTCCAGCCTCGTCACCACTGAGGGGAAACAGGCCCAGAGATGGTAGGTGGGGAGCCTCAGGCCACACAGCAAGCAGAGTGAATACATGAACTCTGCCCCTGCCCAGAGTGGCCCATGTAGGATCCCAACTGCTTCCCAGGTCACCTAGGATGGCATCACTGAGGTCTCTTTCAGCCAAGGCTGTCACTGTGGGGCAGGGAGTTCTTCCGAAGGGCTGACTCACAGCCTGAGGATGCAGTTGCCACAAAGCTACCTGTGCCAAGGCCCCACTGGCCCTGAGGGCTCCAGGAACAGGAGCCTGATTCCCGGCCGCCTAGCCTGAGTCACCACCGACTGGCGTTTGTGTGTTTTTCTCTCGGCCCCACACCCCCAAAGCTGGGTGGGAACTCTGAGCCGGCACTCGGTGGAGTTGACCCTGGGCTGAATAATCCAGAGTGAGGAGTTGGACGGGACCGGGAGTGATGAAATCCCGAGGGGAATCTGGAGTCAGCAGTTAGGAGGGCCCCGCCTTCCCCAGGTGGATTTAAAGGTCTCGGGTTGGAGGCAGCCACAGCACGCTCTCAGCCTTCCCGAGCACCTTCTCTTCTCTCAGCCAACTGCTCGCTCGCTCACCTCCTCCTCGGCACCATGACCACCTGCAGCCGCCAGTTCACCTCCTCCAGCTCCATGAAGGGCTCCTGCGGCATCGGGGGCGGCTCCAGCCGCATCTCCTCTGTCCTGGCCGGAGGGTCCTGCCGTGCCCCCAGCACCTACGGGGGCCTGTCTGTCTCCACCTCCCGCTTCTCCTCCGGGGGAGCCTGCGGGCTGGGGGGCGGCTATGGCGGTGGCTTCAGCAGCAGCAGCAGCTATGGTGGTGGCTTCGGGGGAGGATATGGTGGTGGCCTTGGTGCTGGCTTTGGTGGTGGCTTGGGCGGTGGCTTTGGTGGTGGCTTGGGCGGTGGCTTTGGTGGTGGCGATGGGCTTCTGGTGGGCAGTGAGAAGGTCACCATGCAGAACCTCAACGACCGCCTGGCCTCCTACCTGGACAAGGTGCGTGCCCTGGAGGAGGCCAACGCCGACCTGGAGGTGAAGATCCGGGACTGGTACCAGAGGCAGCGGCCAACTGAGATCAAGGACTACAGCCCCTACTTTAAGACCATCGAGGACCTGAGGAACAAGGTGGGTGACTTTGGTGGATGGAACATTGAGAGCAGCTGGGGCTGCAGTGGCCCTTGGGAAACCTCTTTTTAGCAATTACACTTTACACACGGGGGACTGGGTACCTTTGGGAAGTGGTGGCAGAGAGAGTCCCTTTTCAGCATCTCTGTGCCCGGCTTGGGGCTGGAACCCTGAATCTCTTATTTCCTGCAAGGGTTCAGCTGCAAGTTTAGCTCCCCTGCCTTGAGCCCAGGAAGGGGGTGGTCAGGATGGAGTGCCTCCCTCCATACCCTGAGCTGGTGGCGAAGGCATTCCAGCCCTGTCAGACAGGAGGATTGCAGATCTGGGGAGGTTCTTTTTGCCCCTCTCTGCCTTTCATGCTCAAGTAGCAAGGTCCTTGGCTGACCAGGGCACCTGTCCTCCATCCCCACTCCAGATCATTGCAGCCACCATTGAGAATGCGCAGCCCATTCTGCAGATTGACAACGCAAGGCTGGCAGCTGATGACTTCAGGACCAAGTGAGCAGCCGGCATGGTGGGCTGAGGGCAGAGGGCAAGGGACAAAGAGTGGGGTTGTCCACCCAGCAAGGCCAGCAGATCGTGAGCCTCAGAATCCTCAGGACTGCAGCCTGAGGACCTGACCTCTGTCCTACCAGGTACGAGCACGAACTTGCCCTGCGGCAGACTGTGGAGGCCGATGTCAATGGCCTGCGCCGGGTGCTGGATGAGCTGACCCTGGCCAGGACTGACCTGGAGATGCAGATCGAAGGCCTGAAGGAGGAGCTGGCCTACCTGAAGAAGAACCACGAGGAGGTGCGGTGGCTGCTGGCTTCGGGGGTTGGAGGCTGGTTTGATGGGGTTGCTAGATGCACCTGGGGCCAGGAGAGGAGCCTGTGGAGCTGACTGCTTCCTGCCATCCCTTCCCAGGAGATGCTTGCTCTGCGGGGTCAGACCGGCGGGGATGTGAACGTGGAGATGGATGCCGCACCTGGCGTGGACCTGAGCCGCATCCTGAATGAGATGCGTGACCAGTACGAGCAGATGGCAGAGAAGAACCGCAGAGACGCTGAGGCCTGGTTCCTGAGCAAGGTGGGGCTCGGGCCCTCAGTGCTCCTGCAGTACTTCCCGGCCGGGGGCTTTGGGAGAGCCTCACCTTTTGCTCTGCTTTCCTGCCGCAGACTGAGGAGCTGAACAAAGAAGTGGCCTCCAACAGCGAACTGGTCCAGAGCAGCCGCACCGAGGTGACGGAGCTCCGGAGGGTGCTCCAGAGCCTGGAGATTGAGCTGCAGTCCCAGCTCAGCATGGTATGAAGGACCCAGCGCAGCAGCAGCCCCCCAAGTCACCTGTAATGGCCACCACCCCCTCGACAAGCCACAATCCAGTTTCACCTTTCTTTTCTCAGGAGTGGGACCAGAGGACTCCTGGGGCCCATTATATAGATAGAAAAACTAAGGCCTGGAATAGGAGGATAGCTTTTCTCCATATTGTCTGGCCCAACGGTACCCCAACTGGGATCAAAATCCAGGCACCTCTCAAAAAAACATGCCCAGAGACCTGGAGGGACAGGAGTGACCACCTCCATTGACTCTTTTTCTCTCTCTCACTTGCAGAAAGCATCCCTGGAGAACAGCCTGGAGGAGACCAAAGGCCGCTACTGCATGCAGCTGGCCCAGATCCAGGGGCTGATCGGCAGCGTGGAGGAGCAGCTGGCCCAGATACGCTGCGAGATGGAGCAGCAGAGCCAGGAGTACCAGATCCTGCTGGACGTGAAGACGCGGCTGGAGCAGGAGATCGCCACCTACCGCCGCCTGCTGGAGGGCGAGGACGCCCAGTGAGTCCCAGGCCCCACAGTTCTGCCTCCCAGACCCTTTAGCCCCGCCGCCGCTGCTCTCAGCACATCTGACTGCCCTGCCTTTTCCCTCCCACAGCCTTTCCTCCCAGCACACATCCGGCCAATCCTATTCCCGCGAAGGTAAGGTTCCTGAGGCTCCGGCACTGCAGCCCCTCTGCCTGTTTCCATGGGGTGGGGGCCGGGTCCTTCTCCCCAGAGCTCTCAGCTTTCCCTTCTCCGGGAGCTTCCTTAGCTCTCAGACCCCTTCTCACCTCCTCCTCCTTCTCCCACAGTCTTCACCTCCTCCTCGTCCTCTTCGAGTCGTCAGACCCGGCCCATCCTCAAGGAGCAGAGCTCATCCAGCTTCAGCCAGGGCCAGAGCTCCAAGAACTGAGCTGCCTCTACCACAGTCTCCTGCCCACCAGCTGGCCTCACCTCCTGAAGGCCCGGGTCAGGACCCTGCTCTCCTAGCGCGGTTCCCAGCTGTCTCCCCTGCCCCTCCGCTGGTGGTGGGCTAATAAAGCTGACTTTCTGGTTGATGCAAACCTGTGTGATCTCCGTTCTTGAACTGATGGGAGGGGAGTTGCAGGTGCTTTCCGGAAACCCTCTGGAGTCTCACAGCCTGAGAGATATGGGAAATGGAGCACATCTCAGAAGATCTTGAAGGGTCTTCCTGGAAGACCTCCATGCTCTATGGAAGTGGGAGGTGGGACACAGGATGGGGGAGTGTCCACATGTGTTGACTGACACCACGGAGGCATTCTACAGAGGTTCTTTTATGATATTGTCCTTGCAACCCTGTGAGGTGGGTGTGGTCAGGCCCATTTTGGAATTGATAACCCCCAGGATTCAGAGAGTTTCAGTAACTTGCATAAAGTCATGCAGATAGTAAGCAGTACAGCTGGAACTCAAACTCAGGTCTGTCTGTCTGCAAAGTCCATGCTTTTCTTTTAACACTACTCTGCCTTTTTAGGCATTTCAATCCCAGGACTCCCACGCTTGAATCCTAACTCTACCCCTGGGCTCCCCGACATCTGCACACGGTTCCTATGTTGGAGGGTGGAAGGGAGTGCTTTCTGCCTTGAGAATGGTGTCCTTATCAAACCTGAAATCCTCCTTCACCCAGCCTGCTTCTCCTCACACCCCATCAACTCCTCCTTCCTCATTCCCCTTGGCTGGTGAATTGCGTGCTGATGAGCACCCTAGGAAACACCTGTTGTCCCATGGCCATTGCCAAGTTCAGATCTTCTTCCTTTCTCCCTAGACTTGGGCACAGCCTAAATGGGGCCCCTTGAGAGTCAATCTCATCCACCTTCAATTTCCATTGAATGATTTCTACCAGAGTGTGGCCAAGATCCAGAACAAGGGTGAGCTCAGGACTCCCCTGCTTAACAGTCTGTGATGGATCCCATTCCCCTCCAGCACTCGGCCTTCAGTTTCAACCAAGCTTGGTGGTGTCCTCCTGCGCCTCCCAGCTCCAAATCCCTGAGTCACCCCTACCTGACTGAGACATGGCCCACACCTCTCAGTTGCTGTTCTTTCTTCCTGGGTGCCTTCCATATTTTAAATGTTTTAATTAAAAAAAAAGTTATGTATGTACCACATCGTAAGACTTTTTTTTTTTTTTTTAAATGAGAAAGCCATCCCCAGGCTGGATACCACACCTCTGTTTCCACCTCTCCCTTTCAACTTCAGCTGTTTCTTTTGGGATTTGTTTCCTTACTTCTAAATAACAGGCTTTACCCTATTATTGTTTGATTTTTCTATTTTTGTTTATAATCTCTTGACTTTTGGCTGTGAAGGATGAGGATGTGGCTCTCTGAGACAGCATTGCCCCTCCCCACTTCTTTTTTACATCCCTTCTTTCCACCTTCTCAATATATTCATATTTTTGTTAGATAAATGTTTATATTATTATGATTATTTAACTGTTACTCGTAGTCAAACCATATATTATACTATATTATATCCATTTTATACTATATTATATTATACTACATTTTATGCTATATTAAATTTCTTTAGAATAAATATCTCTTTTTCAATTTGCCTAAGCTTTCTATGTATTGATCATTAATTTGTTTCCTGATTTACTGCTGGAAGTATAAATCTCCTCAATATTTTAGAACCCTGGGTGTTCCATCAATTTCATTTTCATGAAGATGTGTCTCCTAGAGCCTTCTGTCCTCCTGCTCTTGTCTGTTCTGGGTGCTGTCTGGGTCTCCTGCCCAGCTGTGATCTGGAATCTCTCTTCATCATCCTGAATTTCCTTCTTTTTCCTGTGTTGCATTCCTTGTTTTCTGGATCCAATGTCTTCCTACTTCTTGTTTTTATTTTTCCTTTTGTTTCAGTGAAGCACATCCTCAAGGAGTTTCCTGGGAAGGGAGTTACAGGGGTTACATTTTTTGAGAATTGTGTCAAAAATATTAGTTTGCCCTCACTCTTGACTGATAGTTTGGCTGGGTATGGAATTCTAGCTTGGAAATTATTTGCACTTAGCATTTGAAGGTACAATTCCACTGTTTCTTGGCTTCTAGTGTTGCCGTTGAGAAGTCTTATGCCATATCGATTCTAGATCATTTCTTATTATCCTAGTCCCACTCTCCTCCCTAGGAGCTTTCAGTTCTTCTCTTTCTCTCCAGCGGGCTGAAATACCATGTGTTGAATTGATGTAGCTGTGACTTCATCCACTGGCTGGACACTAGCAGAAAATTCCAATGGGGGAGCTCATGTTGTTCATTTCTGGAAAATTTTCGTATTTCATGATTTCCTCCCTCAATTTTCTTTCTTTTTGGAATGGCTATTTTTCCTATGTATTCCATTTTATTTTTCATCTCATCTTTTTCTTTTTCCTGTTTTCTGAGAAATTTCTTTAACTTTGACCCCTAACTCCATTAATCAGAGTTTAAAAAAATTGGCTGTATTTGGCTGGACACAGCAACTCATGCCTGTACTCCCAGAACTTTGGGAGGCCAAGGTGGGTGGATCGCTTGAGCTCAGGAGTTCGAGACCAGCCTAGGCAACATGGTGAAACCCTGTCTCTACAAAATATATAAAAATTAGCTGAGTGTGGTGGCCTACGCCTGTAGTCCCAGCTGCTAGGGAGGCTGAGGTGGGAGGATCACTTGAGCCTGGGAAGCTGAGGCTGCAGTGAGCTGAGATTACACCACTGCATTCTAGCCTGGGCAACAGAGTGAGACCCTGTCTTAAAAACAACAGGGCCAGGTGCGGTGGCTCACGCCTGTAATCCCAGCACTTTGGGAGGCTGAGGCGGGCAGATCATGAGGTCAAGAGACCGAGACCATCCTGGCCAACATGGTGAAACCCTATCTCTACTAAAAATGCAAAAATTAGCTGGGCGTGGTGGTGAGTGTCTGTAGTCCCAGCTACTCGGAAGGCTGAGGCGGGAGAATCACTTGAACCCAGGCGATGGAGGTTGCAGTGAGCCAAGATTGTGCCACTGCACTCCAGCCTGGTGACAGAGATTCTGTCTCAAAAAAAAAAAAAAAAAAAAAATCTCTTAGATGTTTCACATTTCATAGCTCTGCATATTTTTTCAACAGTCTCTCGTTCCTGTTTCAAGATGCATTAGTTTCTCTGATCTCTCTGAGCCTGTTGGTCCTGCTTCCAGCAATGCTTCTATTTCTGTCATCGTCTTCGTTTCCTCAGTTCCCTTCCTCCTGTTTGTCTTGCCTCCATCTTTCAGGTCAGAGGATTTTCTCTGATGTCTATTGGTCCTTGGTAATTGTTCATATTTAAGAGTAAGTCACTGAGAAACTGATTGGAATATATGTAGATATGTGTATATAGCATGGAAGCTTGCCACCTGGTAGGTCTCATTACTGAGTAATCTGGTAGAGAACAGCTGTTTCACTGGGAGACAGTATCTGTAGCACTTTTCTTAGCTGGGGTCGTCCTCAGAAGGAATACTTCTAATTTCTTGTCTGGATTGTAAAAGTTACCAGCTTTCTGGAAGCTGAGTAAGAGAAGCGGGCTGAGAAGGTCTCAGTCTCGGCTATTCTGCTACTAATTGATTTCAGTTTATTGACCCTGCTTCATGTCTCAGAATTTAGAGTCTCTCTGGGGAAATTCTCCAGCATAAACGTCCAGTTTCTCCTGGAGTAATCGTGGAGTGGTTGGGATCAGACAAGGAAGGGCGAGAGGAGCTATGGAGGCCTCTCTGCTTTTTATACAGATCTCTAGCTCACCCTCCCATTTCTGGTTCACTTGTTCCTCACTGTCAGAGGTACCTGGTGCCCCCCATTCCGGAGACTTTCCAGAGTTCTTTGTTTTCTTTTTTTGAGATGGAGTTTAGCGTGTTACCCAGGCTGAAGTGCAATGGTGGACCTTGGCTCACTGCAACCTCCGCCTCTGGGGTACAAGCAATTCTCCTGCCTCAACCTCCCAAGTAACTGGGATTACAGGTGCACACCACCATGCCCGGCTCATTTTTGTGTTTTTAGTAGAGACGGGGTTTCGCCATGTTGGCCAGGCTGCTTAGGTGTGGTGGCTCATGCCCATAATCCCAGCACTTTGGGAGGCTGAGGCGGGTGGATCACCTGAGGCCAGAATTCTTAAAAAGTCAGAGTTCAGAAGTTCCAGGGTATAAATATGCTTGCCTCTTGGCTTCCTTCTGGGAAAGCACTGGATTTTCGTTGTCTTTGTTTTCCAGATTCCGAAATTTTATTGCCATAATCTACTCTCCGGATCTCTTCGTCCCCATGGATTGTATCCATTTACAGTCATTTTAATAATGCTTAGGAGGTGAAGAGAAGGTGCATGTTTAACCTGAGTTTAATCTGAAGTCTCTGCTTTACATGGCAAGACCATATTCATCTGTCAAGGCCGCTGAGCCTGACTCATTACTCTAGAATGCACAGTCATTACTGGCATTGTTGGTTGTTCAGCAAACGCGTCTCCCTTTTTCTGGTCAACCTGTCCCTCAAGCCCTAGGGTAGGTCTATGACTCAGAATGAAACCCAAATCTCAATACCAGAGGTAACCACTGATAATATTTTTACAAGTTTCTTTCATATATATCTACATATATATACAGTCATGCACCATATGACGACATGCTGTTGTTCAATGATGGATGGTATATATATACAAGAGTGGTCTCATATGATTATAATACTGTATTTTTACTGTACCTTTTCTGTGTTTAGATAGGTTTAGATACACAAATGCTAATCACTGAGTTACAATTGCCTACAATATTCAGCACAGTAACCTGCTGTTTGAGTTTACACCCTGGGAGCAATAGGCTATACCATCTAGCTTTGGCGTGAAGTAGGTTATACCATCTAGGTCTATGTGAGCAGACTGTATGGTGTTCACACAATGACACAATTATTTAATAATGCATTTCTCAGCATGTACTCCTGTTGTTAAGTAATCTGTGACTGTGTGTATATACATATATGTATTAATATACATATACATACACATATGTTTAAATAGAATACATTTATACATATATATTTATGTATTTATATATAGATGTATAATGAAGTAAACATATATTATCAGCTATAATTATGACAACAATTACACTAAATGTTTGTACCATATTGCATTCAATTTTTATTAATATTATAAGAGAAACATTCTTCTGTGTTATTAAAAGTGTTGTACTTTTTTTTTGAGTCAGTGTCTTGTTCTGTCACCCAGGCTGGAGTGCAGTGGCATCATCACGGCTCACTGCAGCCTTGACCTCCTGCTGGGTTCAAGTGACCCTCCCACCTCAGCCTCCCTCATAGCTGGGACCACAGGCATATGCCACCAAGCCTGGCTAATTTTTATATTTTTTGTAGAGATGGGGTTTCACCATGTTGCCCAGGCTGGTCTCGAACTTCTGACCTCAAGTGATCTACCTGACTTGGCCAATCCCAAAGTGCTGGGATTATAGGTGTGAACCACTGTATCCAGCCAAAAGTGTTGTATATTTTTCATGCTGTTTCTCCTTTTTTTTCTTTTAAAATAATGCAGCAATGAACATTTTTCTGTATAAATCTCACAAGTAGTTTTGATTATTTCCTTAGGCTAGATTCCTAAATGTATACTACATGAGAAGATACAGATGTTTTAAGGTTCTCAATTTGTATGGCCAAACTGATTTAAAGAGAAATTGTGCCAGTTTGCATATCTCGCCAGCAAGGAATGGGAGCGCCCATTTCAAAACATGCTCACCAACTTTGAGTATTATCTTTTTTTTCTTTTTTTGAGAAGTCTTGCTCTGTCATCCACGCTGGAGTGCAATGGCATGGTCTTGGCTCACTGCAACCTCTGCCTCCCAGGTTCAAGTGATTCTCATGCCTCAGCCTCCTGAGTAGCTGGGACTACAGGTGTGTGCCACCACACTTAGCTAATTTATTTTTTGTTTGTTTTTAGTAGAGACAGAGTTTCACCACATTGGCCAGGCTGGTCTCAAACTCCTGGTCAAGTGATCTGCCTGCCTAGGCCTCCCAAAGTGCTGGGATTACAGGCGTGAGCCACCACTCCCAGCCTGGGCATGGGTGCTATTTTAAAGAACTTGTCTGTTCCGGTGTCTTCAGAGTGCCTAACTCCCAGTAGCAGATCCTCGGAAAGCTCAACATGAAAGGCCACTACTGACAGATGCGGAAACTCAGGTTTACAGAAGTTAAGGGGGAAAAAAAACTTTCTTGGGATCTCACAGTCACTTAGTAAAACTCCTTATGAGCAGAAATCACATTTCTCTTGTTCATTGCTGTTATCTTGTAGAAACAAAGCATGAGCGTCTTTTAAACAGAAGGACTATATTGTGCAGAAATACGAGTTTCCCCTTCAACAAGGGAACCAGCGTTTCCATCTGGAAATGGCTTGCTGCCAATTCTTAAACTAAGATTTCTTAAACTAAGATTCAGGTCCCAAATTAGACTGCATTTTTGCTCTTGGCTGGTCTTTCCTACTTCCTAAGACCCTGGCACCTGAGCTGAGAAGGCTGAGTACTCCCGGTGTTCCTTGAAATTTGTCTAATTTGAACACACCTTCGGATTCCTTATGCTTGACTTACTGTCAAAGTTTGGGAAATACTGTTTTAGATAATTGCATGAGCTGCAAAAACAATGACTAGAGTGAGAATTAATGGTAGCCCATAAAGTGCATCTGCCGCTGTAAATGAATGAGTGGTATGCTTGTAAAGCTCTGCTTTCTTTGGCTCCATTGTTTCTGAGAGTTGTAATAAGCTCAGTGTCCCTCCTAGTGTATGAGATAAGCAATTTCTTCTGCTTGCCTTCTCACTGCTGTAGCTTGTTGTTTAAGACCTGTCTGCTCCCTGAAACAGAAACAGCAATGAAACTTTTGTTTTGCTAGTCATCAACAGCCTCTAGGTGGTACCCAGCCCACAAGGGACACTCAGGAAAGATTGATGGTCAGGCCATGGAGGTTTGGTTTAGAAGTCTCTGCTGTTTCAGGGTTCCATGGAACTTTCTCAGAAGGTAATTTCTTCCTTCCTTCCTTCCTTCCTTCCTTCCTTCCTTTCTTTCTTTCTTTCTTTCTTTCTTTCTTTCTTTCTTTCTTTCTTTCTTTCTTTCTTTTCTTTCTTCTTTCTTTCTTCCTTCCTTCCTTCCTTTCTCTCTTTCTTTCCTTCCTTCCTTTCTTTCTTCCTTTCTTTCTTTTTTCTTTCCTTTCTCTTTCTCTCTCTTTCTTCCTTTCCTCCCTTTCTCCCTTTCTCTCTTTCTTTTTCTTTCTTTCGAGACAGAGTCTCACACTGTCACCCAAGCTGGAGTGCACTGGCATGATCTCGGCTCACTGCAACCTCCGCCTCCCAGGTTCAAGCAATTCTCCTGCCCAAGTAGCTGGGATTACAGGTGCATGCTGCCATGCCTGGCCAATTTTTTCTATTTTAGTAGAGACGGGGGTTTCACCGTGTTGCCCAGGCTGTTCTTGAACTCCTGAGCTCCAGCAGTACACCCACCTTGGCCTCCCAAAGTACTGGGATTACAGGTGTGTGCCACCGCACCCGGCAGAGAATGTCAAGGAGGCAGGCTTCTCTGGGTTCCATGTGCCTCTCTTTGTGTTAGCACAGGGCGGTCTCCATGGGTAGGTATGGACGAACTGCTACAGATGTGAAAGCAAATATCTTCTTGGGCCCTAGAGCGATGGAGCCCCATCTATAGAACTGAAGCACGAGCAAGTGGAGCTCCTTATCTGGCCCTTCCTCTGATGTGCTGTGTGGGCTCCCAGCATGGGCAAGTATAGCTCTGCATCCTGGAATCCCCAACAGTGCGAGACCCCTGAATGGCTCTAAGCAGATCGGGGGTGTTAAAGCAATAGTGGCAGCTATTGGGGAGACCCCTTTTCTGACTTCACCCCTTGTTAACACACTGTGGATTGCAAGGGTCACTCTTTCTCCTACAATAATAGGATTGTTACACATAAAACACATGCGTTGGCCGGGTGCGGTGGCTCATGCCTGTAATTCCAGCACTTTGGGAGGCCAAGGCGGGAGGATCACCTGAGGTCAGGAGTTTGAGACCAGCCTGGCCAACATGGTGAAACTCCCCATCTCTACCAAAAAACACAAAAATTAGCCAGAAGCATTGCTGGAACCAGGACCAACAGGCTCAGAGAGATCAGAGAAACTAATGCATCTTGAAACAGGAATGAGAGACTGTTGAAAAAATATGCAGAGCTATGAAATGTGAAACATCTAAGAGATTTTTTTTTTTTTTTTGAGACTACTCTCTGTAGTCCCTGCTACTTGAGAGGCTGAGGTGGGAGAATTATTTGAATCCAGGAGGCAGAGATTGCAGTGAGCCGAGAGTGTGTCACTGCACTCCAGCCTGGGTGACAGAGTGAGACCCTGCCTCAAAAACAACAACAACAAAACAACACCACCACAAATGCCATACGTCTCCAGCTTTTATCTACCATATGAATAGTGTGATGAAATAAAAGGAAATACAGAAAAGGGAAATGTTCCTCCATTGCTCTGTCACCAGAGTTTTTATTCTCCCAGGTTCTTTTCCAGCTTTGTTACATGTGATTATACAGCAAAGATGATTTTCAGATTATTTAATGAGCTTCACTTAATGTGAAATTAATAGAAATAACAGACCACTATAAAAAGGCATATGTGGAAAGATATTTACTACTGTTTGTAGTGACAGAAGATGGCAAACACATTTTTTTTAAGTTGGTAGTGGACAGGTGGAATAAACAATGGTCCACTCCTACCCTGGAGTATTAAGCAGCCATTATAATCAATAAATTGGAGCTATGTCAGATGGCAAGGAGGGATTCCTCCAGGTTTTGGGGAGAGAGAAATGTGTAATGCGGAAAAGCACATGTAGGATATTGATTTCACTTGTGTGAAATAAACAACCAATCCTTCATCCCTCATTTAGGTAAATGTATGTGTGTGTGTGTGTGTGTGTGTGTGTGTGTATGATTATATAAGCACCAACAATATGAAAAGATACATACAGGGTTATTAACATAAATTACCTTGAGGGTGTTAATGGAAAAACTCTGGTGACAGAACAATGGGTGAATGTTTCCATTTTCCATTTTTCCTTTTATTTTGTCACGTTATTCGTATGGTAGATAAAAGCTGGAGACGGATGGGATTTTTTTGTTGTTTCTGTTTTTGTTGTGGTTCTGAGACAGGGTCTCACTCGGTCACCCAGGCTGGAGTGCAGTGGCTCACTCTCTGCTCACTGCAACCTCTGCCTCCTCCAAGCTCAGTGGTTGGGGGGAAAAAGGGAGCCAAAAAAAAAAAAAACCAGGAAGGGAACAAAAAGCGTGCACACCTTTTAATACATACACATAAAACTGTGTGTGTGTGTGTGTGTGTATGGATAAAGAAAGTAAACAACAACTTAAGAACCAAATAATCAATTAATTTGTTGAATACCACATCGACGTCCTAATTAGAAACGCATTGTGTGCACTAATATTCAGACCTGTCAATTTTGTGTGATCACAAAATAGATTTTTAATTTACTTTATGCTTAAGTAGTAATATAACTATACAAGCTAAAACTGATGACCAAAAGGAAAAATGTTTTACAAAGGTCAGCTCACAGTCTTCTGCAGGAGGTGGTGTTGAATAGTTGCCGGGGAGGGCAGAGGCTAACCTGAGGCTGAACTTCTAGCGTGAACTTGGAGGGATCCTCCACGCGCCCCTGGTCTCTGTGAGTTTCAGTTTCCTCATCCGTGCATTTAGGGTATTAGTATTTATCTGAAGAAATTTATTTGAGGAATAAAGGAGATAAAGAGTGGATAAAACACACAGTGTGTACCCAATAAACATTTTTTGTTCCTTCCTTCTCCTTTTTGACGATTTTTAATGTTGCCTAACCCATTATTGCCTGATTGGATTCTAGCAGCAAGGCTGCAGACAGGCAGCTGTGTCCTGCTTCCTAAACCTGAGCTGGAGCAAACGCCTCCTCCCTGCCTGCTCCCTGCACGGCCTCCTCACTGTCTCCATGCACCTGACTCATCCCATTTTACAGGTGAGGCAATTGAGGCTCAGGGAGGCTGAGCGACTTACTCAAGGGTGCATGACTAGTAGATGGGGTGTCAGAATGCCCCGCACCCCCAACCCTGTGCTGCCTCTGCATAGATCTTCCCTAGTAAGCAGAGCCCTGGTCTTGTTTGACTTGATCAGGCTTGCAGAGAATATGAGTGAACAGTAGGCCGGTGAATTCAGTCCAAGTTCACTTAGACACAATACCTGGGCCAGATACCGTGCTGGGTTCGGGATGGGTGCAGGGTAAGGATACAGTGATAAGTCAGGTGCCACCTTGGCCTTAAATAAGATACTTACTTACAGTACCTACACAGGCAATGGTGTTTTTTGTCCTTCTCCTAGAGGCGCCTTTGGTGTGTGAGGGGATGGGCAGTGACCCTGCTGGCTGAGCTCTTTCTCAACAGCCAGGCCTTGGAGGGTGTCTCCTCTCTCCCTCCTCCTCTTCTAGGTAAGGCGGTGGTGACTGGGCTGTGGACCTACAGAGGCCTGAACAGTGGCTGGTGTTTGCCCTGTCTGCCCACATGGCCACAAAAATTGCAGCCTTAGTGAGTCCTCTACAGTGAGAATAACCACCCGCCACACTCCCAGGAGCAGGTCTGTCTGGGCTTGAATCCCAGCCCCACTCCCTGCTTGCCTAGTAGTGTTGCTCTGAGGATTAGAAGACATGGTCGAGTGAAGACCTGGCTCCTGGTAAAGCCTCGATACATGTTCACCTTTTGGAATGAGACTGTAAGAGGGTATGTTTTACCCCTAAGCTAGCTCAAGGGGATGACTGCTTAAACTGGTTCTGTTCTACCAAGAGACTTGACCCGGAGTTTCGCTGTCATACTTACCTTCTCTAACACCACCAGCACCACCATCACCACCATCACCACCATGACTACCACCACCATCACCATCATAATCACCACCCTCATTACCATCATCACCACCACCACCACCAACACCCCACCATTACCACTGCTACCACCAGCACCATCATTACCACCATCACACCACTACCAACACCACCAACACCCCCTCCACGACCACCATTACCACTACCACTATTACCATCACCACCACCATCACCCTCCACCACCATCATCACCACCATTACCACTGCTACCACCAGCACCATCATTACCACCATCACACCACTACCAACACCACCAACACCCCCTCCACGACCACCATTACCACTACCACTATTACCATCACCACCACCATCACCCTCCACCACCATCATCACCACCATTACCACTGCTACCATCACCACCACCACCACTACCCATACCCCCACCACCACTGTCACCACCATTACCACTGCCACCATCACCACCAATACCCCCACCAACCCCACCACCACTGCTACCACCACCACTGCTATCACTGCCATTACCACCATAATCATTGCCATCATTACCACCATCACCACCAGCACTACCACCATCATCACCACCATTACCACTACCACCATCCCTACCACCACCACCACAATCACCACCATCATTACCATAATCACCTCCATTACCACCATCATCAGCATCACCACCATCACTACCACACTGCCACCACCGCTACCTCCAGTACCTCCAACACGCCCAGAACCATCACTTCCTTTCCCGCAATCACTCCTCTAGTTCTTTGAAAGGGCTGTTGTCCATATGGGTTAAGTTAGATGGGGAGTAAGCAAAGTCTTGGGACACACAGACATTGCTCAAGCTGGGACAGTCAAAGGACAGATGCACTCCTAGTGCTGCGGTACAAGAGTCCTCACTGGATGCTGTCAGAACAACCAACAGAACACTGATGTCAGGGTCCCTTGAGATAATGAGGTAGCACAGATTTGGACTCCCCCATGGAACTCCCATGGGGCTCCCTGGGCCCTGGGAGGCAGACAGTGCCTGGGCTGCCTTGTGAAGGCTGGGCAGCCTCTGGATGCTGCCTCTGCTCCTGTCCACCTAGGCTGTCTCCCTGACCACAGGGGACCACCAACTCTTCTTCCCATTCCCTCACCAATATTCTCCCCCAAGCTGGTTTTCCTTCTTTCACTTAGTTTTACCCAGAATCAGGGTGGCTTTGCTCTCCCTTTGTCCCTCCTAGTCTCTTGCTTATGGCCTAAACCTCCAGGCTCGTTGGCACGCTGGAGCTGGCTCATGCTGGCTCTTGAGAGCCAGATATTAAAATTTCAGGAATTTTGCAAGGTGATTGTTAAATACGGCCCTCATCAACAATTACATTATATGAACTTAAAATTAAGTGAATTATATTGAGAACAAAGGTAATGCATACTGAAAACTCATTCCTTCCAAATTATTTTACTACGCTGTGCTAATGTCTGTGCCCTCGAGGCTGCTTATGGCCATTTTATCTATATGGCGGACACGCTGTAAGGCAGTGAGCTACTGCGTGTCTCTTCCCAACCCTGTGTTAAGTGAATCCCTGTTGGTTGCTTGAAATTGGCCACAGTGGGGGTATTTACAACACACAAAAAATAAACGTTATACATTGGGGCTTGATTTATTGTTTTATCGATTGTCTTTTTTTTTTTTTTTTTGAGACAGGGGCTCACTCTACCACCCGGACTGGAGTGCAGTGCTGCGGTCACGGCTCACTGCAGCCTTGACCTGCTGGGCTCAATCAATCCTCCCACCTCAGCCTTCCAAGTTGCTGGGACTACTGGTGCATGCCACCACATCTGGCTAATTATTTTATTTATTTTATTTTGTAGAGATGGTATCTCATTATGTTGCCCAGGCTTGTCTTGAACTCCTGGGCTCAAGTGATCCTCCTGCCTCAGCCTCCCAAAGCACTGGAATTACAGGTGTGAGCCACCACGCCCCACCCTGAATTGCCTCTTTTAGAAGATAATTCAAGCTGAGTTTCCATTGCTTGCAACCAAAATGTGCTCATCAATATACCCTGTTACCTAATTCTTGATTTATTTTTCTTCTATCCTCGCTGGATATTTTTAGTTTTCTTATAAATGTGTCTCTTATCATAAGCCACCCATGCCCTCTTTCAGAACTGGGAGACATAGAAATGGTCTTTTTTTTTTTGGCAGATATTGCACTGACAGCTAGGACTGTTGCATAGGAACCCACGGGGTTGCTTCCCTATCCCCTCACTCCAGCCACAGAATGTGGGCCGGCTGGAAGCTCCCAGGCCTTCTTCCCTCACATCTAAACCATTTGCTGACTCTTCCTCATCAGTTTCCAGGCCTGCCCTGTTCCCACAGCCTCCACCCTGGCCAGGCTTTTGCAGACTCACCAGCCCATCACCTGGCTGGCTGACCTCGGCAGCTTCCGGCTCCTGCAACTGGAGCTCCAGTAACATCCTGGACTCTTCTTTGTTCTCTGCCTCAAGGTCTTTGGCTAAATCTTGACACCCGTTCTCCATCTGCACCCCACCCCCACTCCCTTTGGTCCAACTCCAGGGCTTAATTTAAGGGAACTTTTACCAAACATTTCCTCTGTGCCAAGCACTGTGCTGGCCACCTGTCCTGACTTACCCACTCGTCTCAATAATCCTGCCAGGCTGAACTGCCTGTTTGATAGGAAACCGAGGCTTGGAGGGCCACAACGGCCTGTCCAAGGTCACATGGCTAGTTAGTGATGGAGCCAAGACTGGAAAACTGGTCTTTGTGATGGGGGAGGCCCTGCTTTTTCCTTGATCCCATGCGGTATCACGTCTGGGGAAGAGAGATGGGGTGCAAGATGCTGAATCTGCCCCCACACCTCTGACTGTGGGAAATGACTTTTTCTACCCATGAGGCTAGACTACCCAGCGACCCCTTCCCTTCCTCTTTCCTTTTCCCTCTGTCCCGCCGACCAGAGCTCAGGAATCCTGACACAGACATTCCAACTCCCAGGTGCTGACTCTCCTCACGACTCACCGCTGTGTGCTGGAGTTCCCACAGCCACGCCCTCCCCCACTCCACCCTCCAGGGCTCTTCCTTCTTTCAAAACCTGAGTCAAAGTGCACCCTTTCCAAGAAGCCTTCTGTGTGCTAACCCACCCCACCTGGTGGCTCCTCTGCTCCCAGCTCCCCTCAGCCTATGGCACAGAGAAAATTCTGGGCTCTGCAGCCCTCCTCCATCAGACTGGACAGCCCACGGGCAAGGGTTGTGTCTTCCCCATCAGACCAGAGTAATACTGAGGACACACTATGTGAAAAACACTTTGTGGCCCCCTAAGGCATGATACAGACCTATAATCAGGGGTGGTGGCACTGATCACAGAGGCAGTGGGAGGGCTGAGAGATGGGGAGAAAGCCAGGTGACCTGAGCTGATGGGATGGGGCTTCCTGGGAGAGGAGAGGTCTGAGCCAACACCATCCCTTACCTGGACATGGCAAATTCTCCCTCCTGGTCCCCTCCAGCATGGCAAAGTATGTTCTGCATGGACACCAGGGTGGCCTTTGTGAAACACCCGACAGCATCACTCGCCAGCTTAGGACCCTTCAGTGGCTCCAGTGTCATCAGGATGAAGCCTGAGCTTCCCAGCACCTTTATCAGCATCTGACCTGATGCTCTCAGTTTCATCAGGCAGGCAGCCTTGAGCTGTGAACACCAGCGACGCATGACTGCTTGCAGTGTCCATCAGACCAGTCCTTCACACGTCTGCACTTTGCCCACGTGCTTTCTTGGGCGAATGGGACTTCCATCCTCACTTCTGCTGCTTGCTTAGCATCTACTCGTTTTCAAGGTTCAGATCAGTAAAGAGCGCCTCTAGGATGCTGGCCCCCCTCTGTCCCCAGCTCGGCTGACTGTCCTTTCTCAGTGCTCCACCATCCTTCACCCACCTGCCCACCCACCATCCACCCACCCCCATTCATCCCTCTATCCTTTCATCCATTATTATTCCTTCCTTCATTCAGCTACTTCCCTGCCTGACCACACCCCACCCATTCATCCCTCCACTTTCCCTCCTTTTCCCCTTCCTTCCACTCATCTATCCATCTGTCTGCTTGCCATCCATCCATCCATCCATTCATCAATCCATCAATCCATCCGTATGTCCATCTATCCATCCATCCATCCATCCCTCTTCTACATTCCCTTACCCTTTTCCCTTTCCCCTATTGTTCCTTCTCTCCCTCCTCCCTCCCTGCCTCTCCCTGTTCTCCTTCTCTCCTCCCTTCTCTGACTCTCCCTCCTCCCTCCCTCTGTCCTTCCTTCCTTCACTGAGCACCTACTTTATGCCACAGGGTCTGCAGGAATTGTATCATAAACCATATTTGGAACTGAGGCTTGGCCTTAAAGGACGTGAGGGATTTGGGTAGGAGGAGAAGACAGATGTAGAAATTCAGGCAGAGATTGGAAATGGATGGAGATGTGGGGATCAGCAAGGGGACAGGCCTGTTGGGGAGGGGACTCAGTTTACAGTGGGGCCTCATGGGTGATGGGCTGGAGCATTGAAGCTGTACTTTGCCTGAACTGGGCGTTAGTGGCAGGGTTGTGAACTAATCTATCCTTTGCCGTCAGCCACCTGACCATCTGTGTTTTTGATAACCTGAACATGATTCTGGGGTGAGGTGCAGCCCTTTTCGCCCCAGGCATATTCTTACCCTGCCTAGCTCGGAACCCTGGGTGACACTCCTGCTGTGTGGCCCTGGACATGTTCCTTCCGCTTGCTGGGACTCACATTTTCCATCTGTAAAGTTAGGAACCTGGCCTCCTAGAGGCTCTTTTTGGCTCTGACTTTTAGGGACTTCCTAGCAGGAGGGTACCTGTCATTAAAAAGTGGGGCTTGCAGCCAGCTGAGCGGGGGTGGAACCCTGACTGAGCAGCTGGCTTGCTGTGGGGCTTGGGGAACTCCTCCACCTCTGAACTTGCTTTGTCTGTAATGTGGACTGGTAAGACTCTGTTGTCAGCCTTGTGGCACAGCTCGGGGCTTAGACAAGGCCACAGACACTGGCACGGTGTCTCAGCCCATCTCCTGTGTCAGTCCAGATGGGCAGATTGGCTTGGGAAATCAGCAGGCGGCATAGCTTTCTGGGGAAAAGGGGACTCTGGGGCCTCAGGAGGCGCTCTAGGCTCCTGATCTCTGGGGTAAAGGGGACACTAGGGCCTTGAGAGGTGCTCTAGGCTTGTGCTGCAATCCTGCCTGCTAGCTCCTGGCCTCCACGCAAGCCCTGCCCTTCTGATAGCAGAGGCTGCTCCCTCCCCAGCCCACTGTCTCTGCAAGTGACAGCCCCGAGCTCTAGGAGTTTTACCTTCTGTCCACACAGTTTGCTGAGGCTTGGTGGGGAGAGGGATGGGCAAGGTGAAGGGGGTGGGGCTCTAGGGGGGCAGCCCAGCTCTGCCTGCTTCACCTGTTTGGATTGGCACAGGGCTCCCCCACGTAGGGTGGTACAGGGAGACTCACTAACCACAAGAAGCCCAGCCCTGGGCTCCTCCTTTATCCACCCCCCTTCTTCTGGGGCAGTCTGGAGGGAGAGTCAGGTAATGGTGCTCACACAAAGCCTGCCTAGAAGTCCAGAGTTGTGGAGTACTCCAGGGGAGGGTGTGGAGGGGCCGAGAGAGGAGAGGGAGGGGCACAGGACTTTGCCAGGAGGAAAGGAGAAGCCCAGCCCCGGGCAGGCTCTGGGGGTCTGGGAATCACAAGGGGGGCTCCAACTTGTTACTTGACTGTGCCTTTCTGGACTGAAGACTTCTTCCCATCTGTGACATGAGAGGAGCCAGATTCCCCACTTCTTTACCCCAGGGCTGGTGGGGGCCTAACAAGGCTCTAGACAAGCATGAGAAAAATACGTGCTTTCTCTCACAATAAAACATCATGAAGGGAAGCTGGGGCAGGAGTGTCTCAGGGAAGGGGTCCCCAACTCCTGGGCCACAGACTCGTACCAGTTGTGACCTGTTAGGATCCAGGCCGAACAGCAGGAGGTGAGCTGCGAGTGAGTGAACACTGGCACGTGAGCTCCACCTGTGGCATTAGATTCCATCACAGTGGTGTTAGATTAGATCACAGTGGCATTATATTAGATCACAGTGGCATTAGATCACAGTGGCGTTAGATTAGATCACAGTGTCATTAGATCACAGTGGCGTTAGATTAGATCACAGTGGCATTAGATCACAGTGGTGTTAGATTAGATCACAGTGGCATTATATTAGATCACAGTGGTGTTAGATTAGATCACAGTGACGTTAGATTAGATCACAGTGGTGTTAGATTAGATCACAGTGGCATTATATTAGATCACAGTGGTGTTAGATTAGATCACAGTGACGTTAGATTAGATCACAGTGGTGTTAGATTAGATCACAGTGGTGTTAGATTAGATCACAGTGGCATTATATTAGATCACAGTGGTGTTAGATTAGATCACAGTGGTGTTAGATTAGATCACAGTGGCGTTAGATTAGATCACAGTGATGTTAGATTAGATCACAGTGGCATTATATTAGATCACAGTGGTGTTAGATTAGATCACAGTGGTGTTAGATTAGATCACAGTGGCGTTAGATTAGATCACAGTGGTGTTAGATTAGATCACAGTGACGTTAGATTAGATCACAGTGGTGTTAGATTAGATCGCAGTGGCATTAGATCACAGTGGCGTTATATTAGATCACAGTGGCGTTAGATTAGATCACAGTGGCGTTAGATTAGATCACAGTGGCGTTAGATTAGATCACAGTGGTGTTAGATTAGATCGCAGTGGCATTAGATCACAGTGGCATTAGATTAGATCAGAGTGGCATTAGATTCGATCACAGTGGCATTAGATTCTCACAGGAGCATGAACCCTACTGTGAACTGTGCACGAGAGGGATCCAGGTTGTACGCTCCTCATGAGAATCTAACCGATGCCTGATGATCTGAGGAGGAACAGTTTTATCCTGAAACCATCCCCACCCCCAGCCCCCTTGGTCCATGGAGAGATGGTCTTCCATGAAACTCGTCCCTGGTGCTAAAAAGGTTGGGGACTGCTGTCTTGGGTCACAGAGAGCATTGAGGAGGCCCAGTCTGGCTTTAGGGGTGGATAAGAGAGCAGGAAAGAGTTCTTTCTCTGGGCTTGGGTCTCCCAAAGTCTCTCCTGAAAGCCATGGTCCCTCAAGGAGTTCCTTCAGTTGAGGCTCTTAAACTCAGGTTGACATGAGCTCATTTGCTCCACTGATGGATGCAAAATTCGGTGGGTCAGATTTTAAGGAGAAATGGGACTTTGGCATAGTCTCTGAGTACCTTCCTCAAGGTATTTGTTAATTTCAGTGGGAGAAACAGAAACGTGACAGTAGAGAAATCCGGCAGCACCACTTCAGCCAGGTGAACAAGGCTGGTGGCACCAGCAGAAAGACACACGACGTATCTGTCCAACAAACCTCATCTCTGGTTTTCTTGCCAAAGTGCATAACCTCAATGTGATCATGAGGAAACATCAGAAAAACCCAAACTGAGGGATGTTCTACAAAATAATTGATCACCCTGGTACTCTTCAAAAGCGTCAAGGTCACAAAAGACAAGAAGAGACTGAGGAGCTGTCACGGATCGGAAGAGACTAAGGAGATGAGATACCCAAATGCAGTGTGGAAGCCGAAATTGGACCCCACAGCAGAAATGGAACGTTTGTGCAAAAACTGGTGGTAATTCCAATAAAGCCTGCAGCTCATTAACAGTATTGTGTCATTTGGGCATGATGACTCATGGCTGTAATCCCAGCGCTTTGGGAGGCCAAGGCCGGTGGATCTCCTGTGGTCAGGAGTTCGAGACCAGCCTGGCCAACATAGCAAAACCCTGTCTCTACTAAAAATACAAAAAATTAGCGAAGCGTTGTGGCAGGTGCCTGTACTCAGGAGGCTGAGGCAGGAAAATTGATTGAACCTGGGAGATGGAGGTTGCAGTGAGCTGAGATCGCGCCGTTGCACTCCAGCCTGGGCAACAAGAGCAAAACTCCGTCTTGAAAAAAAAAAATAGTATTGTGTCAATGTTAATTTATTGGTTTCAGAGGTTGTATGATTCTTATGTAATATGTTCACATTAGGGGAAGCTGTGAAGGATACACATGAACTCTCTGTACTATTTTGTAACTTTTTCTTAAAGGCTAACATTATTTCTTTTTTTGGAGACAGAGTCTTGCTCCGTTGCCCAGGCTGGAGTGCAGTGGTGTGATCTCTCTGCTCACTGCAACCTCCACCTCCCGATGCCTAATTTTTTGTATTTTTTAGTAGAGATGGTGTTTCACCATGTTAGCCAGGCTGGTCTCAAACTCCTGGCCTCAAGTGATCCACCCATCTTGACCTCCCAAAGTGCTGGGATTACAGGGATGAGCCACTACGCCTGGCCAATTCTAACATTATTCCAAAATAAAAATTACAAAAAAAGAAACTGGATGTGGTGACTCATGCCTATAATCCCAGTAGTTTGGGAGGCTGAGGTGAGAGGAACGTTTGAGCCCAAGAGTTTGAGACCAGCCTGGGCAACAGAGTGAGACCGCATCTCTACAAAAAAAATTAAAACTAGCTGGGCATGGTGGCAGTTCTGGCTACTTGGGAAGCTGAGGTGGGAGGATCCCTTGAGTCCAGAAGTTTGAGGCTGCAGTGAGCTGTGATCCCACCATTGCACTCCAGCCTGGACAACAGAGAGAGACCCTGCCTCAAAAAAAAAAAAAAAAAAAAGTGGATGGTGGCAAGTACGGACCCAAGACCCGAGAATTCCGTGCGTCCCTCCATCCAGTCCCTGGCAACTTCATGTGTCAAGCTAAAGGCTGCTCCCAGAAGCCTTCCATATGAGGCCACCCCCAAATCTCATCTCAACCATCTTCCACCCAGTTTTTACTATTGCTTTGCAAGGTGATGAGCACCCAGTCTGTTATGTGGTATAGTGGGTCAAATAGGGTTCCCCCAAATCATGTCCACCTGGGACCTCGGAATGCGCCCTTATTTGGAAATAGGGGCTTTGCAGAAGTAAGGGAAGGTTTGAGATGAGATCCTACTGGATTAAAGTGATTGCTAAATCCAATGAGTGTCTTACAAGAGACAGAAAAGGACAGAGATGAAGGCTGCGTGAAGATGAAGGCAGAGGTCGGGGCGATGCTGCCATAAGCCAGGGAACTCAGGGAGGCACCAGAAGTTGGAAGAGGCAAGGAAGGGCTCTTCCCCAGAGTCTTCAGAGGGACCGTGGCCCTGTTGACACCGGGATTCAGGGCTGATGGCTTACCGAACCGTGAGAAAATACATTTCTGTTGTTTTAAGCCGCCACATTTGTGGTAATTTGCTATGGCAGCCCTGGGAGACCCATCTCTCCTGTCTGTGCTTTCCTTTCGTATGCTCTTTTGTATGTTTGTATGTTAAGTAACATTGATGCGCGTTCCTGCTTCTCTTTCCTGCTGGGACCTTCCTAAAGGCAGGGATCACTGCTTCCACTAGGCCGTGCACTCCAAGGGCAATGGCCGACCTGAGGTCTCCTCCTTCCTTAGCATGTCATCTCCTGGTGCCCAGAGCAGTCCTCTGCACACAGTGTGGGCTCTGGGGGTGCTGCCTGGCCCTGCCTGCATTACCTGTTTAGATTGGCAGGGGGCTCCCCCAAGCAGGGTGGTGCAGGGAGACTCACTAACCACAAGGGCCCCGCCCCGGGCTTCTCCTTTACCCCCCTCCTTTTGGGGCAACCTGGACAGATGGTCAAGTAACGCTGCTCACATAAAGCCTGTGTAGGAGTCCAGAGGTGGGGGCTACTGCAGGCCTCAGCAGTCAAGACTGGCAACCCATTAACCCCTGCTACTCCAGAAAATGCCTTCCCTTAAAATGTCTGAGTCCTCTGCTTCCTTGGCACCAGGGAGGGGACGGGAGTGCAGTGTCCTCTAAGTCTCTGCTCCCTCCCTGGCCAGGCCGTTTGCAGCTCCTTGGTCACTGAGTCCTTGTCTGCAGGGGAAGGGAGGTTGGCCTCAGGTTCCAGGTTGGGCAAGGGTTCTAAGAGCGGGTGCCGGGGATCAGGCTTGTGTTCCAGGCTCGGGTTCTGGAGCTGGTGTGTGGGGTTGGGATGGGGCTGCAGAAGTGCCTTTTAAGCTGATGTGCATGGATGTATCTGTCATTGGTTGCTTGCCATCTTTATCTTTTGGATTCCCTTGAAGGAGGGGGAGGAAGAAGCTTCTTTTGGGTTCCATTGAATCAGATGGAAGGGAAAGTAGAGCTGTTCCTATGTCCTGGGCTCCGGAGCTTCTATCCCGGATCCCTGCAGAAGAAGGAGACAGGAATGTTGGGGGTGGGGGAGGGGCGTGTGGGTGGGGCGCAGAGGAAGCCGGTATTGGGGTCTGCACCCCATTCCTGCTCCCAGATCCCTCTGGACACAGCGTTTTTCTCCGGTGAGCACAGCCTCCCCTTGCCCTACCGCCAACAGCAACATGCCTCCCAACAAAATCCTCTGTCCCTCAGCCAAAACCCCTGTTGCCTCTCTCTGGGGAAATTGTAGGGCTGGGCCAGGGTGGGGGGACCATTCTCTGCAGGGAGATTAGGAGTGTCTGTCGGGTGGGTGGAGCGGGGTGGGGCCCTGGCTTACTCACATCCTCGAGAGTCCTTTGCTGGCAGATTTGGGGAGCCCACAGCTCAGGTGTCTGTCTCAGCATTGTCTTCCAAGCTCCGAGGCCGCAGTGGTGGGGGGCTCCCCTCCCTGGCTTCTGCGTTGGTGACAGTCAAGGTGAGGGTGGGGCTGAGAGCGGGTCCTCCTTCTCTTCCAGGAGCAGTGGATCCCAAGAAGAGCGTTGGAGCCTCCAGCAGGGGCTGTTGGGGCCTGTCTGAGGAGATAGGACGTGTCAGGCAGCCCCAGACACGACCACATTCCTCCCAACATGCCTGCCGGGGTCTGCGGAGCCGAGGGGCTGACGGGAGGCGGGGTGGGGGCCGGAAGGGTTTGCTTTGGGAGGTTGTCTGGGAGATCACTGAAGTTTTGATATACACACTTCCAAAGCAGGACCAAATGGACTCCTGGAAATGTCCCCTGAGCCTTGGGGCTTCGGGAGTCAGGGACCCACATGTCCACCTCGGCCTTGCCCTTGTCACAGCCCAGCTCTGCTCCTAGGTGCCTCTATTCCTCCCCAGAACACCTCCTGGGCCAGCTCCGCAAGGGGGTCACATGAAGGTGCCTGAGCCAGACTTCTGCGCACACTAGGGATGTTCTGGGGCTCTGAGAAGATATCTAGGGTTGGAAGAAAAAAAGGCTGCCTCTAGGCCTGTTTCTGGGTGCAGCTCCACTCACTTTGGGCTAAGCCTGGGCTACCAGGGCTCACCAGGCTTCGTGCCACACTCAGTTTACAAAGCCTGTTCACATACATTGTCGCATTGGGTTCTCAGAGCCGACTGCAGGAGGCGGAGTAGATGGTATGACTCCCACTTTGCAGATGAGAACACTGAGGCTTACAGAAGTGCCAAGCCCTGGGCCACAGAGCTGCAAATGGCAGAGCCAGGGCCCACCTGACTCCAGTTTCCCGGCCTCCTGGCTGTGCCCGTGAGGCCACCGCCCTATGCTGTGGGCCCATCTGCTGGTGTGTGGCGGTTGTGAGATCCTCACCCTAGGGAGGATATTAGGGTCTATGCCCGGGACTGGGAGAGCTGCCTGGATTTCCCTTTAACGGGGGAGTTGGGGTAGGAGTCACGATCCACTTGACTAGCTGGGTGTATTTCAGGGATGGGACAGGCTTCTGAGCACGGCACAGCAGGACAGGCCTTTGGGGGGCCCCCGAGACTTCCTTGTCTCTAATAGAGGGTCGTCCTGAGGGAGGGCTGTCTGTGCCCAAGGTGACCTTGCTGTCCGGTGCCCTCTAGCCGGGTACCCGTTCCCTGCAGTGGTGGGCTTCCTCTAAGTGGATGTTAAAGTCCCATCCAGTTAATGGAGTGCTAGCAGGTCACCAGATTTAAGGTGCAGAGGCCCTGCTGCCTGTCACCCTGGCTGAGCCCAGTGCGCGGGTTCCCGAGGGCTGGGACTCCCAGGGCCCGATGGGAAAGTGTAGCCTGCAGGCCCACACCTCCCCCTGTGAATCATGCCTGGCGGGACAAGAAAGCCCAAAACACCCCAAACAGTGAGTTTCCAGTAAAATATGACAGACATGATGAGGCGGAGGAGAGGAGGGACCTGACTGGGAGTTGGCCCTAGCTTGTGGGTGATGAAAGCCAAGGGGAATGGAAGGTGCCAGGCCCGCCCCCTACCCATGAGTATAAAGCACTCGCATCCTTTTCCAGTTTACCCGGCACCTTCTCTTCTCTCAGCCAACTGCTCGCTCGCTCACCTCCTCCTCGGCACCATGACCACCTGCAGCCGCCAGTTCACCTCCTCCAGCTCCATGAAGGGCTCCTGCGGCATCGGGGGCGGCTCCAGCCGCATCTCCTCCGTCCTGGCCGGAGGGTCCTGCCGTGCCCCCAGCACCTACGGGGGCCTGTCTGTCTCCACCTCCCGCTTCTCCTCCGGGGGAGCCTGCGGGCTGGGGGGCGGCTATGGCGGTGGCTTCAGCAGCAGCAGCAGCTATGGTGGTGGCTTCGGGGGAGGATATGGTGGTGGCCTTGGTGCTGGCTTTGGTGGCGGCTTGGGCGGTGGCTTTGGTGGTGGCTTGGGCGGTGGCTTTGGTGGTGGCGATGGGCTTCTGGTGGGCAGTGAGAAGGTCACCATGCAGAACCTCAACGACCGCCTGGCCTCCTACCTGGACAAGGTGCGTGCCCTGGAGGAGGCCAACGCCGACCTGGAGGTGAAGATCCGGGACTGGTACCAGAGGCAGCGGCCCGCTGAGATCAAGGACTACAGCCCCTACTTCAAGACCATCGAGGACCTGAGGAACAAGGTGGGTGAATGGGCAGCAGAAGGTGCCATTCCGGCTAGCTCCTCCTGGGAACAATAGATACCTCGGGACACTGGCTCCTTTAGATTTCTCTATAGGACAGAGTCCACCCCACATCCTTTCTTTTGAGGTCTCGGATGCCCTAAGAGCTGATCAGTGAGAAGATGCACTCCCTTCCCCAGCCTCCTCATCTGCCTCTGCTCTCAAATCCTCAGATCAGTGATTCCTACCCTTACATTTTACAGAGGAAGAAAAGGCAGTTGAAGCTTCGAGAGGTGCTGTGATCAGCTGCAGGCCACATAGCAGATTAAAGGCAGAGCCAAGGCTGGAGCCCTTGTACCCTACCTTCCAGCACAGGAGGCAGCTAGCTGTCCTCCAGCACAGGGGAGGGGCGAGGCTCTAACGGGACCAGGAAAGACATCCAAACCGCTTATTAGCTCACTAGTCTGGGCTGTGGCTGCCGCCGCCCATAAGCCTTGTACAGGCTGGTCCCTCCCCACAGCCAGGCTGGCGTGGAGAGCCTGCAGAGACAATCAATGTGGCTCCCTGATGTGCCCTGCACAGAGGGAGCTGGCAGGCTTGTGCCCTCTGACTCCAGCCCCATCCTCCCTGCTCCCACATCACCTGGGAGCCCTCCCTCCAGGAGTTTGCTGGGCTCTAATGCCTTGCATGGATTAAGGAAATTCAGTGATGAGGTGGGAACTCCAGCCAGGCTCAGGGGCCAATATGTCTTCTTCTTCTTCCCCTGAGTCCTCTTTTCTACTCCCCTGTGCCAATTGGGTCTTATCTCTTGAGAAAGTCCCACTTGAGGCCCCATGGGCTATGAGCTTGAAAAGGAATGTGAGTATCTGCAGAGGACTGGCAGGGCTGGCTGACACAGAGAGGAGAGAGGCCAGCTCAGGAAGGAGGGCTAGGGAGCCTCGGATTATTCTCCCCACCTGGGGATGGGGAACTTGAAGCTCCAAGACCCATTAGGTTTTGCAGCAAGTCAAGGGCAGAATTGGAACCAGAACTCCTGGGTTTTTGATTCTAAGCCCAGCGCAGCTTCCACCCCTTCTGCTGACCACGAGTTAGCAAAGTCTTAGGATAGGCCTGGGTCACCTGGGGTTTTCCTTTAGGGTGCTGTGGTCAAGTTTTGTGGGAGAAGAGGGAAATTCAGGCAAGAGCTTAATGTAGATTACAGTGAAGTTGGACTTGGGAAGTGCATTTGACACATGACCTGTGCCTTTTCCATCCTGCAGATCCTCACGGCCACAGTGGACAATGCCAACGTCCTTCTGCAGATCGACAATGCCCGTCTGGCCGCGGATGACTTCCGCACCAAGTGAGTTTGCAGCGGTGGGCCAGAACACCCAGTGTCTGCCAAGTACGGCATTCTTGAGCAGTGTTTCCCAAATAGAACTAGCTGGTGCCAGGATAGCTGCATGAAAACTCCTTAGGGTGCTTGTAAAAGAATAAGACTCTTGGGCCCCACCCTTGGAGTTTTGATTCAGCTATTTATAGCAGGTTTCCTGGGTGATTCTGGTCCATAGCCAGGTTTCAGAACTGCTGCTTTAGGGAGAGGCACTTCCCACTTCCCCAACCGCCCTTGAAGTATAGGAGGGAATCATAGTTGGAGGACTTATGCATTATTTGTTGGCTGAAGTAGAAGCACAACCCCCTCCTGAATTCTGCAGCAAGATGAACTGCCTTATCCCCAGGCCCCAGGAATGTTCATATCTGAGCAATCAATGGGTACTGTGTCCAACCACGCCGTTTTCGAGATTGATTCCTTAAACCACCCACAAGGCGCCAGCTCTGGGAGAAGCTGGAGGGAGAGGAGAGCAAAGCCCTCACTGTGGTGAGGACGGGTGTCTCATGCCTTTTCTCTGGGGTCATTCCAGGTATGAGACAGAGTTGAACCTGCGCATGAGCGTGGAGGCCGACATCAATGGCCTGCGCAGGGTGCTGGACGAACTGACCCTGGCCAGAGCTGACCTGGAGATGCAGATTGAGAGCCTGAAGGAGGAGCTGGCCTACCTGAAGAAGAACCACGAGGAGGTGAGGACTCTATGGAAAAGCCAGCTTAACGGAGGTGCAGGGAGGCTGGACACGGTGGTGCGTGCCATAATCCCAGCTACCTGGGAGGCTGAGATGGGAGGATCTTTTGAACCCAGGAGTTTGAGCTCAGCCTGGGCAACAAAGCTAAAGCCTATCCAGAGAGAGAGAGAGAGAGAGAGAGAGAGAGAGAGAGAGCAGGGAGGGTCGAGATATAATTGTGATGGTGGGAAGGCACTATTCAGGCCTGACTAGGGAACCCCAATCCACTTTCATGATGGAACTCCTGACTGTGGACTGTCCCTGGCTGTGCAGGAGATGAACTCCCTGAGAGGCCAGGTGGGTGGAGATGTCAATGTGGAGATGGACGCTGCCCCAGGCGTGGACCTGAGCCGCATTCTGAACGAGATGCGTGACCAGTATGAGAAGATGGCAGAGAAGAACCGCAAGGATGCTGAGGAATGGTTCTTCACCAAGGTGGGTGTCATTTGAGGTGCAAGCAACCCAGACCACCTGCCTTCTGGGGCCTTCTGGTGTGAACAGCGTTCTCTTCTTTTGCAGACAGAGGAACTGAACCGCGAGGTGGCCACCAACAGCGAGCTGGTGCAGAGCGGCAAGAGCGAGATCTCGGAGCTCCGGCGCACCATGCAGAACCTGGAGATTGAGCTGCAGTCCCAGCTCAGCATGGTGGGAGCCCTGCCAGGCATGGTGGTGAGCCCAGAACTGGCAGGGAGAGAACGGCCGCACTCACTAATCCTCGATTCTCTTTCCCTCCCTCACAGAAAGCATCCCTGGAGAACAGCCTGGAGGAGACCAAAGGCCGCTACTGCATGCAGCTGGCCCAGATCCAAGAGCTGATCGGCAGCGTGGAGGAGCAGCTGGCCCAGCTTCGCTGCGAGATGGAGCAGCAGAACCAGGAGTACAAGATCCTCCTGGACGTGAAGACCCGGCTGGAGCAGGAGATCGCCACTTACCGCCGCCTGCTGGAGGGCGAGGACGCCCAGTGAGTCTCAGCCCTGTCCATAGTCCAGCCCTCACCATGGCACTCTCACAGCCTCAGCGTGTCTCTGATGATCCTCCCCTTCTCTGTCTTCACAGCCTCTCCTCCTCCCAGTTCTCCTCTGGTTCGCAGTCATCCAGAGATGGTAAGCCCTTCCTCCTTATTGGGCCTGGGCTCTGGGCCGCCCTCTGTACCCCAAGCAGGTCTAGGGGCTCCGTGAGGGGTCGAGCTATAGTGCTCTCACCCAGTGTCCCTTGTGAACCTCCTTGGGTGGAAGAAGCTATTTTCTAAACCCTCCTTAGGGCTGGGAGAGGCAGCCCCCACCTCTTACGTCTACCTGGTGTCTGTGGCAGATCCCATTGCTGTGGTGGTCAGCACCACGAACAGGGCCCTGCAGGGCTCTTCCCACCAAGATCACTCCACTGGGTCAACCAGCCGGGTGTGAGCTCTTAGGAAGCTCCCCTCTGAGGACAGAGACTCTGTCTCTGACCTTTGGGAGCCCTAGTCTGAAAGAAATGTTTTGATGGTATCAGTGCTTGGGCAACAGCAGGAAGTGAAGCAGTAATTGGGGAAAGGGCAGCAGGGAGACAGTTGGAGTTTCTTCACCTTCTTGGCCTCCTCATTCCTGATTAGCCCATTGTCTGTCCGCCTCTGGTAACGCCTTCTCCCTGCCTCTTCCCCAGTGACCTCCTCCAGCCGCCAGATCCGCACCAAGGTCATGGATGTGCACGATGGCAAGGTGGTGTCCACCCACGAGCAGGTCCTTCGCACCAAGAACTGAGGCTGCCCAGCCCTGCTCAGGCCTAGGAGGCTCCCCGTGTGGACACAGATCCCACTAGAAGATTCCCTCTCCTGCCCACCAAGCACTTCACACCTGGACCCTGCTTCACCCTCACCCCCTCCTGGCAATCAATACAGCTTCATTATCTGAGTTGCATAATTCTCGCCTCTGTCTGGTCATTGTTAGGAGTGGGCGTGGGGAGAAAAAGTGGGAGAAGGATCTCTTTGGAGCTTGTCACAGCACCTGGCTGTGGCCCCTGGAACTGGGAGTAAGGTCCTGGGTGTGGGCTGGGCTCAGGTCCCAGGAAGTCTTTCGCCATCTCTGAAGACACAGATAGATGTGTGTGCCAGGTCATATGTGGTGTCTCCCAGGGTACAGAGGGATATTCATTCACTTACTTGCTCATTTTCGTGTGTGTCCATTCATTCACCAGGCACTGAGTGCCTCTGTGTGTCAGGCACTATGCTACCTTAAGGATTCCTAATATTTTTGTGATCAGGGATTCCTTGGAGAATATTGAAAGCTATAGATCTTTCCCTCTGCCCCCCAACCTTCAAATAAGCATACATTTGAATACAATTTCATGGGGTTCATGGGTCTTCTAGAGCTCCTTACTGGAGGTCCATGAACCCAAGGTAGGAACCCAAGCTCTCCTGACAGTCTTGTCTCCCTCTACCCCACCTGCTCTTGCCTCCAGCGCTGGATCTAATACTTCCTACTTGGTGGATCTAGGGCAAGTTGATGGCCATCTCCCAGCCTCAGCTTCCACTTCTGTAAAACAGGCACGATGAAAATACCTACCTCATGGGCTTGTTGTGAGGATTCACTGGAAGGATGCATTTAAGGCCTCCAGCACAGTGCCGGCATAGTGCTGGCTCAAGGCATGGCTGTTTTGGGTAAACCGTCTCTAGGGCATGGTGATTATTCATCCAAGATGAGAGCATGTTTAGAGGGTTTGGGAGTAGACTGGTTTATAACCCTGGCTCTGTTCTGTAACAGCTGTGAGCTTAGAAAGTCTGAGTCTCAGTGTCCTTACTTGTATAGTAAGGATGCTGAGCCCTGCTTCCAGAGGTTGATATGAGAATCCAATGAATGACTGTACCTTAAGAGCCAGGACTGTAGGAGCCTCCCCTGGATGGGGAATGCCTTTTCTTCTCTTTGGGGGGCTAGAAAAGGAGTGGGAAGGGAAGGAGCCTCACCCTAGTAAGTGGTGAAGATTCCAGAGGTGGGTGGGGTTGACTGCCCCAAGATAGGAAAGAGCTGGACTAGTCCTGTGTCAGTTTCAACAGCTCATTCATTTGGCTACGTGAAGAAAACTTGTAGGGGGAGTCAAGGGTAGGGGAGAGATTGAAAAAAGACTGAATTTGGGCAAGGGATCTAAAAGCCTGGGCTTTTGAATCAGACTGCTTGGGTTGGAGTCCCGGCTCCTACGCTGAGTCGCCTTGAAGAGTTTGGGCAAGATACTAAACCCCACATTCCTCTTTCACAAGGAAGGGAATAAACACCTTTACTGCATACGGCTGATGCAGGAGTAAATGACCTCATGCAGGCAATGAATTTGGCATTGTGTTTGGCACACAGACAGCAGCCTATAAATGGTAGTGGGGTGAGTTATTCGGAAAAGGAATGAAGAGATGTTGGTTTCTCTTGTTCCTACCTCCACTCCAGGAAAAAGAGGACTGCTTTGTGTTTCTGAAACTCTGGGATTTTTTTTTTTTTTTTTTTTTTTTTTTTTTAGATATAGAGACGGGGGTTTCACCATGTTGGCCAGGATGGTCTCGATCTCTTGACCTCGTGATCCGCCTGCCTCTGCCTCCCAAAGTGCTGGGATTACAGACTTGAGCCACCACACCCGGCCACTCCGGGATATTTTTTAACCTAAGTTTTGTCATCAAGAAAGGGCGACTTTGGGTGATCCCTGGGTGAGGATGGGTCATCCTGGAGGTGAAGTACTAAAGTTTCAGGGGTACAGGGGACAACTCAAGAAGGAGGAAGTTTTGAGGGTGCTTCCTCAGAGAATGAGAAGAGGGAGGTTTGAAGGCCCTGGAGGGTAAAGGACCCTCGTGTGGGGAGGGGTTTTGTGATTCTTCTAGTAGTGTTGAACTCTGGTTCCTAAGGTTTCCAGTTGGGCAATGAACCTCCTCCGTAAGTGTGGCAAAGAATCTCAGGAGTGGCACGCATTTGAGAGGTCACATGGGTCTGGACAGAGAGCAAAGTATGGCAAGGGTCACCAGTGGGGACTGAAGCCTAGAATAGCCTGAACTTCATAAGAATCCCCAGACACCCCTCTACCTTGGAGGTGGTGCCAGATTAAAGTCTCTGTCTCCAAAGAAGATCTGCTTTAGAGGAATATAGAAGCGTGAGATCTCTTGGACTGGGGTGCAGTGGGGCAAGCCTCCTCTCTCAGTGGTTGCCATCACTATTTGGAGGACATACACAGGAGAGTCGGGCTTGCTTGCGGGTAAAAATGGCGACTGGGACCTCCTGGCTGAAAGCAGGCTCAGAACCAGGAAGGCTGGGAGGTGGTCCCACCCTGTACTGTGAGGCCCCAGGGTCTCACGTTGACTCCCCTCCTCCAGGGATTTCCCCATCATCCCCACTGGGGAGGGCAGGGCCGATGTTTGGATCCTGCTAATGAACAGGGCTCTTGTCCACAGGGCCTGGCAGCTGCAAGCATCCAACTCCAGACATGAGCCCAGCAGCTCTGACAATGATGACTGCCTTCCCTTGGCCTCCGCTCAGCTAAACAACAGACCAGCAAAGTGACTCGATAGCACAGTCTAGTGGAGGCAGGTGGGATTGCGTCTCTGAGTCCCGGGGTGGGGGTGGGGGGGGTTGGTCAGGTGACCTCTTGGTTCCGCCTCCCTATAAACCGCTCCACCTTCCCAGCACTCAAGAACCGGCAGTGCTAGGTGAGCCACTGAGAAGACTCCTCCAACCTCACTGCAGGGAGACTGGCTTGCTCCAGGTCCTACCGGCTGAAAGTGGCAAAGTCCTGTCCATGCTCAGGCTTTGCCACATCCTGGGTGGCTTCATTCCTGTCTCGTTCTTTCTCAGGGATGAGATAAAGCTGAGTCCCATGGGATCAATGTGTATGTTTCCTAGCTTACTTCAAGTTTTTTGTTTAATGGGGTGGAAGGGTGGAACCAACCTTGAAATTCTCAATCCCCTTGATTTCGGGGAGCTTTTTTTTTTTTTTATAGTGAAAAGATCTCTAACGTATCCAGGGAACTCTATAGGCAGCAACTGGCCTATGTGCCTACCTAATCAGTCAATGGCACGTCCCAAGGCCACAGGTAGCCTGGCTTGGGTAATGTAGCCAGCTCTTCCTACAGGCAGATGTCAGAGGAGGCAGCCCTAAGGAGGTCTGATGCCCAGGGGCTGGGGGGTCCTGATGTCCTGGTGGGACCGCAGGGGGTTCCCTGGCCCACCTCACTGAGCTTGGAGGCTGTCACAGAGGGGACAAGGAAATGTCAGGGGTTTCCAGGTCACTGGACTGGCCTCAGGCAGGCACAGGGCAGGCATCAGCTCCTCCTCCATTGCTGTTTGCTGAGCGAGAGCTTTCCTGATGGGGCTTACCTCTGTGCCACTGTCACCTGTAAGGCCAGGCCTGGGAAAGGAAGCCTTTTCCCTTTAAGGTGCTCTGATGAACTTTGGGGGTGACTTGGCATGAGAGAGGGCAAAAAGAGACACACAGAGATAGAGAGAAACAAACGCATATAGAGTTAAGAGAGAGAGAGGGAAAGGGAGAGAGTCAGAGAGACAGAGTCAGTGAAAGAGAAGATAGTGAGGGCCCTGGGCTAGTACTAGGCAGGGAGGAGCATTCATTCACACATTCATTCATTCATTCACACATATTTATTGAAACTTACTGTTGTAGATATAGGGGAGATAGGGGTGAATTGAGACAGACTGAATAAGAAAAGAGACGACACGAAGAAGAAGGCAGAGAGGGACCCAGTGCGTGTGTGGGGCTTGGGACAGAGAGCAGGAGCTCTAAGCCTGTGCCTGTGTCCACTGCAGCTCCTGCTCACGGGAGGGCAAGCCCTGGCTCCACTCCCGCCTTGTTTAGCTCTGTGACTGTGACCAAGATATCCTCTCTGAACCTCAATTTCCTTACCTGTAAAGTGATTTAAAAATTAACACGCACCTCCTAAAACAGTTGGCGAAGATTAAGTACAGCAGTGCAGGCAAAGCAACGAAGGTCTTGCCTGCAACGCTGGAGAGTCCTTGATGGAAGGAACCATGATCCTCCAACCATCCTGTGTCCTTCCCAGGCCCCACGGGCACAGGTCTTTGACTTAATGGGGGCTGAGTAGGCCAGAGGGATGGGCTATTAACAAGCGAGGGAGCTGAGAACCCAAGTCACTCAGACGGTCCATGGGGAAGTCAGGAGCAGCCACAATGCCACCGACAGTCAGAAAGATGTCCCACTATGTGCCAGGCGCACACCAGCAGTTTTGCAATATGAGCTCTTCTAAGCCTCACAGCAACCATGTGATGTCAGTACTATTTTTTTTTTTTGAGACCGAGTCTTGTTCTGTTGCCCAGCTGGAATGCAATGGTGCGATCTCAGCTCATGGCAACCTCTGCTTCCTGGGTTCAAGCAATTCTCCTGCCTCAGCCTCCCAAGTAGCTGGGATGACAGAAGCCCACTATCATGCCCAGCTAATTTTTGTGTTTTTAATAGAGACAGGGTTTCACCATGTTGGCCGGGCTGGTCTCGAACTCTTGACCTCAGGCAATCCGACCACCTTGGCCTCCCAAAGTGCTGGGATTACAGGCCTAAGCCACTGTGCCTGGCCAAAGTCAGAACTATTTTTTTTCCCACTGAAATCCTTTGCTTGACTTAACTCCCTGCCCTTTAGCCGCACGGGACTCCTGCCCTGGCCGTCACTTTGCTTGCTCCCACCTCGGGACGTTTGCACATGCTCTATGCCCCTCCCCTGTTTCCTTCTCCTGGCTCACCTCTCCTCCCCCTTCACTCAGGGAGAAGGTCCCTGATGCCCCAGCCCATGCCACATCCCTTATTATGTGTTCTCCATTCCCCCACCAGCCATGCTCACCTCAGTTGTGAGCTGCATGTTTATTTTTGCAGGTCTGTTTTATCCCATAACTGTCCATCGAGGTAGGGGCTTGCTCATTACTTTATCCCCAGCACTCAGTCCAATGCCTGGCAAATAGTAGGTGCTCAATAAAGGATGAATCCAAATTTACAGTGAGGAAACAGGTTCAGAGAGGGGAAGCAACTTTCCCCAAAATAAGTGGAAGAATCCGGCTCTGCACTGTGACCTGCCTGGCTCCAAAGCCGGTGCTCTCAGCCTCTCTGCTAGGTGTGTCCCAGCAGACACAAGCCTGGGATGCCTAGAGTCAGGTGGAGGCACCTATGCGGGCCCACCCCATCCCCTCACTGTGGTCTGATAGGGTCTGGCTGGGCAGGGTGGTGGCAATTGCCTATTGTATGAGAAAGAATCAGTGTTGACAGACAGGAGCAGGTACCCACAGCCCTGCGCCAGTGGGCAGTGCACACTTGCCTAGATGGCTCATGGAGGCGGGCCCATGCTCCAGGGGAGGAGCCGTGACTCAGGCGTTGCTCCCTCTCCCTCAGGCTGACTCAGGTCCCTCCCTGGCCCCACCTGGGGCTCAATGACAGACAGCAATGGGGAGCAAGTGGGGGGTATGGGAGGCTGCTTGCAGGCAAGCAAGAGGGCTTCCAAGGCCAGAGCAAGCTGTCCTTGTGCTGCCTCCAGGTCCCCATGCCCCCAGTGGACGATGCCTTCCCTACTGGGGACACCTTGCAAGTGGCATCTTTGGTTCCCTCTCTGTCCCCTGTCTGCCTATCTGGGTCCTTACAGCCCCTTCTCTCCTACTCCATCCACTCCCCAAGGGGAGGGCCTGCATTTGGGATGCTGGCACTGGGCATAGGCTGCAGCCTTGCACATCGGCTGTAGAGAGGCAGTGTCGATTCTCACCAGGTCTCAGGTGTCGGCTGCTGTGGGCTCTATGGTTTTCATTCCTGGTTCATTCTTTGGAGGGTTCCCATGGGAGGTGTTGAAGGTGGGGCTCAGAGTGCAGACTCTGAGCCCTGAGAGGCTGGAAGAGTGGGCCACATCACAGGACCTAGAAGAAATCACTCATTCAGGCCACGACGGTTGGTCTTCCTCCTCCCTGGCCCATCTTGCCCAGTCTGATTACCCATGCCAGGCAGAGAGCTTGGGAGAAGGGAAAAGATGGTGCCCAGCTGCAACTGGAGTAAGACGTCCTATCGGGACCACAGGCGCTGCCAGCTCCTCTTTGTATTGGGACAAGCCAGATGTGGGGGGAAGAGGGCCAGCGTGGCAGGAGCTACATGTGGTCAGCAGTTGGGCAGCAGTTGGGCATTCATCTAGGGAGCCCTCTGTTTTTATGGCCCTTGGCAACACTGCACATAGGAGCTTCTCATGAGGAAACTGAAGCCAACTTTGAGGACCACAGGGGAAGGGAGGGTGAGGTTGGCAGGTGGCCCAGCCCTGCCTCTCTGGGGAGATCCTGCTCTCTCCACTCCACAGTGGTCCCCATGCACAGCTTGCTTTCCCGGGCAGCTGGGAGGAAATCTGAAGGACGAAGCCTGCTGCTCTGGGCTGAGTGAGGCTTTGAGCGGGGCTGAAGCGTGGGAAGTGGAGAAGGTGGGTAAGGACAGGGATTAGGGTTTCGCACCAGGGCTGGAAGCCAGGGCCACCTGTCAAGAAAGCTAGCTGACTAGGGATGCCCCAGCTGGGAGCTTCTGCTCAGTCAGGAGAGTCTCAACTGTTCTCAGGATCTCCCAACACAGATACATTCGCAGATGACAGAGCAGATTCCGGAAGCGCCTCTCTGCTGGCTCTCTCCACAGTGGCCCATCCACGGCACCACCAACTTCTCCATCCAGCTCAGGGGCCCAGGACCCTGGGCTTACTTCCCAACCAGAGTGGCAGCATCAGCCTGGGGATGGGGAAGAAGGTAACTTCCCAGGCCTGGGACCATGTTGCCAGCAGATTCTGGGCCTCCCAGGAGAGCTTGGTGAAGACCTTGAATGGTTTAAAACCATTTAAGAAAGTAGAAAGGGAATGAACTGATACACACTAGCCTTGATCTAAGAGTCTCCCATGTATTAAGCATTCATAAATTGCCTTCAGTATTCTCTGAGTATTGAATAAAAGAGAATTAAATTATCTTTTAATTCTCAAAAATAAAACTACCTGTTTAATTTTTAACATATTTTGTACCACCCATTTAAATATTTATTTGACACATTCTGGTAAATTAAGTCACTTTCATTTCAACAAATATATTTATAAAGGAAATCTGACATTACTACCAAAAGAGGAAAATCATAATCACTTTCCAGAAGCAGAAGGAAATGATATACAGAAAGACTTAACTTCTAATTAGCTGCTGTTACTTTCTAAAGGTTCTGAGCCCAAAGCTGGCTCTGTTTTTTTGAACAGGGTGATGACAAGTGTGGCAGGGTGTTAGAGAGCCCACAGTGTCCAAATGAGATTTCCTCCTTGACTAATCAGAAGATTGAAAAATGGAAAATGAGGCCAGGTGCAGTGGCTCATGCCTATAATCCCAGCACTTTTTGGGAGGCTGAGGCAGGAGGCTCTTTTGAGCCCAGGAGTTCAAGATCAGCCTGGGCAACATAGTAAGACCCCATCTTTATGAAAAAAAAAATTAGCTGAGCATGGTGGTGTGTGCCTGTAGTCCCAGCTACTTGGGAGGCTGAGGCTGGAGGATGGCTTGAACCCAGGAGGTCGAGGCTGCAGTGAGTTGTGATCCCGCCACCGCACTTCAGCCTGGATGACAGAGTGAGACCCTGTCTCAAAACAAACAAATAAACAAACATGGAAAAAGGAAATCTCTCCAACGGCTTCAGTATTATTATTATTATTATTATTATTTTTTGAGATGGAGTCTTGCCCTGTCACTCAGGCTGGAGCGCGGTGGCGCGGATCTCAGCGGCACGGATCTCAGCTCACTGCAACCTGTGTCGCCCAGGCTCGAGCGGTTCTCGTGCCTCAGCCTCCTGAATAGCTGGGATTATAGGCATGTACCACCACACCTGGCTAATTTTTTGTATTTTTAGTAGAGACAGGGTTTCGCCATGTTGTCCGGGCTGGTCTCAAACTCCTGAGCTTGGGCCATCTGCCGGCCTCAGCCTCGCCAAGTGTTGAGATTACAGGCTTGAGCCACTGCACCCGCCACTTCAGTATTATTTAACAGTCTCTGAGCATCACTTAAAATCACCTCGAGAAATACCAGTCATCTATGCTGCCTAAACATGTAGGCATTGCCTCTTCCAGGCCCTTGCTGACCATCCTGGCCTCTCTTTCCCTACCTTTAGCTCTTTTTCAGCAATGAGCATCTTTCTGGAATGACTGGTATCTTTCCTCCCTCTCATATGGGTTGGGATCCTACTTGGACCAGACAAGATGAAGAGCGCCAGGCTTAGAGGAGATCTTGCTGCCAACAGAGAGAGTCTTCTTTTTATAATACACGAACTTTTGCTCTTCGTAAAGTGCTTCATAGAGCCTGGGGATGAGTGTGAGACACTGTAACAGAGCACAGTACAAACTCAGAGGGCTAGAGGACAGGAAGACGGAGGAGGCACACAGAGGGATCACTGAAGATGAGTGATGAGTAGTTTTCTGCATAGAAAAGATGGAGAGGGACATTGCAATTAGAGGTCATTGCAAGTGCTGAGCATTCTTGGAGGGAAGAAGGGCGTTTGGGAGCATTGTGTGATTTTCTAGGGGTTCTGGAGGATGGTGGGAGATGGGACAGGAATGGAAAGATGGTGACGGGCCTAAGTGCCAGGAATGTGGACCTTGTCTTGAGGGTGGAGGGAGGCCAGTGAAGTGATGTTGTCGGACGTGGATTAGAAAGATCATTCTGGCTGCTGTGCAGGAAGAGTCGGAGGGACATGGGAGAGGCAGGGAGGGCAGTTAGAAGCTGATGGCTAAGGTCTGGGCGAGGGCAGAGTTGATGGGGACTTAGGGGGCTGGACGATCAGAGGCAGCATAACATTTCTTGAGTGTTTCTCATGAGTCTCTTACTAGGAGATGGACAGACTATTCATATCAGCCTTTTTCAGAGGAGGAAACTGAGGCACAGTGGAGTTAAGTAACTTATTGAAGTCACACAGCTCGTGAGCACGGAGCTGGATGGAGCTCAGGTAGTCGCACTGGAGACCAGCGCCTTCTTCACCATTCTCTTCTGGCCTTGGTGACCAGAATATACATCCAAATTTCTTCCAGGAGCAGGGATAAGTCACACTTCTCTGTATGCCCTCCCAGGGCTCTGTATGGAGTAGGCGCTCAACCAAGGTCAGTTCCACGCCCCCTGCTGGCCCTGCAAAAGGACAGGACGGTCGAGCCACTTGCATCGCTGCTCAGGGTCAGCTAGCGTCAGCACCACCTTGTTTATTTGGTCCACTTTCTTCTCCCAGCCCTTCGTGTGAACTCCGCACACCGTCCCCGAGCGCCGGCGGGCACAGTCTCTGTGCCTCTCTCCATCCCTTGGCCACACCACTTGTCTCCTCATCAAACCGGAGTCTCCCAAGGGCAGAGCCTCAGTCTCTGCAGAAAGCTGTGAGGATCCTGAGAGCAAGAACTGGTTTCTCATCCATCTGGGGCTCCAGAGGGCAGGGGCTATGCCTCCGCATCCTCTGTGATAACTCCCTAGTACCCTGCTTCCAGCTCAGTCCACAGTGGGCACAAGGTGGGAGCCAGGAGGGATGAGACAGTAATTACCATCAATCGAGGAGGTGACTCTGCTTCTGGGAGTTTCTATCCCAAAGGGGCTAAGTCTCAGACCTGTTGTTGGGGCCAGCCGGAGAGCAGAATCCAGGATCTAGGTCACCCCTGTGGCAGCAGAGCTGATTTATGGTGGCCCTGACAGGCTAATATCATCAAATTACCCCACACAATGGAGAGAGGCTGGGTCGCCTCCAGGCAATCACCAAAGGACGCTGAGCCTGGGGCAGCCCGGCTACCTCTGTATCCCAGACCTCCTTCGGGTCCATGGGGGAAGGCTGGCACAGGCCAAGGGCACACCCAGGCGTGCCACCTTCAGCTGGGGGTATAAGTAGGCAGCCCCAGGGACAGCTCTGTACCCTGCACTTGGGAGCCGGCAGCACTCCTACCACCGCTTCTCTGTCCGTGAGCTACCAGCTGTGTCATGAGCTGCAGACAGTTCTCCTCGTCCTACTTGAGCCGCAGCGGTGGCGGGGGGTGGCGGTGGGGGCAGCATGAGGTCTTCCTTCAGCCGCTTCAGCTCCTCAGGGGGTGGTGGAGGAGGGGGCCGATTCAGCTCTTCCAGTGGCTATGGTGGTGGGAGCTCTCGTGTCTGTGGGAGGGGAGGTGGCAGCAGTTTTGGCTACAACTACGGCGGAGGGTCTGGGGGTGGTTTTAGTGCTGGCAGCATAGGCGGTGGCTTTGGAGGTGGCTCCAGAGGTTTTGGTAGTGTTTCTGGAGGAGGCTATGGTAGTTTTGGGGGTTTGGGAGGTGGCTTTGGTGGTGGTTCTGGAGGTGGCTTTGGTGGGGGTTCTGGAGGTGGCTTTGGGGGTGGTTCTGGAGGTGGCTTTGGGGGTAGCTATGGGGGTGGGTTTGGGGGCTTTGGAGGTGGTGCTGGAGGCGGTGATGGCGGTATCCTGACTGCTAATGAGAAGAGCACCATGCAGGAACTCAATTCTCGGCTAGCCTCCTACTTGGATAAGGTGCAGGCTCTAGAGGATGCCAACAATGACCTGGAGAATAAGATCCAGGACTGGTATGACAAGAAGGGACCTGCCGCTACCCAGAAGAACTACTCCTCTTACTATGACACGATTGATGACCTCAAGAACCAGGTAGGTGCGGAAGACAGCGGTCTCTCTCTGTCTGTGTCTCCGTCTCTTTTTCTTACATTCTTTATCTTCCAAAAAGGTAAAATGCTAACTCTAAGCTCAGACAACAGCCAGGGAATCCATCTTTTGGAAATGCACGCTTTCATCAGAAACAAACTTGTATTTGGTTTCTGGGGATCCCAGGATAGGACCTTGGCCTGTGCTCTGGGTGTTCATTTCCACTTCCTCAACTTTCAGAGTTTGGGCAGAACAGAGAGGAGGCCTGGGTGAACATGAGCAGGGCTGGGACTGGACGTGGAACCTCCTTTAGGTCTGGTCTAAGGCAATACTCTCTCTTCCTTTGAACTTCTCCTGGGTTCCTTTAGGAGCGTATCTTGATCTTTTAAGGTATTTTGGACCTGGTTGTATACGTTCATTGTTCAAATGATGGAGAGGATCCAGAACTCTGGGAATGGAAGTTATCCATCCCTCCCTCCCTCCCTCCCTCCCTCCACCCACATGTCCATCTATCTGTCCAATTATTCATCCTCTCAGTTCGGTGAGTGACTATCCTCAGCGTAGCTCTGGGGAGACAGTGATGTGCTAGACTGAGTTCTGGTGGAGCTCACAGCCTGGCTCTTCAGCCTTCTCACTCATTCCTCTTGCTTTCCCTACTGCATGTCTCTGGGTGTGCTGTTTCTTCTAGTCCAAACCTCTTCCATCTATTCACTCATGTTTCATCTTAGCCATCCTCCAGGGCCCAATTCAATTCCCAGCCACCTCCTTCCTGAAGTCTTTCTTGATCTCCCATTGCCATAAGCCACCTCTCCTTTCCTTGAACTCTTTTAGGACACGTTGGACTTTGCAGTCAATCATGGGCTCCTTGGGGAACAGGATGTCAGTAATTTCTAAACCCTACAGTGCCCTTTGCAGTAGATCTTCAAGTATCTGTTGAATGAATGAATGAAGGCCACACCAAACATCTTTGCTGAAGGCTGGAAGGGGTCTGTGCCATGTCCCGGCTGTTGGAAGTCCTGCATTCCTCCTGAGAATCTTCCTGGATGCAACCCTCACCTCCTGGGGCTTTGCCTGGCCTCTTGCTCTCCCAGCATTGGGCCATGGCATGATTTCACGGCAGGGTCCTTTTTTTTTTCAGATTGTGGACCTGACAGTGGGCAACAACAAGACTCTCCTGGACATCGACAACACTCGCATGACACTGGATGACTTCAGGATAAAGTGAGTCCTGCTCCTCTTTTCCTCTCCCGTCATCAGCCAATAACCCCCGAACCTCAGTGCTCTGGAGGTCCTGGCAGGGCCTGGTTCCCTCTTGATTGTTTTCTAACCCTGGCCGGTCTGCAGGTTCGAGATGGAGCAAAGCCTGCGGCAAGGAGTGGACGCTGACATCAACGGCCTGCGGCAGGTGCTGGATAATCTGACCATGGAGAAGTCTGACCTGGAGATGCAGTTTGAGACTCTGCAGGAGGAGCTGATAGCCCTCAAGAAGAATCATAAGGAGGTAGGGTGCTGGGGCTTATGGTTTACTGGGGAGAGGGAGGAGCAGAAATGCAGAGACAGCAGGGAAGCATTGGTGCTTTACCTGGGAGATACCCTCTCCTTTACTCTTGAGGACACTTTCAGCTTCTCCTTGGCATCACCTATGGTAGTGGGTGGACTCTGGCTTCACAACTGTGCCCCCTTTTTGTGCCCTGCGGGACCAGAGGGAGAAAGCTGAAAGGTGTGAAGAGGACCTTATCCTTGACCTCATCTCTCCTTCCTCCCTGGCAGGAGATGAGTCAGCTGACTGGGCAGAACAGTGGAGATGTCAATGTGGAGATAAACGTTGCTCCTGGCAAAGATCTCACCAAGACCCTCAATGACATGCGTCAGGAGTATGAGCAGCTCATTGCTAAGAACAGAAAGGACATCGAGAACCAATATGAGTCCCAGGTGAGCAGAGCAGGCTGCCCGTTCAACCTCCTCTCCCTGCATCTCTCCATCCCTCCCATCTCCCATTCCTTCATCCTCCTATGTCTCCATCTCTCAGTGCGGCTACCATTCATCCATATTCCAATGAATGTCATTCAGCCATCTTCGTTCACTACACACAAACATCATTACGAAGTAGCTTCTTAGTGCCATGTTTTATGTAAAGTATTGATGTCTCAGAGGTATTGATGTCCCAGATATGAGCCAAACAAGATCACTGCCCTTGAGAATCTCACAGTTTCTTACGTGTGTGAACAAAAGCAGAATATGAACAACTTACTCCAATACTATGTAATGTAAGACTCTAGGAGAGGAATACAGTGTGTCTCCCATGTTGTACTGAGCTCCGTGGTGGTTCCCTTCCTCCCTGAGTCTCCAGTGCCTAGTCAAAGCCTGGCACATACATGAAGGCGTGGTCTGTAGTGTGTGTGTGTGTATATGTATGTTTGAAAGGTGGGGAAGTTTGGAATAAGTTTAGATTAGAAAGATGGCCATGAGACAAAGTGTGAAGGGTCTTGCAACCTTGTTGAGAGAGAATGTCATGCTGAGAGGACTGGACAACCCTGCATGGCTGGAGGATACCCAGAACTCAGAATGACTTGTCCTGGCTTCAGCTCAGCCTTGGCCCTGGAGGTGGAGATCCTGGTGAATGGGGCAGTATCTTGCCCACTGAAGCTCCTGGCCCAGCCTGATGCTGACTGAGCCTTTGGTTTTGCAGATAACCCAGATCGAGCAGGAAGTATCCAGTAGCGGACAGGAGATGCAGTCCAGTGCCAAGGAGTTGACCCAGCTCCGGCATGGCGTCCAGGAGTTGGAGATTGAGCTGCAGTCTCAGCTCAGTAAGGTTGGTAGTCCTGCTGTGGACCTTTTGCCAAGGTGGGGCACAGGAAGGCTTTGCATCCCAGGAGTGGGAAGAAGAGGAATTATGATGTAGCATCCCTCTTAAAGCCTTCTCCTGACCTCTAGAAAGCAGCCCTGGAGCAGAGCTTGGAAGACACGAAGAACCGCTACTGTGGCCAGCTGCAGATGATCCAGGAGCAGATCAGTAACTTGGAGGCCCAGATCACTGACGTCCGGCAAGAGATCGAGTGCCAGAATCAGGAATACAGCCTTCTCCTCAGCATCAAGATGCGGCTGGAGCAGGAAATCCAGACCTACCGTAACCTCCTTGAGGGAGGCCAGGAAGACTTGTAGGTGCCCCAGGATTCGGTGGAACCCCTGAGGTCCCTAGGCCTCTGATGCTACTTCTGTCCCTCTGGATATAGGCAGCTGAGGAAGGTTCTTACACACAGGGTCTTATAGGTTGAGGACTTCTTCATCCTGGGGGTAGGGGGACCTCATGCATTTGGGCTTTGGGGAAGGAGGATGGTGACACTGAGAGAAGGGGCTGCCTCCCTGCTCCAGGGAGGGGAGGGCTTCATAGTCCCAGCTGGAGGCTCCTCCCTCCCAGCTGTGGTGCCAGCCCAGACTCTGTCCTCTGCTTCCCAGGAAGGAAAACAGAAAGATTCATGTTTGGGTCCCGACTCTGTCCAGGTCCATCCTTCATATATGTATGTGTTGGGGTCGCTCATTTTAACTCTCTTGCTTTCTTTCTTTCTTAGTGAATCCTCTGGAGCTGGAAAAATTGGCTTTGGAGGTGGCCAAGGAGGTCGAGGAGGAAGTGGATCTCGAGGTGGAAGTGGAGGCAGTCAAGGAAGAGGATCCAGGGGAGGAAGTGGAGGCAGCTATGGTGGAGGAAGTGGTTCTGGAGGAGGAAGTGGAGGCAGCTATGGTGGAGGAAGTGGGTCTAGGGGAGGAAGTGGAGGCAGCTATGGTGGAGGAAGTGGGTCTGCAGGAGGAAGTGGAGGTAGCTATGGTGGAGGAAGTGGTTCTGGAGGAGGAAGTGGAGGTAGCTATGGTGGAGGAAGTGGAGGTGGCCATAGTGGAGGAAGTGGGGGCAGCTATGGAGGAGGAAGTAGCTCTGGAGGAGGAAGTGGGGGTGGCTATGGTGGAGGAAGTGGTTCTGGAGGAGGAAGTGGAGGCAGCTACGGAGGCGAAGAAGGCAGTGGAACCAAAGGAGGAAGCGGTGGCGGCTACGGAGGGGGAAGTGGAAAATCTGGTGACCAAGATGAGTCAAAAGGTAAGAGACAATCCTAGGTTGTGGGGTGGAGGGAGGCACAACTCTAGGTTGTGGAGTGGAGAGTCAAGGTATTATCCCCCCTTTTTTTGGGTATTTTTGAATCTCTGGGGAATACAGATTCTGAATAGAGCTAAATGTTAGGGAAATCTCCAGTGAGGTGCCAGAGACCCTTTGGTTCTGAATTGATCATTATTTTCAACAGAGCCTAGGATGAGGCTAGGGCCAAATCTACACATGGCCGAGTCTCAGTAGTGTAGGAGATGGGGTGAAAATTGTGCATTACCATGACACACCCTATGAGGTAGGTTTTAGTATAATCCCGATTTTAAGGAAAATGAAGTTCAGAGAAAATAACTGATTTGCTCAAAGTCATACAATCACAAATGAGGGGTTCAGCTCTGTGGGGCTTCACAGCCGGTACCTTCAACCCTCATGAGGACGGGGGAGCTGGATCAGCAACAGTTCAGGTGGAAAAGAGACTCAGGGTTCTAGTCAGTGGTTGGCTTGCACAAGTTATTACATGATGCAACTGCCAAAGGATGAGCATAACCTAATGTAAGAGAGACTCACACAGGTGAGCTGGTCTCTAGATCAGGGAAGGTTTTCCCATGTACACGTTGAATTTTATAAAATAAAAATGTAATATGAAATTATAGTAAAAGGCTGTGTAATATGACTGGGAATGTTTAGTTCCGAGAAGCCCTGAGGTGCCTGGGAGCTGCCCTGCAGGGTGTCTGGTACGATTTTTTGTGTCCAGTGCACTGCAGGGCCACGGATGTGCATCTAGGAATAAGGCTGGGGCCATCTTTGCCTCAATATCCAAACAATTGACTAACAAATCTGTTGAATGGAGGGGGCTGGCTCATGAGCCCCCCATTCTCAGACTTGGGGGTGCATCTGCCAGGGTTGCTGCAACAGAGATTCAGGAATTGGATGGGGACCACTAGGTTGGGTGACCCCAGGGTCCTGCGATCTCAGCATTTTCCAGCTCTTTGAGCTCCATTGTCCTTGCATCGAATTTCCCCATCTTTCCCCAAGTCCCGGCCTCTGACTCCTGCTCACAGACCTCCCTTCTCCCCCTCATCTCCCTTCCATCTCTCCACAGGCTTCCTTTTGCGATACTAGAGCCTCTGTAAACTTCTCCTGCCCAGCCCCAGCTGAGCATCCCCAGATGGGCAGACCACCGATGAAGACTGCTTATTGGATCCTGACATCAGGAATAGGTGGCAATGAGCCCCTGTGCCCATTTGGGACTGGACTGACTTGGCATATGTGCCTCTGGCTTTCCAGTGGCTTCCGGCCCTGCTTGGCTTTGATGACTTCAGGGTTGAGGAGACAGACCTCCTTCCTCTCTCTGGCCTGGGGTGATCTCACACCCTGCATGATCTTGACTATAATAAAGCTTTCCTACTGCAAATCAAACTCAGACTTTGACTCATTTATTCTTTACCTCATGTTTGTAATCCCAGCACTTTGGGAGGCTGAGACAGGGGGATCACTTGAGGCCAGGGGTTCAAGACTAGCCTTAGCAACATAGTGAGACCTGTCTTTACAAAAAACTAAAAAAAAAAAAAAAAAAAAGTTAGACAGGCATGGTGGCATGCAACTGTAGTCCCAGCTACTCAGGAGGCTGAGGTGGGAGGATTGCTTGGGCCCGGGAGTTTGAGGCTTCAGTGAGCTATGATCGCATCACTGCATTCCATCCTTGGTAACAGAGTAAAGGGATAAATCAATTGAATCTGCTATTAAAAGTGTGGATTCACTTTTCTATTAGTTAACTTTTGGTTGTAACAAAGAACTCAAATTTAATGGCTGAAAATAACAAGCATTCATTTAGCTTACAGTTTTAAGTTTAGACTGGGCAGCTCTGTTTCCCTTTATGCCTCTATGGTTTGCTGCCAGTCAGCCAGGTGGCTCTGTCTCTAGAAGTTGGCTGGATGATGGTTGGAGTAATGAGGATGGATGGGCTATGTGGTCCTCATCCTCCAGCCAGCTAGCTTGAGCAGGTGTTCCAAGATAACGAGCAGAAACATGCAAGGCCTCTTGAGGCTTGGGCCCAGAGAAGTCACTTTGGCTGTATTATATTTGCCAAAGCAAGTCACAGCCTCGCCCAGATTCAAGAGCAGGGAACTAGACTTCTCTTGAGGGGAGGAATTGCAAAGTCACATGGCAATGGGCATGGGCATAGGGAGGGCAACAACTGAAGGAAGTTTTTGCAAACAATCTACCACAGTCGATTGGCAGGTTGTGTGTTAGCTATGGAGAAAAACAAGACAAAAATGATGTGGTATTTGCTTGGAAGTTTTCAAGTAAAAAATATAGACAAAAATAAAGTCCTTCAAGGCAAAGCAAGGGACATTCCACAAGATATCAGCCAACAATATTCTCTAAGTATTCTGATAGTCAAAAATCCTTTTCATCACTAGGGACAGATAGCCCTCTCAGCCTACGTACCATGTACCAGCTACTATAGCTGCCTATCAAGCTACTCCAAAGTGTAGTGGCTTAAAATGACAAAATTCATTTTGCTCAGGAATCTGCAGTATTGACAGGGCTTGGTGGTGACTGCCTGTCCCTGCTCCTCTTGGTTTCATTGCAGCTCACAGGCTGGGCCATTTGAAGTCTTAGTCACTCACATATCTGGCCTAGCTGGGGCTCCCTGGACATCTCTATCTCTGTGGAGAGTCTCACTGTGATCCCTCCAGCATGGTAGCTTCAGGGTAGCCTGACTTCTTACATGCTGGCTCAAGGCTGCCAAGAGACATGTCCCAAGTGAGAAACTGCCAGAAAGAGGCTGCTTGACTTCGTCACCCGGATCGGGAAGTCACACAGTGTCACTTCTTCTGTAGTCACAGGCCTGCCTAGATTCAAGGGAAAGAACATAGACCTGTGATAGGCAGAATTCTGAGATGCTTTCACAAGATTTCTGGCCCTGGTGTACACATATCTTCTCCCAGTTATTTGATCAAACACTACTGCGATGGGATTTTGGTAATTAAGTTCTCAAATGTGTTGATCTTAAGAGAGATTATCTGGCAGACCTGATTTCATCACATGAACCCTTTAAAATCCAAGAGTTTTGTCTGGTTGGTCACAGAAGTCAGAGGTTTGAAGTCTGGGAAGATTTCAATGTGCCCTTGCTGGTTAAAGATGAAAGGGGGTCATGGAACAAGGAATGTGGGTGGGCTCTAGGAGCTGAGAACTAGCAAGAAAAAGGAAACTGCAGTCCTCCAACTGCAAAGAACTGAAGTTTTCCAAGATCAAGGCAGGCGTTGAAAGCAGATTTCCCCCTGATGAGAATTCAGATGAGAACTCAGCCTGGTTGACATCTTGATTTCAATCTTGTGATATCCTGCAGAGAGAATCCAATTACGCCTGTTAACTGTCAGCGAGTTCACAGGTGCTGTTTTAAGCTGCTGAATTTGCAGTAATTTGTTTAGCAGAAATAGAAAACAAACACAGACCCGGTCTCTAGATGGAGGTGTGTCCATGGCACGTTGAGGAACAGCGTGTGCAATGGGATACATTGATGTGGTCATTTTTGGAAAACAGAAATTGCCACAGGCTGGCTGAAATCACTAGGAGATGGGGTGAAGTAAGTGTATACTTAGAGTACTAAGTGACGCAGGAACCCAGGGGAATTCAAGATTCTGGAATATGTGGAGATGGGAGTAGGCAGGTCATCGGCGTCTCTGGGTCAATGGTGGCTCTAGCAAGACGCCTGAGCAGTGAGAGTCTGTGATCTCTTTTCTAGAGCTCTGCTGTTAATGTGCAACTGATTACTCTTCTCTGGTTCTTTTCCTGCTACCTGCTGTCTTCCTCATCCACCGTTTTACATATCTTTTTATTTATTTATTTAATTTTTTATTTTTGAGATGGAGTCTCACTCGCTCTATCGCCCAGGCTGGAGTGCGGTGGTATGATCTTGGCTCACTTCGACTTCCACTTCCTGGGTACAATCAATTTTCCTGCCTCAGCCTCCCGAGTAGCTGGGACTACAGATGCCCGTCACCCAGCCCAGCTAATTTTTGTATTTTTAGTAAAGATGAGGTTTCATCATGTTGGCCAGGCTGGTCTTGAACTCCTGACCTCAGGTGATCCACCTGCTTCGGCCTCCCAAAGTGCTGGGATTACAGGTGTGAGTTACTGCACCCAGCCAATTTTATGTATCTTTTCTCTACTTCAATTTGGGAAATTCTCCACTTTGAGTCTGAAGCTCTCCAAGGGAGAGGCCAGAAAGTTGCTTTTCCAACCTCCCCTGCATCTTGGGCATGGGCCTCTGACAGCCCTGCCACTCGGGTGTGCACACACAAGACTTTTTCTTTTTAACCATGGCACACCATTGGCGTGAAGGACTTTGATTTTGATGTAAAGGAGGTGCTGAGTGGAATTTGTTATGGCAGGAACAAGGCTGGGCAGAGACATGGTTTGTTGAGGAAGCAATAGCAGCGGCTCTGGCAAAACGTGCGGTGCCCGCCATCAGTAGTTTGAGCTGCAATGGCGGTGGCCAGCAGTGACAGCAGTGGTGTCTTCCTAGAGCAACCCTTGAGTGGGATTTGGGGAACGTTTCTGTTTGCATAGCCCCAACCTGATTCTCTGCACATCCTGGAAAAGATGCCCAGTAGTTCCTCCTTATTTCACAGGCAATACATTAGAAGACCCTGAGTGGATGCCTGAAACTGCGGATAGTACCTAGTGCTATACACCCTACGCTTTTTCCTATACATTCACACTTAAGATAAAGTTTACTTCATAAATTAGGCACAGTAAGAGATTAATAACAAGAACTAATAAAATGGAATAGTTATAATGATATACTGCAATAAAAATTATGTGAATGTGGTGTCTCTCTCTCTAAATATCTTATACCGTAGATCGTAGCAACCTCAGCACATGATTTTTTTTCTTTCCATAGTAAGTTGAGAACTGTCATCTTTTCTTTTAAATAAAGCACTTTGCGTCCTCCCTTTGGCAAATCTGAATTATCAGCATCACTGCTCTTGCACTTTGGGGTAATACTTAAGTAAAATAAGGGAACACAAGCACAGCAATACTGTGACGTTTGATCTGACAACTGAGATGGCTACTAAGCGACTAGCAGGTGGGTGGTGCATACAGTGTGGGGAGCTGGACTAAGTGACGATGCCTGTCCTGGGCTAGACAGAGCGGGGCAGTGTGAGATTTCATCACACTCCTTTAAAACTGGTGAATTGTTTATTTCTGGAATTTTCCATTTATTATTTTTGAATGACAGTTGACCACAGGTAACTAAAGCTGTGGAAAGCGCAACCACGGATAAGGAGAATGACTGTATTGCTTTCTCTGTAGGTGAAAGCAAATTTATTCTGGTACTCTTTGTTTATTGGGATAGAGAAAAAAGAATTTCCCAGTGATAAATTGTAAAATAACTCATGGCCCTCCTCTAACATCTGTTCATGTTCTGCACAGAAAAAACAGGCAAGTTAACCCTACATTTACCAAATATATTTTTTTGAGGCAGGTCTCACTCTGTTGGAATTCAGTGGTGCAATCACAGCTCACCGAAGCCTTGACTTCCCAGACTCAGGCAATCTTCCCATCGCAGGCTCCAAAGTAGCTGGGACTACAAGTGTGTGCCACCATGCCAGGATAATTTTTGAAGTGTTTTTTTTAGAGACAGGGATCTCACTATATTACCAGTGCTGGTCTTAAATTCCTGGGTTCTCTGCTCATCTTGCCCTTCCAAAGTGCAGGGATTACAGGCACGAGCCACCCGCTCCTGGCCTGTCTAATCTTTTATGTGGCACTAATTTCTGTCATTCCCTTAGGGACGTAGTATTGTTGGCCCTTTTTATAAACCACGTAATCCTTACTCCATGGATCAGGAGCCATTTAGCGAGTATGTCCAGTCTGCTGCAGACACTGGGAAATAGCCACAGGGTTGGTCTGCGATACCACTGGGCTCATGAGAGGCAAACTTGGGCTAAAACTCCATTTGTCATTTGATCTCTGTATTGGTTAGATTCTCAATTGCAACGAACAGAAACTACTGTGGCTATTTTAACAAGTAAGGGATTTTCGAGAGCTCTAGATATCTCAGAGAGTCATTAGGAGGGCTGGAGAAACAGAATCTAGGCTGATTTTCCAAGAACCCCTGGAATGACAAAGTAGACTTGGTCTGCCAAGGGAGTTGCTACCTCTGCCAAGACCATGAAGCCACCAAGTCAGAATGGAGCCTTCTGAGTCCAGTCTGGACTCATTCTGGACTCAGCTTGAGTTGCAGAGCCACACTGCTTCTGCTGTGCATACCGGTAACCTGGGTGCCCAGGTGAGCCTCATTTCCTCCCCCACCTATCTTCTAAACCAAGCCCACACAAGTGTGTCTGACTGGTAGAACCTAAATTGCTCAGCTCATTTAGTGGCAAGGGAGGCTGGGGAATGCAGTTTTTAGATCTGCCTGGAAAAGGATAGTGACTAGATGACAGATACAACCTACATGACACGAGCTTCCATCCTAACTGGGGTACCACAGTATTGCTCTGCATTATCAGAGATTCGAATTGGTTTGGAGCCAGTGCCCGATCACTCCTAGAGGCCTAAGTAGTAGTCAGCTATTCTTGTAAATACCCGCAGATTCCTGTGGGAGGGTCAGGGTAGAAGCCCCTGCCTTCTCCGCACCCAGGTTCTTGTCTGGTGTCCAGGAAGAATCAGGTCACATGAACTGTTTGAAAGGTGATGAATGCGAAGACTTCATTGAGCCTTGGGTGGCTCTCTGTGGATGTACAGTGCCTGCCTGTGATGTTGGACCCTTCCTCAAAGCCTCCCTTTCATATCAAGTTTTCTGGGTCTATGAGCCAATTCTGATTTTGGAATTGGAATCACAGGGCTCAAGACAGGTCTCTTCCTGACCTAAAGTTTTCTTTTTGGGGGATGGGGTGGTGAATGTGGCAGGTATGGAAGAGCGACTCGCTCCTATCTGTTTCAACATCGATGAGCTTTTCTGTACTCAAGAGGCTGGTAATCTAAACCCTACCCTTTTCCCGGCTCCCCTACAGCCATAGCGTAGGTTTTTCCAATCAGATGCACTCTGTGAGTCATGAGTTGAGTGGGGAGAGAGGTAGAGGGGGAAAAGTCGAATGCTTTTCCTTTGTGTAGACCTGCCAGGTATCCTGTATGGCCCCGGGGTCAACGTCTTTGGTAGCGGCTTCCCGATTCCCAAGCTTTCTGACTGTGGCAGACCAAGAGTTCCCTTGGGGGCCACTTCTGTGGTGTTAATACGGAAGCCATGCCCGGAAGCCCAATATAGAGTCTGTTCCTTCAGCCTTCTAATGATTTTGCAAGCACCAAATGCCCTGTATTAAATTTATTTCTGTTAAAAAAGTGAGATTGCTTTCTGTTACTTAAAATTGAACCCTAACCAGGCATGGTGGCTTACGTCTATAATCCCAGCACTTTGGGAGGCCAAGGTGGGGGAACCACCTGAGGTCAGGAGTTCAAGACCAGCCTGGCCAACATGGTGAAACCTCGTCTGTACTAAAAATACAAAAATTAGGCAGGTATGGTGGTGGGTGCCTGTAATCCCAGCACTCGGGAGGCTGAGGCAGGAAAATCGCTTGAACCTGGGATGCAGACATTGCAGTGAGCCGAGACTGTGCCGTCTCAAAAAACCCCAAAAACCAAAACCCAAAAAAACTGAACCTTGACTGGTGGGCTGCTCATGTATTTTTGTCCTAAAGACCCATGGCCAATTGACCACTATCACAGACTCCTACAGATTATCCTAGTCCAGCACTTCAGCTTTGCAGTGTTGTACCTGAGATGTCATCTCCATTCAAATCACGAGGCCTAATTCAACTGCAGCACCTTCCATCTACATCCCCAGAGAACAACTGTGTGTTTTTTAAAGATGCTGTGTTCCCCTATCTATGTATTTTTCTCTCCTCTCCTCTCCTCTCCTCTCCTCTCCTCTCCCTCCATCCCTCCCTCCTTCCCTCCCTCTCTCTCTCTCTTTCCCTGTCTCTCTCCCTCTCTCTTTCTTTTGATGGAGTTTTGCTCCGTAACCAGGCTGGAGTGCAGTGGTGTGATCTCGGTTCACTGCAACCTCCGCCTCCTGGGTTCAAGTGATTCTCCTGCCTCATCCTCCTGAGTAGCTGGGATTACAGGCGCCTGCCACCACTGACAGCTAATTTTTGTATTTTTAGTAGAGATGGGGTTTCACCATGTTGGCCAGGATGGTTTCGATCTCTTGACCTCGTGATCCGCCTGCCTCAGCCTCCCAAAGTGCTGGGATTACAGGCATGAGCCACCACACCCGGCTGTTCTATGTATTTCTTGATGGCCAGAGTCTACATAGTGTCTTCTGGGCTCTCACAGTTGGTGAATGAGTGAATGGATTCTACACGCTAATTCTACTCCAACATTCCTGTCTCCCTTGGCAGTCAGATTCCTTCTTCTTTATTACAGAAAGGATTTTCTAGAAACAACTTTATTTAGAATAAGCCATCATTGAGTTCAGTTTCTGTCATCTAACTGAGCAACCATTCTGATCCACTTCCAGATACTCAAGCTAGCAGCCGAACTTCCGACCTCTGGTGAATGCTGTCACATTAACTAAGCTGGATCGAAAATTCATGCCCAATCCCAGTCTTCACGTTTCTGCTCATATAGATTAGCAACAGCTTGAAATTATCCAGGTGTATAAACCTTTTTCTCTACACTTTGTAATCTGGCTTATTTGTAACTTTGAAAGCAATAAAGGGTGATAGGGTGGAATATAAAGATAATTTGGAGTTTGGAGTGCTATGAGTCAATTAACTTCTCGAATATATTCCTGTTTGTGGAAGTAGAAAAGTTCCTATTCAAAGTTTCCTTTCTTGTTTTAAAAAAATCATAAATGTTAGAAATAATAGTTTGTCTTAAACACTTTCTTTGAAAGCCTTCTTGCCTTTTTACTAGGAACCCTGTCCTGTGTAGCTGTTGGATGTGCTTACAGGCACGTAGTACATTCTATGTCCTTGTACTTTAACCAAGATATCTGTGCTGGATCTGCTCACAGGCATGTCCCAGCTCTCAGCCTATGCCCCTTCTTTATTTGGACTTCCTTTTTTTGCTCTCCATTGCTCTTACCTGTTTAGAAAAGCTTCAACTTATTAGCCAATTGGGTTTTAGTTTAGATCGTGAGGTCTGGCTCCAGCCAATGGAGATCAGACACAGCGATAAGGACAACCCCAACTGCATAAGAAATAAATATATCTGCTTTCCTTTGTTCATTGTACTCTTGTGGCAAGATTGCTAGTGGGAGTACCCTTTTTGCAGGAAGTAAAAAGAATTGCTTTGCTGAAAGATCCTTTGTCCCAGTACTAATTTTACTTTGCAGCACCGAAAAGAAAAATTTTATACACAGCACTGTTCCAGCTCTGTGGGTGTTCCTCTTTCCTGATCAGTGCTCTTTTATGTAAGAGAGTTGCCATGTTGTGATTTCAACTTGGAAAAGTCAATTTTGAGTTTATTAACTACTTTGGCTTTGTAACTACAAGAAATGAGATTTTTTTTTTTTAATGGCACGATTTCAGCTCACTGCCACCTCTGCCTCCTGAGTTCAAGCAATTCTCCTGCCTCAGCCTCCTGAGTAGCTGCGATTACAGATGCCCACCACCACACCCAGCTAATATTTGCATTTTTCGTAGAGATGGGGTTTCACCATGTTGGCCAGGCTGGTCTTGAACTCCAGACTTAAGGTGATCCACCTGCCTCAGCCTCCCAAAGTGTTCAGATTACAGGCATGAACCACAGTGCCCAGCCAAGATATGAGATTTTTTTTTTTTTCAGATGGAGTCTCACTCTGTTGCCCAGGTTGGAGTGCAATGGCGTGATCTTGGCTCACCGCAACCTCCACCTCCTGCGTTCAAGTGATTTTCCTGCCTTAGCCTCCAAAGTAGCTGGGATTATGCCACTATGCCAGGCTAATTTTTGTATTTTTAGCAGAGACGGGGTTTCACCATGTTGGTCAGGCTGGCCTCGAACTCATGACCTTAGGTGATCTGCCCGCCTCAGCCTCCTAAAGTGCTGGAAGTACAGGCATGAGCCACCACTTCTGGCGAAATGAGATCTTTTTAAAGCGTAAGTAATTGTGGAAAGTCCCTGGTCCTCTGACTGTCTACAGAGTCAAGATCTTAGAACTTCGAGTGTATTGCTCCTTCTCTAAGCTCTTTGGTTCAGTTAAAAGAAACCAGCCAACTCCAATTTTATTCACATGCTGTGTGCATCTAGAATCCTATTTTAATCACAGCCAGATTTTCACTGTCTTCAGGCCCATCTAGACCAGATAACCAAAGTGATTCTCATGTCATTCATTCAACAACCTTTATTGGATAAATATATATCAAGCTCCTTTTACAGCAGGCACTGTTCTAGGTGCTTGGGTTATATCAATGAACAGAAGAGACAAAGAATTCTGACTTTATAAAGCTTGCATTATAGGTAAGGGTGGGCAAGAGTAATAAATGTAATAAAGGAACAAACAATGCCATATTTGAAGGTGGTAAGTGCATAAAGAAGCAGGGAATATCAAGGGGGACTGGAGCGCTAGGGCAGGGCTGGGCGGAGAGCAATGTTAAATAGGATGGCCAAGGCTGGGCTCACTGCGAAGGTGAAATGTAAGCAATGACTTTGAGACGGAATTGTTCTCCTGATGCCCTTCATGGGCGGGAACTGGAGCAGTTTGTTTCACTCAGCCTGTTGCTGGCCACTCCTTGTAGGAGTGTGTACGAACCAGAGCAAACGAATGCCGGAACTGGCTGGTCACTCCTCTCTGGGGGGAAGCAGGCTCTGTTCGGGCCCCTCAGCAGCGTCCAAGTGTGTTATAACCAATGCTCTTTCAGCTCTGCTGTCTAAGGATGGCCAAGTGCCAACCAGTTCAGTGGAGGGTCAGGATGGCAGCCCCGGCCTTCTTGGCACCCAGGTTCTTGTCTGGCATCCAGGAAGAAGAACCAGGTCACATGAACTATTTGAACCGGTGATGAATGCAGAAGACTTGAGCGTTGGGAGGCTCTCAGTGGAAAGGGAGGATGGAAAGGGGATGGGAAGGTGATCTTTCCCTGAAGCCCCACTGTCTCCAGCAGGGCCCCTCTCCAAAGCTGCACCGTCTGGAGTCAGCCAGATGGAGCCATAGTCTCCGACACTCAGTTGCTTTTCTGCTCGCTGCTCAGCCGCTTGTATCGTTGATGCTCAGCCGCTTGTGTTGCTCTGCCAGCTGAAGTCTCTTATGGGCACAGGATGGGGGCAGGCAGGCCAGAAAGGTAACATTTGGGGGGGAAAATGGGGTCCTTTAGGGTCAAGGTTCAGGCTTAAGAGTGGGGTTTAGCCAGGAGCCCAGCCTTTCTGTATCAACTTGATGGAGTGAGGGCGGCAGTCAAGCATGTGTGGGGACCACTCCAGGCACAGCAGCTGGTGCTGACGGTCATCCTAACACACAGGGCCTCGAGCAGAGGAGTGACAGGCCACTTGATGAGAGGCTGCGAGGGCAGGAGCAGAAGCAGAGAGCCCAGTTTGCAGGGAGGTAATCCAGGTGAAGAGCCCCTGGCACTCAGAGTGAAGACGGTCAGAGGTGGCTGGATTCTGAGCACCAGCTGAAGATCAAACTTCCAGGCATTCTTGAAGGACTACCTATGGTAAAAGAAAGAAGCCAAGGAGGTCTCGGAGTCTTTTGTCTAAGCTGCTGGATGATAGGAGTTGTGGGACGGAAGATGGTTGGGATGGAGGATGGGGAGTCAGTTTCAGACATGCTAAATTGACATTGTCTTTAGGACACCCAACAGAGATCTTTTAGAATTCTCATGCCAGTAATCACTCTTGTCACCAACTTCTGGATCCATCAGGGTTTTTGCCTGCAAAGATCAGAAGCCACACTCTGAAGCCAGTTTGTTAAAGGATGTTAGGTAAGCCACAGAATCTCCAGGAAGAACTCCCAGAGAACAGGCCTGAAGGCAGCACAGCCCAGAGGAAGCCCACCCTTGCCACCATCTGCAGGTGCAGATTCAGTAGCCCATTCCACTTGATACTATCACCAAACTTGTGGCATTGCTGCTTCTAAAGCTGGAGGTCTGCAATTATTCCTTCCAGCTTGGATTCCACTGGGTGCCTCCTTTTTTAAGACCTTAGCTCCCAGCTTACAGGCTTATGTGATGTGTTTGACTGGTCATGTGTCTGTGCTCCAGCTGCAAGGGAGGCTGGAAGGCTAATTTCTGGCTTCTATAGCAGGGAGTCACAGATACCAGGAGGAGAACTCCTTTTCAAAGGAACCAGGCGACTAAGTTTAAGAACAATTGTCCTCAAGGAAGGGGCAAGGACTAACACTGATTGAACACTTAACAATGTTCCAGGCACTGTGCTAAGCACTTTATATAAGATAAGGGAATATGTCCCTTATCTAATCCTCACAGCAACCTCACGATGCTGTTCAATTTTCATTTTACAAACCAGGAAGCATGTTTAGAGAGACGAAATGACTTGCTCAAAACGTCACACAGCTCCTAAGCCGTGGAGCCAGGAACTGAATCTAGGAAGTCTGATCCAAGGACGTTGGGATTATGAAGCCCATTTTATAGATGAGGAATTTCTAAGTTAGAGAGGTTAAGTAACGTGTCTAAGGTCACGTAGCTTGTAAATGATCAAGCAAAGACATAATTCCAGTTTGGCCTGGCTCCAAAGCTGGTGCTCTGTTTCCTGCTCTCTATGGCCTTGAGCAATTATTGAGCCCCCAAGGAATACAGAGGCAAGCAAATCCCCTAAGCAGAGGCTTGTCAAAAATGCCTTATGTGGGCTGGGTGTGGTGGCTTGTGTCTGTAATCCCAGCACTTTGAGAAGCTGAGGTAGGAGAATCACTTGAAGTTAGAAATTCAAGATCAGCCTGGGCAACAGAGTGAGATCCTCCATCTATTAAAAACAAAAAAAAAAAAAAGAAAAAAGAAAAAAAATTAGCCAGGCATGGTGATATGCACCTGTTGTCCTAATTACTGGGTTACTCGGGAAGCTGAGGTGGGAAGATCACTTGAGCCCAGAAGTTTGAGGCTGCTGTGAGCCATGATCGTACCACTGTACTCCAGCCAGGGAAACAGAATGAGACTCTGTCTCTAAATTTAAAAAAAGAAAATATAAAAGGCTTACATGGGAAGCAATGAGTGTACAAAGAGCTGAGAATAAGATGGGTGACCTGGTACAGGTAGCTTCTTTCCTGAAACCTCAGTTTCCCCTCAGAAGGCCCTGGGTATGTGCTTGTCAAAGGGAGGAGTGGGTGAATGAGCAAAGAGTGGAGAGGTGAGAATGGCAGGGGAGGGTCTCTCTTATTATTCCTATAATTCCAACACTCCACAAATCTCTACCCACATCTCTAGAGCTTTGATCTGGAGGCCCCGCCCCCTGCGTGTCTGGCTTGGTGGTGGAGGCTGCTACTGCAGCCTTTTGGGCTCAGGCTCTGAAGTGCTCCCCATCTCAGGCCCAAACAGGAACAAAGTCAATTCCTTTCTCTGTTCCTCTTACTAGACCGAGAGTCACTGGGATTGTCTGAGGGAATTCTTGTGAAACCAGAAAGAAAGTTCAAGAAACGAGCCAACAACAGCAAAATAAACCCAGGAGAAATAGTATGACATGAGTTAAAAGGTCACGAGAAAAGGTAAGGGCTGGTGGGTCCTCCTCAGTCTCTTTTTGAAAATCTCAAATTGGAGTCCCTGTCTGTTTTAATCCCCTCTTCCAGTCATTCATTCGTTCATTCATTCGATCTTCGTTGGGTGCCTCCTGTGTCAGGGGTTGGGAATAAATGGAATTGTGAGGAGAACAGATGAGGTCTCTGCTGCCATGGGCTCACAGTCTGGTGCCTGAGGCAGACAGGCAGATGGACAAGTGCTGAGCGAGTGCTGTCGGTGATGAGAGGGACGGGCTGTCCTTTCAGATGGGGGTCTCCTGACCTAGCCGTGGTGGCTGGGGAGGCTTCTTAGGATGGGCATGGGCTAGGAAGCGTCCCTATGTAATTTTATTGATTTCTCACAACCGTGTGACGTTGCTACTGTTGCTTCCATTTACAGATGAGGAAACTGAGGCTCAGAGAAGAAAAATTCCTTGCCCAAGTTATCTATACCAGTGCTGATCTGGCTCCCAATCGCCGGCTCTTAGCACGACCTCTCTCGCCTCTAACAATTTTTAACTTTTTTTTTTTTTTTTTTTTTTTTTGAGATGGAGTCTTGCTCTGTCACCCAGGCTGGAGTGCAGTGGTGTGATCTTGGCTCACTGCAACCTCTGCCTCTCCAGTTCAAGCAATTCTCCTACTCCTGCCTTCTGAGTAGCTGGAATTAGAGGCACGCACCACCACTCCTGGCTAATTTTTGTATTTTTAGTACAGACGGGGTTTCACCATGTTGGTCAGGCTGATCTCGAACTGACCTCAGGTGCTCTACCTACCTCGGTCTCCCACACTGCTGAGATTACAGGCATGAACCACTGCACCCGGCCAACACTTTTTAAGATCAGCTCTGTGGCGTTTGTACCTTTTCTCCAAAAGGTGCCTTGATCTCTCCTCGGGAAGATCAAAGCTATCGGAGGACATAAGTGTCAGAACCAGAGAGTGTGGGTGCAGAGGGGACCTGGGTGAACACCCAGCAAGGACAGACCGTCCCTAAGGACTGCTCTGCACCCACGCACTGGGTGTGACACTCATGTGTCCTCTGACGTCTTTGATCTTCCTGATTCTTCCCACCCAGGAATCCCTCAATTCGTCTTTGCTGCCATCAGCACCCTCAGCCTCAGGGACATGCCATCCTCACCTGAACTCAGACCAAACTCTCACACATGATTCCTTTTATTTCTTGCCCTCAGCATGACTCAGTCACGTTGGGGTTGTCAGAAGGAGTGTTTGTCAAGACGGAGGGAAACCTCAGGGAAGCAAATCAACACCAAATTCATAAGAGTCAAGCTTGAGATCCAAAGGTGGGGTGTGGGTGGGAGGATGGTGAGCTTCCCCGAGCTCTCTGCTCACTGGGAGCCCCACGTGGAGTTATCAAGTCACTGACCCCTTCATTCAATGGGTACTCACCGAGGGCCTGCTCTGTGCCAGGCATGGCGCTAGTGGCTGGGGCCCCTACAGCGACCCAGGCAGAGTCTGCCCCCAGAGTCTTGTCGGGGAGACCAACAAGTAACAGCAACCTCCATACAGTAGGCTGCATTCCATTAGGGGGAAGCCCAGGGTCTCTGGGCCACACGGCAGGAGCAACTAACACAGTCTTGGGAGTCAGGGAACATTCTTTGAAGAAAGTGCTGGGAGAGCTGGAAGATGTTGGATTTGATATTTGGTGGAGGTGATGATATTCGCTGGAGATGGTATGTGCGTGTGTGCGTGTGCGTGTGTGTATGTGTGTTGGGGGTGGGCATTTCCGGGCAGGGGGAACTGCATCAGCAAAGGCCTGGAGGTGTGACTGAAAGTGCCCACCGGAGGAGCTGGAACTTGACCTTCCTGGGGCTACTGTGCAGAGGATGAGGAGGGGCTGGTGAGGGACGAGGGGATGCTGGTGGGAGTAGGGGATCAGTCACGGAGGACTTGTTCAGAGTAGGGAGACTGAACTGTACCCCAAGTGCCGCAGAGAAGCACATGTTCCTTCTGTTTTCACCTTTTTCTTCCCCTGCGGTGGGGGAGGAGAATCTGTTGGCCAGGACCTGCCCACAGCCTTTGTTCTGGATAAGCCCCTCATGCAGGAGGACACAGGGAAAAGATGGGTCTTCCTCCTGACCCGCGGAAGCAGCGCTGGCCTGGGGAGCACCACCTGTCAATAGAGGCTGTTGTCCATGGAGCATACTCCTGGGAGGGAGGAGGGACCCATCTCCCCACTGAAGATGGACACATGTCCCATCAGAGTTTCCGAGAAACTCCAGCCCTTAGGCAGAATGGGACAAGGAGAAACAGGGTTGGGTCTGTACTGGGGACTGCAGAAGCTGAGCATGGGGAATAGTGGGGACGGTGCCCTCCTCCACCCCCACCCCCCAGCCTCCCAGTGTCTCCTTCTCCCCTGATCCTTCCCTTGGTCAGCCCAAGGCTCTATCATTGTCCCACAAATGCCCACGCCAGTTCCTCCCACCTTGTTTTCTCTGATGTCCTCACAATCACACACCCTGTGCCCCTGAGCTACCTACACTGTCCTTTGCAGTGTGTGCTATGAGAACTGTATTGCTAATAACGACAGCATTTGACGACTCCACGGGTTGAGCTCCTGGTAGGTCCCAGGCACGTTAGACAGACTATTTCATTAATTCGCACCTCAGCAATTGGAGGAAGGCCTTGCTGTCTCAGGAATGCATGGTGGGAAATGACGATAATCTCTGATGGATGCTGCCAGGTAGCTGCTGCCCTCAACCTGACCTGCCCTCTGCAGCTGGACAGGAGACTTCCAGGAGGAGGGGGTCCCCACGGAAGATGGACACATGTCCTGTCAGATTCGGTGACTTGCCCAAGGTCACATAGCTTTTAAGTGACAGGGCCTGGCTGACTTCGCTCTAAAGTGAGTCCTCTTTGCAACACCCTACCCAGCTGAGCCCCTCCTGTGTGTAGAGAGGGCTTCTCCTCTGAGCTGAGAAGATCTAACTTTGATCTCAGATGACAGTGGCCCAGCTGGGCAGGAACTAGCTATACTAACTTCTAAACAAGTCACTTCTGCAGGGAGAGGCAGAGGCTAGAGCTTGTTGAACTCGTGTGGACGCATCACTGTTAAAGGAATGGGGCGAGAGCTGAGGACTCTCTGGCTCCACTGATTTATGATTCTGAAAGTCATTAATCTTAAAGAGAGATCTGCACCCCCAAGCTTTCTTCCCCCGACGGGGGGGCCTCTCCTACTCTCTCCAATGTGTGGCTCCCCTCAGCCGCAGAGGAAAGCTTTCTGGTTTTCTCCTAGGTCCAAACATGAACAAGATAAAATCCTCTCTGCCCTTCTCTTGGTTCTCTTCCTTTCCCTTCTTGGTTACACTTTGGAGCTTTCAGAGGAAACGCTTGCCAAGTTCAGGGAAGGCTTCACGGAAATGAACAAGAGCCTATAAAACCCCATGAACGATACAGAGAAGTGTGAACTGTTTTCTTCACCGCTGTGGCTGCAGCGCCCCCTTGTGGCCATGCTACACGCCAGGAAATCGAGTGTCGGAGAAACCACAATTTTAGCGCTGGGAGGGGAGCTCTCTTTCCTTAGAGAGGTGGCCTCCTGCAATGTTTTGTGGCCCAGAGAGGGGAAGACGCATGCCCAGGGCCACACAGGTAGAATCCAGGCATTTGGACTTCCACCCTCCTGGGGCTCTTTCTCTTGCACCGCTCTCATCTGAACGTCCCTTTGTTACTGTAGGGAGGTCAGGGAGCAGCCTGAGGTGTGGGGCCCGACCTTGCCCAGACAGGCTCCCTCTGACGTTCCTCTCACACAGCATTGAGCAGGGTCAGGGGCGCAGAGGGAGGCGCTGGGAGGAAGGAGCCCGCGGCGGGCAGGTCGGCGAGTCCCCGCACGGCCTCCAGGAGGGGCTGTGGCGCCGAGTTGGCGAGGCTCTTGGCTCCTCCCGCGTCGGTGGCGGAGGGAGATGCTCCTGCTGAGGATGCAGGGAGCTGCCGCCGGCCTGGGGAGCCCGCAAAGCCGGGGCCCTGTGGCCAGCAGCCTGCCCTGTCCGGAGCCGAGGCTGGCTCCAAAGCGGACATCACCGCCTCTGTCCGGGCTCCCGCGACGGGCCGCTGGCGCACCCCAAAACTACCTCCCCCAAACTTTGCAGACTCTGCCTCGTCTCTCTGAGCCTCTGAATGGCCGGTGCGGCGGGCAGGGCAGGACCCCCGTTCCTGTTATGGACTGGAAAAAAGTTTCAGAAGGCCGAGGGCTCGCCCAAAGTCAGCCAGCTGATGAAAGGCGGAGCCTGGCCTCAGGGCTCTGGACCACCAAGCCAGCCCCCAAGTCCTTTCCTGCACAACTCATGGCTCCCCCGAGTCTGGCTCAGGGTAGAGGGGAAGATGCTACGGGGGGAGGCAGGGGGCTTTAGAGTCTCTCCACTACCACCTGCCATGCCATGTTACCTCCCCGAGCCTCAGTTTCCTCATCTGTAGAATGGGCAGTGATCCTCTCCCTTGGAAGGTTGTTGTAAGGAGTCGACATAACAGATGTCAAGAGACAGCAGGATGCCTGATCCAGTGTGGCAGTGTGGGGACCACGGGGCCCTGTCCACGTGTCCGTGCAGCAGCCTCCCCTGGGACCCAGCCAGCTCTTCCTCGTGGAGGTGAGGTGAACTGCCTTAGACTGTGGTGCAGAGCGTGGGAGTGGACATGCTCTGGCCGCTGTGAGCCAGTGCAGAGATGGCGCCAAGAGGCACTGACTTTGGTGGGGTCAGGGACGGGGCAGTAGGAGGCCGGTGGGATGAGTCACTCACCAGCTCAGATTGTGGTGTGAAGGGGGAGGAGTGTGGAGGCTGGGCTGGGCCTGGCAGCACCAGGCACAGACCTACCGGGCAGGGAGGCAGCCCTCTGGGACCAAGGCATGGCACCCCGCCAGTCCACTCGCCCAGCCCCTGCGCTGCCGCTCCCCAGGGGTGAGGGTGGGTGAAGGAGAAGTGTGGCCTGGGACCTGTCAGCATGTGCGTCTGTGTGGGGAGAGCTGGGGTGAGGTTCTGGCTGCTTTTTTGTCCCTCCTGGTCTTCTCCCCGTGCCAAGGCCTTTCTTCCCGCCTGTGTCCTGGGGATGGGGAGTGTTCCTCCCAGCCAACTCCGTGGGGCCGCCATCTAAGACAGACAGACTGAAGCAGTGTCCCCACATCTACCAGGCATGTTGCGCCTGGCTGTGCATGTAGATGATCAGCCACACCTGCATCCACCAGGGGCCCGACAGGATATGACGGACTCTCAGGGTTGACCGAGTGTAGAGAGGGAGCTATTCTGGAGGTATGGACAGGAGCAGCGGGGATCAGACAGCCCAGAGCGGAGGAGCTGTGGGAAGCTGAGGGATGGGGAAAGGGAGCTTGAGAGGGTGTGGCCAGGCGAGGGCTGGAGCCAGCAACTGTGGCCAGAATCGTGGCTGGGCAGGGAGAGGTGGGGGATAGATACACAGGCCCCTTTCTTCCTGTTCTCCATCTTTCGCTGTTGCTTCCAGATGGATGGCTGATTCCACTGGGGCAGCTGGAAGGAAGGGAGCCTGTGATGCAGAGATCGGCCTTCTAGGCACAGAGCAGGCAGAGGAGGGTAGAGAGTGGATCTGAGGACCCAGGGAGAATTATCAGCACAACTAGTGTCTGGGCAGTGGGGGCGCAGATATGAGCCAGACCCCGGCCGTGAGGAACTCACTGGCTGGTAGAGGGGATAAGAGTCAACGAGTTCTCACCCATGTGGGGAGAGGACAGCGCCCGAGAGAGGGTCAGGTAAAGCACCAGAGGGCTCAGAGGAGGAAGAGCGAGTGCCAGGGATCACAGAGGCCTGAAGGGAGAGGTGATATATTAGTCCCACGTGGCTGCTGTAACAAGTGCAGCCAACTCCGTGGCTTAAAACAACACAAACTTACCGTCTTCTAGACCTGGAGGTCAGAAGTCTGAAATGGGCCTTTGGGCTAAAATCAAGGTGTCATCAGAAATGCTTTCCTTCTAGGGGCTCTGGGGGAGAATCTGTCTCCTGGTCTCTTCCAGCTTCCAGGAGCTGCCTGCCTTCCTTGGCTTGTGGGCCCTTCCTCCTTCAAAGTGCCTCACTCTGACCTCTGCTTCCACGGTCCCATCTCCTCTCTGTGACCTTGACCATCTTGCCTGTCTCTTACAAGGTCCCTTGTGATTACTTTGGACTCAGTCGGATAATCCAAGTTAATCCCAACCCCATCCCAAGATCCTTACTATAATCACATCTGCTAAATCCCTTTCTGCCATGAAGGGTACGTATTCACAGGTTCCGACTGGCACATCTTTGGAGGGCCGTTATTTTGTCTACTCCAGGCAATGGTGATGAGGCAGAGTTTCAACCTGCCATGGCTGAGGGGAAGGACCCTGCAGGTGGAGGGCGCATCCTGAGTAGAGGCAGGCATTTGAGGACCTAAGTACCATTGGCCAGCACCTGTGTGTCATTGCAGGAAGACTGTGACTTTGGGGGACAGGGCTGGAAAGCCTGCTTGGATATGGCCCGTGCCTTGCTCTGTTTCCAAATAAGTGCAGTTGGCCTCTGGGGCTGACTGGCAACTGTCGGAGCTTGTGGGCTGGCAGGGCTGGCAGGGAGCTCCTGATGTGAGGTGAGCCTTGCTGTTCAGTGGCCGTTCCTCCCCGACCCACCTCTTCTCAAGACCCAGCACGGCTTTATTCAGCTCCTGCGTGGTGAGGCAGACCCTTGCAGTTGTCCCCTCAGGGAGGCCCTCCATTGGCCTGTCTCTCTCTTTTTCTTTCTTTCTTTTTTTTGAGATGGAGTTTCACTCTTGTTGCCCAGGCTGGAGTGCAATAGCGTGATCTCGACTCACCGCAGCCTCTGCCTCCCAGGTTCAAGTGATTCTCCTGCCTCAGCCTCCTGAGTAGCTGGGATTACAGGTGCCCACCATCACGCCTGGCTAATTTTGAATTTTTAGTAGAGATGAGTTTTCTCCATGTTGGTCAGGTTGGTCTCAAACTCCCAACCTCAGGTGATCCACCTGCCTCGGCCTCCCAAAGTGCTGGGATTATAGGTGTGAGCCACTGTGCCCAGCCAATTGGCCTGTCTCTTATCCACCCACACTCTCACTGCCAGCAGGCCCACAGGCAGCACCAGTGCCCTCCCCGGCCTTCCGTAGCCTCTAGGCCTCCGACTCTCTCCCAGTGTTATTCCTCCAACACACTGAACTGCTCCCTGAACTCCCCACCTTGTCTCGCGTGGACAGGCCGTTTCCCACAGCTTTCCCTGTGCTAGAAACACTCACCACCCGAGCTCCTTTCTTCCCTCTCCTCCTTCTTTGAGTGTCAGCATTTTGGAAGAACACATTCCCCTTCCCTCCACCCAACTGCACAGGGAGCAGTGAGCGACTCTCATACGTTTTTTGTTTTGAGACAGGGTCTTGCTCTGTCACCCAGGCTGGATCATGGCTCACTGTAACCTCAACCTCCTCGGCTCAGGTGATCCTCCCACCTCAGCCTCCCGAGCAGCTGGAACTACAGCTGCACACCACCATGCCCTGATAATTTTTTGTAGAGATGTTGCCCAGGCTGGTCTTGAACTTCTGGACTCAAGCAGTCCACCTGCCTCGACCTCCCAAAGTGCTGAGATTATAGGTGTGAGCCACTATGCCTAGCCTCCCACAGAATCTTTTATAAAAACCCATACCTGGCCAGGTGTGGTGCTCATACCTGTAATCCCAGCACTTTGGGAGGCCGAGGCAGGCAGACTGCTTATGCCCAAGAGTTCAAGACCAGCCCGGTCAACATAGCAAGAACACATCTCTAAAAAAAACATTGGCCCAGGCATGGTAGCACCTGTAGTCTGTAGTCCTAGCTACTGAGGAGGCTGAGGTGGGAGGATCAGTTGAGCTCAGGAATTTGAGGCTGCAGTGAGCTAGGATTGTGCCACTGCACTCTACCCTGGGTGACAGAGCAAGACCCCGTCTCAACAAACAAAAACAAAAACAAAAAAACCCAAAAAACCAAACAAAATCCTCCCCCCAACCCATACCTGCTGAGTGGTTGTCCCCTGCAGTGATGACTGACACATGACTTTTAACCCTCACATTGCTGGGAATAGCTATGGACTTTATGGAGTGCCAGGCACTGTGCTTCACCCCTGATTTTTCATTTATTCCCCCACAAGCGCTCTGAGGTTGGTGTTATTGGCCTCATTTGAGAGGCAGGGACACCGAGGCTCTGACAGGTGAGGTAATGGCCGTTGCATGACATGGCTTTGAAATAAAATGGTGGCTCTGTGAATGAAACCCAGGCCCCCCGGCTCCCAGGCCCGGGCTAGAAACCGCATGCCACGCTGTGTGATTATGGTCCATGTTTTATAGGGGAGGAAACTGAGCTTAGGGAGGTGAATACCTGGGCCTGGATAATATGTGGCTCTCACCCCAAGGTGTGGCTCTTTTCCAAGGCCAGGCCTGTCGCTGCCTTCCTGCATGGTCACTTATTAATCTTACCTGCTACGCTATAGTGCTGGGCTTCTGTTTTGTAGTCATTTTTATAGATCTTCCCCTCCCCCACTCTCCCGTCTCCCATCTGCAGGGCACTTGCTGGGGGCCAGGCCTGAGTCTCTTTCATCTCTGACTTGGGCATTTGACACAGGGCCTGGCTCAGAGCCCACGCACAGCACACCAGTGAATGAGGGAATGAATGATGTTTCCTGGGCATGGCTTTGGGCAAAGCAAGAAACTGCTCAGAGTGGCTGTCTGCAGCCAGCAGATCCAGAGAGGCTGAGGCTGTGAGTTCCTGCAGGGCCTGGGGTCCCAGCGTTCCCCAAACTTCCTGGCAGATTGAATGCCCAAGTTAGGTTTTGTTTTTTTACAGACATATAATTTTTACTGAATTATGCATGTATTACTTCTTCCCAAATATATATATATATATATATATATATATATATATATATATATATAAAATGCATGTATGAATTCTTCCCAAATATACATATGTAATGCAAGTATTCATTCTTCCCAAATACATATGTAATATTAGGCATTATTATATATGCAATATATAATTACATATAATATATATTTATATATCATATCATATCATGTTATATTATATTATATAGGATTGTACCACTGCACTCTACCCTGGGTGACAGAGCAAGACCCCATCTCAACAAACAAACAAAAACAAAAAACCCAAAAAACAAAACAAAAAACTCCCCCCACCTGCTGAGTGGTTGTCCCTTGCAGTGATGACTGACACATGACATTTAATCCTCATGTTGCTGGTAATAGCTATTGACTATATATTAATATATATACTATATATAATATTGCAATTATTATATATTAATATATACTATATTTTATATAGTATGCATTGTTATTATATATTAATATACACTATCTATTTCGGAAGAAGTAATACATAATTCAGTACAACATTTTAAAAGTACAACAGATATTCATAAAACATTAATATCTCTCCGTTCTTTGAATCCAGTCTCCCAGCTCCCTTCCCAGAAGCATCTCCTGCTATTGGTTTCTTGTGTATTCTTCTAAAAAAACCAGTGCAATTGCAAACATAGAAGTGCATATCTTCTTCCTCAGCACACACATAAAAATATTAGCAAACTCTCTACATTGCTGTGCCATCTTACATTTTCATTTAATAAAATACTTTGACATCTTTCCTATCAATACTATACAGAGCTGCCTCATTCCTTTTGGTGGTGGCACAGTATTCTATTGCATAGGTATCATATGTATTTATCGTATGCATCCTATAATGAAATTTAGGCATGTCTGTTCTTTTGCTATTATAAATAATACTGCAGTGAGTCTCCCAGTACTTCACATCATTTGGCACATGTGCAGAAGTATATCTGAAAGATAAACACCTGTGAGATAAATTGATAGGTCAAAGAATTATATTAAAAATTTTTTTTTTGAGGCAGGGTCTTGCTCTGTTTCCCAGGCTGGAGTGCAGTGGCACAATCTCAGCTAACTGCAGCCTTGAACTCCTGGACTCAAGTGATCTTCCCACCTCAGCATCCTGAGTAGTTGGGACTACAGGTGCATGCCACCATACCTGGCTTAAGATTTTGATACATATTGGAAATGACTGTTCATAGACTCCAGCAATGTGTGGAGTGTCCAGTTCCCCATATTCCCAACAAATAGTAAGTCATCAAACCTTTTTATCTTTACCAAGCTGACATGTAAATCATGGGATTTCATGGTAGCCTAAATTTGCATTTCTCTTCTCGAGTGAGGTGAAACGTTTTCCTAAGTCTAAATGCAACTCGTAGCTCCTTTTCTGGGAACTGTTTGCTCATATTCTTTGCTCTTTTTCCTGCAGGGTTCTTGATCTCTTACTTAGTTATTTGTAGGAGCCCTTTACATATATTAAAGATATTAACCTTCAGCCCGTGATAAGGGTGTGAATATCTTCCTGCTTTATTGTCTCCATAAATTGTGTTGCAAGATGTTCTCAGTTTATCACTTTCCACTTACACGCTAGTTCTTTGCCTCCATGTTCTTATCTTCTCATGTTGCAATTGACCTCACATTTCCAGGAACTTTCTCTCGCATTATCTGCTTTACAGCTTGTTACCTTCATGAGAGATGAATATTGATATTCCCATTTGTTTGGGGAGGCAACTGTCTGTGGATCTCTTGTGTTTCTGCATATCTTGCAGTCAGAGGCACTGACAGCTTTTGTTCTGGTCTGTCTTTTCAGGGACATGTTAGTAGTGAACTTCCTTGGAAGATATAGATGGCATCTTCCTTTGGAAAAGAGGCAGATTTTTTTTTTTACTGTTCTGTATAATGATAACGATATTTCTCTCTGGAGCAAAGATCAAACAGGTTTGCTTGCAGCCCATTATAAAAAATTTGTTTCCCAAAGTGTGGAGTTCCTCAGCTGTGATGCAAAACCCACTGCATATACTAGGGTCAAGCTTTGTGTTGCCCTCATGGTACTTGGGTGGGGGCAGGGGTGGGGGCTACTTGCTTAAGCTTAGTTTAGGAAAGCACAGAGCTGGGATTTGAACCTACAGCTCTTTGCAAACATAAAACTCAAGTTGCTTGCTGCCTGTGAGTAATAAAGTTCTCTATCTCTGACCCAGGGTTTCGTGTCTTCTGCCAGCATCCATGAAACTGTGGCAGGACAACTTTTTAACTTGTAAAAACAGTAAAATTTTAGACCTTTACAGTTCTTGGCAATTTGTCAGCTGTGCACAGTGAGGCTTTGATCACCTGTGCCCAGAGTCACCCAGGCAGAAAGCAGCAAAACTAGGTGTCTTTTTTTTTTTTAAAATTATTTATTTATTTTTAACATTTATTTTAGGTTTAGAAATACATGTGCAGGTTTGTTATATATGTAAATTGCATGTCACAGGGATTTTGTGCACTGATTATTTTGCCACCCAGGTAATAAGCATAGTACTAGAGAGGTGGTTTTTCTTTTCTTTTTTTTTTTATTACATTTTTTTTTATTATTGCATTTTAGGTTTTGGGGTACATGTGAAGAACATGCAAGATTGTTGCATAGGTACACACGTGGCAGTGTGATTTGCTGCCTTCCTCCTCTTCACCTATATCTGGCATTTCTCCCCATGATATCTCTCCCCAACTTCCCACCCCCACACTGCAAGCTTTAGTTATGCTAATGTGGACTTCCTCTGTCAGCAGGTAAATGGCCTGGATCATGACTAGGCTTTTTTCAGCTGCTTTATCTTTGTGCTTCTCCCATAGTTCATGGATCTCATGCGTTGGGCTAGTGGTTCTCAGACTTTAGTGAGCCTCAGAATCGCCTGGAGAACTTATTAGAAATTCAGACTTATCAAATAAGATGCAGGTTCATCCACAAAGACTCGATTCAGTAACCTTGGCTCCCCTCCCCATGGGTTCTGTCCTGAGGGTGTAAGGACCACACGCTGAGTTGCTGCTGTAAAGAACAGGCTGACCCTGAGAATTTGTGAGCAGGGATTTGATCAAAACTGGCTTGAGACAGAGGAGTCTGGTGCTGGGCTGAGTTGCTGGAGGAGATCAGCTCTACGGGAGGCCACTGTGGTCCTTGGGTCTTGAGGTGATAAGGCGATAACGGTGGGGGGCAGCAGAGGGGAGGAGTGAGCCAGATGCAGGTAACCCTGTGTTTCTAGCCTCAGGGCTTCCTGCACCTGGCTGTCTGACCCACCTGGTATTTTGCATGTGTCATCTCCTGGCTTAAACAATCACTGTTGGCTTCTGCAGGAAAAAAATAAAAATAATCAAATCTGGTGGCTTGACCTGCGAGGCCCTTTGTTGTCTGATTCAAACCAGCTCTGCAGCCTCTGCTCCCGGTTTTCCTTCGGCACTGTGGTTAGCCCACGTGGTGCAGGCCCAGACCTTGTGGGTCCAAATCCCAGCTCTGTGCCTTACCAAACTAAGCTTAAGCTAGTAGCCCTCAGTTTCCTAGTTGGCAAAATGGGAGTGATGACAGTGTCTACAGCATAGGGGAGCTTCGATGATTTAAACAAGTTCATGGATGCCACATACTTGAACAGAGTTAGGCATAGAGCAAGAGGCCAATACATTTGGCCTGTTTTTATAAGATCATTCTTTTTTACTGGAACTTCCCACCATCTGCCACCTCCACATCCTCACTCCAGGCACCATTTACTGTGCCTGACTATTTACTGTGGCCCTGTGCAGGGCCCCCTCCTTCAGGATGCCTTCCCTGCTTACCCGGGCCTCGCTCCCTCACTCAGCGTGCCCTCCATCTGAGCTCCAGCAGCCCTGGTCTGTGTCCCTCCCCCTCCCCTGGCCTGCCTCTTGCCTTTGTCAGGAGCCTGCAGTGTTTACCTCTTTCTCTTCTCTGAGCTCAGGTCGTTCCCTGGGGACACACATCCTGGGTCCAGGGCACCTGCCTGCAGGTGGGTGAGCAGGACACCAGCTGTGGGACTTTAGGCAGGCTGAGGCCCCACTCTGTTTCAGTTTTCTGACCTATATAAACTACCGGAGATAGGCTAACATAAGTGTTTGAGCTTTAAAAGAGGGAGAATCGAAGCAAACTCTCCCAGAAAGCTGAGTATGTAAAAGCAGCGTGAGTGCATGTGTGAGAAGGCCTGGGAGTGTGTGAGCACATATGTGAGCATCTGTGTGCATGTGTGCATGTATGTATGGGTGTGTGTGTGTACTGTGTGAGGTGTGTAAGTGTGTGTGAGTGTGGGTGGTCACAGCAGATCCGCCCAGCTCCCACCTCTCCGCTTAGGGCTCAGCAGATGAGGCTTGAAAATCTCTGGGCTAGAAGAATTCTATGCCCCTGAGGAAGGAGACCTAGGCATCTGGGATTCCCTCCCCCTCTGTCATCCACTGTGCAGCTCAATAGAAGAGAGAGCAGGCTAGCTGGCGCCTCCTGAATCTCCTTCCTGAAAATAACACGGTTGGTCTTGGGGAAACTCTCTGGAAGACACTGTTTTTACTTAAAACAAGATCAAAACAGAGATCTTTTCACATGTGAGTCCTAAAACTGTAAACCAGAACCCTTTCATATGTGATTCCTGAAACTGTAAACAGAGACCTTTTCACATGTGAGTCCTAAAACTGTAAACGGGAACCCTTTCATATGTGATTCCTAAAGCTACAAACCTAAGATTCTTCCACGTGTAACATCTAAAGTATAAGCCTATATAAAGGCAGAACCTTCCTTTGTTAGAGGAGCTGGGTTTTTGACGAATTACTGCCTGGTCTCCCGGCCGAATAAACTCCTCCCTCCTTTATTCGGTGTTCGTGTTCGAGAGATCCGCTTCCCTCCGCGGCTCCTGCTACACCCCCACCCTGCAAGTGTAGGAGTTTTGTCTAAATCATCTTGCTGGGCTTTTAGAAAATGCTTACTATGTTTCTTTTTTCTTTCTTTCTTTTTTTTGAGACGGAGTCTTGCTCTGTTGCCCAGGTTGGAATGCAGTGGCTCAATCTCGGCTCACTGCAACCTCCACTTCCCACGCTCAAGCAATTTTCCTGCCTCAACCTCCTGAGTAGCTGGGATTACAGGTGCCCACCGCCATGCCCAGATAATTTTTATATTTTTATTAGAGACAGAGTTTCACCATGTTGGTCAGGCTGGTCTTGAACTCCCAACCTCAGGTGATACATCTGCCTTGGCCTCCCAAAGCACTGGAATTACAGGCGTGAGCCACCGCGCATGGCCAAGAAGATGCTTACTATGTTTTTTAGCAGTCAAGGTGAGGATAGGGATGAGGTACCGTAGACATAGCAGGAACGGGAAGCTTGGGGTTCCTGAAGCCTCCTCTCTTCTCTCCATGCTCCAGTCCTTCCTTCTGAAGCCCCAGACGTGGATCTCTCTGTTGGGAGGTGTTTGTTTGGTTTGTGTGTGCCAGGCTCTGGTTGTATGTTTACCCAGCCAGGACGGATATCTCTGGTGGATCTTCTCATCCCCACAGCCTCCAGCCCTAATCCCAGGCAAGGCCTTTGGAGGAAGCACTCCCCTCTCCCACCACAGCACATTCCACTGGAGGGGGAGGGGTCTTGGCAGGTCTGAGCCAGGGGAGGGCAGGAGACACTTCCTGGCGCTGTGGTTCCTTGGTGCATCCCCATGCCCCCCTGGTGCTGGCACCGCTGGCAGGCCTCGGGCTGGTGCTTGGACATCCTGATGAGGACTGATGCTGGCACTGGGTAGTTCCTGCCTGGAATGGAAGCGAGGTGCCTGAGGGAGCCAGTGAGGTTTGTCTTCTGTTAACACTCTGTGTGTGTGTCTTTGGGGTGGGGTATTGTTCCCTTTCAACTGACTTCAGAAAGCCCTTCAGATACCAGGCCCCTGTCATGGGGTCAGGCGTCAGCTGCTCTTCCTTGGGGCAAAGGGGATCTCCCCCGTCTCCCTTATCTCCCCCAGAGCCCCCAGGTCGGGGCATTCCTGGTGTTCCCAGCTCCTGGCAGCCCATCTTGCTGTGCGATTCTCTGTGGGTTTTGCCTAATGAGTGTTTATTCTGCAGCTGGCTGGAGCCAGGAGGAGCCAGGCCTCAGCATCCTGTCTCCAGAGCAGCTCTGAAGCTCCTTCCAGCCACTCTCAGGAATGCCCCTTCTCCCCCCACCCCCTGCTTAGCTGGTCCAGAAACTCCCTAACCTGACCACCCCTGCCTCAAGTCTGCAAGGCTCCGCTTGCCAGCCTAAAGCCAGTGGAGCCTGGAATGAGTCAGAATTTGAAAATCATAAGCACTCCCCTTGACTCATGATAGAGGTGAGACACACTCACTGTTGCTTTTTTGAAAATGTGGAAAACACAGATCTTCACTGGAAATCGTCTCTCTCTTGGCTGGGTACAGTGGCTCACACCTGTAATCCCAGCACTTTGGAAGGCTGAGGCAGGTGGATCACTTCAGGTCAGGAGTTTGAGACCAGTCTGGCCAATGTGGTGAAACCCTGTCTCTACTAAACATACAAAAATTAGCTGGGCGTGGTGGCTGGTGCCTGGAACCTCAGCTATTCAGGAGGCTGAGGGAGGAGAATCGCTTGAACCTGGGAGGCAGAAGTTACAGTGGGCTGAGATTGCGCCACTGTGCTCCAGTTGGGTGACGGAGTAAGATTCTGTCTCAAGAAAAAAAGAAAGGCACCTGTTTCATCACAACCCCTAACTGTGGGCTCCGTCTGTGAAGGCAGGGCCCAGGCGGACACAGCCCTTGTCCTTCCCCTCCTTCCGTGCGCGTCAGCGCTGGGAGATCGGGGTACAGTCAGTGCTTGGTTAGCAGAACCCAGTTCTGCCAGGACGCCTTCCAACACAGATCCAGGAGGACCCCAGGTGTGATTCCTGTCCTTCTGGAGGGGGATCGGATCAACCACCGTCCCAGATGAGTTTCCCAACTGCAGTGCAAATGCGAGGCTCACACCTCAACCAGGAGCCGCAAGCTTCTCTCCTTCCCGGGTCCTCCCCACGAATCTGCCAGCCTGACTTGTTGGCTCTGCCTTTGGGATATTCCTTGCATCAGGCCACAGTTCCTCTGATGTCTCCCCAGAATGAGCCCCCAGTGTCTCTCACCTGGACTCTGTGAAAGCCTCTTATCAGATCCCCGGCTCCCTGTGCCCCAGAGTCTATTCCACAGGGAGCAGCCAGGGGCAGGGAGGGCATCCCAGTGCTCCTCTGCTCAAAGCACCACTACTCTCAGGATAGAACCCAGCGCCTCCATTAGTCTGCAGACACTGACTGCTCTGTCCTGGCCTCCCCTGGGCTTGTCTCCTGCACGCCCTCATCCTGGCTCACCCCTTTTAACCACTGGGCCTGCTTGGTGTTCCCTGAACAGACCAAGCTCTTTCTTCCTTAGAGATTTTGCCTCTCCTGTGCCCTTGGCCTGGAATAATCTTCCCTGGGGATCTGGGGGCTCCTTGCCTCATTCAGGTCTCTGTTCATGTGTCACCTCCTCAGAGAGGCCTTCCCTGATCACCCTTCAGTGGCCTTCCCTGCTGACCCCTTCCCCGGCTTTGCTACTCTGCCCTCGACCCCCAAATGAAAGCCCCAGGAGGGCAGGCAGCTTTTGACTGGTCTGCTCTTGAAGCCCAGAGTCTAGAAGGTGCCTGGCACACAGAGGGTGGACCATAACTGGTGTTAAATTAAAGAAATAAAAGGGCTTCAGGAGAAGGCTCTGTTCTGGCATAAATAATCATTAAATGTTTACTAACGCTGGAGTCAGCCCTGGGGCTAGATACAGAAGCTCTGGAGTCAGCCCTGGGGCTAGATACAGAAGCTCTGGAGTCAGCCCTGGGGCTAGATACAGAAGCTCGAAGTCTAGATGGGGAGACAGAGCTGTGGTGTGTGCTGGGTGGGTGGGTGGGGGTGGGAAGGTGGACCCAGCCTGAGTGGGTCAGGGTGGACACCTCGGGGAGGAAGCGCCCATGCCATTGGAACTGAGAGGCACTGTCGTGGCTGCCATCCAGGTAAAGGGAGGAGGCAGGCGGGCAGGGAGGATGCTCTGGCCTGTGCCGGGTGGAGGTGGCCACCAGCACACAGCAGGTGTTCAGTGAAAATGTTCACAGTGTCCAAGACCCCTGCAGCCGAGGAGGACAGTTTGAGTTTCTGGACGGGAACCTTCCCAGGTGAGGGGAGTAAGAGCCAAAGCTTCCCCTCAGGAGTTGTGGGATGAGATGGGTTTGGAATGGAAGGATTTTGCCTGTGGAGGGGTCTTGCTCATTTGGGACTGCCCAGAATCTGTTCTTGAGGGAGGCAGCATCACCCCCACAACCCAGCAGGGTCCTGATGGGAGGGAAGTTTGCCACCCAGAAGGGAGCGGGGGACCAGCCGGGTGCCCTCTCCTGGGGCATGGGAATTCCGACAGGCACCGGGATATTTTCTTTCTCTCTGTCCTGTGTCTGGCACTCTCCCTGCCCCAGTCCAGATGGAATGGGCCACAGCTTGAGGTGGGGCAGAGGGGTCAAATGAGGCCCACACTGACCAGAGCAGGGCAAAGGCTGAGAGACATACCCCTGGCTAAGGCGGGTGGGGTGGCCTCCCGGTGTGGAGTGAGCATGAGCTTGCTCACGTACTCCCCTCCAGGGAGAGGGAGTGAGGAGGAGGCCAGGCCCCTGTCTTCCCAGGGTGTGGAATGTGGCAGGGGGAGGGGAAGAGGGGAAGCTGGCCCCTGGACCTGGGACTATTCCCTGCAGGACTCAGCTCTCTCTCCCCACCCCCACCATCTGCCCTGGTTCTGGTCAGGCTGGTTTTTCCTCCCCTGAGGACTTGGAGAGGAACACCAGGGGCCATCCCGACCCAGCTCACCCACCCTGCCCTCCCCATTTCCTGGGTTTCCACTTCTCAGAAATCGACTGAGATGGGCTACAAGCAGAAATGGCCAGACCGGGCTGTGGGGAGGCTCAAGTCCCGAGAGCATCAGCCTCCGGACCCGCGTACGGCTTTGGGCTGCTCCTGGCACGGCCACTGCTGCCTGGTCCAGGCTGCCAGGCTCTTCAAGACAGTGAATAGGATTCTTCCCCATGTGGGCAAGAGTAGGGCTCCCCAGAGAAGGCATGGGTCCTGGGGCTGGGGGATGGTGGTGGCAGGGGTCTTGGTCAACTGAGACTAGCCACAACTCTGCCAGCGTCTCTGGCACACAGCAGAGCGTTGTGCAGGGGCCCCCTCTTTCATCACTTCCATTTGTCATCAGGTCATAACGGCATGTCTTGTCTCTGTCCTTTACTCTCCCTCCTACCACTACGGCTAGGCTCAGACCCTCTCATCTGTATCATCTGTAGCATGGACTATTTTTTTTTTTTGAGACGGAGTCTCGCTCCATTGCCAGGCTGGAGTGCAGTGGCACAATCTCGGCTCACTGCAACCTCCGCCTCCCAGATTCACACAATTTTCCTGCCTCAGCCTTCCGAGTAGCTAGGACTGTAGGTGTGCACCACCACACCCAGCTAATTTTTGTATTTTTAGTAGAGACAGGGTTTCACCATGTTGGCCCGGCTGGTCTCAATTGCCAGTAGTCTCCCAAGCTGGGCCCAGTTACTCAGCTCTTCCAGGTCCCGTTCTCTTTACTCTTCTGCCTGAGAAATGCCTACTGGTCCGTCAGCTTCTTGCCTCTGTAATTAAACAGCTCTCCATTCCCCCAGGCAGACATCATTCCCAGCGTCTACATACTTACTCATATTGATTGGTTTGAGGCGTAAATGCTACTGGCTCAATAGCTGTAGCCTGATGGCCCACTTGGTGGCTCCCACTTCAGCACCCCGAAAGATCCTCCATTTGTTTCAGAGAGTCCCTGGGGAATGCCTCGCGTGTGCCCACAAGGTGGTTGCTGGCTTGCATAGAGTACCCTCTGCTCTGCCAGCAGCTCCAGCCCCACAGGTTCATGCCACCACCTGGGAGAGCCTCATTGCCTGTTGTGAGGACACCCAGGGGGGCCGACTCCAGATGCTTCCAGACCATGGATCCCTCGAGAGTCAGAGTGAGTTGAGGGGGGCTCTCCTCAGGTCTGAGTCACGGCCACAGGGAGCTCTCCCTGTACTCACACTCTTCCGGAGTTCTTGTCCCTTTCTGCCTTCTTGCTTCATAAAGAAGTAAAACTAGCCTGGTGGACCCAGGGGTGGGGCAGGAGCAAAGAAACCTTTTCCAGGGTCTCTCTTCTCCCCACATCTACTTCTCCCTCTTCCAAAACTTCATCTCTCATTTCTCAATTCAAGGCTAGGGTTGGCGTGGATGAACAGAGATAGCAATGTCGGCGGTGAGTGTAGGGAGGGGAAGAGGGTGTTGACTATATTAAGTTAGGTAGTTCTAAATGTCCGTGGTTTAGTGTTACTTAAGAAATGATTTGTTTTAGTTACCAAGAAATATATAAATGCGTTCTTATAAAACTTGAAACCGTAGAGATCAGGCTTAGGTTCCTATTGGCTACCATCCTTCAGTCAGCTTCCTTCCTTACCTGTGCACATATTCATACGTATTCATATGGACCTTAGCAATGAGTCATCTTTTGAGTGTATGTTGACATGAATTTATCATGTTAAGTGTGTTGCTCTCCCACTGGATTTACAGTACTCAATAACTAGTATTTTTTTTTTTTTCAGATGGAGTTTCACTCTTGTTGCCCCGGTTGGAGTGCAATGATGTGATTTCAGCTCACTGCGACCTCTGCCTCCTGGGTTCAAGCGATTCTCCTGCCTCAGCCTCCAAAGTAGCTGACATTACAGGCACCCGCCACCACGCTTGGCTAGTTTTTTGTATTTTTAGTAGAGATGGGGTTTCACCATGTTGGTCAGGCTGGTCTTGAACTCCTGATCTCAGGTGATCCACCCGTCTTGGCCTCCCAAAGTGCTGGGATTACAGTCGTGAGCCACCATGCCCAGCCCCACAACAAGTTCTTTAGGGTTTTCAATGTCACTATTCATTGTCATCACTCGTTCCGCTTAATTTATAGTAATTTCTAGTCCTCCGCAGCGTGGATGTTACATAGTTACTGAACATCTCCCGCCATTTGTGACTCTTTCTGTCTGCGCTACAGCAAACAATGCTGCATGGGTCATCCTTTGATCTGTCTTCTTCAATACATCGGCCAGCGTTTCTTTCAGGTGAACGTGAAGAGTGGAACTGATGGCTCACGGGGTGTGTGAATGTTAAAAAAAATGATGACATTGTCAAATTGCCCTGCAGAGTGGTTACCACAACCCACCCCTCCACCAGCGTGTTTGAGGAGATTCATTTGCTCATAGCTTCCCTACACTTGACTTCATCAAACCTTGTGAGCAGGCCAGTCTAATAAGGAAAAGTAAATCTCCTGTCTTCTTGGGGATTGGGGAGAGGTGGTCCCCTGGCTGCCTTAGTTGGGTAGGGGTCTGGGAGGGGGTCTGGTGCTATTGACGGGAACTTCCAGCCAGCCCTGCTTAAGGTCCCCCTTCTAGGCTGCACCACAGACTTTGAGAGGAAAAAATTTCTTTGCATTTTTGGTAGAGACAGGGTTTCACCATGTTCCCCAGGCCAGTCTCCTGAGCTTCTCTGGAGTATGTTGAGAATGTGCTTGCCTCTCATGGGCTTCCTGCCCTCCCCTCTGTTAACTTCTTCCTAATCCCCCAAACCCTAGGTCTCGGCTTTCTCCCATCTTCTCTGTTGCCATTTTTGAGCTTTAAAGCTTTTGTTGAAATTTCTCATTTTCTCATCTTTGGTCCTCCCTCCCTCCCTCCTTCCATGCTGGGTCTTGCTCTTGCTGGCTGGAGTGCAGTGGCACAATCTTGGCTCACTACAGCCTCAACCTCCCAAGCTCAAGTGATCCTCCCACCTCAGCCTCCTGTGTAGTTGGGACTACAGGTGCACACCACAATGCCCAGCTAATTTTTTGCATTTTTGGTAGAGACGGGGTTTTGCCATGTTCCCCAGGCTGGTCTTGAACTCCTAACCTCAAGCAGTCTGCCCGCCTCAGCCTCCCAAGGTGCTGGGATTACAGGTGTGAGCCACTGTGCCCTGCCTCTTCTTCCATTCTCTTAAAAGACTCCTTAACTGTCATCATAGCAGGGTTTTAGGCAGGAGTGAACATTGATGTAGCTATTGAACCTACCACATTTCACCAAAGCTAACTCGTTTCTATACTCCCCCTACCAGATTGTCGGGCTCTTAGAGGCAGGAAATGTTTGTATTTGTTTCTGTGCCTCAGCCTCTGGCAGCATGAGTAGGACAGAAGCAGCACTTGATGCATGTTCACTGAATGAATGGAGGAGCGGGCGAGGAAGTACCTTGTGCTGGTGGTCCCTGGGGAAGGGGAGGGCGTTCAGGTAAGGAGACACTAATTGACAGGACATGCAAGCTCATGAAGTTTTCCATGCGTTTACCTTTCCTCTCCTCCGGATTATAACAGAGCCTTCTGCTTTGCTCATGGACACAAGTCTGTCTCCTCTGCTAGGCTCAACTTGGAAGAAACTTGCGTGAATGCCCCACCGATTGACCAAACAAATAATTGTGTATCGGAGCAGGCAGGGCAACTGGGGATCTTGGCAGATGATACAATGCCTTCCCCAACTTGATGGCTCTTTCTCCAGGCCAGCAGAAGAAGGCACCTTGACCCCTATCCCGTGAGGGGAGGGCAGCATTAGTGATTGGGACTGTGGCTTGAGGAAGTTAAAGTTTGGCTGAAATACCCAGTCCACTACTTACTTGTGTGACCTTGGACAAAGTGTTAACCATTTTGAGCCTCAGTTTTCTTGACTGTAAAATGGGGACAATAATACTTAATCAGCATGGTTCACTGAGATAATATATGCAGAGTTTTAGCATAGAGCCTGGCCCAGTAGATGTTGACTATGATCCTCTATTGTATTAGTATCACCTTGGTCACCATTATTCTTGTTGTCACTATCACAGCATTTCATTCTACCCAAAGACTAGGTCTCTCGCCCCTGGCTTCTTTCCTGTGGCCTCCAACCACTATCCCATTTCCCGAGGGATGATGAAAACTGCCCTACCTTTAACCTCTCCGCTCTGGGAACCATCTGCATCTGCTGAAGGCTAAGAAGCTTCTTGCGTATGTCTGAATGGACATGCGGAGAGGGCCTCAGCCTCAGTGTTAGGAGTCAGAATCCCAGATCTGCCTCAGTTCAGCTGGTTGAATCATCATGCGACCCCAGGAAAGTCACTTTACCTCTCTGAGCATCCTGGGACTGGATTGGCTTTTTCTGTAATTTGTGGGTTATTAAGATATTTAAAGTTTCCATGGTCCAGTATGTTTGGGAAATACTGGTTAAAGAAAGTTAAATAGAGCCGGGCGTGGTGGCTCATGCCTGTAATCCCAGCACTTTGGGAGGCGGAGGCAGGCAGATCATGAAGTCAGAAGATCGAGACCATCCTGGCCAACTAGATGAAACCCTGTCTCTACTAAAAACACAAAAATTAGCTGGGTATGGTGGCGCATGCCTGTAATCCCAGCTACTCGGGAGGCTGAGGCAGGAGAATAGCCTGAACCAGGGAGTCGGAGGTTGCAGTGAGCCGAGATCGTGCCACTGTACTCCAGCCTGGCGACAGAGCAAGACTCTGTCTCAAAAAAAAAAAAAAAAAAAAAAAGACAGTTAAATAGTAACACTTGTAGCCCAAATTATAGTAACAAATACTATATAACAATAACAGTATATAATAATAATAAAATAATAATACTAATGCTGTTTGAGTGCTCACTATTTGCCAGACGCTGTGATAAACTTTTCACAAGCACCATTACATTTATTACTTGAAGCAACCCTCTGAAATTGGTATCATCATTATCATCATCTCTATTTTACAAATGAGGGACTGAGGTTTCCAGGGCTTCTGGTACTGTGCATTGTGAAACTCCAAAAGAGAGGCAGAGAGAGCAGAGTTTCTGATCTTATTGGACAGGGACCTCTTTTCCCACAGGGATCCCACGGTGCTGGGGTTCTATAGAGTTGAGCTGGGGAAGGCTGGGCAGGATCCTCCCTGGGATTCCTTTGAGCTCACCGCTCCATACCCATCACTTCCGACCCTCTATATCCCTCTTCTGCAGACCCCAGAACTGAGACTGGAGAGATGACTGTTGGATGGGTGCTCCTCTGGCCAGGTTCTGCCCTCCTGAAGCCAGAGGTCGACAGGAGCCTCCTGGTTGTCAGCACCGTCTCCTGAGTGGGAGCAGCAGCTTGATCCTCAATTTCATCTCTGAGTAGGGCAGCCTCTACAGACGGTTCTCCTGAGTTCTTGATGAATCAGAAAGTGCCGAAAGCCACATAACTCATGGCCAGGCACTGTTTCTGGACAGAGAGAGGGAACAAGGTATTCTCCTTGGCCCAGCCAACAGTTTGGTCTGGGGTTGACTGTCCTTGGAACTGGCATGATAAGATTTTGAGGGAAGGCACCCAGAGGAGTTGTCTTGCGGCCGAGATTTCCCTGGGAGGGAGATCAGGGCCTCTGTCACTCTTAGCTGATGGTCAAGAAGCTGGAAGCCGGAATCTGACACTCCTGGCTATGGACCTTCCGCAAGTTACTGCCTCTCACAGAGCCTCTGTTTCCTCATCTGTAAAATGGAGATAAGAATACCCTTTCCACTGGGCTGCTGTGAGGATCCAATGAGATCTGAAAAGGCTTTGTAAACTGTGCTACCCTATAGTCAACTGTTCTTCTGTTTATGGTCTTAGAGTAGGAAGCTGGGACTCCAAGCACCTCTGAAGGTTAGGGAGCTCAGAACACCTTAATTTTACCGGTAGAACTGTTGATTCTATTCTTTGTTCTTTAATACAAAATCCCTCCCGGAGCCTCCTATCAGGCCAGAAAAACAGAGCTGCCTGTGGGGTTTGGTGTGCATGGCAACTATCTGGCCAATCTCCTCTTCCCCCTAACAAGGAGCAGGCCTCCTCCTCAGGGCCAGATAAGGGAGTGACTCACAGCAGACCAGTCCCAGGGCCCTGGCTTTTATGGCCAGTCTTGGGCTCCCCTTTCTTCCCCTTGGGCTCTCCAAAGACCTTTGGTCTTCCTGCAACTGATTCACTAGTTAAACAGTCTCAGACTGGCCTTCCTGAGGGCTGAGAGCCATTCCTGGTGGGTGAGGGCTGTGTGTTTATGGGATTTCCTGCCCCAGTTCAAGGATGAGTTGGCAGCTAAAAGAAAGTTTGCTGGGGACTTAGGTTTCTGAGGTCAGAGACAAGTCTCCATCAGTCACAGGTAACCCAGGTGATAATACACAGAGAGGAGGGCTGAGCTGGGATGCCCCTCTTTTCATGAGGGGAAACTGAGGCCTGGAGATGGGCAGGGACTGGGCTGTCTTCCTTACCCTCTCAGGAGGGCCTCTGTTCCAAGCCTGGGTGAATGCTCTGCCATAAAGACAAGAAGGAACCATGGGGACAGTTCTGGGGACAGGCAGGGTCACTGGGGACAGGAACTGGGGTGAGGTTGTTGCAGTGCCCTGCAGTGCCTGGCAGCGGGCCTGGCCCTCCAAAAAGATTAAAAAAAAGTGGGTGGAGTTGTTGAACAGAGCAGGGCTGGGGCTGTGTGGGGAGGAAGGTCTCGTCTCTATTGTCAAAACCCTTACCTTGTGCCCGGGCACCTTGTGTTACTCCCCCGGGCTCATTCATGCACACTTCTTCATACGAGGATGAGGACATGCATTCAGCAGCCCTCTGACTAAGGAGGACAGGGATTCCATCTCATTTTTGCCTTTCGGCGGCAGATGCTAAATGCCTCATGGGCAAGTTACTGGCCTCTCCTAGGCTCTGCTTTCTCATCTTGGAAACATTAGAGCAGCCCCATATGCTGTGGTTGAGTGAATGCATGCTTTGGGGGATGGAAGGGAGGGGGTTATCCTGGTGGTCAGGGACAAGCGGGCTTCGAGAGTTCCAGAGTGGGGGTTAGCCCCCATGTGGGATTCAGGCTTGAGCTTGGTGTGCAAAGGTGCCAGCTGCCAGAACCGCTCCCTGCAGCTGTTCTTGGGAGCCTACTGTCACCTGGGGCACTGAGTAGTCACAACAGGGTGAGGCAGCTTTGTCTTAGGAGAGCTGGGTTCCTGCAGCTCAAAGTGCCCTCATCCGGAAATGTCGGGCCTTTGCCAGAGGGGACTAAAGGGGAGTTGGGCATGGGTGTTCCCAAGAAGCAGGTTCTGTTCCCAAGAAGCGGGTTCTGTTCCCAAGAAGGGGGCTGTACTTTCCAGTGGAGTGCAGGAATCTGTGAACGCACTTCGTGGAGGGTGGGTTGGTTAGGATCGCAAGCAAGTGGCTCCTAACAGCGTTCTGGAGGGAGTGCTCTGAATGGTTAATCATTGGGGCTGGGTGTGGTGGCTCATGCCTGTAATCCCAGCCCTTTGGGAGGCTGAGGCCGGTGGATCACTTCAGGTCAGGAGTTCAAGACCAGCCTGGTCGACATGGTGAAATGACGTCTCTACTAAAAATACAAAAATTAGTGGGTGGTGGGCACCTGTAATCCCAGCTACTTTGGAGGCTGAGGCAGAAGAATTGCTTGAACCCGGTAGGCAGAGGCTGCAGTGCGCTGAGGTCACACCACTGCACTCCTGCCTGGGCGACAGAGACTCCGTCTCCAAAAAAAGAAACAAACAAAAAAAACAAAATCACTGTGTCAGGGTGTGTAGGAATATGACCCCAGAGGGACTGTAATTCCCAGTGGGTGTCAAACTCTGGTTGATCTTAAAGGGTGAGGGTCAGAACGTGGGTGTCTAAGTACGTCCCTGATGGGGGAAAGCCTAGAAGAGGGTCTGCAGAGTGAGAATGAGTGAGTGTGGGTGGGAGCTTCTGCGAGGATCGGGGTGGGGCAGCTCTGGATGGCAGGGGCCTCTGGTCTCTGGGAGGAGAGGGTTGCGGGCAGAGCCGCCAGGAACTGACCAATGGGTAGAGCGCCCGTATTTGTTCTCAGGAGCCTGCAAATTCCTCAGGGCTCAGATATCCACCCCTGACACCATTCCTCCCTTCCCCCCATTCCCCGCCCCACTTCCCGGCCCCTGGCATAAAAGGCACCCGGTGAGGGCCTCGCCGCGCCTCCCGTGATCGCAGCCTCTGGGACCAGGGTCGCTCCGTCCGTGCTCCGCCTCGCCATGACTTCCTACAGCTATCGCCAGTCGTCGTCCACGTCGTCCTTCGGGGGCCTGGGCGGCGGCTCCGTGCGTTTTGGGCCGGGTGTCGCCTTTCGCGCGCCCAGCATACACGGGGGCTCCGGCGGCCGCGGCGTGTCCGTGTCCTCCGCCCGCTTCGTGTCCTCGTCCTCCTCGGGGGGCTACGGCGGCGGCTATGGCGGCATCCTGGCCGCTTCCGACGGGCTGCTGGCGGGCAACGAGAAGCTCACCATGCAGAACCTCAACGACCGCCTGGCCTCCTACCTGGACAAGGTGCGCGCCCTGGAGGCGGCCAACGGCGAGCTGGAGGTGAAGATCCGCGACTGGTACCAGAAGCAGGGGCCCGGGCCCTCCCGCGACTACAGCCACTACTACAAGACCATCCAGGACCTGCGGGACAAGGTGGGCGGAGGCCCGGCCGCGCGAAGTGCACCTGCCGCGGAAACCCAGCCCCGCGGGCCGGGCGAGGTTCCAGGCGGGGCGGCGGGCGGGAGCCCGTTAGGACGTGGGAGGGCCCGCAGGTGGGGCCGAGAAAAGGGGGGCAGGAGGCGGGGTCCCAGGCAGGACCTCAGGGCGGGATGCGGAGGCGGGGGTGGTGGAAAGGGGAGGGAACTGGGCGGGGCAGGTAAGTGGGTGGGGCCTCTGGAGGCTGCGGGGCGGGGGGCGAGCTTGGAGCGCCAGGAGGGAGAAGGGACGCGAGTCGGCGAGGCCTGGGAACACGGAGGTCCGAAGAGTGGGAGGAGATGGGACCCAGCTGTGGAGTGTCCAGAGGTCTAGGCCAGGGTCCGCGCTGCCGCAGGAAGATGCGAGAGTTTGACTTTGGTGATCTGGTCCATCCGGGGCCAGTCCTACTCCTCCGACAGCAGCGTGGGGCCTCTTGCATTCCGTTTCTCTGGCCGCAAGGGTCTGGTGTCCCTCGCGCTGAGGCTTTGGCCTCCTCCCACTCTCCCGCCCTGGGGCCCATTCCTCTAGGAAGAATGGGAGATCTGGCTGTGGCACCTGCGCTGGGTAAAGGAGGGGTGCTGGGTAAACCTCTGCTGGGGAGGACCCGGTACAGAGGCAGCTCCCTGTCGCAGCAAGAACGGATCTGTGTCACAGGCTCTTACAGGGAAACTCGAAGGGGCCTGTGGGGTAGGGCTTGGTCTCCACCCACAGAGAAGGAGAAATTTATTGGGTCGTGAAGACATTTATCAGAAGCCATGGGACATTTACAGCCTCACACGCTGGGTCTCCCAACACAGATTCCCAAAATATTTTCCAGTGCTGTACTCGTGGCATAACCCAGACCCACAGACCAGGAGGAAGAGCTAGAGATGTCAACAACCAACAAAAACAGTGCTTTACACACTTGTACAATTGTGACCTACAGGGGTGGGCGCTGTTGCTCACACCTGTAACCCCAGGACTTTGGGAGGCCAAGGTGGGAGGATTGCTTGAGCCCAGGAGTTGGAGACCAGCCTGACCAACATGATGAAACCCTGTCTCTACTAAAAATACAAAAATTAGCTGGGTGTGGTGGCGTGTCCCCATAATCTCAGCTACCTGCAGCAGGAGAATCACTGGAACCCGGGAGGCAGAGGTTCAGTGAGCCAAGATTGTGCCATTGCACTCCAGTCTGGGTGACAGAGCAAGACTCTGTCTCAAAAACAAAAACAAAAACAAAAAACCCAGGCATGCTGGTGGGTGCCCGTAATCCCAGCTACCTGGGAGGCTGAGGCAGGAGAATTGCTGGAACCCAGGAGGTGGAGGCTGCAGTGAGCCGAGATTGTGCCATTGCACTCCAGTCTGGGTGACAGCGTAAGACTCTATCTCAAAAAAAAAAAAAAAAAAAAAAATTAGCCGGGCATGGTGGCATGTGCCTTGCAGTGAGCCATATGTGATCAGTGCCACTTCAGCCTGGGCAACAGAGTGAAATTCTGTCTCCAAAAAAAAAAAAAAACTTGTGACAGACAATAAGTACATTTTACTAGGCACCCTCACACATTCTTTTTCTCACCTGTGTGTGTTTGTGCACATGCACACACACAAATGGATGAAACAACTCTCTCCATACAAGGAGAAATCCCCTCTGATATTTTATAGCCTGTTATGTTGCATTAAAAGCTATACAATCAGCCAGGCGCAGTGGCTCACACCTGTAATCCTAGCATTTTGGGAGGCTGAGGCAGGCGGCTTGCCTGAGCTCAGGAGTTCAAGACCAGCCTGGGCAATATGGTGAAACCCCACTCTACTAAAATACAAAAAAATTAGCTGGGTGTGGCGGCATGCACCTGTAGTCCCAGCTACCTGGGAGGCTGAAGGAGAATTGCTTGAACCCCGGGGGGCAGAGGTTGCAGTGAGCCAAGATAGTGCCACTGCACTCCAGCTTGTGCAACAGAGTGAAACTCTGTCTCCAAAAAAGACCAAAAAAAACCCCCAAAAAACCAACAATCACCACCTGATGCATTGACTAATGAGTGATGACCTGCTTTTTGAAAAACAACCCAGTTACCGTAATCAATGATAAGCTGGCAATTGTGAATGCACCCCTCAGGTCAGAAAGACCTCAGGTTGGGGTGAACTTGGATGAGGCATCACCCTAAACTTTAGTTTCTACCTCTGTAAGATTGGAGTAGCCACTGACCTAGCAGTGAGGAACCAGAGGCTGTCAAAGATGAGATTCAAAGTGCCTGGCACATAATAGATACTCAACAAATGGGCTTCTTTCCCTGGAGGCAAAATGTGTTTTGGGTAGTGGGTGGCTACAGACAAAAGTATAGACAAAATCTCCCCGGGTCTGGTTTACAGACCCCCTTCAGGCCATGTAGAGTTTCATTGCACACAGGTCTCAGAGATTTCCTCCCTTGCCTTCCTGGCCTCCTCTGCCCGTGCCTCCCTGGCTCCAGTGTTTCCTCCTGCCCCAGCTCCTGGGCATGGACTATTTCCAAGGCCTCCCAGAGAGTGGGCCAGTGGGCGGCAGATGTTGGCTAGGGCTTTGGTGTCTAGGGAGCAGGGGCATATTCATTTGCTTCCCTTTCTCTTCTGGGAAGAAAGTGAGTGGGCAGCGTCTGTGTGCTACACTGGTGCCAACCTCTGCCTCTGCCTTCCAGATTCTTGGTGCCACCATTGAGAACTCCAGGATTGTCCTGCAGATCGACAATGCCCGTCTGGCTGCAGATGACTTCCGAACCAAGTGAGCGTCTCTGCCCTGGTGGCTGCAGAAGCCAGGATTGGGGTGGGGGCTGGGGGGTTTGGAATCTGCCCTCACCTAGCCTAGCTGGCCTGAAGCTAAGCCCCCTGTGGAATCCTGAACTCTGGGGAGGTAGGGAAGTCTTCAGAGATGCAGAGAAAACTCTGCCTGGCTGCAACTATTTTTTCTGAAAGGTTTGAGACGGAGCAGGCGTTGCGCATGAGCGTGGAGGCCGACATCAACGGCCTGCGCAGGGTGCTGGATGAGCTGACCCTGGCCAGGACCGACCTGGAGATGCAGATCGAAGGGCTGAAGGAAGAGCTGGCCTACCTGAAGAAGAACCACGAGGAGGTGGGTTTCAAGCTGGGCCTTTCTTCCATCCTTCCTTAACCTCCCAGGGCTGAAAACTCTTTTATTCTGTATCCTCTGACCGTGGTAACATTTGGCGCACTCTCACCATGGCACTGGGTGTGGGTCATGGATCCCAGCGTTCCAAAAGGGATCAGTGAGGACCCTGTCTGTCCCCCAGTGCGAGTTACTAGGTCTGCACCTGAAAACTAAGCCCCTTTGGCCTGGAGGGTGGGGGAGTGACCTGGGCCAGTTCCAGAGGGGGCTGGGTCCTGACATGCTCACGTCTGCTGTATCTGTTCAGGAACTCAGTGTGCTGAGGGGCCAAGTGGGAGGCCAGGTCAGTGTGGAGGTGGATTCGGCTCCAGGCACTGATCTCGCCAAGATCCTGAGTGACATGCGAAGCCAATACGAGGTCATGGCCGAGCAGAACCGGAAGGATGCTGAAGCCTGGTTCACCAGCCGGGTACGCAGAGGGAAGCAGGCACGCTTTGGGGGTTGGCAAGGAGAGAGGGCTCGGTGTTCCCTACGCGAAGGTTGTCCTCGCGTATTATTCCCCCTTCCTTCTCTTACTCCCTCTTCCTCCTCTTTCTGCAGACTGAAGAACTGAACCGGGAGGTCGCTGTCCACAGGGAGGAGATCAAGACGAGCCACACCGAGGTCAGTGACCTGCGGCGCACCCTCCAGGGTCTTGAGATTGAGCTGCAGTCACAGCTGAGCATGGTACGTATCCCCTGGTTCCCTGTGCAATGCACACTTATGCCCTTGCAGCAGCCTAGGGCAGCCTGGCCGGTGGCTGTGCCCATGTCCTCCCCGGGAACCAGGCTCTGCCGAGTCATACCCCCCTCTCCCCACCCCTAGAAAGCCGGCTTGGAAGGCACACTGGCAGAAACGGAGGCACGCTTTGGAGCCGAGCTGGCAGAGATCCAGGCGCGGATCAGCGCTATTGAAGCCCAGCTGGGCGATGTGCGGGCTGATAGTGAGCGGCAGAATCAGGAGTACCAGCGGCTCTTGGACGTCAAGTCGCGGCTGGAGCAGGAGATCGCCACCTACCGCAGCCTGCTCGAGGGCCAGGAAGATCGCTACAACAACTTGTCTGCCTCCAAGGTCCTCTGAGAAGGCAGCAGGCCCGGGGCTTCCGCTGTCCTTCAGAGGGTGTCTCCTGAGTGAGGAGATGGGAAGGAAGGGACCCTTATCCCCGGCGCTTCCCCTGACCTGCCAATAAAATTTTATGGTTCAAGGGAGGAAGGACGTTTGGTTTGTTATTTCAGCCCATGGAGAGATGCGTCAGGCCCTGGCCCTGTTTAGGTTTTATTTGAACCAAAGTTTACTCTGTCCCAGGAAAGGGAGGGGAGGATACACACATACCTTGACTGTAATGGTAATTCCTGTTTGCGGAAGTCTTCATTTATTTAACCCGGTCCTTAAAATAACCTTGTGAAATAAGTGTTGCTTCCATTTTACAGAGGTAAACTAAGGCTCAGAGAGGTGAAGTCGTTTGTTCCACGTGTAACTGCTCTAACGCATGGCATAGGTGGGATTTGAAATTGTTTTTGCTTCCAGATTTAGTTTTCTTTCTACTCTACTCCCCGGGCGTTGAGGTATCTGAGCGAAATTAATGTGTATTGAACACCTAATATGTGCCATTGAATCAAAAACAGTCCTAAAAGGTAGTTAGTATGAGCTGCATCTTATAGATCAGGAAGTAGGCTAAGAGAGGTTAAGTAACTTGTCCAAGGCCACACAGCAACTACACGGCAGAGCCAGGACTAGAACCTAAGTTGCCTGATTCTTAGTCCATGGTGCCATCCCCAGCCAGGTGTTCTCCTGGAGTTGACGCTGCTTGTGCCTGTCTTGCTGACACTCCAGTCTTGCTCCATATGAAGGCTCAGGCCGGGTATCCCTAGGGGCAGTTTCTCCTGACACATTTCTCCATCTTACTGACACTGGGGATTTCGGGCCAGGCAACCTGCTCGGGAGGCTGTACCTGTCAGCGTGTGTTGCGTGTGTGCATGTACTAACACATTCACTGGGTAAGCCCTGCAGAAGCCCCTTAACGCCCACCAGCCCATACCTGGGCCCAGGGCCTGGAATGGGACCCAGCAGTGACCCAGACCTCCCACACAGACCCCCCAACCTGGATTGCCTGGGGCCTGCCCTGGGCCAGCAAAAGAACCAAGTCCCAGCTTCCTGGTACAACTCTGCCCTTGGGTGGGTATGGCCCTGCTCCTGTGGTTTACAGCTCAGCTGCCAAGAACAGAGGCCAATTCGAGGTGAGGAAGAGGCCCCAAAAGAAGTCCCACTTCTTCCTGGTGGAGAGGTGAGGGCTGCCCAAACCTGTGAGTGACAGGGGCAAGTCAGGGACACTTGTTCCATGCCCACATGCTGCTAAATGTCCTCAGCACCCTGCTAAGGAGGCTGGAGACCCCATCACGGCCATGGCAATCCCGAAGGAGGATCTATTTCCTCCTTTTCCTGTGGGTCTCAGGTTGGTTATGAACATGTGACACCAGAGCCCTGCTGCCGTATCCTGGACTGGGACCCCCTTCTGCCCCCTCCCCAGCCGTCCTGTTCTAGCCTCCAGCACCCACAAACCCCCACCCCCCCACCTCTCAGAAAGCCTTGGTGCTGATGGGAGAGGCCTGGCCATACCCTCAGCTGTGATGGCCCAGAGGCACTTGTCCCTGCCTGTGAAAGCCTCCCTTGTCACAGCTGAAACCTTCCCTCTGCCTCAGGGGCCCCTGGAATGTGACTGTGGGGCGGGGTCTGTGCCCACACAGGTGGGGCAGGTGACTGAGTCTCAGGCCTGAGTGTCAGGAATGAAGCCTGTCTTTGTGTGCACAGTGCGGGGTGGAGCTGGAGTGGGGACGCTTTTCTGTTTCAGCCTGGATTCCTGGGATAGGAGAGAGAGGGGAGGGGGAGCTGGGGAGAGTGCCTTTACATCCTGCTGGTCATGATGGCCACTTCAGTCTGTTGAGCATTTCCCTGAGTCATCTTGCTCCATTTGAGTCTGGCTAGGCTGGAGTTATTTCCATTTTCCTGATTGGTAGACTGAGGCTGAGAGAGAGGAGGCATCATTACCCAAAGCCGCACACCTGGTCAATTGGAAAAGATGGGTTTAAAGGTAGCTCTCTAGGCTCCAGCCATGCCCTCTGTCCCTTGTTTCCCTGGGGAACAGGGGAGGTATGGGAGGGTTCTAAGGTAGATGGAGACTTCCTTCTTCTTGTGCCCTCAAATGCTCACTATGGCCCTGAGGCTGGGGGAGTCTGTGTTAATGGCCCAAGTTTAAATCATGAACCAGGCTCAGAGAGGTTGGGTCTCTTTCCACTGGGCTGCACTGACTCATCCCAAAGAGAAAAGGCCAGTTCCAGAGATGGCCCCATCTGGCTGCAGTGAGCAAAGGTCAGAAGCTGGCACAGCATCCTGGGCAGCTGCCTGGGGCAGGGCCCGGGGCTATAGCCTGGGCTGGGGCCAGTTAGAACTTTATCCTCCCAAGGCCGTCCCACCTGGTGCTAATGAGGAAGCCCCGGGCCCCACCCAGACCTGGAGCTCACAGTAGCGGTTTGGACTGAAACCAGGGATTTGTGCGTGGGACAGCGAGGGACGTAGCTGCCACCCCTCACCTGGGCCTGCGAGTGTAGGGAAAGCCACCTCGAGGGGCTGCTGGAGGAGAGTCAGGTGCAGAAGGGGATCTGGCTAGGGTCCAGCCCTCCCTCACCCCAGGGTGAAGGGCGAGTAATTGTTCATGTGTTAATTGCTGGGGCCGCAATGTCTGCAGAGGCTTTTAATGAGCTCTGGATGATCCGAGTTTGATTATTTTTCTTTCGGAGAAAAAGACAATATCCTTCTACCCATGAGACAATACCACACTGTCTGTGCCCAGCATTGGAGGCTGGGCTCACTGCCAAGCTGGGTGAGAAGGAACCCACCCCCAGCCTCGCAGGCCTGCAGTTCCCCTTGCCATCCCAGCTCAGATGCAGGAATTTGGGGTCTGCAGGAAGGACTCTTTCTGTGCCCTGTTTCGTTGAGAGTCTGAGGACCTGTTTGAGTCCTGGCTATGCCCTTTACCAGCGGTGCCACTTTGCACAAATTGCCTCACCTCTCCAAGTCTCAATTTCATTCTTTCTGAAACTTGCACGGGGGTCACCCTCTGTTGTGAGGATGAGAGGAGGCGACGGATACAAAAGTGCTTCAAAAATTGTGAAGTGCAGGGTAGAAGTAGAGGATTACGTTATTACAGTAAAATAAGAACGTAAGAACAACCTGCGCTGCCCCGTAGGAGCCGGCTAAGGAGGAGTGATGCCGCTGAGCCTAAGAATGTGCTCAGGCTCACAGGGCATGTTCTGAAGCCCAACGCCAAACCCCTCCTGGTGAGACCACTCAAGAGGCCCAGGTGTTGGTCATGCACCCTGGCCCCTGCATATCTGGCACCAGGGCGGGGATCCAAGAGGAGGCAGGATGGGGGCTCTTGGGCCTCAGGGCTTCCCTGGAAAGTGAGAGTTGGGAGCACCCCTTGCCACAGGTAAACGGAGACTTAAAAAGGTAAATGTCCATGGTAGAGTCAGGATTTGAACCCAGGCCTCACAGTCTTACCACGGTAATTGATAGAGCCAGGATTTAAACCCAAGCCTGAGGGGCTCCAGAGCCCTGGAATCCTCTTCCTGAGTTTCTGTAAGCCCTGGGGCCAGGTCCAGAGGGCCGAGCCACACCTCCAAGTGGCACTGCCCACAGGTATCAGGTGTCCCTGGAAAGGTTTCCCTGAGCTGGTGGCAGAGAAAAGGGCTCTCCTATGTGTTCAACTCCTCCATCTGTGTGAAGTGATTCCTTGGTCTTTGAGATCTCGTGTCTTCCAGCCTGCCTGCCAGCCTCCCGTCCTTCCTTCCACAGCACTCAGGTACATAGAGCCTTCTGCAGTGGCTCCTCCCCAGCCAGCACTTGACAGGACAGATGGGGGCTAATCTGGCCCTGCTAAGCAGCGACATGCCTCTCCTGGAGAAGGCAGGGGCTTCCTGGAACTTGCCCCAGCCTTATCAGCAGAGGTTTGCCCCAACACATCCCAGAAGCGAGCAAAGGTTCAGCGACGTGCAGCTGGCAGGTGTCGGGATCATCAGTCATCCCCTTGTCAACCCTGAGCCTGCTGGGCTTTTGTGAGGGTGCCAGGGACACAGGCTGGAGGCTGGCAGGAGGGGAGTAGGGGTGGGAGGAGGAGAGTCCATCTCCCACACCAGGGAAGGGACAGATGCTGGCTCCTCTGGTCACTTCAGCTGGACCCTGGCTTCTGTCCTCCACTTGCCCCCAGGGACCCTGCATTCCCATTCCCAGAGGCTCACTCACTCACTCACTCACTCACTCACTCACTCACAGGGTTTTGAGTTGGATAACACAGCATAATGATAAGCAGTAACTCCCAAACTGAGAACACAGAGCTGTCCCCTTGGGGAGAAGCTCAGGGCTCGGGGCAGTGGAGAAGTCCAGCTGAGGGCACAGTTGGTCTGAGCCGCTCTCAGTACGGGCAGAGGCCTTGGTAGCCATTCGCTGCCTGCTGCTCTCTTCTGGCATGGAGAGATGAACCTGTAATCCAAGTGTTAAAACGGTGCCCTGGGGGAAAACACCATTAATTCTGAATCATCTCTTTTGTTGCATTAGAAAAAAACAGAAGAGAAAAACTTCACAGGAGCCACTCAGGGTGTGCAGACAGCTGTGTTTGTCAGGAAGGCAGAAGGAGTTGGCTTTGATTTGGGGGAGGAGACCAGGTCCCACAATACCCTCAGAGGGGTATATAAGGAGCCCCAGTTGGGGGGTGGCAGACGCCCTGCTCTGAGTGCAGCCTGGCCCGGCACCTCCTGCCAGCATCTCTTGGGCTTGCTGAGAACTCACGGGCACTGGCTACCTGGCCATGACCACCACATTTCTGCAAACTTCTTCCTCCACCTTTGGGGGTGGCTCTATCCGAGGGGGTTCCCTCCTGGCTGGGGGAGGTGGCTTTGGTGGGGGGAGTCTCTATGGGAGAGGTGGAAGCCAAAGTATCTCAGCTTCTTCTGCTAGGTTTGTCTCTTCAGGGTCAGGAGGGGGATATGGGGGCGGCATGAGTTGTGGCTTTGGCGGAGGGGCTGGTAGTGGTTTCGGTGGAGGCTTTGGAGGTGGCATTGGTGGGGGTTTTGGTGGTGGCTTTGGTGGTGGCGATGGTGGCCTCCTCTCTGGCAATGAGAAGATCACCATGCAGAACCTCAACGACCGCCTGGCCTCCTACCTGGACAAGGTGCGTGCCCTGGAGGAGGCCAACGCTGACCTGGAGGTGAAGATCCGGGACTGGTACCAGAGGCAGGCCCCAACCAGCCCGGAACGCGACTACAGCCACTACTTCAAGACCATTGAAGAGCTCCGGGACAAGGTGAGTCCTCAGATGTCAAAGAGAGGGGAGCAGGTGACTGGTGCCCTGCACACGCCTCTAATGTCAATGTCACTGCTGACTCGAGAAAATCCTTTCCTGCCCAGGCAACGACTGTCTGGTGTGTAGCCTCGGCAAATTTGGAATGCACCTGCTGTCCGGTGCAGAGGCTGGCACACACCTTCTCTACTTGCTGGTGCTGGGGGAGGGAGGGAGGGGTCTTGGGAATCTGGTTAGGACCAACGGGGGCACAGGTGGGGGCAATTATAAAGAGCAGCTTGCCAGGCAAAGTAGCTCACACCCATAATCCCAGTGCTCTGGGGGGCCAAGGTGACAGGATTGTTTGTGTCCAGGAGTTAGAGGCTGCAGTGAGCTATGACTGTGCCATTGCACTCTGGCCTAGGTGACAGAGTGAGAACCTGTCTCTAATTAAAAAAATAATAATAATAATTAAAAAGAGCAACTCACCCTCCCTACCTCATGCACTCTGCAGGCTTCTGCATAAAGTGTTTCTTTACCTCTTTGGCAAGAAAGGGATTGGAGTGTAGCCTCATGAGTCCCAGATGCTACAGCCTCTTGTGTTTTCCTGTAAAGAGGGCTTTTGTGCTGAAAGTACTGTTGGGTCTTCTGATAGCTGGGAACCCATTACCCATTCTGCCACCCACTCACTCACTATTTTACTCCCTGAGACTGGGTTCCTCATTTGGAAAATGCCTTCTTTAGCTGCTCTCTGGGTTGCCACTGGCTGGAATGTTCTGTAGGTCCATGGCTGTGTCAAGGTGTGCAGGAGGCAGTGGCCATGACTTGGTCCACGGGGGGACTGGTGGAGTGTCTCTGAGAGGGCCATTGTCAGAGCTGACTGCACCTCACTCTGTCACTCTCTGGGGCCACCAATTCCCATAAGCAATACTGCCTCCTTGGTCTTTCATGCCCTGGAGACAAGGAGGGCAGCTCCTTAGGTGTCTCAAGGAGGGTGGCATGCGGCAGAAGAAGAAATGGACACTCAAGATCAGGCTGGACTCTGCCCACCCCAGAGGCCCTACAGATGTTTGCTGGTGGTGTCAGAGGGGTGACTGTTAGTGAGGGGCTGGCCTTAGGTGTAGAGCAGAGAACAGCAGGGGAGAGAGAGGAGTCCTCTAGGCACCAACTCTGTCTCCTGCAGATCATGGCCACTACCATCGACAACTCCCGGGTCATCCTGGAAATCGACAACGCAAGGCTGGCTGCGGACGACTTCAGGCTCAAGTGTGCTCCCGCCTCCCTCAACTCTTCCTGCATTGCCCACTTTACTTGGCCTTCTCCTGGCTCTGACTCAGGCAGCCCAGACCCCTCCCACTTCCTTCTTTGGTCTCCCTCTCTCCTCTCAGGTATGAGAATGAGCTGGCCCTGCGCCAGGGCGTGGAGGCTGACATCAACGGCCTGCGCCGAGTGCTGGATGAGCTGACCCTGGCCAGGACTGACCTGGAGATGCAGATCGAGGGCCTGAATGAGGAGCTGGCCTACCTGAAGAAGAACCACGAGGAGGTGAGAGGTGGCCCCCATCACCCTCGAACCTGAGAGAGGTGTGGAACCTCTTCTCAAAACGCACTTAAATTGCCCAGAGGGAAAGACTGTGGCTCCAGGAAGCCCTCCCAGATTTTCCCGAGATTAAGTTGGTGGGAGGCAGATGGGGCTGCTGGTGCTTCCTCATAGTTGGCCTGGGGCTTAGTGGTTCAGAAACACCCCCCTCCCCCAACCAGGTGTCCTCATGGAGAGGAAGGGGCACTGTCCCCTGGTAGCCCAGACCACAGCCAAGCCGGGTGGCTAGTATGAATGGCTATCTTCCTGACTGGCTTTGTGAGCTCACATCAGGGGCCTGCCATCTCGGGGTCCTCCCTTGGTAGGACCTAGAGCAGCAGAGAGCTCCTCGGAGCCGAGGGGTCCATGCGACCAAACCTCTTTGTGTGCAATGGTGAACAGCGGTTGGGGTGTTAGGGGCAGAGCCAGGATTGGCATGTGGGAACGCAGACTCTCAGGTCTCTCTTCTGCTCTCCATCTCTAAATGGGCCCCTCCCACCCTGCAGGAGATGAAGGAGTTTAACAGCCAGCTGGCCGGCCAGGTCAACGTGGAGATGGACGCGGCGCCGGGCGTGGACCTGACCCGCATGCTGGCGGAGATGCGGGAGCAGTACGAGGCCATGGCGGAGAAGAACCGCCGGGACGCTGAGGCCTGGTTCTTCAGCAAGGTGGGCCTGACCTCCTGCCCCGCCCTGCTCTGCCTGCCCCAGGCCCCTCAGTCTCGGAGGAGGCACTGGGGCTCACTTCTCTTGTGCATGAACTACAGACTGAGGAGCTGAACAAAGAGATGGTTTCCAACACAGAGATGATCCAGACCAGCAAGACGGAGATCACAGACCTGAGACGCACGTTGCAGGGGCTGGAGATCGAGCTGCAGTCCCAGCTCAGCATGGTACGGCCACCCGTGTCCCCCATCCCGGCCTCTTGGCTGGTAGAAGCTCCCACCCTTCCTGGCTAGTTAAGCCTTGGAGTTCTCAAGTCCCCTCAAGAGGTGGTTCTCTGCATTCCATTCAGTGCCCCCCACCTCCCGGCTGCCCTCAGTGGGTTCCTTTTCAGCCTGATGTGTCTATATACCTGTTGCTTCCCCAGAAAGCCGGGCTGGAGAACTCTCTGGCCGAGACGGAGTGCCGCTATGCCACGCAGCTGCAGCAGATCCAGGGGCTCATCAGTGGCCTGGAGGCACAGCTGAGCCAGCTCCGATGTGAGATGGAGGCTCAGAACCAGGAGTACAAGATGCTGCTGGACATCAAGACGCGGCTGGAGCAGGAGATCGCCACCTACCGCAGCCTGCTCGAGGGCCAGGACGCCAAGTAGGCGCCTGGGCACAGGGGGAGGAGTGCTGAGGGCTGGTGGTGCATAGGGTGCAGGGTCATCCTAAGGGAATGGCAGGGTGTGGCAGCCTGGAGGAACTGTGAAAAGAGGATCTGGACTCTGCACTCTGGTCCTTGACTGTTACCTGGGGCAGGTCACTTCCTCTCTTTGAATCTGTGTTTCTTCTGCAAATGATAGAGGCTGGGCTAATGGTAGTGAAGATCTAGTGCTCGTTCCGTTCTCTGCATGAAATAGACGGGTATTCTCGTAGATCAGAATCTCGGCCAGGCGCGGCGGCTCATGCTTGCAATCCCAGCACTTTGGGAGGCTGAGGTCAGGAGTTTGAGACCAGCTTGGCCAACATGGTGAAACCTCATCTGTACTAAAAATACAAAAATTAGCCAGGCATGGTGGTGGGCATGTAATCCCAGCTACTTGGGAAGCTGAGGCACAAGAATCACTTGAATCCGGGAGGTGGAGGTTGCAGCGAGCCGAGATCATGCCACTGCACTCCAGCCTAGGCAACAGAGCGAGGCTCAGTCTCAAAAAACAAAAAAACCCCAAAAAAGAATCTATCTACTTGGGGGTGGCGGGCCTGGATGGGCTAGCAGGATGTCCCACCCCTAGAGGAGTCAGGTGTGTGGGTGGTGTAGGTTCTGGAGGAGACTGCATAGCTATCTACGTGAGCTTCCCTTAGGGACACCTGAGCTTCTGCCCTTTGTTTAAGTGAGCTTCCCTCTTTCTTTCAGGATGGCTGGCGTTGGCATCAGGGAAGGTAGGAAGGCTTCACTCTTCTGGTGTGGGATGGGGAGGGCCACCACTCCCTGTGGAATAGGGAGGGAAGGAGAAAGAGCCATAACATCCCATTAGGCGGAAACGTTCCCATTCCATCGGATACCTCTTCCCCAGCGGGCCCTCTATCAGCCCCAGGTGAGAGTGGGGTTGGCGATTTATTGAGAAACTTCCAGGTTGAGTAGGCTTCGTTCAAGGTACGTCTCTCCCCAGGCCCTATCTTCATGCACTTCTGCTAAGACGCCCACAGTGAATCCCCTTTCACATCAGCTTCAAAACCCTCATGTCGTTGCTCCCTGCCGGGCATACCTGCCATTGCCACTGCCCAGCTCTGTGACGAGGAATTCAACAACAGATCTCTGGCGGCTCTTAAGGGATTGGTCGGTGGCCATCCTCAGGGGTGCTGTCTAGTTTCCCCAGAGCCCTGTCAAGTTCCCGGCCACTTTGGGAGAGAGGGGAGCTTCCCCCACTCCAAAGCCTGCTCCTTCTCTCTGTAGCCTCTTTGGGAGGTGGCGGTGGCAGCAGCAACTTCCGCATCAACGTAGAGGAGTCAGTGGATGGAAAGGTGGTTTCTTCCCGCAAGAGAGAAATCTAAGTGCCCATCGCAGGAGAAACGTCCCTCGCCACCCCCCACTCATCAGGCCAAGTGGAGGACTGGCCAGAGGGGCTGCACACGCAAACCCCAGTCCCTGCCTTCTGAGAGCTGGAAAGAGTCCCTTAGCCTCTTATTTCAGGGCTTTGCATGCACTCTGCTCCCCCTCTACCTCTCCCTGACTTCTTTAGAGCAAGGAGGTGCGAGAAGCAGCTGTATTGTGTAATGAGCTCATTTGTACGGTGTCTGTTCCTGCAATAAAGAATTACTTTTCCTTTGCAAATATATCTTGGCAATCTGCCCAGTCAGTCTTTCTTGATGGGGTCCCAGCTGGCCTGTGACCTCTGAGGAGACCCAGGGTCCACATGCTGACATCTCCCCCGACTTGGGCCTCTTCCCTGTGTGGCCACAATTCATTCTTTTGGGTACCCAGGGCGCTGGTGGCTGGGACAAACACAGTGCCACTCAGGCGATTTGCTCTTCTGGGTCACCATGGGGTGACCAGGGAAGTGAGGGTTGGGAAGTTCCCTTAGAACAGTTTGCTGTACCCAGCACAGAACTCAGCACATCTAACAATTGTTCTTATTTACCAGGCGACTGATTGCATTGATTGTGTTGGTTCACCACTCCATGGCTGGCATGATGCCAGGCATACTCACCCACGGGGCTCATTTAATCCTCACCACTGTAGGTGGTCAGGATTTTATTCCCACCTTAGAGATGAGGTCACTGGAGGCAGAGAGAAGAAGGACTTGCCCTGGGCCTTGTGGATGGATGATAAGCAGCAGGGCTGGGCCTGGGCCTGCATCCGTAGGACTCCAAGACCAGCTCTTGCTCTAGGACCGCAGGCCCTCTTCACAGCCTGCTGCCAGGACCCTCCTTCTTGCTTCTGACCCTCACCACATGTGCTGCTCCAATCTCCCCTCCTTTCTAGCCAGGCATAACTGACCTCCAGGGTGGCCAAGCCAGTTCCCATCTTGACTGACACCTTTTCCCCAAAGGCACTTGAAGCTGACACCTTTTCCCAAAAGGCACTTGAAACTGACACCTTTTCCCAAAAGGCACTTACATTGCCCAGAGGGAAAGACAACGACTCCAGGAAGCCCTCTTAGATTTTGCCAAGATTAAGTTGAAAGCAACATCGACCCCTCTTACCCTCCTTAATCCAAATCCTGCTCCTGCTCCCCCATCCCCGGAGTCTCCACCCTAGTCCTGATAGAGCAGTAGCATCCACACACACATCGTTTGCGGCCTCTGGTCTCAGGCTATTTTCTCTGAGCTTCTGGATTGATAGTCCCAAACACAGGGCAGGAAATGAGGAAGTAGAGAACTCTGGGTGCAGAGGCTGGGCTGGCTCAGGCCCCAGGGTGAAGATTGGGGATGAGGAGGGAGAACCGGTTTCTTGGTCTCACTGGGAAGAGCAGGTTGGAGGTGGCTCTGCTCTTTGGAGAATCTGATCTTTTGAGGGAAGAGTCAAGCCCTCTGAGAGGGTCCTCGTGTGTCTCGCTGTGCAAAGCCCCTTCCTCACACACCCCTGGTTGGAGAGAAAGTGGAGCCTGCTCTTTCTAGGGGAGATTTAATTAAGAATCTGTCTCCTGAGAACACACAGAGGCCAGACTTCCCTGGGGCTGGAGGAAGGAAACAGAATTTATTGAGCGTCTATGCTAAGTCAAGCCCTGGGCTAGGCGTTCCAGGATGGCATCTCATTAACTCTTCCAACGGCTCTTTCAGTTAGTAGCAGCCTTCAGCATCAATTTCAGAAGAGGAAACTGAGGCCTGGAGAAGTTCAGTAACTTGAATGAGGTCACAAGCCAGGAAATGGTGAAGCTGGGTCTGGGACTGGTCGCTCTGATTCCAGACCCTCGCTTTGCCCTTTAAGACGTGAGATGACAGAAGCTGCAACACTTTTCTTAAGTGGTGTGCTAACTAAAAATCTAAAACCCGTCTCTCCCTCTTTCTCTCTTTTTTTAACAGGCCATGTCTTGCTCCATTGCCCAGGCTGGTCTCCGCTCCTGGCCTCAAGTGATCCTCCTGCCTCATCCTCCCGAGTAGCTGGGATTATAGGAGTGAACCACTGCGCCCGACAGAAACCCATTTCTTAACCTCTGCGGGCAGCATGTCCAAATGCCATACAGTCCATCAGCGTCAGAAAGATTGTCCTCACATCTAACCTTAGTTTCTCATGCTGTGGTTTAAGCTCACCCTGACACCCAACCTGTTAGCTGCCAGATACCCCAGGTCCCGGGAACCGCCAGTCCCCTTCCCACCTCTTTCGGTCCCTGGCAGTCAAAGCTGGTGGCCTGGCTGCTGCTTCTGCCTCACTGGCCTTCAGGCCTCTGTCAAGAGGTCTGTCCAGCGTGCCTCCTCTCTGGACCAGACTCTGGCTTGATGGTAGGAGGAAAATCTCCTATCTCCCTGGACTACCGATTTTTGCTCTCCTGGAATGCCTGGAGGGGCTGTCAGAGAATTCCTGGAAGCTTGCCAAGTCCCATCCCCAACCTGAGCCTGGAGTGAGATGCCTGCACCCAGGGATGGCTCATGCCCTACTGAGCATTTAAATAGTCTCTGGGCAGAGAGGGTGCACCTTCTGACGGCCCTGGGCTGATGTCAGTCTTGGTTCCAGCCAATCAGAGAAGGAGGCAGTGGGCGATTCCTCTTCCTTCTCCCCACAGAGAGAGGGCGGCTTTCTGACTAGAGATTAGGGCCTTGGGTGTGTCCTCTGCTCAGACTGGGTTTCCCAGATCAGGCATAAGACATGCTTGCCGCTATCTCCCTGAGGACTGTGGCTGGCCCCTGCCTCTCTCTGGGTTTCAGTTTCCCTTTTTTTTTTTTTTTTTTGAGACGGAGTTTCACTCTTGTTGCCCAGGCTGGAGTGCAATGTCGGCAATCTTGGCTCACTGCAACCTCCACCTCCCGGGTTCAAGCGATTCTCCTGCCTCAGCCTCCCAAGTAGCTGGGATTACAGGCATCCGTCACCACGTCCAGCTAATTTTTTGTGTTTTTAGTAGAGACAAGGTTTCACATATTGGCCAGGCTGGTCACGAAATCCTGACCTCAGGTGATCCACCTGCCTCGGGCTCCCAAAGTGCTGGGATTACAGGCATGAGTCACTGCGCCTGGCTCTGTTTCCCCATTTTTCAATTGGGAGTCTGGTTGGACAAGATGATCATGAGGGTCTCTATGAGATGATCTGTACCCTGGGACCTCAGAAGGGAACCTGTGATGGCATCGACTGTGTTCACTCTTCACTGCTGAATTCTCAGTGCAGGTGCTAAACAAAGATTTGTTTAATGCATCAACTTGCTTCTCCTTTGCTTTTTCCTGCCTTAGACATTCGTCAGTACGCTGATCATGTGCCCACCTGGTGGTCACCTATCCCTCCATGGGCAGCTGGCAGCACAGGGGGAAATAAGGAGCAGACAGCTGTTCTCCTGAGATTTTTTTTCGATTACCACCTGTGGCTCTCCTGAATTGGAGCTGGGGAGACCCCACTGGACACCACTCACGTTTGCCAATCCTCACCTAAAGCCAGCTGACAAAATATCCCCGAAATGGCATCTCAGGCATTCATCCTGAGCTTTCCTGTGCCAGGGGCAGGATTTGGGGATATATTCAGCAAAGGTCCCATCTCAGGGAATCTGAGATGGAGTAGGAGAAATAAACTAGGAAATCTACCTCCTTTCATTTGCCTGGTGGCTGTGGGTGCCATGCTGGCTATCGGGACCAGAGAGAGAAGGGGGCTAAGCAGTGTGTCCCAGCAGGGTAGAGGCTCAGAGGAATCCTGACAGGTTGCTGAGCAATGCTGGGCTTGCATTTCCTCATGTTTAAAAGGGAGGCAACAGCAACCTCCTGGGTCTCAGGTATTTGAGGAGCCTGGAACACGAACTCATCTCGTGCCCATTTTTCAGTGGTGACCACTGAGGCACTGAGAGCTTGAATGACTTTCCCAAGATTACACAGTGAGTTGGTGGTGGATGGAGGATTGAAACTCAGGTCTACCTTGTCCAAAGCCCTTGCTGAGCTTGCTGGGTGTCTGAGAAGCCTGGGCGGCATAGAAGGGATTTTAAAAAGTTGGGTGTTATAGAGATGCAAGAGCCTAAGGCATTGAGGCTTAGCCTTGAAAGACTCCTGAGTGGTGCTGAGTCAAGCAGGTATCTCTGAGGAGGGGGAGCTGCCCAGAGGGCCTGGGGTGATTCTCTGGGGAGAGGCTGCCTTTCAGGACAGGCCTCTTCCCTGTGGAGAAGCCTTGAGACCCTTTTTGAGGTTGGTCAGTTGTCCTGGACTCTGGGTCCCATGGAGTCCAGGGAGAGAGGTGCCTGATCCAAGCAAGGAATTCCAGATTAGAATCTGGGGACAGGGTTGAAGCCTCACCTCTGCAGATAAATAATCTAATGACTGTGGACAAATCTTTGAGAATCAGAGACTCAGAAAGGCAACTTACTGAAGGAAACTTAGAAATCATTTCAATGTAGGGCCCACATTGGGCTGGTGGTACAGCTGGAAATTCACGCACTTCCCCCGCCGATTCTTCTTATTCCTGGGCCTCAGCCTTCTGAGCCTTGGCATTCTGGGCCTCAGTTTCCCCAAAGGTGACACGAGGGGGTTGGATGAGAAAGTTCCTACAACAATTCTGTGCTGAATGAGCACTCCTATGGGCCCCCAAGCTTTGGAGCTCAGACTAGGGACAGACAATAGGCAGGCCGACCCGTCAGGCCACCAGCTGCTCAGGCCTAGCTACTGTGGGAAGCAGGATGGTCCACCTGCCCGGCCTGGGGTGACAGGTTGGCCCAAGAAAGTAAGGCCACAGAAGATGCCCTTGCTTGGATGGGGATGGTGCCAGCACTGGCCTGGAGGGATTTACCAAGGACACAGGTGCACTTTCGAGTTTAAGCAAAGTGCTTAACCTCGCTGGGCCGCAGCTTTCTCACCTGAGAAAGGAGTATCATAAAAACAGCAGAGGGGTTTTGAGGACCGAATGAGATTACACAGGCTTCAATAAATGGTAGCTAGTGTTATCTTTCAACATATACAAGAATGTGAATATAGAAAAAAAAGCCTTACTTTTTCTTATCTGTACCCACACTCAACATAGAACAGCTCTGTGACCCCATACCAAACAATTCTCTGACACTAACTGGGTGTCCTACAAGTCCATGCTATTCTGACACTAACTGTAATTAGCACGGACCCCATAGACTAAGGGCTCAGTCCCGCAAGGCTGTCCCCACAGCCAACTGCAGATGCCATCTGCAAAGAGTAGGTCCCCAGGTGACCCATTTCTGTCTGATTTGGCTACAAATCACCACAAGGGGGTGATGACCCCCTTGAATAATTTGACAGCACAGCTCACAGAATCCAGGAGGGCAGGGCACTTATTTATTGTCAATTACTGACAAAGGGCATTTTAAAGGCTAAAAATGAACAGCCAGACAAAGAGATACACAGGGCGAGGTGCAGAGGTCCTTGAGAGCAGGAGCGTCTGTCCTTGTGAAGTTGGGGTGCAGCACCCTTCTGGCATGTGGTTGTGTTTTTGGTCACCAACCCGGAAGCTCTCTGAACCCCACAGTTCAAGGATTTGTATGGAGGCTTCATCACATTGCCATAGTCAATTACAAACTCAATGTCCGGCCCCTCTCTCCTTCCTGGAGGACCGGAGATGGGGTGGGCTGAAAGTCTTTGCAGTGAGCAGCCCCCATCCGGAGCCCACTAAGAATCACCTCATTAGAACAGAAGACGCTCCTTCCACTAGGAGATTCTAAGGGAGTAAAAGTTCTGTCAGAAACTGGGCTCAAAGACTCAATATTAGAACAAAGATGCCCCTAGCACCCTTATTACTCAAGGAATGACGAGTGTTTTAGAAACATTCAGAGATCAAATATCTGAATTCGCAGCAAGACTGCTGAGATGCCATCAGGGTAGAGAGGGCCAGAGGCCAGGTCTAAATCTTGCCTTCTTGGTGTCCTTGGACAAGCGACTTTCCTCCCTGAACATTAGTTGTCGCACCTATAAAATGGGGCTGATGTAAACCCTCTCCCACTGTTGTGAGACTCGGTGACAATGTGTTAAGCCCAGCCTTGCTTGCAGGGGCTGCTCAGGAATGCAGATTTCCCGCTCCTTCCCTTGAAGCGTTACTGGGAGGAGACTGGAGTCATTGGGTTTCTTTTTTTGTTGTTTTTGTTTTCGCCAAAAAGCAAAGCAGAAAGCTTAAGACGAGGTAGCAGCCTCAGCTCCAGCGCTCTCTCCTTCTTCCATTAGGGCTGGGTAGAAATAGGAAGAAAGATGGGTCCCTGAATGGATCTCTGCCCAGCTTCCTCCCAGAGGGCTCTGGGATTCACTGCGGGTTGGAGGAAGGCATTCCTGTGTCAAGGCATCACAAGTCCCTGCTCAGCGGGGAGGGGATGTGCCCTGACCCCGAGAAGGCAAGAGTGTTACGGGTCACTCCATGTTTGTGTTACTGGGGCTTTGGAGGATCTGCCGCATTGTTACTCTAAGAGGCGTGGGCCTGAACCTGCTCGTCAGCCCTGGGAGGTTTGGGGCATTGTCACCCCAGGCCTGGCAGGTTCCATTAATCACCTTCTTGTCAATTTTGATCCTCTACTGGGAGAGCAAGAGCTCCTGCTTTGGGCTGAATCACCCCTTTTCAGAGAGAGAGCTGAGCCATCAGCTTGGGCAGGAGGGCCGGGCAGGGTCAGGGGTCAGCCCAAACCCCTGGCCTCGCCAGGCTGTTAGAACACTGGCAACGTGCCCTGGCTCTGTCCCTGCTGATACCCGTGCGTGAAGCACAGGCCCGCTTCTCTACCACAGAAAACAAAGGGCCAGAAAACCCTGACTCAGATCTCTCCTTTCTGATCTTGCTGAATCAGTGAAGGGGGTTCCAGGAGAACCTCATGCCTGTGCCGCCCCATCCAGCCCCTGGCCTCGTATCATCCAGACCCCTGTAGCTGTTGTGAGCCAGAAAGCTATTCCCAAGATGCCATCCGCAGCAACCCTGGACCCTTGGTGAGCGGGGGCCCGGGAGTCTGAGTCCAGGGTCCTCCACTGTTAGCCCTGGAATGGAGGACCTTCTATTTGGGCCTCACAGATGCCAGCTGAGGGCCTTTTCTTCCAGCCTGAATGGGGAATCCGCCTCTGGCAGGGTCCTTACTTTGTCCCTGAGTTTCTCAGCTGCATCTCAAGATTCTAAGCCGAGACCCCGGCCCCAGGTCCTGGGTCACATCCTTTTATGTGGCCTCTTGGTCAAACACTCAGAAGCTGGGACAGACCTCATGTGACTGGCATACTAGAAAGGGCCCTGCTCACGTGATTACAAGACTGTCTTCCTGCCCCTAAAGCAGCTAGTGTAATGGAGTGAGTAAACCCGAGGGCCAGACTGACCCAGGGCATCTCAACCTCAACACTATTGATATTGTGGGTCTGATAATTCTTTGCCATGGGGACTGTCCTTTACCCTATAGGATGTTCAGCAGCATCCCTGGTCTCTAGCTACCAGTAGTACCCCAAGTTGTGACAACCAAAGTGTTCCTAGACATTGTCAAATGTCCCCTGGGGAGCAAAGCAGCTCCTAGCTGAGGACCACTGAGCTTGTCTATGGGGACAGAAGTTGGAAGGGTGGTGGTATCAGGGGCGGGGAGTCAAGCAACTGACTGGGACAAGGTGCAAGGAGCTTTATGGAATGCTGGGAATGTTCTGGATGGTATTTACACAGGTCACGCCTGGGTCAAAAGATGTCAAGCTGGACATGTGATCTATACATTTTACTGTATGAAAGATATACCTAAATAATGCACCTTAGTGCCAGACAGAACCAGACTTGGACTTCAGTCCTGATTCTGCCCTTAAGGTTCCTTTTCCTCATGTGCAAAATGTAATAGTAGGACCCTCCTCCTGAGGTGCCGTGAAGGTTAAATGAGATGAGTGTAAAGTACCTTCACCCAGTTCCTGCCTAGGGTGAGGGCTCTGAGAACATTCGCTGTGATAATGGATAGGGCCACTTCCTCTTTCTGTGCCTGAGTTTTCCAGCTGTGACTGATGGTCCCTAAGATCCCTGAAGGTCTCTGTCACTGTGACTTTTTCTGATGCTTTGGGGCCATTGCTTTCTCAGCCTAAATACTTTCAAGGCGGTTGATTCTATCAGACCAAGTGAAGTTTGTCTTCAGAGTTGCTGGGACCCCTGGAGTGGATGAAGTACTAAGACGGATCCAGGACATCCCAGGCAGAAGTTGTAGGTATAGAAAAAAGGAAGGTCGAGGGCTACGGTGACCTGGCAAAGCACAGAGCCACTTTGCAGCCACCACTTCCCTCGCAGAGGCTCCTGGCAGGCCTTTGCATCTCAGGTCCCGTTCTAATACTGGGTGGGGCACAGAGCCTGCAGGGTGAACTCCTTAAGTGGAGGTGAAACAGAATTCACTTGTCAAAAGGGCAGTCTCAGGCAGAATGCTGTCCCCTCTGAATCATTCCTTTTGTTAAGGATTAAAAAAAAGCCACCCCCAAAAGGCACAACCCACCCTGGAGAGAGCAGAGGTAACTGGGCTTGTGGGAAAAAGAAGTGCAGTTGGCATCAAGTCAGAGGGTGGGGAAGGGAGGAGAGAAGATATCCAGCCCCTATGGAGGTGTATAAAAGGTGTCCACGCTGGGGAAGAGCCACAGTCCTCGGCCCAGGCCAAGCAAGCTTCTGTCCGCACCTGCTCTCAATCTTGTTCTCACCATGAGCCTCCGCCTGCAGAGCTCCTCCGCCAGCTATGGAGGCGGTTTTGGGGGTGGCTCCTGCCAGCTGGGAGGAGGCCGTGGTGTCTCTACCTGCTCAACTCGGTTTGTCTCCGGGGGATCTGTCGGGGGCTACGGAGGCGGCATAAGCTGTGGCTTTGGTGGAGGGGCTGGTAGTGCCTTTGGAGGTGGCTACGGAGGTGGCCTTGGAGGTGGCTTTGGTGGGGGTTTTGCTGGTGGCTTTGGTGACTTTTGTGCTGGCGATGGCGGCCTCCTCACTGGCAATGAGAAGATAACCATGCAGAACCTCAACGACCGCCTGGCTTCCTACCTGGAGAAGGTGCGCGCTCTGGAGGAGGCCAACACTGACCTGGAGGTGAAGATCCGTGACTGGCACCTGAAGCAGAGCCCATCTAGCCCTGAGCGGGACTACAGCGCCTACTACAAGACCATTGAGGAGCTCCGGGACAAGGTGAGCCCTTGGAAGCTGAGGAGGGCACCCCCATGCAGGGCAGAGCCTCCAAGGCCAAGGAGGTCCCACAGTGTCGCAGGAGACCAGGTGTTGGCGAAATTCACAGCCTTCTTGCGGGGTGAAAAGCCTCATCTTTTACTACCAAGAGTCTCTACCCCGATGGGCTTTCTCATGCCACAGCTCCCCAAATGCATTTTCTCTCATTATTCATTTTTCTTGTTGTTATTACTCATGTCATTTTTTTTTGCTGCTTTCCAGACAGTTATATTATTTGTGACTCGATCTCTATAATCCCAACCCACTGAGCTATTTGGAAACATGACAGGTTTAAAAGCCACTAAGAATGGGTGAAATCAACAGAGAAAGAGAGACATGTTCATTCATTGCCCTGGGAATAATTGTTTACTTTGTAGGGGACCCATGCAAACTGATATTCTTAACTGGTGATGGCTAAGTGGGAGAGAGAGAGGCAGAGGCTTAGGCAGTGCATAGCCTGCATGCCCTCTGTTGAACCCTGCCTGTTATGCTGTGATGCCAGCCTGCTGGAGTAGAAATCCACCAGCCTGGGCTGAGTCCCGGCCATGTGGAGTAGGCTTTCAGTGCTTTGGAATATAAATGTTTAGACAAGAAATTCAAATGGATGGGAATATTTGTCGGATTTCCCCTCTACTCAGCTGGGAGGTCAGCTCCTGCAACGTGATTGGGAGATATGCAGCACCAAGCTGAGTCCCTCCTGACTTTCAGGGGAGGGCTCTCAAGACAGTGGACTGGGGAGGGTGCTAGTCTGAGGCTGCCGAGACATGACGAACCAAAGATATTCTCAGCAGGTCATTCCTCAGGAACGCACTCCCTGTGTCTTTCCCAGGGTGCTCAGACATGGAACGTTCAAGCAATAGGAGCAATTGGAGGGAACGCAGCCCCACCCCTCACTTTACGGAAGAGCAATGGAGGCCCAGAGGGAAATGCCTTGTCCCAGCTCAAGTTAGAGGCAGAGTCCCCTGGGAACCAGGTCCTGCCCATGTTTTCCCAGCCGCCTCCTCAAGCACGTGGAACCCCTAGAGCAAGCTTGTCCAGCCTGGGCTGCATGTGGCCCAGAATAGCTTTGATTGAGGCCCAACACAAATTTGTAAGCTTTCTGAAAACATTATGAGTCTTGCAATTTTTTTAAATTTAAAATTCTTTTTAGCTCATCAGCTATCATTACTGTTAGCATATTTTATGTGTGGCCCAAGACAATTCTTCTTCTTCCAGTGTGGCCCAGGGAAGCCAACACACTGGACACACATGCCCTAGAGATTACCTTCTTTTGCATTTTGTAGATCCTGACTGCCACCATTGAAAACAACCGGGTCATCCTGGAGATTGACAACGCCAGGCTGGCTGCGGACGACTTCAGGCTCAAGTGAGATTTTTTCCCTCCCTCTCCTTTCCCAGCAGTCTCTTAGTTTAGACAAATGCTCACCTGGCCAATGACACTGGAGCATCCCAGGACTGACGGTCTAGGAGAAGTATCAGAGTCCAGTGCAAGGGTAGGGGGACTGTTAAATATCATTTATGTCTTGCTTTTCCAAAAAACATTTAATTTTTTTACTATTTCAGGTATGAGAACGAGCTGGCCCTGCGCCAGAGTGTGGAGGCTGACATCAACGGCCTGCGCCGGGTGCTGGATGAACTCACCCTGTCTAAGACTGACCTGGAGATGCAGATCGAGAGCCTGAACGAGGAGCTGGCCTACATGAAGAAGAACCACGAGGAGGTGAGCGGGGACTGCAGGCTGCCTTGGGCTGAACCACTCCAGTGAGAAGGAGGAAACCTCCCCTGCAGCTGGTCACAGCCCTCCACTGTGGGACCTGGAAACACTTTCCAGAACACTCTGCCAGCACTCAGAGCCAAGGAGAGGGAGGATGAGGAGCCTCACACATCTTCCTTTCCCATCCCCACAGGAGATGAAGGAATTCAGCAACCAGGTGGTCGGCCAGGTCAACGTGGAGATGGACGCCACCCCAGGCATTGACCTGACCCGTGTGCTGGCAGAGATGAGGGAGCAGTATGAGGCCATGGCGGAGAAGAACCGCCGGGACGCAGAGGAATGGTTCCACACCAAGGTACCTGGCCCTCTCACCCCACATGGCCAGGGGAGCCAGGCGGATACAGCCCCTTGGTCGGGCTGTTTGAGCTGAGCTTCCCCATCAGCTTCTTCCTGCTTGCATTTCAGAGTGCAGAGCTGACCAAGGAGGTGTCTACCAACACTGCCATGATTCAGACCAGCAAGACAGAGATCACGGAGCTCAGGCGCACGCTCCAGGGCCTGGAGATTGAGCTGCAGTCCCAGCTGAGCATGGTACGCCTGCCACCTCCTGCCCGGCAGCCACCACCTCTAGGTTTCCCCCGGGCCTGGCTCCCCACGTAACATCTTCTCTTGCTCCACCAGAAAGCCGGGCTGGAGAACTCGGTGGCGGAGACGGAGTGCCGCTACGCCCTGCAGCTGCAGCAGATCCAGGGGCTCATCAGCAGCATCGAGGCACAGCTGAGCCAGCTCCGCAGTGAGATGGAGTGCCAGAACCAGGAGTACAAGATGCTGCTGGACATCAAGACGCGGCTGGAGCAGGAGATCGCCACCTACCGCAGCCTGCTCGAGGGCCAGGATGCCAAGTAGGTCCTCTCCAGCCTCTTTCTTTATTTTTTTTCTTTGAGACGGAGTCTCATTCTGCTGCCCAGGCTGGAGTGCAGTCGGGCGATCTCGGCTCACTGCAACCTCTGCCTCCCGGGTTCAAGTGATTCTCCTGCCTCAGCCTCCCCAGTAGCTGGGACTATAGGCACATGCCACCATATCCAGCTAATTTTTTTGTATTTCTGGTAGAGACAGGGTTTCATGTTGGCCAGGCTGGTCTCAAACTCCTGACCTTGTGATCCGCCCACCTTGGACTCCCAAAGTGCTAGGATGACAGGTGTAAGCCACCATGCCCGGCCTCTCCAGCCTCTTTCTTAGGATAGTGACTGCAGGACCTGTGGGTGTCAGAGCAGGCAGGGTCTTAGAGATCAGTCCCCTTATGTCAGGAGGAGACCCCTCCCTGTCTGAGTTTATGGGGACATTTCCTTGGTGCTTTCTAATTCGGGCCTCTGAGTTAGACTGGAGGGAATAGGGACTGTGGAGGGAACATCTGATATTGAAAAAGTAGGAGCTTGGATTCAGCTCACCTGAACAAAGCATTACTATGGTGCTTTAACTGCCTTTAGACCCCTTGCACACAGATCAAGCCACCCTTGCGGGCTCAGGGCTCCAGTGGAGGGTTGGGGGTTTGGATAATCCAGAGGAAGGACAAACACCCTGATCTTGGGGCCAATAATATCTCCCCTTGAGACCTCTCAGACAGACACATAGACAGACAAGACAGGCAGACAGACAGTCCTGGCGGGCACCTGATGCTGCTGCCCCTTGAGTTGGGGCACAGCTCGGAGGCACTAGAGTCCGGCCCAGGGGCTCCAAATAATCACCCAGAGGAACAGGGTTCCTCACCCAGAGGAAGAGGTAAGCACCTTCCCTCGGTTGCCCTCTGCTCATGGCTGCCCCTCTCCTCTCTTCCAGGATGATTGGCTTCCCCTCAGCAGGTAAGGGAACAGCCCCACGGACTAGGCTCCTGTTTATGGCCAGATAGGGGTGGGAGTTGGCCCGGGAGGGAGGGAGCCAGTGCTGGGCTCTCCAGTGTAGGGAGAGGGAGAGCTGGGATGGAAGTGGTCATTTCCTCATCAATTTTCCTTTCAAAATTGATGACTCTGCCCCATAGAGCTGTTGGGCTGTCTTGGCAAGAGCCACCTTTGGGGTCAATAAAGAGTCCTACCCACGCACCATCTGACTAATGAGGAGTTTGTGAGCCCACTTGGGGGGCCCTGCCCTGGCCCCAGGTGGGTCATCTCCAGCCTGAGCATGTCTTGTCTCCTGTTTCCCAGGAAACGTCAGCCCCCGTAGCACCCCTGTTACCACCACTGCCAGTGCCTCTGTCACCACCACCTCCGGTCGCCGCACTTCTGATGTCCGTAGGCCTTAAATCTGCCTGGTGTCCTCTCCCTCTGTCTTCAGCACCTGGAGGAGGAGAGAGCTGACAGTTCCCCACAGGAGAGAGGAGGGTCTGCCGGACCCCAGGCTCAGTCCCTCTGTCCTCAGGACCCCGGTCCTGACTTCCCCAGTTCCTGAGGATGGGCCTCCCACCTCTTCTCTTCCCGCTGGATCTCCCTCCTCCCTGACCTGGCTACGCTTGGGTTTCTCAACTTCTCTACGTAAAAGAAAAGATAATTCAATAAAGTTTCCTGTCTTTCTGCAAACGTAGTTTTGATTCTGGTCTGGTTTCTGCGGTGGCCCCTGCTGCGGCCCTGGTTTGGGAGGAGGGAGGGACACAGCTGGGCGGAGCAGCAAATCCAGACGAGGACAGGCCTGGGGAGCTTCCTATCGAGGAAGGACAGATGCAGCCCCATGGGCCATCTGAGCACACAGGCACAACAACGGCAAACACAGAGGACCCGGGCAGCTCACACACCGTGGTGTCCCGCAGACACGGACAGACGGAACACAGCAGAGACGGCGCAGGGGCACGGGAGCCAGTTCCACAGTCTAGCAGATGAGGATGTTCAGTCAGAAAGGCAGCAACACGATGATAGCAGAGTCAAGTGAGGGGAAACGTGGGCGAAAAGCACAGAGGCTTCAGGTTTCCAGGTTCTCCAGGATAAAGGGCAAGGAGGCAAAGCCTGCCACTCCCAACCAGTCCTGGGACCAGCTCCCTGGCTGGCCGTGGCGCTGACCTGGCCCCCTTCTCTCTGCAAAGCCTCCTTGCCCGAGAACCTGGAAGCCTGAGCCAGGAGCCGGGAGTCATCTTGGCCTCCTCTTTCTCCCTCCCCCGCTTCACAAGTGCTTCCTGTGGGCACCACATTGGCTATAACGTCCTTCCTGGTCCTCACTATGGGCACGTGGCCACAGCCTCCTCGCTGGCCTCCATGCCTCCATGTGCCACACTCCAGCAGGGGCGATTGCTGGAAACCGAGTCATCTTCTCAGCTTAGAGACCCCCCAGTCGCTCCTCACTGGCCACTGAGGAAAGCCTAGACTCCTTGCCTGCCTCCAGGTCCTGGTGGGCAGGCTGCAAGCGGCGAGTGAAGGGGTGATCTGGGGAGAAGGAGGCCTGGCCCCAGCCTGCTGCCTCCCTGCTTCCTGCAGAGAGCGTTTCCTCTCAGGCTAATGGCTCCCTTTTGGCCTGAGGCCTCCACTCCTAATGTCCTCCCCAGCCCACCCCTAGGTCCTGCCACTCCCACCCACTCCTGGGACCAGCTCCCTGGCACTGACCTGGCCGCGTTCTCTCTGCACGCCCCCCTCCTGCTCTCCCCGCCCCTCTGGCCGCCCCAGCTCTGATTCGCAGCCTCCTCTTGCTCTGCTCACTCCTTACACGCGGACTCGTCCCCTGGATTCTGGTATAGGTGTTCTTCTCTTTTCCTCGTCACCGTCCCCGTGGTCATCCTGGACATGCCCATGGTTACAATTGCCCATATGTTCTGATGACGCCCAAACTCGAATCTCCACTGAGGCCCCTCCCAGCCTCAGATTTCCATTGCCAACTGTGAGCCGGACATCACCTCCTTCAATCCACCCATGCAAAAGACCTCCCATCGTTCTCCCAGATCTGCTCCTTCCTTGCCCTTTACCCTGGAGGACCTGGAAACCTGAGCCAGGAGCCGGGAATCATCTGGGCCTCCTCTCTCTCCCTCACCCCCTTCACAAGTGTTTCTCGTGGGCACCGCATTGGCTATAACGTCTTTCCTGGTCCTAACTGTGGGCACGTGGCTGCAGCCTCCTCGCTGGCCTCCCTACCTGCATGCTCCACACTCCAGCAGGAGCGATTGCTGGAAACTGAGTCTTCTTCTCAGCTTAGAGATACCCCAATCGCTCCCCGCTGGCCACTGAGGAAAGCCTAGACTCCTCACCTGCCTCCCGGTCCTCGTGCAGCCTTTTCTGGCCTCTCCTCAGCTCTGGCTACTACACTAGTCTCCCTTGCCCACCCAAGTTCCTGCCACCCCAAACTGCCCTCGAGGAAGCAGGCAGGTGGCTGGGGACCCTGGGGCTTTGTTCAATGAGAAACCTCTGTCTGAGCCAACCTTTCTCTCCTCTTTCTCTCCACACTCCTGTCTTTGTTTTATTGGAGTCTACCAGTTTTTTTTTTCTCTAGATGGAGTCCTGTTCTGTCCCCTAGGCTGGAGTGCAGTGGCGCAATCTTGGCACACTGCAACCTCCGCCTCCGGGTTCAAGCGATTCTGGTTGAAGCGATTCTCCTGCCTCAGCTTCCCAAGTAGCTGGGACTACAGGCGCACGCCACCACATCCAGCTAAATTTTGTATTTTTAGTAGAGATGAGGTTTCACCATCTTGGCCAGGATGGTCTCAATCTCTTGACCTCATGATCCACCTGCCTCGGCCTCCCAGAGTGCTGGGATTACAGGCGTGAGCCACCGCGCCTGGCCTGGAGACTACCAGTTTTTTATTTAAAATTTGTACTGAGATGGACACCCCCTCTTCTGCAGCAGCTGGCTGGGGCGGGGCACACTTGGGTGTTCACATGTGTGTGCTCATCTGTCCTAGCACTGACAGTGTGCTCTAAGTGGGCGGGGCTGTGCTTTCCTCAAAGCTGGGGGTCTCTCATCCAACGGAGTGCAGGTGGGCTCCATCAATACTGAGATGAATGAACAAACTGGGGAAATGTCCCTCCAGTGCCATTTGATTTTTGTCAAGGGGCTTAAGGCAGAGGCTAGATGGAATTTCGGCACTCTGGCCATCGGCAACCTTCCTCCTATTCCCTCCCCTCCCGTCTCCTGCGCCCCTGTAGAGTTTATTCTCCCCCTTCATTGTCTTCCTTCTCTTCCCCCACCTCAATCCCCGCCTATGGACTGCACACAGTTTTTTTTTTTTTTTTTTGGGGAGATTCACTGTCACCCAGGCTGGAGGTCAACGGTGGGATCTTGGCTCACTGCAACCTCCCCCTCCTGGGTTCAAGCAATTCTCCTGCCTCAGCCTTCTGAGTAGCTGAGATTACAGGCACCTGCTACCACGCCCAGCTAATTTTTGCATATTTAGTAGAGACAGGGTTTCACCATATTGACCAAGCTGGTCTTGAACGCCTGACCTCAGGTGATCCACCTGTCTGGGCCTCCCAAAGTGCTGGGATTACAGGCATGAGCTAATGGCTCCCTTTTGGCCTGAGGCCTCCACTCCCCTGGCCCACACAGTTGTCTTATTCACACAGTGGCCGCTCAGACATGCCCGGCCCAGATTGCTAAGCCAACAGAAAGGTGTCCACCCTCCACCATTTCAGATCCCACCCCAGACCCTGCCACCAGCACTACAGAGAAAGGTGGGGCTCGACGCAAGTTCATGTGCCTGGAACGGCACCCGGAGCTGAGGCATCAAAGAGAAACAGGACATGCCCTTGCTCCCAGCACCTTTTTACATTGTTGGTGACCTATTTGGTCAGCAGCTATCTATTGAGTGACCACTGAATACCAGGCACTGTGTGGGGTCCCAGCAAAAGAGGGGCAGATGAAAGGAAGCCTCTGTCTTCAAGGAGTCCATGGGTTGACAGGAAGGGAGGAGGAGACACCCACACCAATAAACTGTCAGTCTTCAAAACTCCGCTCAGGTTTCAGCATTTGCTCTAAGTCTTCTCTGGTCTTCCCCACTGATCTCAGCAAGGCTCTGTGCTTTCAGCAATTACCGGGGTGCAATGTTCGTGGAGCCTAGAGCCACAGGGACCTGATTTGCATTTGTAATCCTGGGCAAGTGACTTAACTTTCCTGGCCTCATTCCTCATCTGCTGAGTCTTCCTTCCTCATAGGTTATTAAAGTCAAGTGCTCAGAACAGTCACTGGCGCATAGTAAGTGCTCAGTAAACAAGATACCTCTGGTCATGACCTTTCTGGTTCTCTTTTCTAAGCTATGAGTTCCTTCTGGGTAGGGTCGGTTTCATCTTCAATCTCATCCTCATACCTAGAATAGTGTAAGGGCTCAATAAACTGTAAGCCTTATAAGGGCTCAATAAATCTACTGAATGGAGAAATGAGGGAATAAATAGATACAGACTATGGGAAATGAAAGCGGTAAGTAAGCATTGTACAGAGGGCACAGGAAACAGGAGCCCCTACCCTAGATCGAGAGAGGAACCTGGGGCCTCAATGTTGAGCTATCCTGGCTGCTCCAAGGCACCCTGGGGTCCAGATCTTGGGCCTTACTGGGCCTGGGACAGCCCCTTTTCCCGAGACCCTGGGCAAGGCTATTTAGGAGCAGCCGCCTCATTTTCTGAGCTAGTTTTGCAGAACATGGTGGGGTGTGAGGGTAGTCGCCCATGGGAGCAGTGAAATGAGCCACACTCTAGGCCCAGTGGGGACTTTGGCCTGGGAGGCTTTCACCCAGACTCCAGGGAGGACACTGAGAAGCTGGGCCCCATGTGAAGAACTCTGTGGCCCCATCAGGAAGGCCAGGGAAGCTCAGAGGGCAGGCCAGGAGCAGGTGTTTCTGCTGAAGCTAACCCAGGAGGCTTCCTGAGCTGGGAGTAGAGGGTAGTCATCCCAGCTCTGTGGTCTGAAGGGTGGGGAATCCGCCTCATTCTGCCTGGGACTCAACTCTTTATCATCTGTGTGGGGTGGCCATTCAAGTGAGGGCAGATTTAGCAGGCCTGCTGGGTCAGGGCTCCCCCTCCCGGGGCTGACCCAGGTGCCATGCCCCTGCTAGTCTCACACGGCTGCTTCCCAGTGCTGTGGCTATGAGGAAACAGCCCCTTTCGACTGGCACCTGGCTCATCTCCACACCAGTGACTGTGAATGAGGCCAGGTCGGCGCCAGAGATGCCAGAATGAAAGAGCACGGAGAGGGGAACATGGCAGTGCATCCTTTATTCTCATCTTTCATTTCATTCCGTCTTTACAGCAGTCCCGTGAATTGGGGCAGCTGTGCCCATTTTACACATGGAAAGACTGAGGCCCGGACAGGGAGAAAGACCTGCCCAGCGGGAGAGCTGGAACCTGTGGTTCCAATGTGCTTTCCAAGACTGGGGCTGGTCCTTTGCCAAGGGTCAAGCATTCAGCTCCAGGAATCTGGGGGAGAAGCGAGGGTGTTTCCCAGACCCCAAAGCCTAGGGGATGGAGGAATCAACCTGCGATGTTCCTGGGGTGTGTTGGCGCCTCAGAGCCAGGTCAGGTTCTGGAGGGAGGAGGGCAGCAGGTGCCCCACACAGGTGGAGAGACTCCTGGCGCTTCAGCCACCTCCCCTCTCACCCTGAGCAGCAGGCACCTCCCTTTCTTCTGGGCTCCACCCTGGGGAATGGGCCAGGCTGCTGCCCTCCTCAATGCGGTGGCTGTCCTGCCCGGGCCCTGCAGGGGGCAGCCTCACCCCAGAAAGCAGGTTGGTGCCTCGGTGGCCACCTGCTGGGACACAGGGTGGCGGGGCTGGGCCCTAGACCCAGTCCTGGACGGGCCTGGTCTTGACATGAGACCCCCCATCCGGTCCCCAGCTGGGCCCTTGACAAACAGGGTGTGGTTGCAGGCAGATTCCAGGCCTGAGACCCCCTTGGTGCCTATTCCTCCTTTGTGTTGGGTGAGAGCTTGGAGGATCCACAGAAGACCCTGAGTATGAGAAGGGGTGCCTGGGCCTTCCTGGCAAGGGGACTCTCACCATCCCAGAAGTCACAGCAGGGGGTACAGGGCGATAGTTGTGATGATGAACTCTGCCAGCCTTTTTTTTTTGAGACGGAGTCCTGCTCTGTCACCAGGCTTCAGTGCGGTGGTATGATCTTGGCTCAGTGCAATCTCTGCCTCCTGGGTTCAAGCGATTCTCCTGCCTCAGCCTCCCAAGTAGCTGAGATTACAGATGTGTGCCACCATACCCAGCTAATTTTTGTATTTTTAGTAGAGACAGGGTTTCACCATTTTGGCCAGCCTGGTCTGGAATTCCTGACCTTGGGTGATCTGCCCACCTCAGCCCCTCAGAGTGCTGGGATTACAGGTGTGAGCCACTGTGCCCGGCCACTTCCAGCTTTTCTTATCCAGCTGCTGGGGCCCTTCCTTCCTCCCTGCCTGGGTCAGGGCACCTGAGGGCTGCCCAGGGACCTGCCCTCTTTTGGATGGTATCCCTGGGGCTGTTGGTGGCTGGGGCAGAGCAGAATATGTGAACTGTGTCCCTTCGAGCAGGGGCTCCGAAAGAGCTGGGCACACTTCACACCCTCCATCCTCCTGCAGAGTTTGAGAGAAAGTAAGTGGGTGGGGGGTGCTGCTGAGACTTGCACAGGCACCCGTTGGGGGTGGGTAGTTGGGGGACTTGGCCAAGAGCTGGTATCCATGTTTATGAACAGTCATAATGACTCTGTGGCTTCTTTCATCCAAGGATCTCAGACCAGTTTGAAAGTAAAATCCATAGTGTCAGGCATGGTTAATTACAGCCTGGAGCCCGCAGTCTGGTTTGCAGATATGCTGTTGTTCGTAGGAAGAGAGCTGAATCAGCTGCATGCCAGCCCCTGTAAATGCAGACTACAAGTCCAATCGAACAGCGTGTTTGGGAAATTCGCTTTATGGTTGAGCTAAGTGTTACTTGAATCCAGGGGACGCTAGACACTGAGGTCCCAGCTCTTTTCTCCCAGTGGGCCTGGCCGTGCGTCTCCCACAGTCACGGCTTCTCCAAGCACACCAGGGAGAGAAAGGACGCTCTGAAATGCTCCAACCACAAAAGTGGGGTGGGGGAGTTAGGGACTCAGTGGGTCTGAGCAGGAGACTGTGGACTCTTCCAGATGGGAGCTGGCAGCCAGTGCAGCTTTGCAGGGAGAGCTGGTCCCAGGTGAGAAGGCAGTGGGCCCTGAGATGCGGGAGGCCAAGCTTGGCCACAAGAGGACCAGAGAGGTATGGCTTAAGGCTGGGGTCAGGGTGGCTCTCTGGGCATCTACCATGGCAAAAGCAGCTTGCAGCAGAACCTTGAAGTCCTGGGCAAGTGCAAAAACCACACCACAGTGGGAGAGAAAATACTTTTGTATTTTAGAAGAGATGAGATTTCTAGGGTAACGATGGGCCTGGTAAAGTGGGACTTTGAAGGCCTGATTAAGGTCAAGGCCTGATGGGGGTTCAGGACCAGGCTGGGAACAGCAGGTTGGGAAGCTGGACCCCTGCTCCTTGCAGGGCCCTAGAGTCTCAGGAGAAGCCACTGCTCGGGACCAGGACCAACGCTGTGGAGGGGCACCCAGGCAGCGGGTGGGGTGGGGGAACCTCCTTCATCGCTGAGTGCCTGTTCAGATGGTCCTGAGCCTGGTGAGGCCGGTAATAGCAGGGGGCAGGTGGACATTTGTGGCACAGTCAGGGGGGTGGGAAACGGAGCAGAGAGAGACTTGCCAAATCTTGCCCAGGAAGGTCTGAGTCACCCTGCTGAAGGCAGCTGCTGTCAGGGCGGAATGTCACTGAGGTGGCCAGGATGGGAGGCAGGATAATTCAGCCTCCACATCTCCAAGTACTGTTTGGACTTGGGAGGGCGAGAATGGCATCCACTGAGAGCAGGTGTGAGAGGACAGAAAGGCACGATTCTCCAAGGGAAGCCCTCCATGCCTGACCCTGAGAACAGCCAACCATGGTGACAGGCCACCAGGGGAGGAAGGAAGAAACAGCGGCATTTGTTGGCCAAGGCTCCCAAACGGCGATGCTTCCTCCCTGAGGGTTTCAGACACGGGACACTCAGTTACACACATACACACACACACATACACAGACACACACACACACACACACTCTCTCTCTCTCTCTCTCTCTTTCTCTCTCTCCCTCTCTCTGTGAGCTCCAAATATCACATTTTAAAAATTTGCTAAATCTGGCAATTCTCTCTTTATTAGGTCTGTGAATGGCCTGGAGTTTTCCGTCATCAAAACCGAATAAATAAGATGTTTCCTGGATTCTTTGGAAAAGTTATACCGGTGGCCAGAAAGGTTTTAATTGCAGGGTTTCCCTCTTCTGTAACGCGTTCTTCAACTTTGTGAACCTGCTATTGCATGTCTGCACTCGAATCTACCCTAAGCTGTCAGTGGATTTGGCCTGAGCTGTTGATGGGGTTATTTGACATGGAATATATAGGACCCTGCTTTTCAGGGGAGGGGCCTGGGATCCCAGGTGCTTTGTCACTTGAACACATCCTTTGTTCCAAGGCAAAATCGATTGCGTGGAGGAAATGAGGATGAGCTGTGGGTCTCCCAGGGTCCTGGGTGACCGCTGGGTGCTGGGTGGGTCTGAAGAGGTTAAACCATGAAATCGACATTTCTTCTGGTGGAAAATTCTCTAGGATCTAGGTGTGTGGACCTCAAGGATGGAAGAGGCAGTGGGAGAAAACCAAAAGGGTGGAACTGAAATCAGCAGGCTGCTCTCACAAACCACTGGTCTTCTGCGGAGATCTTGTTCTCATTGGTGACCATTTGTGGGCGGCCTGGCTACCCCACAGGCTGCTGTCTGGTTTGCTTCCTCCACTGTCTTTGAGCCCTTAGGTGGTGGTGACCAGCACAGCCTGACCAAAGCCCAGAGAAGCAGAAAAAGAGATGCCCTGCTTGAAGAACTCCCTTCCTCCTTGGGCACACTGTGACAGCTATGCCTTGTGCTTGGGAGGGACTGTTCAGAACCGGGCAGGAGACTTGGGCCTGACATTTTGGGTCTTTGCTCATGGAGAACCTTGGTTTTCAGATAGAAGTTCATTTGAGTGTGCGGACTTCTTTCTGCCAAAGAAGGGGCCACAAACTCAGCGGTTGATGTTGAATTTGGTGGCCTTCCAAGATAGGCTCGGTGAAAGGCCAGCATGCTTTCTGTTCCTATGACAGCAATTACCTTCCTCCCCTTTCCCCAAGCTGGGATCATGGTGGACAGAACGTCCTGTCAGCACTGCAGACTGCAGATGGGGTGAGGGTTTTTGGAATCTTCTAGAGTAAGTGTCAGAGACCAGATGGAGACTCCTAGCTCCATCTAGGAGGGAACTGAGGCAGCTCTGGACACAATCCCAGACCCTGCCTCTCTGGGCAGCTGTCTATTCTCAGACAACTGGGTTAGGCCTCTGAATTAGTATTCCATTAAACCGGGACAGGCGGTTTGTGCTCTGGAAACAGCGTTGGACTGGGGTTCTGACTATATGGGTTCTAAGAGCAGTTTCAGTCTCTTAAATCTGTGAAACCATTTCCTGTTTATGAAGCCACTTTGGATGTAGTCCTCACAATCCTGTGATTGTGGCGTTATGACCTGCACTGAACTATTGTGAAAGCTGAGGCTTGGAGGGATCCAGCAGCTTGAACTCCACTCTTGCTAAGTCCAGGCTCAGGGCCCTTGCCCCTGCTGTTCAGCCCTCTATTCTCTGAGTTCCTTCTTCTGCAAAGCAAAGTCTTTGACTCAGTTGGCCAGAGATGCCATTTCAGGCCTGACATGCTGGGATGCTGGCTCAGTGTCCCTGGGACAATGCACCACTGATTGGGCCTTCTCGGGTAACCACCTGGGGAGGGGGTTAATGCTGCCACTTGGCCTGTGGAGGGAAAGCCAGGAGGAAGCCTGCACCATTGCTCCTGGGGTGTGCTGTGCTGGAGGCAAAGGGAGATCTGAGGCCCATGGGTGTTTGGACAGAACATGAAACCCAGTCGTGTCACGAACTTGAACCTCCTTGATGCTTATTCATTCTGAGGATCAATGCCAGAGAAGGGACAGGGCAACGGGGATGGTGAATGAGTCACAGACACATTCAGGCAACTCCCGGGCCCCACAGGGTGTGCTCGGGCACCTGATCCTATACTGTCTGAGATCATAGGTGCCAGCTCATTGTCCAGGCCCTTCCTTGTTCACATTGGGGCTCTGAGGCCCAGTGTACAGGGGCCTCATGCTGTACTGGAATTTGGGGCAGAGCTGGGCCTGGAGTTCAGGTCTTCTGACCCTTAGCCCAGTGCACTTTTGATTGATGTTAGAAAAATGGTCTCAGAATACGATTCTACTTTGAAATAAAACCTGATGCAGGGCAGCCCTGGTTTACACAACCATGAACAACTGGAAGTTCTCCCTGGCTGGGCTAGCACGGGATGGGGCGGCCTCTTAGAGCTGCCAGGGGAGGAGAGCAACCCTGAGCCCCGGGTTCTTGTCTCTGATACAGGTCGAGTGTTTGTTGCTGTAAGCCTCACCCCATCCTGTGTTGGCCCAGGCTGCTGGGTGGGAGAGGGCAGAGGAATTCCTCCCCGAGTCTCCCTCCGCACTTCCCTTGGGTCGGGGGTTGGCTGTGCAAGTCAAAAATAAGGAAAAAGGCGGGACACTGAGGGCAGCTGAAAGACTTTCTCCTTTGACGAGCTGGTCACCTGCTCCAGGGAAGGTACACTCCTCTCTCCACAGTCCTAGGGGTGCCTCTCTGGTCCACAGCGGCCCTTGTGATGCTCAGGTGAGAATGATGGGGGCATTTGGACATTCGGATCAGCAGACTCCTTGCTTATTCAGTTGTCCTGAGAGAAACATAGAATCAGCCTCAGATACGGATCATACAGTACAGGGGTTAAAACAAGGAAGAAATGAGAATATTAACTTCAGAAGTCAGCCAGCCACAGATCCCAAACAGAGAAGAACTGTGCAAAGGGCTTGGTGCAGGCTGCCCTTGGGCCCATTTTGGAGGACAAGCACGCTGTGTCACAAACAAGGTAAACTGAGGCATAGGTATATTGAGGACTTGCCTGAGTGGGCCCAACAGGGACAGCCAGACTCCGCACTGTTGTCCCAAAAATCAAGTGGGGGGTGCTTAGGGGAAGTTGGGTCAGAGCCCCAGTCTTGGTCTTGATAGTCCAATGGTTCTCAGCTGGGGGTGGTTTTGTCCCCTGACCCCCAACTCCGGGGATATTTGGCGATGTCTGTAGACATTTTTGGTTGTCAACACTGGGGCGGGGGTGGCTACTGGCATCTGGTGGTAGAGTCCAGGGACACCGCCAAATGTTTTACAATGCACAGGGCAGCCCTGAACAGCAAACAATGACCTGGCACAAAGGGCTGAGATTGGAAACCCTGTGATGATCTGCTCCTAAGTTCTGCCGGGAGAACTGCAGAGACTGGGTGGCTGTGAGGAAACCATTACTAGGGCAACTGGGGCTCTGGGGGCTGATGGTCTCCTCTTGCTCCCAGAGGGGCTGCACGGGGGGCCACCGCCAGCTGCTCCTGGGCATCTTGTCAAAGTGTCTGCCTTGCTGGGATAGGCATGATCCCCTCAGCTAGTCCTCCCTGGGTAATTTCAGAGAGAAGCTTATAAAACGTTTTAAGAGGTTGGCAAATTACAACTTGAGAAGCACATAAATGCCTCCATAAACGCCAGCTTTGCAAACCAAGCGTGTGTGGGGGCAGAGTGAGCAGGCTGTCCAAGCCTTGGGAAAGTCCACGTTTCAAGGCGGAAGACCCAGGCTCATCTTTGGCCCTTAATTCTCAGGTTCTCCTCTCTCAGCTTGCTTAACTATCTGGCAGTATTTAGCTTTTTTATTTGTATTCCTCCTCTGTCCAAAGAATCTGCTATTGGCCATTTCTGTGACCTGTTCATGGACCAGGAGGGTCAGAGCAGGTCGTTCTAGGCTCCTGATTCCACCCTCAGAGGTTCAAAACGCTGACGGCCACAAAGGAAACTGCCCTCCAGCTCTGCCCAGGGATCCAAGCATGCAGATTCCATAATGGCAGGAGTCTGTGATGATGTGTTCATTGACTAAGGGACTGGCTATGGGGCACCCTCTTCTCCCATTGCCACCCTGCTGTGCCCAGTGGGCAGACAGACCATGCTTAGCAGTGCTCACACTTATGAACCTTTGCTGGCCACAGCTGTAAACCATCATCAAAGACTCTCCTACCCTAACCAACACTTCTGCGGGACCCAGTGGCTTGCAAAACACTTTCACTTCATATCTGTGGGAAGCAGGCGGGACAGAGGGATGATCTCTACTGTTCCGATGAAAACACTGAGGTTCCTGGGGAGGAAGTGATGTGCTCAGTATCTCTGAGCAAATTAGCCACAGAGCCAGGATTTGAACTAGGTCTCCTGTCCCTAAATTCTGGGTACTCAGACTTGACCCCAGTTGTGTGGGGAAGCAGTGGGGCAAGGAAATTGGATTTGGTGTCTGAGAGCCTGGTTTCAGACCCAAGCTCTGCCAGTCACTTCCTGTTCACCTTGAGCAAGCTATTAAACCATTCTGAGCCCCAGTTTCCACATTGGTACAAATGAAGATAACATCAGCCACCTCCTAGGATTGTTAAGAGGTGTGAATGAAATAACCACTAGCCTGGTACATCACAGGTGCTCCCTGAATGTCTGTTCCTTTGCTCTCTTTTACCATCCCAGCAGCCCAGGCAGGGTGAGCAGCTATGAGGGGTGTTGGCAGTGGATGGGGGTGACAAGGGACAGACTAGGCTCCCCAGGGGAAGGCAGATGGAGAGAGCAGGAACCAAATGTCATTCGTGAGGCCACTCCCGATTTATGGAATCTGGTGCAAAGACTCTTTGAAGAGGCAATAAAACTCACTTTCTGCTAGGAAATGACAACAGTCGAGAGTCCTGACTTAGCAAACCAAATTCAACAATGTTTTTTTTTATAAGGCATGGGGTTCTGGATGGGTAGCAAAAATCACATTCTAATGAGATTAGCTTTCGGGAATAGGAATAGGCTTTCCCAAGAGCAAGGAATGTGCACCATGCCAACACCCCATGGAGAGTGTATATAAATGCTCCGCAGAGGCCTCGAGTCCAGAACCTGAGCTGCGTGCTAAGCTGCAACCTTCCTCTGCTAGCACCATGGCCACCCAGATCTGCACCCCGACCTTCTCCATGGGGTCCGTCAAGGGCCTCTGTGGCACAGCAGGTGGTATGTCTCGGGTGTCCTCCATCCGCTCTGTGGGCTCCTGCAGGGTGCCCAGCCTCGCCGGTGCTGCGGGGTGCATCTCCTCTGTTAGGTCGGGCCTCTCCAGCCTTGGGAGCTGCTCGCTTGGCTCCTACCTGTCTGCTGGGTGCCACCCCTCCGGCTTCGTTGGGAGTGGGGGCTGGTTCTGCGAGGGCTCCTTCAACGGCAGCGAGAAGGAGACCATGCAGTTCCTGAACGACCGCCTGGCCAGCTACCTGGAGAAGGTGCGTCAGCTGGAGCGGGAGAACGCGGAGCTGGAGAGCCGCATCCGGGAGTGGTATGAGTCTCAGATCCCGTACGCTTGCCCAGACTACCAGTCCTACTTCAAGACCATCGAGGATTTCCAGCAGAAGGTAAGAAAGACCTGACCCCTCTCTAGCTGAGCAGCCTAACTCTTAGGCGGCGTCTGTCTCATTCCAGGGCCTTTCCAGATGGGATGGTAGCTTTTAGGGAATTCTCCTGGTAGGGCCAACTTTTCTCTCTAGGCCTTTGGTTTCCTGGGGGACCCTGGCTTCTCTGCTGGCCTCTTGCTTGTGCCTTGTTGCCAGCCGTTCCTCACACCCCCTTGCTGTCTCAGCTGTAGGAAGGGAAGGAACGTGTACCAAGCCCCTACTGGATACAGCGCTGTGCCTGACACTTTCCTACTCCCTGGCTTATTTATTCTTCATCTTGGAGAGATGGGTATTGCTGGACCCATTTAACAGATGTGGAAGCTGAATTTTGAGGGGTTCAGCAACTTGCTCAAGATCACACAGCCTGAGTGTTAGACGCAGAACCTGAATCCAGGTCTGCCTCACCGTGGTGTATCTCGCGGTGCCACTCTGAAAACTACAGGTGCCAGGACTGATGGCCACTGACATGCTTGGGATGCCCCTGTGGGTTTGCTGCTCCCTCCATATCTGGGATGTGGCTCAGGGCTGGAAATGCTAAAGGTGATGGTGATACGTAGTAGCATGGCCTCTGTGAGCTGAGCTATCCCCTACCTGGCCCCACATGCTGGGCCTCCTGTAGCTCATGGGAAGCCTCTTGTTCCCCAGATCCTGCTGACTAAGTCTGAGAATGCCAGGCTGGTTCTGCAGATTGATAATGCCAAGCTGGCTGCTGATGACTTCCGGACCAAGTGAGTGGGCCTGATCAGGGAAGGTTTACCATGCCACTCCCTTGCCTCTGTCTCCTGCCTTTGGGAGCTGGTAAGGTGGGAATAAGGATCATCACGCTCCCGACCGCAAGTCAGCCACTGCAGCTGGACAGTAGGGCAGGGGACCCTGCCTGTGTGGGGTTTCCCTTGCTGCAGACTCAGGAGGGTTCTGTGTGTGCAGGTACGAGACTGAGCTCTCCCTGCGGCAGCTGGTGGAGTCGGACATCAATGGCCTGCGCAGGATCCTGGATGAGCTGACCCTGTGCAAGGCCGACCTGGAGACCCAGGTGGAGTCCCTGAAGGAGGAGCTGCTGTGTCTCAAGAAGAACCACGAGGAGGTGAGGCTGGTGCCACGTGACCTCCCAGCATTTCCCATCCAGCTTAGGGAGCCATTGCTCGTCCTTGCGCTTAGTGTGTGGCAGGAACTATATATTTCCTTACATTTCATTCTTGTTTCATTTCATCCTTACAATCATCCCAAGAATTATAAACTGTTACAAGCTCCATTTTACAGATGCGAAAGCTTAGGTACAAAGAGGTTAAGTTGCTTACCTAAGGTTGTACGGGGTCTACACTTTTGCCCACGACACTAGATTTCTTTTCTTTTTTTTTGAGACAGAATTTCACTCTTGTTGCCCAGGCTGGAGTGCAATGGCGTGATCTCAGCTCACCACAACCTCCACCTCCTGGGTTTAAATGATTCTCCTGTCTCAGCCACCCAGTAGCTGGGATTATATGCATGTGCTACCAGGCCCAGCTAATTTTTGTATTTTTAGTAGAGTTTCTCCATGTTGGTCAGGCTGGTCTCAAACTCCCGACCTCAAGTGATCCGCCCAGCTTGGCCTCCCAAAGTGCTAGAATTATAGGTGTGAGCCACCATGTCTGGTCAACACTAGATTTCTATTTGGGCTCTAGTGCCTGATGATGGCAAATTAATTTGCCTAGGGCTTGTATCATCTCACAAATATCCCAAAGAAGGAGGTAGGTATATACCGACAAGGAGACCAAGGTTTAGAGAGATTTAAGTATCCTGTCTAATGCTATGCAGCTGGCAACTGAGGGAAGAGGGTTTGAATCCAGGTCAGTGAAACCTGTAATCCAGCATCCTTTTCACAACCTCACACCTCTCTCCTCTCTGCAGGAAGTCAGTGCACTCCGCTGCCAACTTGGGGACCGACTGAATGTGGAGGTGGATGCTGCCCCCCCAGTGGATCTCAACAGGATCCTGGAGGATATGAGATGCCAGTACGAGGCCCTTGTGGAGAATAACCGCAGAGATGTGGAGGCCTGGTTCAACACCCAGGTGGGGCTGGGGTGCCCTGGGACCATAGGCTCCTGGGCTGGGGTTACCTTTTGAAATAACCTGGTCTGACCATGCTCTGAGCCCTCACATGTGTTTCAGACTGAGGAGCTGAACCAGCAGGTAGTGTCCAGCTCGGAGCAGCTGCAGTGCTGCCAGACTGAGATCATTGAGCTGAGACGCACGGTGAACGCCCTGGAGATTGAGCTGCAGGCCCAGCACAGCATGGTGAGTGGTCCCTGCCTGCGTGTCTGGCCACAGCCTGCGGCAGGTCCCCGACCCACCAGCCTCGGCATGCAGGATCTCATGGGGTGTGATCACAGGCATATGCAGATGTGCAGGGCTGTGGGTTTCTGGGGTTGGGGGACTCCTCCCCATGGGCAGCTCTTCCTCTTTGCCATTGCAGCGGAATTCCTTGGAATCCACCCTGGCGGAGACCGAGGCCCGCTACGGCTCCCAGCTGGCCCAGATGCAGTGCCTGATCAGCAACGTGGAGGCCCAGCTGTCTGAGATCCGCTGTGACCTGGAGCGGCAGAACCAGGAGTACCAGGTGCTGCTGGATGTCAAGGCCCGGCTGGAGGGCGAGATCACTACCTACCGCCGCCTGCTGGAGGGAGAGGATTGCAAGTGAGTGGCCCTCGGGCTGGGGGAGGGCTTACTCAACCCCCAGTGCCATGTGGAGGGCATCAAGCCCAGAAGTGTTGTTGCCCAGATGAAGGGGACTAGGCCAAAGTCCCTCGAGATTCTCCATCTAGTCCCAGGCTTTGGCAGTGCATAGTGGGAGAATCCAACCCAGCACACACCGCGTGTTTTCCGCTGTCTTTTTGGGTTGGCAGTTTCTGCTCTTCGTACCTGCAGTTCGGTCCTCTCACCCTAGGGGAATTTGGAGGCACTGAGATGGTCCGAGGCCACCCGTGTCGCTTGATACTCTGGACCTGTTTAACACAAATCTCAGCCCAATGCTCCGATGCCAAATGCACCCGGAATGATTTTGTTTTCCCAGGCTTCCTCCCCCACCTTGTGCCATGGCATGCAAGCCTGCCATTAGAGTTCCTTCTGTCCCCTCGGCGCCCTGTGCCCCGGCTGTGGCCTGCATCCCCGCTCCCCAGGTTGGCACTCAGATCCGCACCATCACCGAGGAGATCAGAGATGGGAGAGTCATCTCCTCCAGGGAGAACCTGCAGTCCCGCCCGCTGTGACAGCTCACCTGGTCCACCAGGGCAGGGCCCCGACCACAGGAAGGAGGACACCCATGGGGCTCCTGGCAGCTGAACGACCCTGTCCCTCTCTAGAGGCGTCCCCCTATGCTTAGCAGGTTTTTCTACCAAAACACTCCCGGTATTGCGTTTCTGGACTTAACTGTGCTTTTACGCCATGCAAAACCAGGTTTCCTGGAAATTTACCCAATAAAGTGTGTTCTCCTGGCATAGCAAACTCAATTTCGGCTGACTCTGTTGATGCTCATGTGCTCGTGTGGTTCATGGGGGTGTTTGATCAGGGGCTGCAGGATAGTGTGGGGTTTGAGTTGAGGTCTATCTTCTCCGGCTCTGAGTGGGAGGAGGTGGCAGGGTGATTCAAAGTATTTAATAACAAAGCTGCCTCAGGCCCTGCTCAGTGAGAACAGACACTGACCCAGTCTGGATGGGTGCTGGCCGTAGCTCTCAGCTTGGCGCTGACCATGAGTAGATACCTTAGGGAGGCCCCAAAAGAGGCAAAGGCTCCCGAACCAGTCCTTCTCTGTAGTAGCCCGACCAGCCTCTTTCCCCTGCCCGACCCCTTCCCCCTCCTTGTTCCCCTCATGCTCTGGGGCCTGAGGTCTGCACCCCTGAGAGATTTGGTGGTGATCTCTCTTTTTCCTCTCAGCTTCTCCTCTCTTGCCCAGCTCCTGTCACACTGCTGCCTGACACTGGGGATGGTTCAGGAGAGGGGGGTCCCAGGAACAAGCAAAGAGGGCCAAACTCTAGGCAACCAGCCTGAGTCGGCCATGCCGGGGAAGGCGGTCAGGGAGAGCAGGGAGGTGAAGGTGAAGGACCAGGTGACTCCATGTCCCAACAAGGCACATAGGACCGAACTGAAGGGTGCCAGGGACAGTGGGGTGCGGGTGGGGGCTCAGACGTGGAGTTAGAGGACAGGACAGCCAGGCTTCATTGTGGAGCAGAGTTCAGGGCCTGGATTCCACTGGCTGAGTCAGGCAGCTCTGCCGGTGGGACCTGACCATACCAGACCTGGACACCCCTCTGATGAGAGAAGCATGGCCTGGGAGAGGTCTGAGGGCCTCACGGTTGGTTCCTTTGCCCCCTGCTTCAGTCTTCATTTGAGAACACAGGACCAGAGAGAGCAGTGACTCGTCCCAGGCACAGAGCAGTGAGTGGCAAGACCTGGCGATCACCCAGCTCTTCTGGCCCTGACTCGGGAGCTCTTCTCAGTAGTTTCTCTCTCTCTTGCGCTCACTTTCCTCTGGGATTTCCTCTGGATCATGGCCAAGACCTCCATCACCTGACTTTGCCTCATGTCGTCAGCTCTTTGGTGCTAAACATGACTCTTCAATCACTTGCTGGGCAAGCCAGAGGCAGAGCAAACACATATCAGACCCCAGGATAAGATGTGCATCGGTAGCATCAGAGCATCCTGCCTTGAGCCCGACTCTGTCACTCTACATGCCTGGTCACGTCACGAGCCCTCTGTGGTCTCTGCAGGTTCATCTGTGAAATGGGGCTGCTGGGAGGCTCCAATGAGACAGCATGTGTGCAGCTTCCAAATCATGGTAGCTATCAGTGTTGCTCTTACTACAAATGCAGAGTCCCTGGCCTCAAAGAGTGTCAAACAGGAACCCCCATTGCGAGGGCCAAGCTCTTTGCTTTGTATCTGGCAGGGTGCTGTGGTGGGGGCTGCGATGCCAGCATTGCCCTTGGAGCTGGAGAGTGAACCCAAAGGCCTCAGCCTCAGAGGATGCACCTGGCTCTGGGAATGGGGGACAGTCTGCATGACTCTTTCCCCTGCCCCCCCTTCCCCCTCCCTGCTCCACTCATGCTCTGGGGCCTGAGGTCTGCACCCCTGTCTCTGGCCTGAAGCCGGTGGGTAACCAGGCATGCACAGAGAGCACTGCACCTCTGTGCGGAAACAGCCAGGGGTCCGGGGATGGGCCGAGTCTTCTGATTGGGAAACAGCTGAGCTACCTTGTCACCGTGGATGAACCACACAGGGCGTGACCTGGCAGGTAATCATGTCATCAGCACCTTGCATTGTACAGCACTTTCCCTTTTTATGATCACTCTCCAGTTTACAGGACACACTCACAACCTCATCTAATGCACACATTCAGCCCTGAGTGGCTGTATGCTCTTTATTCATGCATCCTTGCCTAGCTTTTAATTACATTGTCCAGAGCATCTGCGTTGGTTAAGAAATGCCTCCTGTCTCAACCTGACACACACCCTTAACTGAGTTGTAATTGAAATCACTGACCTACGTGCAAACCAGAATTCAACTGTGTTGTGGGATAGGTGGTGACTGGTCTAAAGTCACACAGCACGTGGCTGACTTCTCAGGTCTTTGTGCTCCTATTTCATTGATATCAAGAGAGAAAGGATAGAAAGCATTTAATACAGCTTCCCCAGAGTGAATATGATGCTTTATTTCAAGGTGGTCTGGTTTTTCTGATCTTTTTTGTGCTTTCCAGGTGTGCTATCTGACTGTTTTTCTCATTCACACATACACATCAATTAATCAGCGAAGAGATCATGTGCGGAACACGGCCTACACAGCCAATCCAGTCTTCAGGTTCAGGCCTATCCAGGAAGGAGCAGGGGTGGCGGGAGTGGCTGGAACAAAGAGTGGATAACAGGCACAGTTCCCAAGGAGCTCACGTCCCGCTGTGGAGACACCTCGCCCCCACACTCCCGGCAACTGCACTCCCCCACGCCTGGTGGAGCGGGCGTGGGCAGGGTTTCAGGATTTGAGGAAGAGGAGAGATCACTGAGAACTGGGGTGACCAGGAAAGGCTTTAGGGCAGATTTGGATTTGATGGGCAGAAAAAGGAGGAAGGAGGGAAAAGGGTATTCTAAGCCCATATTTAGTGTATCCATGGCATGATCCAGGATAGCCTGGACTTCATCTGAGCAGAGTGCAATGATCCTGTAAGGAAAGTTACTAGGAATTTGCTAAACAATGTCAGTTCTTGCTGATAAGGGTTTCTAGATAGTTATTTCGTTTAAGAAAAGAATGCTAAAAAGGCATAGAAATAGACAAGATCACTTTATAAAATACCTCAAAACAGCTTTAAAAATACATACATGTTTTACCAAATCTTATCAAGAATTTTTTAGCCACACCTTTAGCACTAAATTGGCTTACAGGATCCGTTTCCCTTGGGCAGAATGGCTTTTGGCCCAGAGAACACTTTGTTCTTGGCCAAAGGGGCTGGTTACTCTGAGCAGGCGTTGCTCACCTACACAGAGAGGCCTGGTCCCCTTCCACCTCTGAGTCTCTGTTTCCTCATTTATAAAAGTAGGAATAGTAAGACTGACTGTTTGTCTTTCCCCGCTCCCTATTCTCTTTTTTTTCCCCTTCCATTCTTTCTTTCCTTTCTTAACACAATTCACCATGGGACAATCACTCATTCATTCATTTATTAATTCATTCATTCAGAGACATGTAGAAGCCCAGCACTGTGCTTGACGCTACAGAGATTTCAAAACAAACTGTAAGATCAATCCCTGCCCCTATGCTGACAGTCTCCCTGGGAAAATAGGGCTGAAACGTAGACAATCAGAAGGCATCAGTTAATAGGAGGCCAAGAAATCCACCAACAGTCACTGTTGTGGGCATTCAGAGCTGGGAGCGCACAGTAGGGCTGAAGCAGGGGCCAGACTCCAGGGGAAAGGCCTGGCTGGGACTGGGCCCTTAGAGGCTGTGGGGTGGGCCTGTGGTTTGGAGCTGGAAGGCCTGGGTTTTAGCCTCCCTGGGAAGCCTGTGTGGACCTTGGTTAAGCCATTTTCCACTCTGACTGTTGGATCCTTCTGTAGGAGTCAGCACCTTTGGTCCACATCTGTGTTGCAGGGTGTGTGGAGGTCTTAAAGAAGATAGCATGCCTTGAGCAGCTGTTCAGACGCTTGCTTAGCTGTGATCTATGACAGGCTCCTGAAACAGCCCAAGACTCATCTATTTAATGGGCTACTGGTGATACCAATCGCATGAGGTTGTGTGAGGACTGAATAAAAGAATGCATAGAGACAGATCAGTGTGGGGGCTGGTGGGTACTAAATGCTCATTGAATGATAGTTGCTACCATCAGCCTGGTTATTGATAGGGCTGTGTGAAAAGAGCTCCGATTCAGGCAAGCAGAAGGAAGGGCTTATCCATTTCTCAACCAGGGCTGGGGAAGACACGCCCTCCTAGATGTCATCATGGGCAGGTGTCCAATTAACTGACCTCTAGGCATTGTGGCTAGAACTTAGACTCTACAGCCTGGACAGACTTCCTGGCAAGGGAAGGAGTTGGGAAGTGTCCATCAGGGCTCTGGAGTATCTAGGGTGACGAGCTTCTCCATTTTGCCCAGGACTGAGGGTTCCCTGGCATATGAAACTTTCAGAACTAAAACCAGAAAATTCCTGGGGAAACAAAGAAAATTGGTCACCCTAGTCATATTTTCTGGGCCAATTCAAGAACCTTCTGTGTCTCCCTGGCCGCAAGACCCCTGCCTTCCTGCAACAACCAAGTTTGCTCTTCCATCTCCTGGGAGCTCCCCGGAGACCTCCTCTACTCCCTCGGGCCCATAGAAGAAGTCAAAGTTGGAGAAAGTCAAGACGGTGGCTGAACTCCCACGCCTGCTTAATGCGGAGGCTGAGGTCTGGGCTCAGATGACAGGTGCCTTTGAAGAACTGACGGGGACTTAGTCTTCCCAGTGATGCGGGGTGGTAGACGTGAGTCTTGACATAGCAGCGGGGCTCCCATTTTATGAGGCTGGTAAATTTTCACAGAAAACTAAATAAGAGGTTAATGAGGGGTTTTAATAGAAAGTGGTGTTAACTTTAACGAGGAGAAAACACTTTGTAAAGGCCAACCAACGCCCACTGGGGCAGAGATATAAATCTGGAGTAAGGAGCTGCTTTTCTGCTTTGGGGTATCTGGTCTTAGAGATCTATCAATTGCGTCTGAGTTGCTGGGGCCATGGCTTCCAAAAGCCTCAAGGCTAGCTTCTCTTCTGTGTCTCTCAAGAGCCCAGGAGGGGCCAGTGGGGGCTCTGCTCCTGTGTCCGCAATGTACTCCAGCAGCTCTTGCAAGCTCCCAAGTCTCTCCCGTGGGGCCCGAAATTTCTCTGCCTGCTCAGCAGGGCTGGGTAGAAGCAGCTACGGGGCCGCCAGCTGCCTCCCTACTCTCTGCTTTCCTGCCGGAGGCTTTGCCACCAGCTACAGCGTGGGTGGGGGCTGGTTTGGGGAGGGCATCCTCACTGGCAACGAGAAGGAGACCATGCAGTCCCTGAACGACCGCCTGGCCAGCTACCTGGAGAAGGTGCGCCAGCTGGAGAAGGAGAACGCCAGCCTGGAGAGCCGCATCCGGGAGTGGTGTGAGAAGCAGGTGCCCTACATGTGCCCCGACTACCAGTCCTACTTCCAGACCATCGAGGAGCTCCAGAAGAAGGTAAGAGCTTCAGAGTGGCTTTGGATTCCCAGGAACTTGGTGTCACCAGCATTCATTGGTAGTTCTGTTCCCATAGGGCATGTTGGAAATCACTAAGCATGTTCGCCTCTGTGGCCTCATTTGCTCCTCCCAATAACCTTATGAGGGAGGTATCATTAGCTCATTATACAGATGAGAACACTGAGGTTCAGAATGGGTAAGTGACCCAGATGGCAGTTACTGGAGCCAGAACTTGAACATAAGCTCTATGAATTAACTCTGTGACCTTTGGTACTATTGTCCACCCCTCTGAGTTTTCATTTCCTCTTTTATTTAAAGTCAGGGGATTGGGTTCGATGTATTTAGTGCAGTTCAGCTTCCCATAAGTAACTCAGGGAAGAAAATGCCTTCCAGAGGAGTTTCCTTCTTGCCAGGCTTCATATCTGCTTCTCACTTGTCCCAAACGTACAACTGAGTCCTGTGAGGGGCCATTTATGACCAGAGAATTCTGGGGGATGTTGACAACAATGAGCTGCCCTGGGCCCCTAGCAGGGCTGGGAGACAGGGAGATGGGAAGATGTTGATGACAATGAGCTGCCCTGGGCCCCTAGCAGGGCTGGGAGACAGGGAGATGGGAAGATGTTGATGACAATGAGCTGCCCTGGGCCCCTAGCAGGGCTGGGAGACAGGGAGATGGGAAGATGTTGATGACAATGAGCTGCCCTGGGCCCCTAGCAGGGCTGGGAGACAGGGAGATGGGAAGATGTTGATGACAATGAGCTGCCCTGGGCCCCTATCAGGGCTGGGAGACAGGGAGATGGGAAGATGTTGATGACAATGAGCTGCCCTGGGCCCCTATCAGGACTGGGAGACAGGGAGATGGGAAGATGTTGATGACAATGAGCTGCCCTGGGCCCCTAGTAGGGCTGGGAGACAGGGAGATAGGAAGAAGCTTCGTTTCATCATACTAGGCCCTTCCGTTTCATTTTCATGCAGCTATCTAACCTGGGTCACAGGTCATAGACGCACTGCATTGGAAGGGACCCTGGAGTTTACATAGTTGATCCCCAGAGCCTGCCTTTAACCCCCCAGTGCCCATGGAGTAGCAGGAATCCAGGATGGCTGACTTCCTCCCTCCAGAGGCAGCCCTTGTCAGCTTTAGGGAGCTCCAAGAAGCAGAATGTCCTTTCTTGCAATGAAATAATGTTTTTATACCTCCAGACCCTGTGCAGCAAGGCAGAGAATGCCAGGCTGGTGGTGGAGATTGACAATGCCAAACTGGCCGCAGATGACTTCAGGACCAAGTGAGTTGTCCTGCTTGTCCTATGCTTGGGGGTTGCTAGAACTGGACACAGGTGATGTCTGGGCTCAGGGGTTTGGCTCTGTCACTGAGGCATGAAAGCAGGACTCACAGCACCTGGCTAGCCTGAGGGCAGACCTGACTTAGATGCAAAAAAGAAATGGAGATGTAGGTGCCCTGTTCTATGCCTGCAGGTATGAGATGGAGGTGTCCCTGCGGCAGCTGGTGGAGTCGGACATCAACGGCCTGCGCAGGATCCTGGATGACCTGACCCTGTGCAAGTCTGACCTGGAGGCCCAGGTGGAGTCCCTGAAGGAGGAGCTGCTCTGCCTGAAGAAGAACCATGAGGAGGTGAGCACGGGGGAGGAGATGAGCGTGGCAGAGCAGGTGAGCTTGGGGGAGGAGGTGAACATGGGGAAGAGGTGAACATGGTGGAGTAGGTGAGCATGGGGAACAGGTGAGCATGGGGAGGAGGTGAGCACGGGGAACAGGTGAGCATTGGGAACAGGTGAGCATGCAGAGGAGGTGAGCATGGGGAACAGGTGAGCATTGGGGGACAGGTGAGCCTGGGAGAACAGGTGAGCATGGGGAGGACGTGAGCATGGGGAGTAGGTGAGCATGGGGGAACAGGTGAGCATGGGGAGGAGGTGAGCATGGGAAGGAGGTGAGCATTGGGGGACAGGTGAGCATGGGGAGGAGGTGAGCATGGGGGAACAGGTGATCATGGGGAGGAGGTGAGCATGGGGAGCAGGTGAGCATTGGGGGACAGGTGAGCATGGGGAGGAGGTGAGCATGGGGAACAGGTGAGCATGGGGAGGAGGTGAGCATGGGGAGGAGGTGAGCATGGGGAGGAGATGAGCATCGGGGGACAGGTGAGCCTGGGAGAACAGGTGAGTATGGGGAGGAGGTGAGCATGGGGAGGAGGTGAGCCTGGGAGGCAACCCTCTGGGAGTTAGTACTGACTCTGGTCTGTGCTATAGGAAGTGAACTCGCTGCGCTGCCAGCTTGGTGACCGGCTGAATGTTGAGGTGGATGCTGCCCCACCTGTTGACCTGAACCGCGTTCTGGATGAGATGAGGTGCCAGTACGAAACCCTGGTAGAGAATAACCGCCGGGATGCTGAAGACTGGTTTGACACCCAGGTAGGTACTTGGGAACAGTCAGTGCAATAGGGGTACATGGTGGCTCACATGGAAGTGACCCTGGGGCTCTGAATCAAGAAACCTAACTTTGAGTCCCATCTCTGTTTTGACCTTGCTGTGCGTCTCGGGCAGGTTGCTGTCCTCTGAGCAACAATGTCCTCAAGTATAAAACAAATGAGTGGGACCGGGTGACTGGGAAGGTCCTTCTTGGCTCACGATTGTAACTGGCCTCTGTAGCTCTCTGAAGCCAAGTCCCTGGTGTTGCTGACCAGGTCCTGTGTATGTATGTTTCAGACTGAGGAGCTGAACCAGCAGGTGGTGTCCAGTGCAGAGCAGCTGCAGTCCTGCCAGGCAGAGATCATCGAGCTGAGACGCACCGTCAACGCCCTGGAGATTGAGCTGCAGGCCCAGCACAGCATGGTGAGCCCCAAGGCAGGGTGGAGCTGCTATTGCACCAAGCCGAGGAGCACACAGCCTCCCCAGCTTCCATGCTCCGACCACACAGGCAGGCTCCAGGGGTCTATGTTCTTGAGCATCAGGGCTTCTCTATGTGGAAAAGAGGGAATGAGGGACCAGCCCCAATCACGAATCCCTCAGTGGTAAAAGACAAGAGACCTGTAGCAACTGACATGTCCAAGCAGTAGCTCCTATATTTTTGTAAGCAGATACATCTTCTGAGTAATTATCAGTTACTCAAAGATGGTATTAACAGGGGATACTCTCTTGATCAAAGAAGCCACAGGGCCTAATTAGCTCATCTCAAATAAGATGTCTGATTGTGGTTTGTCCTAGATGGCTCAAATTCTGATTCTCTGAGCTTCCGTTCTTGGATTCTGAGGCCTCACTGAGACCCAGATGAAGCTTCCTTGCTCCTTCTCTGACCTCTAGCCTTTTTCATCCTTACATAACTCTTGCCCTCACAGAGAGATGCTTTGGAATCCACCCTGGCGGAGACGGAGGCCCGCTACAGCACCCAGCTGGCCCAGATGCAGTGCATGATCACCAACGTGGAGGCCCAGCTGGCCGAGATCCGGGCTGACCTGGAGCGGCAGAACCAGGAGTACCAGGTGCTGCTGGACGTCCGGGCCCGGCTGGAGAGCGAGATCAGCACGTACCGGGGCCTGCTGGAGAGTGAGGATAGCAAGTGAGTATCACTGCACGTGCTCTAGTCTGTCTTCTGACTGCAATCTACAAAGTTCTGGGGAGACAGCATGGTGCCTGGAAAGAGTCTGGCACTCGGAGTCTGGAGTCCTGGGTTTTAGTTCTGGTCTTCTTGCAAATCATCATGTAACTCCAGCAAGCCCCCTTTCCTCTCAGGGCCCCTGTTTCCCTTTTGGTAAAACAAGGGGGTTAGGATCAGGTGATTTTTAAGGTGCTTTCCAGTTTGCATAGTCTAGGATCTGCTTTGAGTTATAGCAAACAGCAACTGGAAAATCATAGTAATCCGACTGTTTTCTTTTTTCTAGGCTCCCCTGTAACCCATGTGCACCTGACTATTCGCCCTCCAAGTCATGCCTTCCCTGTCTTCCTGCGGCCTCCTGCGGTCCTAGTGCAGCCCGCACAACCTGTAGCCCCCGCCCCATTTGTGTGCCCTGCCCAGGGGGCCGGTTCTGAGAGTGGCTGACCCAGAAGGCCATGGCCATTGTCTCCAGGGCTTGAACTTGGCCTCTACCCAACTCTAACCCTTGTAGCCCAGTCCCCTTTCTTCATGCAGAGCTCAGACCCAGGGTCTGGTCCTGAGAATGATCACTGCAAATACATGCCTTAAAGTTTCTCAGAGCCTGTCAAGACGGCTGGCTGCCTACAAAGGTCTCAACTCCTCATCATTTCAATGGGTGCCGGGGTCTCTGTTCTTGGGCTGCCTCCTGGGTCAGGTTTTCCCTCTGGGTGCTGTTCCGGGGGATTCTGAAATGCAGTCGAGGGCTTTTGTTGGCAGAACAATAAAGTGCATTTGTTCAGTCCCTTGATGCTCAACTTGCCCCATTCTGGTGTTGTTGGCTTGTGTCTCTGTTCTGTTCAGGGGTGACTGTTGGGCAGATGAATGGGAGATGTGTGACCAAGTATGACCCTTTGGATGACAGGGTTACTGTGCCCTGTTTGGGGTGGGTAGAGGCCTACATTGAGACCTTTGGCTTGGCTTCCCCAATGAAGACCTTTCTCCAAGATTCCAGTGTGGGGCCAGGTGTTTCCAGACCTATCCTGAATCCCTCTTAGTATATGTGGTCACCTGGGATACCAGAGTGGGATGGATAAAACTGGTATTGAAGCTGAGATCAGCATCATGGGAAGAGGTTTAGGCCACTCTATCAGCCTCATGTCTGTGGTCCTTGTAAGACCAGTAATAGGGTGTCTCCCACCCAGGATACTTTTAGGGGTGCATTTACATCACCCCCCTCTTCCATTGCAGCCCTTTCATGCAGCCCTCCAAGCTTAGCAACCCCCTTAACAACCCACCGCCCATCATAAGCAGGAGATGGAGAGTGTGCTTGCCTTCACGACTTCTATCCCTAATGCTAAGGCTCTTGTCCTTGGGAGGTTCACGCACCTGCTTGCGTGCTCTTGCCATCTGGTGAGGGGTACAACGAGCCCTTCTCAGATGGGCGTGAGAGCTCCCAGCATCTTGACCCAAAGGCTCTCATCTGTGTCCAGAATGTCGTCCCTAGACAGGCCAGGCAAATAGCAAGTTCCATTAATCCCAGTGGGAAAGGGAGAAGGGCCAAGACCAAAGTTTCTGAGCTAAAAAGGAAGACGTGCATTCCCAGCTGGCATGTGCTCCTCATAAGATGCTGAGAGTACCTGCTAAGGATCTTCAGTCATGTTAAGAGAGCTGTAGCTATGTCCAAGGGGGAGAGAAGACGGCTGGAAGACGCTGACCAAGGCAAGCTGGAGACCCTCGTCCCTTGAGGACATCTGGTATAGTTCATTGTGATTTGAACACAGAATCCTCCCCTCTCTAGTCCCCCTTTGGTTGCTCCCAGTCCCCCTTGCTCCTGGCATCTGGCACCACCTCTGTGTTGGTCTTTTTGGAACCCCTTCGCTAATTTTGCTGAGGCTTAGGCTCTGAAAGGGGTGGTTGCCTCAGGATCATTCACTTTACTCAACAAACCCTTAACGAGCATCCCCCTATGCCAGGAGGCGTGTTAGGTACCTGGGAAGGACTGGTCTGTGTAGGAGGGAGCCTTTGGGAAGAAACAGGAAGGACGCTTACTTGCCACATTTTTTCTTTTCTCCCTCAGCGGTGGCAGGAGACTGGTTGAAGGGGGCCTTGACATTAGTGCAACGAACGTGGGCTCTGAATGTGGCGTCGGATGGACCTGGGTCCAAGATGTAGCTAACTAAATCATGTGTAATCCCACCTCTAATTATTATTTACCTCATTTGCTTGTGCTTTTTAATTATAACGCTGTTTCCACCCAAGTTCTCAACCTTGCCTGTACATTGAACGACCTGGAGGGCTTTAAAAAATACCGATGCCTGCTCTGAGCCCCAGAGATTCTGCTTTAGTTGGTCTGGGATATGATCTGGTATTGGGATTTTTTGAAAGCTCCCTGGATGATATGAACACGCAGCCAGGGTTGAGAGCTCATTTGTCAGGTGGAGGATCTTTTGGCATTCCAATTGGGAGTTGCAATTGGGTTGCTTAAAGGTCCTCCACCTGACTCCGACGCACTGCAGGGGGCTCAGGGGAACTCTGACATAGACTCTAGCACTACTAGGTCTGGTCCCTATTATGCTTGAGATGGAGTCTTGCTCTGTCACCCAGGCTGGAGTACAGTGGCATGATCTCGGCTCACTGCAACCTCTGCCTCCTGGGTTCAAGCGATTCTCCTGCCTCAGCCTCCTGACTAGCTGGGACTACAGGTACATGACACCACGTCTGGCTAATTTTTGTATTTTTAGTAGAGACGGGTTTCACCATGTGGGCCAGGATGGTCTTGATCTGTTGACCTCATGATCCGCCTGCCTCAGCTCCCAAAGTGCTGGGATTACAGGTGTGAGCCACCGTGCCCGGCCCCCCATTATGCTATTGACTTTCTCATTTCTGCCTTTTCTCTCTCTTTTGATTTCAAATATTTGAAATAAATTTTAAATTAGTTATTTTTTTCCTTTTTTGTGGCTTCATAGTATTCCATGGTGTATATGTGCCACATTTTCTTTTTCCAGTCTACCATTGATGGGCATTTGGCTTGGTGCCAAGTCTTTGCTATTGTGAACAGTGCTGCAGTAAACATACATGTGATTCTGTTTTTAAGGTTTCCCTTTGGTCCCTTTGGTCAAGACAGGGTCTGTTCAGTCAACTGGGGACTTAGGATTTTAGTTTTATTTCTCAGTGGTGACACTGACCCTTCCCAATTTGCCTTTGTCCTGAGAAAAAGTGATCTCCCCGACACTCCTTTCTCTTATCCTCCAAGGAAAGCACCATGGCAGAGACAAGAACTAAGGACCGCTTTCCCTAGACCCATGTTTCCCACTGACACAACGCCATCAAACATAGATACAAGTTTTGCTTAATATTTTATACATTGAACACTAAGAACAAAGTGTATTTACTGTGTTGGGAACTTTGAGCTCTCACTCACAAAGCATGCAACAGGGTATTTGGGAGGTACTGTTCCTGGTGAAGGCAGCTGAGAGGTAACTATCAGTGGACAGTGATCCTAGCATGTGTGGAGAACTGCCAAGATAAATTGAACAAGGGTGATTTGCATGAAGCATGGAGGTGGCTCCTGGGAATGAACTCACCCTGAGAAAGAGAGGCTAGAGTCCACACACTGGGTCTAAGATGTTCTGAGCACAGCATGCAGTGCCACTCAGATGATCTTTCAAGGTCTCCTGCCTAAGCTGCAGCAACATCAACAACAAAGGAGGAAACACTAAATGAACTAGAATATGAGACCACAAGAATTTAAGCCTGGCCAGGCACAGCGGCTCACACCCATAATCCCAGCAATGTGGAGGCTGAGGTGGGCGGATCACTTTAACCCAGGAGTTCAAAACCAGCATGGATAACCCGGCAAAACCCTGTCTCTACAAATAATACAAAAATTAGCCATGCGTGGTGGTGTGCGTCTGTAGTCCCATCTACTCAAGAGGCTGAGGTGGGCGGATCACTTTAACTCAGGAGTTCAAAACCAGCATGGATAACCCGGCAAAACCCTGTCTCTACAAATAATACAAAAATTAACCATGCGTGGTGGTGTGCGCCTGTAGTCCCATCTACTCAAGAGGCTGAGGTGGGAGGATAGCCTGAGCCTGGAGAGTTCAAGGCTTCAGTGAGCCATGATCGTGCCACTGCATTCCAGGTGGGGTGACAGAGTGAGACTCCATCTTCAAAAAAAAATAAAATTTTTTTAAGAATTTAAGACTGAGATGTTACAATAGACGGCATCAACCCACAGCAGGGGAGACAGTATCGGCATCATCTCAAGGGAAGAAGACATAATTAGCAGATTGGTTATTAGGGACAATCTACGGACTCGGGGAGTGGCCTTGGCACAAACCACAGCACACACTGTGATGGGAGCCATTAACCTTGGTTAGACATCAGAGGTCATAAGTAGGAGCCGGGCACCAGCACCATGGTCACTGTTAGCATTTGCAGGCACCTGACTTGTAATATCCTAATCTGAGTCTAAATAACTTTGTGGGTGAGGGTCCCAAAATACATATGTAGTTCCTCTGGTTAAACAATTCAAGTGAGAAAAGAAACACTTTAAAAATAGGTTGGGTATTGCTCAAATATGGAAGATGGCAAGATGGTGCTTTTTACCTTTGAGTTATTCAGTATTTCACAAAGGAGTGTTTCAGAGATGCTTTGAGCACTAATAGCATTGTGTCTCCCCAGGAGGATGTATGAGCTCTGGGTGCTTGTTGATTTATTTAAGCTCCTTGTAGATTCTGGATATTAGACCTTTGTCAGATGGGTAGACTGCAGAATTTTTCTCCCATTCTGTAGGTTGCCTGTTGACTGTGATGCTAGTTTTCTTTGCTGTTCAGAAGCTCTTTAGTTTTTGTCAACTTTGGCTGTTGCTGAAATTGCCTTTGGTGTTTTAGTCATGAAGTCTTTGCCTATGCCTATGTCATGAATGATGTTGCCTAGGTTTTCTTCTAGGGTGAAAAATTGCATTTCTAACACGTTCCTGAGTCAGGTTGATGCTGCTGGTCTAGGAACTACACTTTGAGAACCACTGATAACACCTTATTAAAATAATAATGATAGTTTTTGGGTGAGAGGATTAAACAGGCAAATTAATGCCAAGCACTCAACACCATGCCTGGCAGTCGTGTACGTTCCGCAAGTTCCGGCTATGATTCTGAAGGGTGGCCTGATGCGTCTCATCCCATGTAGTTGGTATTGCCATCACACCTCATTCCATCCGATGCTGTCATCTCCTCTAAACAGGTAATCCAGACAAGGTACTGAAATTTATGGCTGTTGCAGAGAATCAAATTGTGAGAGTAATTGATCTGACCCTTTCAATTGGCATGAGGAAACTGAGGTCTGGAGAGAAAAATGACTTTCCCAAGGCCATATTGCAAGTCAGAGGCAGCATCTCTATGCTCTACTTTTTTTAACGCAGTGAAGGGGCTAGGTGGCATTTTCCCTTTCCTGTTCTTGTACTGACACTTCTAGGAATACATGAAACATAAGGCAAGTACTTATGCCCCAACATTATATTAAGAAGATTACTGAATAAAAAAGTGGCTACAACACACACATACTAAATGTGAAGCTCACAGCTTTTGCAGCCAGGACCGAAAACCACACTCCAGCATGTTGACTTCTTAAGTGAATGCCCAGGGCTTCCATAGTTGGGCGCATCTGCTCCCCGTCCCCTGGCTTAGCTCATTCCAGGGCTATAGAATGTCCTTTCTCAAGGGAGTGGATTCACACTGCTTCCATGCTCTGAGATCCTGCAGTGAGCCTTCCCCATCTGCCACAACAGAGTAAAAGTAGAACTTGTTCCAACTGTTCTATCTCAGTCTGTTCAACAAACAGTTATTGAGCACTTGACAATTGTGTATGTGGTGCGGTGATAATTGAATGGATGGTCCAGAGAAGGTCAAGATAGAGCAGCTGCCACCTGGAGATGTTCATGATATGGGCTTTTCCAAGAGGAAGGATCCAACTGGAAAGATGTACCTGATTCTTAGGCTTCTGTTTGGGTCTTTATGTTTTTTTGCCATTTGAAGGGGTGCACCATTCCTGGAAGTACTGCAATACCAGTTCAATGCATACAGTGGACGGAGCAAGCTCCGATTCCATCTCCCTGCTCCAAAAATCCATTTACTATAATGTCCTTGGATAGAGGACCTATCAGATATTAAACTGATACCACACTTGATCTTACCTAAAAAGGCTGAGAAGTGAGGCTGCCTGTGTCTTGAGTTCATTCTCTCCCCACTGGTGTTTTCTTCCCCTTGGCAGGAAGATGATGCCTGTTAGAAAGCCTCTGAGGCTCCTTTTCCTTTCTGCCTGGATTTACGCGGCTGCCAGTATCGGAGCAGTTTCTACCACCCACACATTTCCTTGTTAAATGGTCAGGCCTCCTCCCACAGGGAATACCTTCATTAAAAGAGGCAGCTGCTGCCACACAGACCTGCAGGCTTTCTCAGGGCTAGAGCAGGTGGGTGCAGTGGGCAAAGCTAATGGAGGCACAGGCCGGGTCGCAGTGGTTTCCTGGAGGCCCCGCCCTAGTAATGAGGGCCCAGGCGTGCAGCTGACCCTTTGAAGATGTGCTCTGAAGCTCTCTCATGGTGATCAGTGACAGGAGCCCAGACTCCTGCTTTAGCCAAATGATAAGGTTGGGCTCTTTTATGAGGAAAGGAACTCATCATTGGAAATCAAATTACAAATTAATTAGCAGCTTCCTCTGGGGCTGAGTGTAAACATCAATACCACCCAATGAGGAATTTCTATCATGAGCCCCCTCACCGCAAGGGCATAAATGGCCCGGGCGGCATGGGGTCTGTAGACATCCAGGCAGCTGCGGCGGAGGAGAAAGGGCCTCCCCAACATGGCATCCACCTGCTGTGTCACCAGCAACTTGCAAGCCTCTCTCAAGAGCTGCCCCCGGCCTGCCTCGGTCTGTTCCGGCAGTGTGAACTGCCGGCCTGAGCTGTGCCTGGGCTATGTCTACCAGCCCATGGCATGCCTGCCTTCTGTCTGCATGCCCACCACCTTCCGGCCAGCCAGCTGTGTCTCCAAAACCTATCTATCCAGTTCTCGCTGGCCAACCAGTGGCATCTCCAGCGCCATGGGCGCCGGCAGCTGGTACAGCGAAGGGGCCTTCAATGGTAATGAGAAGGAAACCATGCAGTTCCTGAATGACCGCCTGGCCAGCTACCTGGCGAGGGTTCGAGAGCTGGAGCGGGAGAACGCGGAGCTGGAGAGCAGGATCCAAGAGGCCTCTCATTCCCAGGTGCTCACCATGACTCCTGACTACCAGTCTCATTTCAGGACCATTGAGGAGCTCCAGCAGAAGGTGAGGTCAGTGGCGAGGTGAACAGGCTCTTTGGGAAGGGATCTGGACTAGTTCGCATTCCAGATTTGAATCTCGTTAGCTTATTAAGCTATGTTCAGGACAAAGAGAACTCCCTAGGGCACAGGGTTATTTTATAATGTGAGCACTTAGCCTGAGGCTTTCAGGTGGAGAGATCTTGTCTCGATTCTACCGTTGCCTCATTGCATGACTTTGGGAGGTCCCTTCCCTTCCTCAGGTCTCAGTTTTCCCATCTGTAAAACAGGGATAGTAATGGGCATTATCTAATGGGGTTTTCAAAGGATTCGATGAGATGGTGCAGGTCAAGTGCTTGGAACAGTCCTTGGTCCACGGTGAGTTTTCAGTAAATGTCAAGGACCCTTCTAACTGTCACATGAATGACTTCAGACATGAGATTCTTTCCTTCCACATTGCTCAGCACATTCAAAATGGGGAATTTGAATTAACAAAGCTCCAGGTTTCTAAAGAATACATCTCAAGTTCTTCAAGGAGTAGCAATTCACTAAATATCTCCCAGAGTTCCGGGGAAGAGGGCCTTCTGCAGGGCTGGCTGCAGGGGTGCTGGATCCTACCTTTGCTGCTGTCTTCTCTTCATTTGGATTCTTCTTCTTTCTTCTCACCCTGAACAACCCTCTTCATGTGCCTTGACCCACAGATTCTGTGTACCAAGGCAGAGAACTCCAGGATGGTCGTGAACATTGATAACGCCAAGCTAGCTGCTGATGACTTCAGGGCCAAGTGAGTTTGGCCAGGAGACAGGGGTTGGGGGAGGTCCTGTCCTCATAGGCTCTTAGGCAGCTTTCCATTAGTTTCATGGAGGGTTGGGAAGTGCCGGCAGTCTAAGGCCTTCCCTGAGTTCTGCATTCAGTTTGACCCTCGGTTGCTGACCCTGTCCCTGTGCAGGTACGAGGCGGAGCTGGCCATGCGGCAGCTGGTGGAGGCCGACATCAACGGCCTGCGCAGGATCCTGGATGATCTCACTCTGTGCAAGGCTGACCTGGAGGCCCAGGTGGAGTCCCTAAAGGAGGAACTGATGTGCCTCAAAAAGAACCACGAGGAGGTGAGGCTGGAAGTCATGCTGAAGTGGCCCCGGGAAGCAGAGGGGAAAGAACGTGGGTACGGGGCTGGATAAACATGGGTTGAATTCCCAAGCCTGCCGCATGTTGTTTCAGTGAATATGCCCAATTTAGGGAATCTTCCTGAGCCTCCTCATCTGTAAAATGGGGACGACATTGTCATGCAGGGTTACTGTGAGGATTTAATGGATAGGATATGGATCGTGGAAATCCCCAAGGCATGGATATGAAACACCTGCCACTTGGTCAGTGCTCAGAAGTGTAGTCCCCTTCCCTTCTGCATTTCCTGGGCTAGCTGCCAAGTGCTCATTCCTGGTGACTGCATGTGTTTTCTCGAGAGCCACACACCAGAGGTAGAGTGGTGCAGTGGTGCCAGGGGTGAGTTGTGTTCCGGATCTCATGTTGAACGGCCTGTCCATCTCTGCCCGGCCAAACTCTCAGAAGCAGTCCCATCTCTTCCGAGAGGGAGTACAGCTGCAGTGGTCTCCTCCTTGGCCCCCATCCTTATTTTGTCCTCTCTTCTGTTTGCACATAAAATACTCAAGCTGAAGCCACAGGCAAGCCCTTCACTTTCTGTTTTATTCTTATCTCCTGAAGTTTCTAGGAGGGAAAGCCCACTGCTTTGGGCACCTGTGTGCTGCCAAGCCCACCTGAGCCATGGCGTTTTTTTCCCTCCTCCCTGGTTGACTCTCAACCTCTTGACTTGGGATTTGAATGAACAAGTGCCTCCGAATCTTGGCTGGGTTTCCTCAGGCTTAAGTGTAAAGTAACAGCCAGTAACCACGTACTCACTGAGCACCCCCGGGTGCCTGACTCATCTCGCTCAAATCAGAGAACTGGGAACGACACCAAGAAGCCACTAATGAGAAGTTATCACACACCCTGGCAGCCTCAGTGATAACTTTCCCTCTTTGGCAGCCAAGCCTGGGAGGCAGCTGCCCTTACCCGGGCCTTGAACTAGTCAAGCTGGGCTCCTGCTACCCTCTTCTCAGGATGAACACAGGCTGGGAGGGTGGCTGGGAATACTAGGGGGACCGGTTTCCCATTTTAGCCCAAATGCATCCAGCAAACCCGGACGCTGCTCTTGGCGACTGCCAAAGTGATAGGAAATGTGCTGCAGTGAGGCTCCTGTCACAGGGGTATCCGGCTGGAGTCTGAAGAGCACTGGGATGCTGCCGGGTGGACTGCAGTCCTTGGGGGCCATCTAATGCTCCCATCCTCAGCATCTTCTGTTGCATCTTTTCATGTCTCCCTGGGGAGGTGAGGCAGGATCGTATGATTGTCACACTTGCCTGGAGCTCTTGTGCCTTTTCAGGAAGTCGGTTCCCTTCGATGCCAGCTTGGGGACCGCCTTAACATCGAGGTGGATGCTGCGCCCCCGGTGGACCTGACCAGGGTGCTGGAGGAGATGCGGTGTCAGTATGAGACCATGGTGGAGGCCAATCGCAGGGACGTGGAGGAATGGTTCAATATGCAGGTGGGCCTCTCACAGTGGGGGCAGCCTCCTCCATGTCCCTAGGAAGGGACTCCAACCTTTTCCTTCTCCCTACTGCAGATGGAGGAGCTTAACCAGCAGGTGGCCACAAGCTCTGAGCAGCTTCAGAACTACCAGTCAGACATCATTGACCTGAGACGCACGGTCAACACGCTGGAGATCGAGCTGCAGGCCCAGCACAGCTTGGTGAGAGCTGCTGGGTGGGCAACCTCCCTCTGGATCCTAGGCATACTGAGCATAGGTTCGGGCCTCCAGGAAGGAGGAAGAGGAGGCCCAGATTTCAGCCACTATGGATGCTCATCCTGTTGACCTTTCCTGGAGGGAGGTTTTTTCTGAGATCCAGCTCAGAGATAAAAGAGGCATGTTTCAAATCAGACATGGGTTAGATGGACACTGTCAAACTCGACTCCACAAGAAGACTTGTTCTATGCTTAGCCTGCTTTTCCAAACCTATGAATCTCAGTATCACCCATCCTGATGCCCAGGTTCTTCTCTGGACCAACTCAACCAGAGTCTCTGGAGGTGGCGTCAGGTCATGGGTATTTTTTGACGGCTCCCATGTGGCTCTAATGTGCAGCCAGGGTTGAAAACCACTGTACTAAATGCTGCCATCAGGGAGGTACTTGGGAAATCTCAGATCCAAAGCCTGAAGCCAGACAAAGGTTGCAGAAGGAAGGAGAAATTTAGGATCAGACTTACAAATTGAAACTGGTTCCATCACGTACCAGCTGTTTACACTTGAACAAGTCATTTGACCTTTCTGGGCTTCCGTTTCCACAGTGACTCAGGAAGAGAGGGCTCATTCCCAGCACCAAAGGGAGGTCTGGCTCTTCTCGTTTCTTTCTGAAGCAGGCCATGGCAAACAGCTCCCCTCCTCATGGTTATGTCTTCCTTTGCCTTAGAGGGACTCCCTGGAAAACACGCTGACGGAGAGCGAGGCCCGCTACAGCTCCCAGCTGGCCCAGATGCAGTGCATGATCACCAACGTGGAGGCCCAGCTGGCCGAGATCCGGGCTGACCTGGAGCGACAGAACCAGGAGTACCAGGTGCTGCTGGACGTCCGGGCCCGGCTGGAGAGCGAGATCAACACGTACCGGAGCCTGCTGGAGAGCGAGGACTGCAAGTACGTAGGCACAGCTGAGGCTCAGAGAGATGCGGGCAGGGATTCTGGGAGGTTATAGGAAGCAACTGGATCTACCCTTGAGGTACCATCAGCTTAGAACCCCGTCCTGACCATGGAGCCATTAAGGAGCTGGTATGTTCTGAAAGAAGTCAGGCAGTGGTGTTCATGCTGCCATCCTGTACCAGGCCCCTTGGAGACAATTCTATCTCATTCCAAGCTGGCAAACTCCTTCTAACTGCCCACCATGGGGCAGGCTCTATGGAGGATACCAAGACAGAGGAAGGCAGGGCATCTGCCCTCCTATTGTTTCCATGTGTTCAGGGAGATAGGCAGACAGGTGACTGGAGGTCGTGGCATGCAGGGAGCTTAGGATGAAAGGCAGCTTTGTTAATAGGACCTGCATGATCCTGCTCCCACCTCTTACCCCAGCCTCACCTCATAGCTCCATTGCTCTCAGATGGAGATTTTAGCATATTGGGAGGACAATCAGTAGCCTCGTGTAATTGAGCCCTGGTGGGGAGCAGGACAGGGAGGATCAGCTGTGGACCATTTATGGAGAACCACGCAGGTTGTGCGGGGAAGGGAGGGCTTTATTTTATAGGCAAGTGGAAGGACTTACTATTTTTTTGAGGAGGAAATGAGAGAATTTACTGTGTGTCTTCTCCACTAGATCATAAACATCTAGACTTCAGAGACATTATAATACATTTTTATTCCCTGTACATGGCACACAGTAGATCCTCAGTAAATGTCTCTCAAGCTCAAAGCTGTTCTTCAAGAAGATGGCCCTGATAGAAGCAGGAAAAACTGAGTAGAGGGAGGGGAACCAGGCAGAGAAACTGTTCAGGAGGCCCTGGCCACAGCCTAGGTAAGCAGTGGGGAGGGCCTGAGTTAGGGCAGCAGAGGCATCAGCTCTAGACACTGTGCAAGAATCAGCAGGACTTGGTGGCTGTCTGAATGCAGGGTACCTCTGGGTCATGGACACCTGGTGGACTAGTGACCGATGTAGCCATTTCTTATTCTGCATTTAGCCCTGCTTCTTTACCATTCAGAACCTATAACTTTAGGGCAAGTGTTGCAAAGTCAAATATTTGCAAGGGCCAGGTCATTAACATGCATGAATGACATGGGTCATATGGAGACTGTGGAAAAGCAGACTTGCCTTGTCCAATCCAGGCAGTGCCATGTCCTCAGGGCCATTTCTATTCTGTGAGAAGCAGGTCCAGTATTGCTGGATCTTCCAATAGTTCCAGGGAAGCTGAGAATCTGGATTTTTAAAAATGTTAAATTCTCCTGATGCTTAAATATTTTCAACAAGTTAAAGAAAATACAGTGCCAAGCAAATGGAACACATTTCAGGTTGCACGTGATCCTCAGGCCTCCCATTGGTTCTCTGAGCTATTGGGTTTCCATCCAATGTTCAGTGTGTTGTTTCTGATTTTAAGTGCATGCCTGTCAGTCTCTGAGATCATCCTTAATCCTTTTACCATGTATTAATTCTTCATTCATTTATGTTGGAAACAGATGCTTGGTGCTGCAAAGAGATATCAGCACTGAGACAAAGGATCTCTCAGCAAGGCAATCTTACTTTCTGCAGAAAGGGTGCTACTTGCCAGCAGTCTTGTCACGAGAGTGTAATGAACAAAGGAAAGGCAGGCATATTTACTCCTTATGCATTGGGTCCTTACTGCTGTGTCCGATCTCAGTTGGTTAGAGCCAGACCTCACAATCTAAACTAAACCCGATTGGCTAACAACTTAAAACCTTTCTTAACAGGTGAAGGCAATGGAGAACAAAGGAAAAGAGGGAGTCTAAATAAGGAAGGGACAGGAAGCTGCTTGCAAAAGGACTTAGAAAAGTAATAACATAAGTATCTTGGTTAAAGTGCAAGGACAAAGAATGTACTATGCCTGTGAGCATGTCTAGCACAAATATCTTGGTTGAAGTATAAGGACGTAGAATGTACTTATTCTCTTATATCTAACAGCGACATAAGATAAGGCTTAATGAAGAGTTACTAGCATAAAGCAAGAAGGCTTTGAAGAAAGTTAGTCTTTAAAAGAAACTATTATTTCTAACATATATTATTATTAAACAATAAGCAAGACTTTGAAGAGGAACTCTCTACTCTCTACAATTTATTATTTTGTCTTATTGAAATATTCTTATTTGGTGTCTATTATATGCCAGGTATGCAGGGTGGGTATGTGTATGTGGCTGCTGGCCTCACTGCCTGGCAGGGGAGACAGACCATAATAGAATGATTACTAATCACGATGAAAGGAGATACATGTACCATAGGGGCTTTGTCTCAGAGAGATGGGGAGGCTTCAAGGAGGATGTGACAGCTGAGTTAAACTCTTAAAGAAGAAATGTAGGTGAGTGGAGAGGGAAGAGGGTTCCAGAGATGTAGGATGCAGGTCACAAGTCCTGTGGCCAGAGCAGTATAGTCCCTGCAGTAGCTGGAAGAAGGTCAGAGTACCTGCAGCTCCAAGAGCAACGGAGCTGAGTGAGGCTGGGGCAAGAGGTGGGAGCAGGATCATGCAGGTCCTATTAAGGAAGCTGCTTTTCTTTATTTTTTTATTTTACTTTAAGTTTGGAATACATGTGCAGAACGTGCGGGTTTGTTACACAGGTATACATGTGCCATGGTGGTTGGTTGCCCCTCTCAACCATTCATCTAGGTTTTAAGCCCTGCATGCAGTAGGTATTTGTCCTAATGTTCTCCCTCTCCTTTCCCCCGACTCCCTGACAGTACCTGGTGTGTGATGTTCCCCTCCCTGTGTCCCTGCGTTCTCATTGTTCAACTCCCGCTTATGAGTGAGAACATGAGGTGTTTGGTTTTTTGTTCCTGTGTTAGTTTGCGAGAATGATGGCTTCCAGAGGAAGCTGCTTTTCATCCTAAGCTCAAATGGAAGCCTCTGAAGGTTTTAGGCAGGGGAGAAACATGATTGGATTTGTGACTGTAGAAGATTGCTCTGGCCACTAAGTGGACAGTGGTTAGAAGGGGCTCGATCAGGGTTGGGGAGATCAGTTAGGAGGACATGAGGTGACTAGGGCAAAGATGGCAGAGGCTGGGACCAGGGAGGCTGGGCAGAGAAAGCACAGTAGATGGGGTTGAGAGGCATCGGAGGGGTAGAATCAGCAGGACCTATGCCCGAGTGGGCCTTCTCTACTAATCCTGTCCCTCTGTGACTTTCTCCGGCAGGCTTCCCTGTAACCCGTGCTCCACTCCCTCCTGTAACCCCTGTGCACCCTCCCCGTGTGTGTCCCGCACCGTCTGTGTGCCACGCACCGTCTGCGTGCCTTGCTCGCCCTGCCCCCAGGTCCGCTACTGAAGTCCCTCTGCATCAGCCGATCCTGGAGGGCCTGGTATTCTGTGTCCACCAAAAGAGCAGGGACAACCCCGGCCAGTAAGGAAGATCCTGAGCAGGGCCGTGGATCACCTGCAACAAGCTCTGATACTCCAGGGGGCGCTCCAGCCCTCACCACTTTGAAACTGCCTCTTTTTCCCGTGGGTGAACTGTTCTCTTTGGTGATGTTTCTGGTTGTCTGTGCTGCCTCAAAGAGCGAGTGTTCTTCGTTAACTGGCGAATAAAATTGCACTCAATGGCCCTGCAAACATGTCTGTCTCTGCTTGTCACTTATGCTGCTGCGTCCACAAGCCAATCCTACTCAACTGGGCTCAAGAGGAACGTGGGCAAATTCTTTCTTTGTTTTTATTCCTCTTCTGCTTCCATAGAGGCTTGAGAGGTGTTCACTAAAAAGGCCCGCATGCCATAAACCAGTTAAAACTAATCAATTGCTCTGGGGCCAAGTAATAAAAGAATAAAGAGAGGAGGGAGATAATTATGCCAGAAACTTAGGCCAAATTACTGTAATTGAGAATAATAAACCCACCTCTAAATCTCATTACAGCTGGGACAATGGGATCATTCATTCTTTCAAAATATCTTCACTGAGTAGCTACTGGGTGCAGGTTCTGCATTAGAGGCTGGCTAATCCAGGGGAGAGTTCCCAGACACATTGTTAGTAATGCCTCATTGGATTAAATGAGGCATTCCTTGCAGCAATCTATGAAAAAGATACCATTATTTCATCCATTTTGTAAATCAGGAAACTGAGGCCCAGAGAAGTTAAGAAATTTGCCCGAAGTCACACAGCTGGTAAGTGGCAGACCCAGGACTGAAATCGAGGCCTTCAGGCTCTAGAGATGCTCAGACAATTCACATTCACAGTCCTCACTATTTGCAAACTACAGCTTGGTGCGGGGGTATAAAAAATGCAAGTGATCACTACCATTCAGACACTTACAATTACAGGAGGAGCTAAGACCAGTGTACGTAAGACTGCACTTCTTTCTCCGTAAGGGCGATGTAATAGTAACAGTAACAATAATAATGATGACAATGGTTACTACTTCTCGAGCACTCATAATGCACCAAGTACTGTGTGGAGCATATTACATAAATTAACTTATGCAGTTTCATGACCACCTTGTAAGGTATGCATAGTGTCCATTTTAGACGTGGACATGGAGGCAGAGTGTGGTCAAGGCAGTCGTTCAAGGTTACATGCAAGGACGAAGACTTGAGCCCAAGTCTAGCAGCACAGCAGTGTGATTTTAACCATTCTAACTGCCAAGTTCCTACCTGGAAAGAGTAAAGACTAGTCAAAATTGGGAGAGAGTCTTAGCCCAAGAGGATCTGAAATGAGTCTTGTAGCTGGTGGCATTTGAAATGGGTATTGGAGGTTGAATAGGGGGTCTGTGGGGCACCAGATAGGTAAGTAAGTGTGTTGTGGGGGTCTTCAGGAGAGCAGGGGTCATGCTTGGGAGGCCTTGGGGAGCCTTGCTGGATGGAGCAGTGGGTTCCTGTGAGAGGCTGATGGGGATGAAGTTCAAATGGTAGAAAGGCATCAGATAGTGGGAGGGGGGATCTTGGGTACCCCACAAAGAGCCTGGACTCTGGACTCTATCCTGAAGGCAGAGGGAGGGCTGCTGCAGGATTTCAGCCCAAAATAACATGACTGGAGTGGAATCTTAGAAAGTTTCACCAAGGAACACAGACAGGATGGCTGAGAGGAGGGGCTAGGCTGTGGAAGAAGCTAACAGGGTCTCAGCTAATGCCAGGAGTCATGGAAAAATGAAGAATCAATGTAACAGACACTGTGATGGATCTGACTTGGCAATGGACTGGCCATGGCAGGTAAAGAGGAGAGAGCTGGGGACAGGAATCTTGAACACCTTTCTGAACCTCACCCTCCAAACACAGAGTTCTTTTTTAATGAGCTGAGATGATGTTTCTATTTAGTATCCTCCCTCTGGCCTTGCCAAGAAATGATGAAAAATGAATTGGATCCTGAAGCTGCCTGCAGGGTCTCCAGACATGATCCTGCAGGCATTTCTGGCAGACAAGGTCATTAGCCTGACAGCGGAAACATGAACATACTACTCAGCGAGCTGTGGTTCCTGGTCGATGGGTGGGTAAAGTTTCAAGGAGCTGAAATGCCAAGGGAGAGGGGCTTCTGGCTAATTGGATTTTCTCATAACTGTGTGCAAAGCAGCAATCCTTAATTTCAACCCCAGTGCACAACTTTTCTGGAATGTGCTCAGCCTGATAAGCAACACACTGAACAGACCAAATCTTTGGTTCTGTAATACTAGACCTGTTCTGTCCAATGTGGTAGCCCGTAATGACTTATGGCTGTATACTGAGACGTTCCCTGAGTTGCACTCGTCACACGTGGCTAAGTGGTAGTAAATAGGACAATACAGAAATGGAGTGTTTCCAACACTACAGAAAGTTCAATTGGACAGAGCTGTCTTAGACTGTCAGAACTAGAAGGAACCTTCCAGATGATCTGGCTCAGCTTTCCCAATTTTACAGAAGAGGCATCTCAGACCCAGGGAGGTGGAAGGATGTACTTACAGACACAACCAACAGGCAGGAATTGAAGCCAAGGGTTTTGACGCCAAGCCTCGTAGGTGGAGCCTCTCTGAGTGGGACCTGAAAAAAAAAGGTGTGCTTTTTATTTACTTATTTATTTTTTTTTTTTGAGATGGAGTCTTGCTCTGTTGCCAGGCTGGAGTGAGGTGCATGATCTTGGCTCACTCTAACCTCCATCTCCCAAATTCAAGCAATTCCCCTGCCTCAGCCTCCTGAGTAGCTGGGACTATAGGTGCGTGCCACCACGTCCAGCTAATTTTTTTTTGTATTTTAGTGGAGGGGGGTTTCACTATGTTTGCCAGGATGGTCTTGATCTCCTGACCTTGTGATCCGCCCACCTCGGCCTCCCAGAGTGCTAGGATTACAGGCGTGAGCCACTGCGCCTGGCCAGGGTGTGCTTTTTAAAGACACACTTTCTCCGAGGTTATTAAAGAGTCTGGGACTTACCCCTGCTGCTCACCACCCTAGTGCAAAGCATCCTCTTCTGGGGGTGGCTCTGAGGGCCAATGGGGCAGAACTGCCATTCAGGGAAGACTGTCCAGAGGGCAACAGCTTCTTGAAATATTCAGGAGTCGGATTTGGCATCTGGGAGATGGGGCCGTGTGTGGACTCTGAATTGCACTAAATGAATTTTTCCCTCCCCATTATATTAGGAAGGCTTTTAGAGTGTGATCAGAAAAAGAATATGCCTCTTCCAGGCTATAACCAGGAAAATCATTAATAATAAAACAATACTCTTTTTTTATTTCATATTTTTTTTTCGGAGACGGACTCTTGCCCTGTAGCTCCAGCTGGAGTGCAGTGGCATGATCTCAACTCACTGCAACCTCTGCCTCCCGGGTTCAAGCGATTCTCGTGCCTACTCCTCCTGAGTAGTTAGGACCACAGGCACATGCCACCTCCCCTGGCTAATTTTTGTATTTTTAGTAGAAATGGGGTTTCACCATGTTGGCCAGGCAAGTCTCTAACTCCTAACCTCAGGTGATCCACCTGCCTTGGCCCCCTAAAGTGCTGGGATTACAGGTGTGAGCCACCACACCCAGCCTGTATTTCATAAAATTTAACACTTAAATGCAAAGATATCAATTCAGCTAATGGGAAAGTTCCTAAGATCATTTGATGTCTATTGCTTTTCCCAATTGGTCAAGACAAATTTATAAATAGCAGTGTCCCTTCATCCTAATATGTAAACAAAGTCACAAATGAGCATCTAGGCATAATGGAGATCAGTGCCTTTGGCTTCAGAAAAACTGGGCTAGACTCCCAGTTATGCTCCTAACATGCTGTGTGGTTTTGGCAGAACTCTTAATCTCTATGCATCTCAGTCTTCTCCCCTTTAGAAATGGGAGTAATTCTACCTTTTTTGCGGAAAAGTTGGGAAGAGTTGTTAGAATATAACGCATATAAAAATGCCTGTCATGATGCCTGGCATATGATGAAGGTCGGGTAAAGAAAATACGCTTTGGCAACGAATTTCCCTTCTCTTCCAATTTTTCCCAGTTGCAATGACAGCTGAGTCATATTTTGGAGCCATTCTGAAGCCCAAGTTTCAGCAGCAGCAGCAGCACACGGTAGCTTTGCTCTGCTCTAAGAGCACTGGATGAATTTCCAGTCTTGGTGTAAATGCCCTGGTAGCGTGGAGGCCCTGGTGTCTGAGCTTCAGTGTCCAGTTCTGGAGTCCGTTATCCATTCCCAGGTGCCCTCCCTCTGCCCAGCCCTCTGGCTCCAGAGCAGGCTGAAGGTCTCCCATGGGCTCAAGAGATCCAAATTTTAAACCTCATTCATTGTGCTGGGTGGAGCAGGGATGGCAACTACAGCTCACAGGTCAAACCCAGCTGCTACCTGTTTTGGTAAATCAAGGTTTTTTTTGAGTTGGAGTTTCGCTCTTGTTGCCCAGACTGGAGTGCAATGGCACCATCTCAGCTCACTGAAACCTCTGCCTCCCGGCTTCAAGTGATTCTTCTGCCTCAGCTTCCTGAGTAGTTGAGATTACAGGCATGTGCCACCACGCCTGGCTAATTTTGTATTTTTAGTAGAGATGGGGTTTCACCATGTTGGTCAGGCTGGTCTCGAACTCCTGACCTCAGATGATCCGCCCACCTTGGCCTCCCAAAGTGCTGGGATTACAGGTGTGAGCCATTCCCCACCGCGGTAAATCAAGTTTTATTGGAGCATAGCCACACCCATTCATTTTCCCGTTGTCTATGACTGCTTTGTGCTACAACAGCAGAGCTAAGTAGCTGTAGTGCGAAGAGAGTATACGACCTGCAAAGCCTAAAATATTTACCATCTGTCTTTTAAACAGAAAAAGCTTGTCCATCTTGGAATGCGCTGGGAGCCCCGGGACCAGTCCTGGCTCCGTCTCTGACTTGCGTGGCATCCCTGGGGAGCTCACAGTCCTTCTCTGGTCCCTGAAGCATGAAAGGTTGAATTAGTACTTGAAGTTTTCTTTAGTTCTAATATCTTAGCAGTCTTCGCTCTGTTGCTCTTCAGGGATTCCTGAGGCTCTCATCAGAGAATTGTACCTTTTTGTGTACTGAGGTTCAGTGGAGAGGATGCTTCATCTTAGAGCCAATGCCACTCCTAGAGAAATGCCGGATAGTCATTCAGGGAACAAAGCCTACCTTTTCAATGGGACATCTTTAAAGAGATAACATGGAACGTTTCTTTTCACAAAAGAACGCAGTAACAAGAAGTCCAAAGTCAGCCCTCTGTTTTCATAAAGTGGGGAGCCACTTCTGAGGAACTGAATAACTGCTGATGTGTTGTTCTGATGGCAGAAAAAATGAGGATTCATGGAGGAAAGCTTGTATATCACATCTGTTCCTATGGCAGGTGATTAAAAGCTCCAGGCAAGGAAACACTCACACCTGAGCACTTGGTCCTTATCAGCAATCTGCAACTCAATTAACCATCACAGCTAATTAACAGCCCCCCCCCCCCAAATGCAGAAATCCCTGCTCCTCAAGCTTTGGGAAGAGCCATTGGAAGGCTCCTTGCTCCGGGCAGGCTGTGGCAAGCAGCCACTCTGGAAACTCTGTACCCAAGATCTGTGCAGATCCCAGCACTAGGACTGGGGCCCACCTGTAAGACAGTCACCAACCTAGTAGCCATGTCCTTAGAACTGTGGCTCATGGTCAGTCCAGCCTGGTCCTGCCAGCTGTCACTCTGCGTGTTCTCTGCCAGGGACCAGGAACATCCCTGCCAGCATGGGCACCTGTGGCTGGTTCAATGAAGACATCCTCAGCAGCAGTGAGAAGGGGATCATGCAGTTCCCAAGTGAGCACCTGGCCAACTGCCTTCAGAAGGTGCAGCAGCTGGAGCAGGACAATGAGAAGTGGGGAGTGTTGAGAGCCAGCAGTGGAGCAAACCGCAGTGCCCCAACATATGCTCTAATTACTGCTCACATTTCGAGACCATCAAGGAGTTTCAATGAAAAGTAAGATGAGACCTTGAGCTCTGGCATCAGTGGCATGGAAATAGAAGGCTGAGTACCGGTGATGGGAGAATTGGAGGAGTTTCCCGGGGGGATGCCATTCCATGAATGTTCATGATGATGGATTGAAGGTGCCAGAAATGAACTGTGGTGTCAAGGGCCCAACCACTTGGTCTACATCCAATTCCATTCAACAAGCATCACTGCTGATGACTGCGATGAGAGGTCTGTGATTGGGTTATCGATTTATCTCTTCACAATCCAGATCCTGTCTTATTTAAGCACATGCCACCATTCACTCCCTAGTTACTGAGCACCAGTGATGAGCGATGGCTCTGCTGGGTGCTATGGAGCAGACACTGCCTACAGGATGAAGCCTCAGTTCTTTAGCCTGGCATTCAAGGCTGGAATGTTCTCAGTCTCACTTCTTTTTGTAGCTTGCCTCCCTCTAATCTTCTGCAAACATCCCGTGCTCCTGTCAAACTGCTCTGTCACTCACAAAATGTTTGTTCACGTGTGTAATGCTCTCTTTCTCATCTTTGCATGGCCAAATTCTAGCTGGGCTTCAAAACCCAGGTGATATTCCCCACCTCCTGGAAACCGTTTTTAGAGGCTAATCCCCCTGCGAAGAGTTTTGGCTTTCATTGAATAACCCACAGCCCCATGTTTGAACATCTCTTATGGCATTCTCATCTTTCTATTTGTTTTAGAGTTTTTATTCCACACAAGGTGATGGAGAGGATGAAATACTAACTTCATTTAAAGAAATAATAATCACATTTATTTAGTGTTTTCCATTAAGTGCTGATATTCAGCTGGGATGCGTCAGTCTGTCTCTGTGGCTGTTTTCACAACTCCTTTTGAATTGCTGCCAACAGTGGTTATAATATTCCTGAAATCACCCTGGATTCTACTAGATGTCAAACCTGAACTGGGAATTTTCACCTACATTTTTAAAATTTTGAACCATTTCAACAATCCTCTAAGGTGGATATTATTACTTCTATTTTAAGGGTTCACTAGATGTCGGAAGCTTTGACAAGCACACATGCTGGTTGCATTTAATCCTTATAAGGATGTGATGAAGCAGATAGAATCACGTTTTCCATTTTACAGATGGGAAGATTTTAAGCTTCAAGGGGTTAGAAGCTGTACCTAAAGTCTCAGAGTTGGTGAACTCTCAAGCTGTGACACAGGTCCCCTTAACCACTATGTCAGTGCCTTTGCCGAGGTGGATGAGGAGGAAAAGGGAGGGTGAGTGAACCAGAGGCAGGTCTTGGCTATGCAGATCTGGGTTCCAGTCCAAGGGGCTGTCCCCTCAACCCCCTCACTGCTGCCCAGATCTGACCAATGGAGTCCCATAACTCCTCTCTCCAAGGGGTCTACAGTGGAGCAAGAAGTGAAACCCCATCTGTGTCCCAGAGCTCAGCATGTTTTATTACAGATAGGAGCAAACCCTTGGATACTTCATGCTTAAAAATCCACCATAAGGAAGGATGGAAACGTTCTCATGTGGCTCAGATCACTTTTTTTTTTTTCATTTATTCTAGGGCTTGGGGAGAATTCCACGGAGAGCATCCTTGTGAAGCATATTGTCTTTCATTCCCAGATCTTACCCAGGAGGGGAGAGGATGCTTGGTTGACTGTCCAGGTGGACAACGTGAAAATAGCTGTGACAACTTTAGGACTGAGAGAGTCCGACAGGAGCTGGGAATTATTGCTCCTTGGCACTCTCTTTGTCCATCTCTTTGGTGTCAGGTACAGGTCTCTGTGAGGTTTGTTCTTAGGTTCTTGCTGAGTTTAAAAAGAAGAAACTGAGGCCAACACAAGAAGATCCAATATGAAGGAATTTATTCAGGCTGCCAGGCGAGGTTCTGCGGTGCAACAGGAGGGGCCGGAGAAGTTGCACGGACTCCTTTCAGACGTGGGGTTTTATAGGGAGTGAAGGAGCTCGATTGGTTGTGGGAGAGCAGGACTACTATTGGGTAAGGTTACAAGCCTTTATTTGCATACAGGACTTGGCTACTATTGGTTATAATTACTTGGCTACTATTGGCTAGAAAGACTTGGCTGCTATTGGCTAGAATCACAAGATTCCACTTGCATACTGGGTTCTTTAAGGGAAGGCCAGGCTGTGTGAGAAAGGGAGAAGGGAACATGCCCGAGCATGTCCGAGCTTTCGGACAAAGGGTTGGGGGGCGGTGTGCATCCGAGCTCCCTGCGAGGCAACTGGCCTTACAGTCTCTGTGGAGGAAGCAAAGGAGGGGCAGCCTTTGGAAAGAATACCTCCAAGGAAATGTTTCCACAGACTGAAGAAATATTAATAAAAAGATTCAGTCCCAGAGTTTTAGGGGTAATTTAAGATGTGTTGGGTTGGCTGGGCATGGTGGCTCACACCTGTAATCCCAGCACTTTGGGAGGCTGAGGTGGGAGGATCACCTGAGGTCAGGAGTTAGAGAGCAGCCTGGCCAACATGGTGAAACCTCATCTCTCTCTCTCTAAAAAAAAAATGTGTTGGGTTAAGATCAAGTTCTAATCAAGAATTAAGTCAGCTCTTAATTAAGGTTGGGTCTCAACAATCACAGTGGCATTTGTGAGTGTTCACAATGTTTCAGATTCCACCGAAGTGCTGAATGTAGTTGATTCTATCCTCACAACAACCTCATGAGCTAAGAATTGTTACCCTTATTTTAGAGATGAGGATGTTGAGGCTCAGAGAAAGAAACTTGCTCAAAGGTACACCTGGCATATGATGGCATTGAGACCCAAACCACATTCTACCTAAGCATGTGGTACTGTGTGAGGGTTAAAGAATAAGGAAAGAAACATGAAAAGTGGCTCAATAGTCAAAGAGGTTTTTTTGGAGAATAAACCTCAGAGGGCCTTCTGGCTGATTTTAGTCTGGAGCGTTCTCTCTTACAGACCAAGGATATTTAAGGGTTTAGGGAGTAGGGAGCTTATCATAGGTTTGGAATATTTCTATATGAGGGAAAATTTATTGCAGGGTTGGAATGTCTTTGGTTAGAGGGGAGGCTATCTTGGGGTTGGAATGTTTCTGGTCGGAGGGGTGTTCATCTTAGGGTTGGAACGCTTCTGGTTATGCTGATGTTAGCGGCTGGATTTAGGCTTTTTTTTTTCCAATCAATGGAAACTTAAAAGGCTGATGTTTGTCCAAGATGGTGATGCTCCTGCTCTGTCAAATTGCTGTCTTTCATTGTGCACTAAAGTATCTGGTGGATAGTGAAAGATCAGTAAGTATTTTCTTATTTTATTTAGTATAGAAAGATCCCCCCAATCAAAGCTGATGTACAAGTGCCTCTGGCCAGAGAAGAACAAATGGAGAAGCACGCTGGGAGGCAGGCCACTGGCTTGGATGCTCATCTGCCACTGTTTAGACAGGTGTCAGAGTGGGCTGGGCTTGGTCGATGAGTGGGGACCAACATACACAACCTGCACAGGCTCCTGGGTGACGTGGGTCTGTGCCAGGGTGAGCTGGAGGTGCAGCACGAGTCCCTCAGCAGGGAGTTTCTGTGTTTGAAAAAGAACTGTGAGCAGGTATAAGCAACTAAGAAATGGCCGAGGTCAGTTTCAGGGGGTGACCAGGAAAAGCTACAGATCCATTCCCTGGGTTTGCACTTGGGCACTGTCCCCACCAGGCACAGTCTTCTCCCTTTGGCTGACCTTGCCCCTTCCCTGAATGAAAGATCCATGGTCCCAGAATCTTGGAAAAGCAGGACTGGTGAAGACCACACAGGGATCTGCAGTCCAACTCTCTCATTTTAGGGACGAGGAAACTGAGCCCTGAGAGAAGAAACTGCAATAGATACAAAAAAGATGTGGAGAAACTATTCTAGAGCCCTGTCTCTTGCTACCTGTGGGAAATGATTCAGATGACAGATTGAGGACTCAGAGAGCGATTAGACATCAGGGACTTTTAGACTCACGAAGGGGGCATTTTACAGATGAGGACGTGGAAGTTCAGAGAAAGGAAGTGACTGCCACAAGCCACACCACTAATTGGCAGAGCCAGGATTAGAACTCGTGTCTCTTTGATGCTCTTTCTTTTTTGAGACAGAGTTTCACTATTGTCACCCAGGTTTGAGTGCAATGGGGCCATCTTGGCTCACTGCAACCTCCACCTCCCAGGTTCAAGCGATTCTCCTGCCTCAGCCTCCTGAAGTAGCTGGGATTACAGGCACCCACCACCACGCCCGGCTAATATTTTTGTACTTTTAGTACAGATGGGATTTCACCATGTTGGCCAGGCTGGTCTTGAACTCCTGATCTCAGGTGATCCACCCGTCTCAGCCTCCCAAAGTGCTGGGATTACAGGAGTCAGCCACCGTGCCTGGCCAATGCTCTTTTCTTTCTTTCATGCTGCGGTATCTCAAAAAAGTTTTTTTTTTTTTTTTTTTTTTTTCAGATAATGATTAGAACAGAGGTAACTCTGTATGAGTATCACTGTTTGTGATAAAGTAAAAATAGAGATAATTATTAGATCATTTCAGACATGGAGAGAGAAGCTGACAAGGGGGCCGCTGGGGTGGTTCCGCTGCTCCCCTGGGGTGGTTCCGCTGCTCCCCTGGGATGCAGTGCCTGAGCACTCACCATGCTTGTGCTCCAGGTGGGCAGGAAATTTGGTGGAGGGCCGAATGAATGCAGAGTCCACTCTTTCTGTGTCCATAGGAAGCCTGCACTCTGAGGAGTTCAGGGTGCAAGCTCTGGTCTGAGCTGGGCACTGTGCCCACAGTGGAACTGAGCATGTCAGGGGAGATAAGGGGCCAGTATGAGGCCATGCCAGAGACTAACTGCCAGGATGTGGAGCAGTGGTTCCAAGCCCAGATGAAGGGAGGCTGCAAAGTAGGGAGGACCTGGCTTCCATCTGGGCAGGAAGGCGATTGTGTCTCTCTGTAGTCCAGTCTGAAGGCATTAGCCTGCAGGCCATGTCCTGTGCCAGGAGCTGCAGTGCTGTTAGTTGGAGATCCTGGAGCTGAGACATTCCGTGAATGCCCTGGAGGTGGAGCATCAGGCTCAGCACACATTGGTGTGTCCCTCTGCACACGTGGGAGACCCAGCTTGGCTCCCACTGCCCACGAGCAGTTCCCTGGGGGTCAGTACAGGCCTCACTTAAATACCAACCGGGGACTCAGTTTAAACCTTGGTTTCATCTCCTTTGAAGGCAGTTTCTCTTTTTTTGAAACGGAATCTCACTCTGTTGCCCAGGCTGGAGTGCAGTGGCAAAATTTCAGCTCTCTGCAATCTCTGCCTTCTGGGTTCAAGCGATTCTCCTGCCTCAAATTCCCGAGTAGCTGGGACTACAGGTGCCTGCCACCATGCCTGGCTAATTTTTGTATTTTCAGTAGAGATAGGGTTTCACCATGTTGGTCAGGATGGTCTACATCTCTTGACCTTGTGATCTGCCCGCCTCAGCCTCCCAAAGTGCTGGCATGACAGGCGTGAGCCACCGCACCCGACCTGGAGGCACTTTCTTGTAGATATGGATGGTGAGTGAATCAACATTAACTCAGGTGAGGAGGCTCTGATCTTAAAGGTCTACTGTGAAGAGGAGTAACACAGCGTTGGTTCTTCTGGCTGAAGACAGCTAAAGGGAGTTAGATTGCTCTCTGGACCTGGCAATGTCTTAGAGGGAGGCAGGGGAAAGAGACTCACCTGCAGCTGAGGCCCACGTTGTAAATTGCTTATCTCCGAGAAGAGGCAAGCACCTTGCGGCTCTGCAGCTTCTCACAACTTCGACATATGTTTTGCTTTCCGAGGAGTTTGCTCAGTGGGGCCACTTTCTTTCTTTAATGCTTGGGCAACTGCATCTTCTGGTTCCTGGGCAATGAATTAAATGAAATTGCATATTGAGAATGTATATACTGTTGTTATTTCAGTGGTCTTTGGTGAATATCCCGTTTGACGCTTAAAAAAAATTAATTTTATTGTGTATATTTGGAGTAGACAGCATGAGGCTGGGTGCCTATAATCTCAGCACTTTGGGAGGCTGAGGTGGGCAGATCATCTGAGGTCAGGAGTTCGAGACCAGCCTGGCCAACATGGTGAAACCCCCGTCTCTACTAAAAATACAAAAATTAGCTGGGCGTGGTGGCACATGGCTGTAATCCCAGTTACTAGGGAGGCTGAGGCAGAAGAATCACTTGAATTCGAGTGGTGGAGGTTGTAGTGAGCCAAGATTGCACCACTGCACTCCAGCCTGGGGTCTAGAGTGAGACTCTGTCTCCAAAAAAAATAAAAATAAAAATAAAAAATAAAGTATACAGCATGATGTTACAGGATGCATACATATAACAAAATGGTTATTATAGTGAAACAAATTAACATTTTCATCGTCTCACATAGCTGGATCCATTTCCTGCCCTTCCTCCGCCCCCATAGCAAAAGCAGTTGTAATATACTCATTTAGCAAAAATCAGGAATATAATACTCTATTATTAACTACAGTCCTCTTGTACATTAGATCTTTAAACATGTTCAGCCTACATATCTGCTACTTTGTATCTTTTGACTTGTGTAGTGTATTTAAAACTATGGCTATGACTTATGACTGGTCTATGAAGTCATTTTAGTGGGTTTTGATAAGCATGAGAGAGATAAACACTATGCAAAGACCAATGAATCATGAGAACATTTGGTGTTCAGAATATTTTGGATTTCAAAATTATAGATAAGGTCTTGGAAACTTGTATTGCTTTATTAAAAGTAGTTTTATTAGGAACTGATGACTGCTTTCTGGAACGTAAAATTCTCCCAAATAATTCCCAGGGTGGGTTTTTTTTTTTTTAATATATTTTTTATTTTTTTTTCTTATTGCATTTTAGGTTTTGGGGTACATGTGAAAAACATGCAAGGTTGTTGCATAGGTGCATACGTGGCAGTGTGATTTGCTGCCTCCCTCCCCTTCACCTATATCTGGCATTTCTCCCCATGCTATCCCTCCCCAACTCCCCACCCCCCCGCTGTCCCCCCCACTCCCCCCCAACAGACCCCCGTGTATAGTGCTCCCCTCCCTGTGTCCATGTGTTCTCCTTGTTCAACACCCGCCTATGAGTGAGAACATGTGGTGTTTGATTTTGTGTTCTTGTGTCAGTTTGCTGAGAATGATGGTTTCCAGGTTCATCCAGGGTGGGTTTATAATCCTTATTTCCATCAAGGGAAAATAAAAGCTCCATGGCTTAAAAGAACATAGTACAGCTCGACCCCAAAGCACGGCTTTTGACTATACCAACTTTCCTATTCTTGCTTTTCTTGTTCTTCTAAGTTATTGCTTCTCGGCCATGGCTACTCTTTGGAACCATCTGGAGAGCTTTACAAAACAGTGATGTTGGGCTCCACCTCCAGGGATTCTGTGGCCATCAGTCTGGGTGTGGCACAGGCATCAGAATTTCTAAAAGCTCCCCAGGGGATTTTTTTTTTTTTTTTTTTGAGTTGGAGTCTGGCTCTGTCGCCCAGGCTGGAGTGCAGTGGCACAATCTTGGCTCATTGCAATCGCCACCTCCCGAGTTCAAGCGATTCTTCTGCCTCAGCCTCTGGAGTAACTAGGATTACAGTTATGTGCCACCATGCTCAGCTAATTTTTTTTTGTATGTTTTAGTAGAGATGGAGTTTTGCCATGTTGACCAGCTGGTCTTGAATTCCTGACCTCAGGTGATCCACCCGCCTCGGCCTCTCAAACTGCTGGGATTATGGGCATGAGCCACCATGCCTTGCCTTTTTTTTTTTTTTTTAATAACAGAATAGACAGTGCACCTTGAGAGAGGATTCAGGGTGGGCTCCTTGTAAGGATGAGACAGCGCCCAGGGGATTCTGATGTGTAGTCAAAGTTAGAAGCTTTTTAATGGGTTTCCAAGGGGATGTGAGGTGAGAGGAAGCATATTTGTCCCAGAAGTTTCTAATCACTATGTTTGGGACCGTTCCCTTTCCTTAGTGCAGTGGTTATCAGGTTTGAGCATTACTTAGAATCACCTGGAAGGCTTGTTAAAACACAGATTGTAATCCCAGCACTGTAATCCCAGCACCTGTAATCCCAGCATTCTGGGAGGTTGAAGTGGGGAGATCACTGGAGCCCAGGCATTCACAACCAGCTTGGGCAACATGGCAAAACCCTGTCTTTACAAAAAATACAAAAATTAGCTGGGCGTGGTGGCATGTGCCTGTAGTCCCAGCTGCTGGGGAGGCTGAGGTGAGAGGATTGCTTGAGCCTGGGAGGTCGAGGCTCCTGTGAGCTGAGATTGTGCCACTGCACTCCAGCCTGGGTGATGGACTGAGACTCTGTTTCAAAAAAGCAAAAACAAAACACACACACACACAAAAGAAAAACACAGATTGCTCCCCCCACCCTCTGCTGCACCCAGATTTTCTGAATTCAGTAGGTCTGGAGTGGGGATCTTAGAATGTGTTTCTAACAAGTTCCTGGGGGGAATGCTGATGCTGTTGGCTAAGGAACCAAACTTTGAGAACCACTGCCTCACAGGCTGACACGACCAGCTTAGGAAAATGTCCAGACTGATTTTTCTCAACACAACATAAAAACCACCATAAACCTATACAGTTTTCTTCATCAAACGTCATCTCCTCTGTGCTGGCTCATCCCTGCTTAATGCTTGCGAAGTGCCTCACTTGTGCTTATACCTTTCCTGGGTCAGCGTCACTATCTGAGAAAGGGTTGAGGGTGACTCGAGAGGAGCATCCTGCATCAGCAGAGAAGGGTTGTTCCCAGGGATGTGCAATCAAACTAGTTGGTTCTGCCCTTTCCAGTGGCTTCCTGGGTTTTCAGCTGGGACTGTGGGGCTCTGGGGGGAACCAGAGCATCTCAGTGACTGGTGAGATGATGATGCAGCTGTGGGGGGCACCATGGCCATACTGCCCTCCTCTTTCCCAGGGGTAGGTCTCTTGCCTGTGTCATCAACTGTGATCTACCTTTGGTTTCTCTGTAGGATTTATAAAATAAATTACTGTGTAAGAAATGTACTGTCACGATTTTGGCTTTAGAAAGTGGGATCAAGTGGTATGCTGGAGCTAACTCTTAATAACTCACGAGAGCCGATTTTTCCCATCTCTTTCCAAATTCACATTCAGTGACATCATACTGGTAGCTTGAAGCTGGCTATTGTGGGAGTATTTACACCACAGAAATTGGCACACACTACAAATCGGAGGGGTTTTCCCCCAGAGAGCTAATTTGCCAGTGTATCTCTGTATTTATCCACATTGCGTATTTATCCACATTGCTTAAGAATCTATGATTTTACTTCACTGGATCAGCATACAAATATCTTTGATTGGTCATACTATGTTTCTCATTACCTGCTTATGTAATTAAACACTTGGATTCAGAACCTGCTCTGCAGCCAGGCTCTGTGCTGGGCTCTGGGGATATGAAGACAGAAGAGGAAAAAACAACAAGACAAACTTCCTGACGTCAAGGAGATCTCAAGTTCATGGTAGGGAGCCACCACCACTAATACAGTCACAGTTTCCCAGGGTGGGAGGAGTGTGTCAGCAGAGGGAGAGCTGCCTACCTGGGAAGCTGAGAAGGCTTTGCAGAGATGTAGAAAGTAAAAAGTTTGGCCGGGCATGGTGGCTCACGCCTGTAATCCCAGCACTTTGGGAGGCTGAGGCAGGCAGACCACGAGGTCAAGAGATCGAGACCATCCTGGCCAACATGGTGAAACCCTGTCTCCACTAAAAATACAAAGAAATTAGCTGGGTGTGGTGGCATGTGCCTGTGGTCCCAGCTACTCAGGAGGCTGAGGTGGAAGAATCGCTTGAACCCAGGAGGCGGAGGTTGCAGTGAGCCGAGATTGCGCCATTGCACTCCAGCCTGGTGACAGAGCAAGACTCCGTCTCAAAAAAAAAAAAAAGAGAAAAAAGAAAGTAAAAAGTTCTTCTTCAAAGTTTCCCTTCTTGTTAAAGAATAATAATAATAAATGTTAAAAATAAGTTTCTTTTAAAGACTAACTTTCTTCAAAGCCTTCTTGCTTTTTGCTAGTAACTCTTTGTTAAACCCTATCCTATGTAGCTGTTAGATGTAAGAGAATAAGTACATTCTATGTCCTTGTACTTTAACCAAGATATTTATGTTATTACTTTTCTAAGTCATTTCACAAGCAACTTCCTCTCCATTATTTAGATTTCCCCTTTTCCTTTGTTCTCCATTGCCTTCACCTATTTAGAAAAGTTTTAAGTTGTTAGCCAGTCAGGTTCAGTTTAGATTGTGAGGTCTGGCTCCAAACAACAGAGACTGGACACAGCATAAGGAATAAATATGCCTGCCTTTCCTTTGTTCAGTGTACTCTTGTGGCAAGATGACTGATGAACAGTACCCTTTCTGCAAAAAGTAAAATTGTCTTGCTGAGAGAACTTTTTGTCTGAATGCTAATTTTTCCTTGCAGTACCTAGGAACAAGAAGTCTGATCTAACAAGAGAGCATGACTGAGCCCACACAGCTCAATCTGTCTGTGACAGAGCATGGCCACTGAGCTGTCTCAGTCTCAGGATATTTCATAGTCATGGGTTTGTAATGAGCATCAGAAAGCAGTGTTTTCAACATTTTCCATTACGAGGATCTTTGATCTATGCCAAAGATCTGTTTTTACTCTGGCTGAAACAGAATTGTCTGTTTTCTTCCCTTCTTAGAGTCCTGATTCTCGAAGATTTTCCAACTTTCCCCATTCATCTTCTGGAGTCTTTTCCCCTCACTATTGCTTGCCAGAGTAGGGTGAGCCTCCTGAGATACTCTCCCAGTGGGTCAATTGCAGAGAAGCCCAGACCAGCAAAAGACACCATCAGAGGCAAGTCTGAGGCTCACAGGTCCCAATGCATGGGTCCCTGTTTCTGTGCCTGTGTGCAGAGATGGAAGCTTATGATTGTGCTAGTTTACATCCTCATCCACAGGATAGGATAGGACTTGTTTCCCATGCTCATGCCAACACTCTGTGCTATTATCCAACTTATCAAAACCTGATAAGAAAACAATATCTCTTTAGTTTGTATTTCTTAATCACAAATGAGCATACATTCATGTATAGATAAAATCATATTTAATTTGAACAGAAGTGTGCCTTTTCCATTCATCAAAGCCCCAGGAGCTGGATCCCTAGAATAATAAATGTATGTGCTCAGCCTCTTCTCTCAAGAGTCTTCATGGTTTCCTGATCTACGATTGTTTGGGACACCATGACCTAACACCCTGGAGATGTGTCAGCACTGGCTCTACACACAGCACTTGTCATAAAATCTTTGCATTCACTGCTATGTGTGATGGGTGACGTTCCCACACAGGGCACAATTCGCTAGATGCTTCCCTGCATCTTCTAGCAGTAGGAACCGTGTCACAGGAAAGATAAGCTGTGAGTTAGGCACAATCTCCAGGTGCTAGTCTGCAGCTCCACACCTTTCTCTCCCACTGGTTGAGATACCCCCATATGTATCAAAATTAGTGAAAATGGCATTTGAAGACCACAGCTCCTCACCTCCCTTTGCAGTAGACTTCATGCCTCTAGAGATTGGTATGTCTAAAGTCAGAATCCACGCAGAGAACGTTGTGCACGCAGGTGAATGAAGGAGGGTGACAGGCTCCCATCTCTCACACTCCATGTTCATCACTTCTTGTTACTGAACCTGGCCTCATATTCGGACGCCAGGGACCACAGGGACTCTTTTTAAAGGGTTGGGAAGGAAGTCTTAGGATCCCCACCCACTCCTTCACCTCCTTTGAGAAAAATACAAATCGGCGGAACCAAGCGACTTTACAAAGAGTCATACAACATCAGTGTCATTATGCAAAGCAGCACACTCAATTGAAGCCCAAGCCAGGACTCAAGCCAGTTAGCAGAGAGGGGTGTCATCTGAACACAGAAGGCTTCAGCAGTGATGTTATAAAGTAACTAACAAGTGTCATGTATTGTGAATGAACGAAATCATGGCTTTTAGCCCATGGAATGAATCTGGACAGAGGATAAAGTCAAAAGATGGGTGCTACTTAGCAAATCAAAGGAAACGACTTTAAAAGTCTGGTTCTCTGATTTATAGAGAAGCTTATTGGTATGTGATGAGGTGGAGGAGAGTAACAAAAGGGTGTTTGAAGATGTAAGATATGCAGATTGCACCCAGGGGCCTCTGGAGCATGGGACAACCTGCCCTGGCAATGTCTCCTAACAGTGGTGTCTGTAAAGGGTTATTCATTGGTGAGCTCTGACTAACCCTTAGGTAAGAGCTAACCATTACTTACTTTCCTAAGAAACCCAATCTGGACTGAATGCTCAAATTTTGTATTTCTCCTTGATAGAACTCCAATAGTCTGTGTTTCACATATGCATATCCAATCCCTATAGAGGTATATGTTCAGTTTTTGTTCAATGCTCAGGGGACTGGTAAAAAATCTCATTTTCCCAAACATCTAGTTATAATCACTTTGGAAGTTTCATTCCACATTAGGTTTTTCTCAGTCTCAGGGGTCTATGTATCTATTGTCACAAATTTTGGGAGAAAACTTTTGGGTTCTCAGCAGTCATGTGTCTTGGATCCCTAGTATCAAGAACTATCTGAATGTAGAATGTGTAACATGACCATTGTAGAGACAGGGTCCCTGGCATCTCCCAATTTAGCCCTCAGAGGAGCTGTCTTATTGTACTAACACCCCACATCTGTATTTTCTGAGATACAAAGGGAAACATACACAAGGTCAGATTTTTGTTTTACATCTTAATTTCATCTTCTTGCCCAGTTTCTAGACCTTTTAATCCTTCTTAGTTCTGCCAATGACACAGTAGTTCTCCTTGGGGGTGGAGGACTTTGTGGTGGTCAAGGTGAAGAAAGTTTCTGGAGTTGAAAGAAGCTGATGTGGAGAATAGGCTTTATACTTTTTTTTTTTTTAGGTGAACCCTTTTTATTAAAATGTAGTTTGTTTTTATTTTATGTTTAATTATTTTTTCTGTCATTTTGCTGTTTATTTTCAATATGCCTTGTAGTTTTTTTGTGCCTCATTTCCTGTATTACTATCTCTTGTATTTTTTTTTTTTATTGCATTTTAGGTTTTGGGGTACATGTGAAAAACATGCAAGGTTGTTGCATAGGTGCATACATGGCAGTGTGATTTGCTGCCTTCCTCCCCTTCACCCATATCTGGCATTTCTCCCCATGCTATCCCTCCCCAACTCCCCACCCCCCCGCTGTCCCCCCACTCCCCCACAACAGACCCCCGTGTATAGTGCTCCCCTCACTGTGTCCATGTGTTCTCCTTGTTCAACACCCGCCTATGAGTGAGAACATGTGGTGTTTGATTTTGTGTTCTTGTGTCAATTTGCTGAGAATGATGGTTTCCAGATTCATCCATGTCCCTACAAAGGATGCGAACTCCTCGTTTTTAATGGCTGCATAATATTCCATGGTGTATATGTGCCACATTTTTCCTGTCCAGTCTATCATCGATGGGCATTTGGGTTGGTTCCAGGCCTTTGCTATTGTAAACTGTGCTGCAATGAACATTCGTGTGCATGTGTCCTTATAGTAGAACGATTTATAATCCTTTGGATATATGCCCAGTAATGGGATTGCTGGGTCAAATGGAATTTCTATTTCTAGGTCCTTGAGGAATCGCCACACTGTTTTCCACAATGGTTGAACTAATTTACACTCCCACCAACAATGTAAAAGTGTTCCTATTTCCCCACATCCTCTCCAGCATCTGTTGTCTCCAGATTTTTTAATGATCGCCATTCTAACTGGCGTGAGATGGTATCTCAATGTAGTTTTGATTTGCATTTCTCTAATGGCCAGTGATGATGAGCATTTTTTCATATGCTTGTTGGCCTCATGTATGTCTTCTTTTGTAAAGTATCTGTTCATATCCTTCGCCCACTTTTGAATGGGCTTGTTTGTTTTTTTCTTGTAAATCTTTTTTAGCTCGTTGTAAATTCTGGATATCAGCCCTTTGTCAGATGGGTAGGCTGCAAAAATTTTTTCCCATTCTGTTGGTTGCCGATTCACTCTAGTGACTGTTTCTTTTGCTGTGCAGAAGCTGTGGAGTTTGATTAGGTCCCATTTGTCTATTTTGGCTTTTGTTGCCAATGCTTTTGGTGTTTTGGTCATGAAGTCCTTGCCTACGCCTATGTCCTGAATGGTTTTGCCTAGGTTTCCTTCTAGTGATTTTATGGTGTTAGGTCTTATGTTTAAGTCTTTAATCCATCTGGAGTCAATTTTAGTGTAAGGTGTCAGGAAGGGGTCGAGTTTCTGCTTTCTGCATATGGCTAGCCAGTTTTCCCAACACCACTTATTGAACAGGGAATCCTTTCCCCATTGCTTGTTTTTATCAGGTTTGTCAAAGATTGGGTGGTTGTAGATATGTTGTGTTGCCTCCGACGCCTCTGTTCTGTTCCATTGGTCTATATCTCTGTTTTGGTACCAGTACCATGCTGTTTTGATTACTGTAGCCTTGTAGTAGAGTTTGATGTCTGGTAGTGTGATGCCTCCCGCTTTGTTCTTTTTGCTTAGAATTGACTTGGCTATGCAGGCTCTCTTCTGGTTCCATATGAAGTTTAAGGTGGTTTTTTCCAGTTCTGTGAAGAAGGTCATTGGTAGCTTGATGGGGATAGCATTGAATCTGTATATTACTTTGGGCAGTATGGCCATTTTCACGATATTAATTCTTCCTAACCATGAACATGGAATGTTTCTCCATCTGTTTGTGTCCTCTCTTATTTCGTTGAGTAGTGGTTTGTAGTTCTCCTTGAAGAGGTCCTTTACATTCCTTGTTAGTTGTATTCCTAGGTATTTTATTCTCTTTGTAGCAATTGTGAATGGCAGTTTGTTCTTGATTTGGCTCTCTTTAAGTCTGTTATTGGTGTATAGGAATGCTTGTGATTTTTGCACGTTGATTTTGTATCCTGAGACTTTGCTGAAGTTGCTTATCAGTTTCAGGAGATTTTGGGCTGAGATGATGGGGTCTTCTAGATATACAATCATGTCGTCTGCAAATAGAGACAATTTGACTTCCTCCTTTCCTAATTGAATACCCTTTATTTCGTTTTCTTGCCTGATTGCTCTGGCTAGAACTTCCAGTACTATATTGAATAGGAGTGGTGAGAGAGGGCATCCTTGTCTAGTGCCAGATTTCAAAGGTAATGCTTCCAGTTTTTGCCCGTTCAGTATGATATTGGCTGTCGGTCTGTCGTAAATAGCTTTTATTATTTTGAGATACGTTCCGTCGATACCTAGTTTATTGAGAATTTTTAGCATAAAGGGCTGTTGAATTTTGTCGAAGGCCTTCTCTGCATCGATTGAGATAATCATGTGGTTTTTGTCTTTGGTTCCGTTTATGTGGTGAATTACATTTATAGACTTGCGTATATTGAACCAGCCTTGCATCCCCGGGATGAATCCTACTTGATCATGGTGGATAAGCTTTTTGATGTGTTGTTGTAATCGGCTTGCCCGTATTTTATTGAAGATTTTTGCATCTATGTTCATCATGGATATTGGCCTGTAGTTTTCTTTTCTTGTTGAGTCTCTGCCAGGTTTTGGTATTAGGATGATGTTGGTCTCATAAAATGATTTGGGAAGGATTCCCTCTTTTTGAATTATTTGGAATAGTTTCAGTAGGAATGGTATCAGTTCCTCTTTGTATGTCTGGTAGAATTCTGCTGTGAACCCATCTGGACCTGGGCTTTTTTTGGGTGGTAGGCTCTTAATTGCTGCCTCGACTTCAGACCTTGTTATTGGTCTATTCAGGGTTTCGACTTCTTCCTGGTTTAGGCTTGGGAGGAGGCAGCTGTCCAGGAATTTATCCATTTCCTCCAGGTTTTCTAGTTTATGTGCATAGAGTTGTTTGTAATAATCTCTGATGGTGGTTTGAATTTCTGTGGCATCTGTGGTGATATCCCCTTTGTCATTTTTTATTGCATCTATTTGGTTATTCTCTCTTTTCTTTTTTATTATCTCTTGTATTTTTTAAAAAATTTATTTATTATACTTCAAGTTCATTCTCAGCAAACTGACATAGGAACAGAAAACCAAACACCACATGTTCTCACTCACAAGTGGGTGTTGAACAACGAGAACACATGGACACGGGGGAGGGGAGCATCACACACTGGGGTCTGAGGGGTGGGGGCTGCGGGAGGAATAGCAGAGGGTGGGGGGATTGAGGAGGGATAGCATTAGGAGATGACAGGGTGATAGATGCAGCAAATCACCACCACGGCACGTGTATACCTACGTAACAAACCTGCACGATCTGCACATGCACCCCAGGGCTTTATACTTTATAGTGAGGTTGATCTTAGAAAAAGACTTCATATCTCTGGTCCTCAATGGCTTATTTATTTATGTTGTAAAATTAAGAGTACCCACCTCCCAGGTTGGAAGTAAAGATGAAAAGGTATCATTGCTCAATCCCCTACCACATAAGGTGAAGGTTCATAACTAACTTTACAATCAAGGAGGCAAGGCATGAAGAGGGCCCACTCAACGTCCTGATCACGCAACGTCCTTTGACTTTCATGGCCAAGTCCTTATTTGAGGTTCAGTAAGATTATCGCTCATTTCTTTTTGTTTGTTTCTGGCTTCTTGAGCTTGCCCTGCTTGGTCGAGATAAGCGACAGTTTTCGGAGTCATCCTCATTCTCATGAGCTTCTCAGATGCCTTGTTTGAGACATCATGTCTACCCAAGTTACTGCTGTTTCCCAATGGCAGGAACAGTTCTGTGCTTAACCAACTATATGTCAAGTGTCAGCCCAGTGCCTGGCATTCAGGACGTAACCCGGGGATGTGTGTTGTGAACGGATTTGTCTAAGTCTTGTTGCTCCTCAAAGTCAGTCTGAAGGGCAACCAACTAAAGAAAGAAGAAATATAGGACGTCTTGATAACCCAATGCCGTAACATTCACCAATACCAAGACTCAGTTTCTTCCCTGGTGAGGGAAGGCTGGTTGAGTCTTAACCCAAGTGAGCACCACTGTCATCACAGGGGTTAGTCCTGCTACACCACTGACCAACAGGAAAGTTTGTGCCTCCGGAGTGGACACATCCATAAAGAGGCCAAACCCTGTCGAAGTCTAAGCATCTGATGGCTAAAATAACTTGGCTTCTTTAAAAAATAATAAAAAGCTTCTGACCTCCTACCAGCAGCCAACCTGATATCAAAGAGCCAAGAGGCATCTCAGATTCGTCAACATTCCTTTAATGAGCTGAGAAACTTTTCATGGTAAACTCAGCAGCTGAGTAACAGGATGATGGCACCACAACTGGTAGATAATCAAGGCAGGAGGTCAAAGCATTGGAGCCAACACCCACCCGGGATGGGGTATAAAAGGGCCGGGAGGAGAGGAGGTTTCAGACTCAGTGGCTTGGCATTCCCAGTGGATCTGAAGCTCCTGCGCAACCTCAGCCCAACACTATGACCTCCTCCTACAGCAGCTCCTCCTGCCTTCTGGGCTGCACCATGGCTCCTGGAGCAAGAAATGCCTCCGTCTGTCCCATCGACATTGGGTGCCAGCCCGGGGCAGAGGCCAAGGCTGCCTCCATGTGCCTCTTGGCCAACGTGGCACACGCCAACCGAGTCCGTGTGGGGTCGACCCCCCTGGGCCGCCCCAGCCTCTGTCTGCCCCCCACCTGTCACACTGCTTGTCCCTTGCCAGGGACCTGCCACATTCCCGGCAGCATCGGAATCTGCGGGGCCTACGGCGAAAACACCCTGAATGGCCATGAGAAGGAGACCATGCAGTTCCTGAACGACCGCCTGGCCAACTACCTGGAGAAGGTGCGCCAGCTGGAGAGGGAGAACGCGGAGCTGGAGAGCCAACTCCGTGAGAGGAGCAAGTGCCACGAGTCCACCGTGTGCCCCGACTACCAGTCCTACTTCCGCACCATTGAGGAGCTCCAGCAGAAGGTGAGGTGTGGGATCGTCTGGGCGTGCTGGGTCTGAGAAGCCAGACGGCATGGCAGGAGGAATCCATGTCAGGCTCAGGGAGCTTTGGGTGCTTGGCTTCTCCTGGACATGAGCATAGACACCACACGTGGAGCAGGAGCCTAAGGTATGATGCTTTGTGTGTGAACCATCTTCCTGTTTTCCTCAGATCCTGTGCAGCAAGGCTGAGAATGCCAGGCTGATTGTACAAATTGACAATGCCAAGCTGGCTGCCGATGACTTTAGGATCAAGTAAGTCCGGCGGAGGAGGGCCAGGATGACTCCTTCCCCATCCTCCATCCCAATACCCAAATACTCGTTAAGTGAGTGAATCACTGTCCTTTCTTCCTTGCTAGATTCTCCCCAGTAAAATTTTCATTACGATCAAAACTGGTAGAAGGTGGAAGGGAAAACCCCTCATTAATCCAAGCATGTATGTTTGTCCTCCTTCATTTATTTCCCTAAAATGGAGGATAAGGAAGCCTCAATTCATTAGCCAGGAGCAAAATGAGGTGATTTCAAGGATAAACTGAGCAAGACAGCCATTCGTTTTCATACATAAGTCAGAGGAGTCATAGATGAGTCTTTGTCCAGATTTAACTATGGAGCCCTAAAGTACCAGGTATGAGGTACTTAGGCAAAAACCAGAGGGGAAGACAGCTGAAAGCAAGGGATAAGGAGCTGCGGATCACAATCGGGCACCTGGCTATTGCTTACCTTCGGTAACTGACGGCCGCTGCAACGGTGTGAGCATTGGACTGCGTCCCAAGACACACGATCTTAGGCAAGTCAGTTGATCTTCGTGAACCGCAGTTGCCGCAGAATACAATGGCAAAAATGTATATTGTGCAATGTAGTGTTGTGATTGCTTCATCAGACCATGAGCTCTTTGAGAAGAGGGGCTGTGTCTAATTCACCTTTGAGGCCAGAGAGCTAAACAGAGTGAACAAATGAGGATCCAAGGTTGTGTGGGAGGTGGGAACCTGGGGCAGCTGAGAGGGGCTCTTGGGGGAGTTCTTGTTGACCCTGCACCTCCTGTGATGAAGGCTGGAGAGTGAGCGCTCCCTGCGTCAGCTGGTGGAGGCGGACATGTGTGGGACACAGAAGCTCCTGGATGATGCGACCCTGGCCAAGGCCGACCTGGAGGCCCAGCAGGAATCCCTGAAGGAGGAGCAGCTCTCCCTCAAGAGCAACCATGAGCAGGTGTGGCCCTGGCCGCTCAGACTCCTGGTGGGGGGCAGTGCTGGGCAGATAGGGGAGCTCCCTGGCCCTGGGGCTCTCAGAGCAAAGCCTGGGCTCAGCTGGCATCGGCATGCAGGGCTGAGGTGGGTCTGAGGGTCCAGAGGGCCTCTGTGGAAGGTGCAGACGTGCCTTGGGCACAAGGAAGGTGTCCAGGTGGGCTCTCCCGACTGCACTCTGGGCAAGACTTTCCCATTTGCTTGTGTGTGGGGCTCCCCTCCTACTGCTTGCCAGGGGTGGGGTCCTGGTGCTGTCTGCTCCATGAAAGGCCCTCTCCTCACGCAGGCTGTCTGTCCCTTCCTCCCTTCTGCAGGAAGTAAAGACTCTGAGGAGTCAGCTGGGGGACAAGATCCGGATCGAGCTGGACATTGAGCCCACCATTGACCTGAGCAGGGTGCTGGGGGAGATGCGGGCTCAGTACGAGGCCATGGTGGAGACCAACCGCCAGGACGCGGAGCAGTGGTTCCAAGCCCAGGTGAGCAGGGGGTACAGAGCTGCGGGGCATCTGGCCTCCATCTGGGCAGGGAGGTGACTGTGCCTCCCTGTGCTTCAGTCTGAAGGCATCAGCCTGCAGGCCATGTCCTGCTCCGAGGAGCTGCAGTGCTGCCAGTCGGAGATCCTGGAGCTGAGATGCACGGTGAATGCCCTGGAGGTGGAGCGCCAAGCCCAGCACACCTTGGTACGTGTCCTTCACCCTCACTGCTCTGCAAATGCCACGTGCCACAGCCTAGTAGCATTTTATTTTGGAGGTCTCACTATCCAGGTTTCTCCCATCTGCAAACTCATTGATTGTGAATTTCTTTTTTGCCTTTACTGTAACGATCAGGTCAAATCCAGAAACACAGCTTAACAAAACAATCTGTCTTTTAAAACATATTTAAGAATAGGCATTTAATGCACCAAAATTTACTGAGTTCTAATTTTTTTGGGGGTATTGGAAATACAGAGATGAATAACACGCAGCCAGTTAAATTTTGGAGGCAGTGCTGGTTTGGGAAAAGACTTGTTCACTGTCAGCTTGATTTATCAAGGGCTCTGGGGTATGAGTTCCTGGAATTCGCCCTGTGCTAGGTGAGTTTTGGCACTGCAGCATTTTCAGCCACTTTTATCATCATCAAAATCTGGGGCATGTAGCAGTTTCTCTGGGGGCCTTGGGTATTTTATCCCCTTATTTCCCACTACAGAAGGACTGTCTGCAGAACTCCCTGTGTGAAGCCGAGGACCGCTACGGCACGGAGCTGGCCCAGATGCAGAGCCTGATCAGCAACGTGGAGGAACAGCTGTCTGAGATCCGAGCTGACCTGGAGCGTCAGAACCAGGAGTACCAGGTGCTGCTGGACGTGAAGGCCCGGCTGGAGAACGAGATTGCCACGTACCGGAACCTTCTGGAGAGCGAGGACTGCAAGTACGTGTGATCTGGGCAATTCCTAGCCAAATCATTGACCCAGTTCTTGTGAGGTCCTCAGGGCAGCAGAGGGGCTGTCTCTCCATAGAACGACGCTCTCTGTGCGTTCCTTTTCCATGAGTCGTTGCCTGGTCCTGCACCCTCCATGTGGTTGACAGAGTGAAGGGAGTGACCATCCGCTTAGAGGACACTGACCAGGTCTCCATGGGGGTTGCTTGAGGTAGCCATGATCTGATGAGTAGACACGGGGTCGCTGCTCAAACAGGAGACGTGACTACTGATCCAGCATGTTTTTGGACTTGCTTTTCTCTTCTTAAATTCTTCCTAGGAATTTTTATTCTATAGAATCACTTTAATCATGTAAGGCCTTTTAGAAACCACCTATGTAGTCTAACCCTGGAGGTGCTCACTCAGTGCTAATGGTCACAGGCTTCAGCAGGGTCCATGTCCTGTTGTTTTGCAGCGGGGACCCCTTCCTCATGCCCCCACATGGCACTGAGGCCCCATTTATGCCTTGCCTCTCACTTCACTCACCTTGTCTCTCTGCAGACTCCCCTGTAATCCGTGCTCCACGCCTCCTTCCTGTACTGCTCGCCCAAGCTGTGGCCCCATCACCACCTGTGGAGCCAGCATCGGAAGCCGACTCTGAATTCCTGTGGACCCTCAGGGGCTGGCTAAGGCGAAGGATATCTAGAGAGAGATGCTTGTTATACCTTTAGAAAATCTGGCTTCTAACTTTCTGTATGTATAGGCCTGTCCAAAGGCTATGAGACACCAGGGACAGTGGAATCTTGATGCAAGATCCCTCCTTTCCAGCTCTGGTTTTCCCAGATGGGTTCTATGCACTCAGTGGATGGATTCCAATCACCCATGGTGGCTCAGAATATCTGGATTGGAGAGACGTAATGTTGAAAAAGCGTTCTGGAGTGGGAGTACAGCATGATTTAAAATTGCACTTGCACTTCAAGGACACCAACTTTAACTTGAAATTTTTACAGTTTGTGACAAAGGAAGTGAAGAACAGGCTTCCCTGTCTGAGATTCCCCATGTTTCTTGGGTTGTTTTTAACATTGCCAGCCTGGATTATGGCATCAGGGAGAGGGAAATAGAACCAGAATTGTACCTGACCCTTTCTTTTCTAATTCCCTTCGCCTATCCTCCTGCCTCCCTACCTTGGACGCTGATTAAGTAGAACATTTCCTGGTATCAAATCCTGAGTTCTCTCTACATCAGGGTTTCTAGCTTTGACAAAGGACCAGACTTCCCTTTTCTGTGGCAACACAGCCTCTTACATATGGCTTACGTAGCTTCTTGCTATGTGAAAGGAACGTTCATAAGAAATGTCTCTTTTTTTCTCTATAAATTCCGACTCTCAAGACTTGTCTGGCTATAACCCCTGTCCCTATCTAATTCTCCTAGTTTAAAATCTAAGCAATGACTTCATTTTTTCCCCAGTATTTCCTCCTGAAGTACTGAAACCTGTTGATTTCACGGGTGGAGAACCGCTAGGTATGATGTGCTTCTGCCTCTTCTCTTCCTACTCTCTACCTTCCTTACCATGATTCAGCCGCGCTCGCCTTTCTGTTCCTTGGACATGGCTGGAGACCTGTCACTGCTCTTCTTCTCTCTGGGGTGCTCTTCCCCCTCCCTATAAATGTTCAGGTCAGTTGCAAGTTTCCTTCCTCTGAGAGCTCCTGCTTGACTATCAGTGTAAAGGACTCACAACCCCCGACACTGTCCTCCTCATTTAGCACCTCCAACAGCTGAACTTGCCTCTGTATCTATTGTTTTCCCAATCAAAATGCTTACCCAAGATTAGCAATTGTTCACTGCTGCATCTCCAGAGCCTAGCCCACTGCTTGGTACATAATGGATGCTTAATAAATATCTAAGCTTCACATCTAAGCCTCAGCATTTTTTTTCTGCTATGAAATGGAGATAATGTAATTGTTCATACTTCTATCCCAGGTCTGTGATGAATTCTAAGATAACAGAAATAAAAATACCCTGAAAAGGAGAGAGCACACCAAAAATCCTCACCCAGAGCCAATATTGATTGTATAATGTTTAAGGAGTGCAGGGGCTGACCCACATGGCCAGATTTAAGGGCCACCCATGACTCCAGGCTTCTTCTTATAGGCAGGTAAATAAATTGCCTCTAGCACCTAAATTCAATCAGAAACAAAATGGTGCACGTAATAACTTACTTTCCAGGGCAAACTGTATTTGAGTGTTTGCATTAGGCCAAAGAAAGAGAAAACTTTGCTTGAAGGGGCAGAACCTTCTAAGCAACTTCTTTCTATTGAGTCCATCCAAGAAGAGGGGGCCCACTTTCATGGGGGGGTCTTGTTTCCATTTTTTCCCTTTGGTTTCACCAGGGATAAAGTGATGGGAGAACACACCTCAGTCTTGTGAGGCACTCGGTCATTCCAAGGGCCATTATGATCTCTGCAGAACTTCAATTTGGAGACTCGGGGAAATGCAGACTAGGCCCGTTTGTGCTCCTGATTTCTGAATGCGATTACCAGCTATTTTTCACTGGAAAAAGCTCTGAGTTTAGTCTCACTCCTCATCATGTCTTGTAGCTTCATTGGAGAAAATGCAACAAGGAGAAATGGATGTGACATGGACCCTTGATGTGAGGGTAAAGGCATGGTTCAAGCCAGCCTCCTTTTCCTAGAGAAGGAACTGTCTGGTTGCATGTGGGGGCTCCAGCTTGTGGTGCTAAATGCTAAATGTGGGCCTGGTGGTAAAGGCGTGTCCTTCTGGAAGACCCTCTCAGGCTACCAAGCCATTTTCTCTGAAGCTGATTGACCAGGTTAGGCTATGTTATGAGGCAAGAACAGAAATCTTTCAGGAAACTGGCTTGCTTTTTTTTTTTTCTTCTTCATGATCTGAGCTAGAAGGTTCCCTCTACACAGGTGACTTTTTCTGAGAAGAGAAGGAAATGAACACAGGACCTGTTGTGTTGATGTAACCCCTTGGAGATGCTGCTTTTTAGGAAAGAGTCTCCTGCTTCAGGCCAGCCTGGTCTCCTGACGGTACCTGGTAGATTTCCTGCCTTTCTACCAACAGCAGCATATACATCACCTGGAGCCTGCTTTTGCTTTCCTTTTCTTTGATTGTTAAAATAAACATTTGAAAGTAACTTATAGTTTTCAAATGGAGTTTATACAACAGTGGTTTCTCCTGCCTGGTGTTAAAGGCAGTCTCTTCCCTCTGAGAACAGAGAGCCGCACTCCAGCTCTTGCAGGGCAGACATCATAACTGCTTCTAAAAGATGAAGCTCACAGAGGTTAAATCACTTGACTGAAGATACGCATTTAGCAAGTATTTGAGCCAGGACTTGGACCTAGATTGCTTTGGCTGCAGATCAACTCTTACTGTGTCACATCACCTGAGTGTTTCATCTGTGTTCCTTCGAGTGGCTCTGAGCTGCCTTTTAAAGGGAGATCCTGCAATGTAAGCCTTGGATGCCCCTCTCTCTCACATGCAGGGTCACCAACACAGTGTGATTTGGAAAGGATACAGATGTGGGTTTATTTAGCACAAGCCTTACAGAAGGACAGTTATAAAAGTCAGTTCCTGGAACCAGCTACTCTACCCTGAGCTCATTGCTATCCAAACTGTTGCGAAGTGCTTTGTCTGGGTTGACCATTTAAAGCGTTACTATCAGTGTCTGAGAAAGGTTAAATATCAATTCTTGAAGGCAGAGTATGTCATTACCAGAGAAGAGCCCTTCCCAGTGATGTAAAACCAAATGAGCTGGCTCTTCTCTTGCCAGAGATTGCCTGTGCGAGTGGTGGAATGAAGCAGTTGTGGGCTTTAAGGCGACCAGACAGCCAATTTATATAATTCTCTTCTTTTCATAAAAGGACATGGGTTAAATGCAAAGTTAAATGTGATCTACCTCTGAATGTTCTGTAGGACTTTTCAAGCAATCTCATTACTGGCTATATACCCAAAGGATTATAAATCATTTTATTATAAAGACACATGCACACGTATGTTCATTGCGGCACTGTTTACAATAGCAAAGACTTGGAATCAACCCAAATGCCCATCAACGATAGACTGCATAAAGAACATTTGGCACATGTACACATGGAATACTATGCAGCCATAAAAAAGGATGAGTTCGTGTCCTTCGCAGGGACATGGATGAACCTGGAAACCATCATTCTCAGCAAACTGACACAAGAACAGAAAATCAAACACTGCATGTTCTCACTCATAGGCGGGTGTTGAACAATGAGAACATGTGGACACAGGGAGGGGAGCATCACACACTGGGGTCAGTTGGGGGGGCTAGGGGAGGGACAGCAGGAGGTGGGGAGTGGGGAGGGTGGGGAGGGATAAAGTGGGGAGAAACACCAGATATAGGTGATGGGCAGATGGAGGCAGCAAACCACCTTGCCATGTAGGTACCTATGCAACAATCCTGCATGATCTGCACATGTACCCCAGAACCTAAAGTACAATAATAAATAAATATATTTTTAAATGAAAACAAGTCTTGCCTTAATTCTGACTTGTCTTGGCAGCACAGAGTTTAGAAGTCAAGGATTTTGTATCGTTGGTGCAGCATGCTCTGGTTTGGCTTTATGCTTTGTCTGTGCACGCAGCATGCAGGCATTCCTTCAGCACATCGTTACCGGGTATTACCGTGCGCCAGAAGGATAATGCTGAGTATGATTTGCTCCAGAGCTGAGCTCATTTAGTCACTTCTGTTTTTATCAACTGAATGCTTTGTTATGTTAGGTGCTGTACTGGGAATTACAGAGATGAACCAGACAAAAGCAGTAAGACAAAATTTCTGCTTCTAAGGGGCTTCCAAGAATACTAACAACAGAATGAAGTGGGTTACATTCAAGGTAAGCTAACAGTCAATGTAAGTGGAGAAAAGGAACTGATTGAATGCTCTGCGGAGCTGGAGAAAGCTTCCCCTTGAAGGCATCTCTTGAGCTGAGAAGTACAAACTCTCAGGAATAGACTTGACTTTCAGAACCTTTCAAAATCACAGTATTCAATACTATTGGATTTTTTTTTTTTTTTTTTTCTGAAATGGAGTCTTTCTCTGTCATCCAGGCTGGAGTGCAGCAACGCGATCTTGGCTCACTGTAACCTCCACCTCTCGAGTTCCAGCAATTCTCCTGCCTCAACCTCCAGAGTAGCTGGGACTACAGGCATGTGCCACCACCCCCGGCTAATTATTGTATTTTAGCAGGGCTGGGGTTTCACTGCTACTACTACTGCTACATGCTGGCCAGGCTGGTCTCGAACTCCTGACAGGTGATCCACCCACCTCAGCCTCCCAAATTGCTGGGATTACAGGTGTGAGTCACCGTTTCCGGCCACAATACTGCTGTATTTTCAATAAGGAAAATGAAACAGTCTTGTCAGTATTTCTCTAGTTTACTGTGCATAATTCATGAAGTGGGCCAAATAAATAGTTCTACAATGATTCATCCAGAATTTAATATTTTCTCTAATTCCTAAATTATTCACTCTTTAGGTTCCCATGATTGTGCTTTTCTCCTTTCTACTTACTGCACCTTTGCCCCATGACCATCTACAGCCAGGTCAGTGAGAATTTTATTAGCTTAATACCCATAGGAAATGGTCCCCTGAAAGGCACAGAGGAATGGACTGATCATATTGAGGGTAGATCCATAGGCTGAAGTGGGCACAGAACAGTGGAGATGGTTCCTGGCCTAATGCCCCAAGGGTTTCTACAGGGTGCCCCTATACTTCCCTCTATGTAAGCACGTCTATAGGATAAATTCCTAGAGGTGAAAATTACTGGTCAATAGGTGCATTTGTAATTCCAATAGATACTGCTGAACTGTTTTGTAAAGAGGTTGTACACTTATTCTCCCCCTCAGTGTATGAGTCCTGTTTTTCTACATTTTGCTGTGATCATGACATTAATATATTTTGTTTTATTTTACTTTATCATGGTAAGAATACCTAACGTGAGAGGTACCCTCTTAAAAAAACTGTACAATAAATTACTATGAACTCTAGGTACAATGCAGTCCAGGAGGTCTCTGGGTCTTATTCATCTTGCTTGACTGAAACTGTATGTTCATTGATTAGTAACTCTCTATTTCCCCTTTTCCACCAGTCTCTGGAAACCACCATTCCACTCTTTGATTCTATGAACTTGCCTATTTTAAATATTGTGTATAAGCAGAATTATGCAGTCTTTCTGTGACTGGCTTATTTCATTTAGCATGATGTCGTCAGGGTTGAATTTGACTATTTTAGATATCTCATGTAAGCGGAATTATGCCGTATTTGTCTTTCTGTGATTGGCTTATTTCATTTAACATAACGTCTTCAAGGTTTATTCATGTTGCATATTGCAGAATTTCCTCTTTTTTAAAGGCTGAATAGCATTTCGGTGTTTGCATGTACCAATTTCTTTTTCTATTTATCTGTCAACTGACATTTCGGTTGCTTCCCCATTCTGGCTATTGTGACTACTGCTGCAATGGCCACGGGAGTGTCAACATCTCTTGGAGATCCCGATTTTAGTTCTTTTGGATAATACCCAGAAGTGAGGTTGTTGGATCATATGGTAATTCTATTTTTAATTCTTTGAGGATTCTCCATATTGTTTTCCATAGTGGCTGCACCATTTTGCATTTTCCCAACGGAACGGTTCCAACTCCTCCATATCCTCACCAATACTTGTCTTTTTTTTTTTTGGATAGTAGCCATCTTGAGTGGTGTGAAGTGACATCTCGTGGTTTTGATTTGCATTTCCCTTATGGCTAGTGACTTTGAGCATTTTTTCATGTGCCTGATGAGCATTTGTATGTCTGCTTTAGAGAAATGTCTATAGAAGTCCTTAGCCCATTTTCAAATGCTTTTTCTTTAAATTTTTATTTTTTACAGTTGAGTTGTAGGACTTCCTTATATATTTTGGAGGCTAACGCTTTATCAGATATTTGATTTACAATTTTTTCTCCCATTCAGTGGGTTGTATTTTTGCTCTGTTGTTTCTTTTGCTGTGCAACAGCTTTTTAGTAAGATTAACTTTTTGATCTTTGCTAAGTTAAATAAGTGAAAAAATAGTGATTTAATAAGCATTTTTTGAATTATAAATGGTGTACGCATCTAAACACACTAGAAAAAGCCATTAAAAAACACAACACTTATTTAGTGCTTACCATGTACTCTGTGCTAGACACAATTTTACACAATTTACAGGTATCAATTTCTTTAAGACTTAAATCCACTAGCTAGGTGCTATTGCCACTCCATTGTGCATAGGCAGAAATTGAGGCACAGAGAGGTCAAGTCACCAGTCCAAGTTCACACAGCTAATAAATGATAGAACCAAAATCGGAACCCGGGCAGGCTGGCTCCCAAGTTCATTGTCTTAACCCTCTACTATACTGTATTAAAGCATTTTGTAATGGGTCTTGGTATGAGGTAAATAAGGGGAAATGTCTTGCTCTAGCATGTAGCTGAAGAAACTCTAGGATCAAGAAACAAAGGGGATGGGAAATGATGACAATGTTTTCATGATTTAGTCTCTGATGACCTTAAGACCTGGGATAAGAATAAAACAAAATAGGCTGGGCTTGGTGGGTCACACCTGTAATCCCAGCACTTTGGGAGGCCAAGGTGGGTGGATCACCTGAAGTCAGGAATTTGAAACCAGCCTGGCTAACATGGTGAAACTCCATCTCTACTAAAAACACAAGAAATTAGCCAGGTGTGGTGGCGTATGCCTGTAATCCCAGCTACTCAGGGGGCCTAGACAGGAGAATCCCTTGAACCCAGGAGGCGGAGGTTGTAGTGAGTCAAGATCACTCCCCTGCTTTCCAGCCTGGGCAATAAGAGCAAAATTCTGTCAGAAAAAAAAAAAGGCAGAATAATAATTTAAAAAATACTTAAAATCAAACCAAAGTTTCCCAAGTAACTAGATTTTAAAATCCTATTTAATAGAAAAGAAAATGGTGACTTTTTTTTCCCCAAAGCCTGCTGAGGTGGACTTTTGAGATCACAAAAGTGTTTCGGGGTATCCTTCCTCTGACTCCGTTCTCCTCACCCAGCATGTCTGAGAGCCTTGCAGGCACAGTGGCACCAGGACAGACAGCTTGTAGTGGTTTGCAGATGTTTTTCTGGTGTAATTCACATCAGGATGTGGTGTGTGGGCAGCCCCTGTTTCCTTAGGTGTCTTCAGAATTTCCCTCCTGCAGCTGGAGCAGGTGGCTATGGATTAGACTCACACCCTGTGGGCCGTCCAGTGGCTCTGCTTCTCTCTCACTCAGAGATGTGTCAGAACGGTCTCTGAGTTCTGCACCATGGCACAAAGTCATGCTGTTCTGCATCCAGTGTCTCCCCTCTGCCTGAAGAGAGACTACAGCTCAAAAACTTTACTCCTGAAGAGAGAAGAGGTGGCCCCTGTGAAGGAAGGAGGGCTGCAGGACTACCTCTCTCTTCTCTCTTCATCTGTAATACTTCCCTTCATGCAACTTGGTGCATGTTTGTTTTCAGGGGCCAGGAACTCTTTTTTTTAAAATCATTTTTTAAAATTGTAATTGTACTTTAGGTTCTGGGGTACATATGCAGATCATGCAAGATTGTTACATATGTCTATTCATGGCAAGGTGGCTTATAAATTTTTCTGTTATAAAGACACACACACATGTATGTTCATCATGGCACTGTTTACAACAGCAAAGACCTGGAACCAACCCAAATGCCCGTCAATGATAGACTGGACAAAGAAAATGTGGCACATATATACCATGGAATACTATGCAGCTATAAAAACCAATGAGTTCGTGTTCTTTGTAGGGACATGGATGAACCTGGAAACCATCATTCTCAGCAAACTGACACAAGAACAGAAAACCAAACACCACATGTTCTCACTCATAGGCAGGTGTTGAACAATGAGAACATGTGGACACAGAGAGGGGAGCATCACACCTGGAGTCCGCTGGGGACTCTTTTTAAAGAGGAGCAAGAGGAGGCTCATCCAATCATCTTCAATGTTAAGGATAGGCTCCTTCCCACCTACACAGCTGAGTGTATCCCAGATACCTGCCTCATGCCTTCCACCTACTGCCAATTCCTTTGAGATTAAAGAAAATCAGCAGAGCCCTCTGCTTTACAAAGGACTAGGTAGTTTCTATGTCATTATGCAAAACTGACCATGCAGAGCCCAAGCTAGAGACACAAATCAAGCTTTGGAGAGGGGAGTAGGGACGCAAAGGATGCAAAGCTTCAGCTGTGATGCTTAAGAAGTAACAAGTGTCATGTGTTTTGAGACAGAAGGAACCCTGATTTTAGCCAATGGGATAAAATCCTGCCAGAGGATAGGATCAAGAGATGGCTCCTATTTAGCAAATCAAAGGGAAAAATTTTAATGGTCCAATTCTCTGGATTATGGTGATGCTATGTGATGAGGCAGAAGATAGGAACAAAGGGGTCTTTGAAGATGGAAAATGCAGATTGCACCCAGAGGCCTCTGAGGGATGGCCTGGCAGGGAGACACACTCTAAGGATTGCCCCAGTAAAGAACGAGTCATGGCTGACCTCAGGGCTGCTGGAGCCACAGCTGACCCAGAGTGTATCTTCCTCTTGGGAAGAATTCCAGACCCCTTATTTCTTCTGGAGAGAATTCCAAAGCCCAGGATTCATCAACACTCACATCCCCTGACTCCCATTTGGTTTTCATGGGGCTGCTTGTTCAACCTTTTCTCAGAGCAAAGATGTATTTATACTCTTTAAAAAAATATATGCATACAGTTTTATATATAATTCGGCATCACACCTAGTAGGGCATCCACTCTTATTTTATACATTCAGATCTTTTTTTTTTGAAACTTTTCTTAAGGCTACACAATAGGACATAGGAAAATAAACAGGAATGTAGTCAACAATTCCAAAACATGATATGATAAAGAACACAAATTACTAATTTCCTTTCAGTACTTCAAAAGATATGTATATAAACTTTAAAAAAAAAAGCTCAACATCACTAATGATCAGGGAAATGCAAATCAAAATCACAATGTGATACCACCTTGCGCCTGCAAGAATGGCTATAATAAAAAATAAAAAAACAGTAGATGTTGGTGGGATGTGGTGATCAGGGAACACTTCTACGCTGCTGGTGAGAATGCAGACTAGTACAGCCGCTATGGAAAACAGTGTGGAGATTCCTTAAAGAACTAAAAGTAGAACTACCATTTGAGCCAGCAATCCCACTACTGGGTATCTACACAGAGGAAAAGAAGTCATTATACGAAAAAGATGCTTGCACACGCATGTTTATGGCAGCACAATTCGCAATTGCAAAATTGTGGAGCCAACCCAAAAGACCATCAATCAATGAGTGGATAAAGAAACTGTGGGCCGGGCATGGTGGCTCATGCCTATAATCCCAGCACTTTGAGAGGCTGAGATGGGTGGATCACCTGAGGTCAGGAGTTCAAGACCAGCCTGGCCGATATGGTGAAACCCTGTCTCTACCGAAAATACAAAAATTAACCAGGCATGGTGGTGGCACCTGCAATCTCTGCTACTTGGGAGACTGAGGCAGGAGAATCACTTGAACCCAGGAGGTGGAGGTTGCAGTAAGCCGAGATGGCACCACTGCACCTGGACTACAAGAGTGAAACTCTGTCTAAAAAAAAAAAAAAGAGAAAAAAAAAAGAAACTGGTACATGTATACAATGAAATACTACTCAGCCATAAAAAGGATGAATTAACGGGATTTGCAGCGACCTGGATGAGACTGGAGACTATTATTCTAAATGAAGTAACTCAGGAATGGAAAACCAACCAACCAAACAACATATGTTCTCACCGATATATGGGAGCTAAGCGATGAGGGTGCAAAGGCATAAGAATAATACAATGGACTTTGGGGACTTGGGGGGAAGGGAGGGGAGCGAGGGATAAAAGGCTACGAATAGTGTAGTGTATACTGCTCGGGTGCTGGGTGCACCGAAATCTCACAAATCACCACTGAAGAACTTACTCAGGTACTCACATACCACCTGTACCTCAATAACTTATGGAAAAAACCTAAACTTTTTTTACAAGTAACATCACAAATGATCACATCTTCACATGCTTTTAAGTATTATTTGCACTCAGTGTAAGACTATTATCATTTTTCATAAATAACGTTTTTTTAGCTGTGTAACAATGCAATTTATAATCCATTCAAGCAAATTCAACCCCAAAGTTGCTGCTTCCCAGCATTAAGACATATACCCACCCCTCTTCTAAGACTTTTTAAAACTTGTATTTCAGGGGAAAAAAAGTGTAGCTGAAGGGAGTGCATATTCCATGCCTATTTGGCCACACTATTTCTGTTGCATTTTGCTTCCTACTGTGTGTCTAAATTCTATTATTTTTGTTTAAAATCTTAATAATGGCTCATTTTCAGTATGTCAGTCTCAAAGACTTAAGGTTTTGCTGCTAGTACTAGCCATTTACTTTCTCACTAATTGGGATTTTTTTTTTTAAAGAGGTTATTTATACTCTTTTAGAGCTTGTCCCGTGTCCTTCAGGTTTCCCTCTACCACGTGGAAGGGATGAGTCCTCAGCACACGGCTACTGGTTGACTTGTTCTCCAGCTCCACTGAAAATCTCTGGGATTTGAGATATACAGTCACAATATTTTGGTCAACAACAGACCACATATGGGGCGGTGGTCCCTCGAGATTATAATGGAGCTGAAAATTCCTATTGCCTGGTGATGTTGAAGCGGTTACAACGTTGTAGTGCAATGCATTATCTTTTCCATGTTTAGATACACAGATATTTACTATTGTGTTACTGTTGCTTATGACACTCAGTACAGCAATGTACCGTACCAGTTTGTAGCCAGGAGCAATAGGCTGTACCATACAGCCTAGGTGTGTAGCAGACTCTACCATCTAGGCTTGTGTGAGTTCACTCAACAATGTTTCCACAATGAAGAAATCTCCTAATGACGCATTTCTCATAACGCACCCGTCTTATGTGATGCATGTGTTTCGTGCATTCTCTTGTCCTCACTGCCAAAGCATGTAAATCTTTTCCTTTGCTGGAACACAAAGACCTTCAGTAATTTTCTTTTCACCTCAATTTCTTGTCCAATAACTAAGCCTCTTCTTGCCCTCCCCTTCGACCCAGCATGGACGGGGTGATAACACAGTTGTTCTCACTGCGGGCCATGGTGAAGTGAAGAGAGAATGGGCCCAGCAGACGTGAGGCTGAATCGAGCCTTTGCCAGTTCACTAACTCTGTCAACCAGAAAATGTACTTCACTCTAGTTTTCTCATCTGCACATTGAGGCAATGAGTAACCACCTAATGGGTGGTAAGGGTTAGATAGGAAGGAACACGATAGAGTGCCCAGCACACCTACATACTCAATCAGTGTTAGTTCTGGACCTTCCGTTTGAATCCTGCTTGAGCTCTATGCCAATCTCCCTTTCTTGGATCAAATAAGGTTTTTCTTTGTTAGTAAAGAAAAAATTGTTAGTAAAGAAAAATTCCCTTGGCCAGAACCATCGATCCCCTGTCTTTCACTAACTCTCAATGATCTATGGTTCTCATTCAAGTTTGTGTAGAACACCCAGAGATTTCAGTGACATTGTTTTCTCCTGAAGAACAGGGAGCACTGTGTGTCCAGGAACCACTACCCGGCCTGCGTTATGGGGATATTCAGGAAATATGCTGAACCAATGAATGAATGAATGAATAGCTGATTCTGACTAGTCAACCAAGACTTAATTAGCACCAATGCTTCTGGATGCTTTATTGCTTCTCAGGTGAGTATGCAATGTGAAAGAAGAAAGAAAAAAAGGCACCTCTCAATCATCAATTATCAGTAGATCCATTGGTTTTATAAACTGATATTTTCTCTTCAAAGGAAAGACTGGTTGAGTCTTGCACAGGCGAAAGAGCCACTGGGTCCCATTGGTTCTCTGTCTCTCCTGCTACACACACCACTAACTGAAAGATTTGAGCCTTCACTGTGGCCACCACCACAGAGACCATAGTCTGGAGAAGCGTTCGGGGCCTGAATCACCTGTTGGTGTTTGCTGAGCAGAAACAATGAATCTCTGACCTCCTACCAACAGCCAACCTGATATCAAAGAGCCAAGAGGCATCTCAGATTCGTCAACATTCCTTTAATGAGCTGAGAAACTTTTCATGGTAAACTCAGCAGCTGAGTAACAGGATGATGGCACCACAACAGGTAGATAATCAAGGCAGGAGGTCAAAGCATTGGAGCCAACACCCACCCGGGATGGGGTATAAAAGGGCCAGGAGGAGAGGAGGTTTCAGACTCAGTGGCTTGGCCTTCCCAGTGGATCTGAAGCTCCTGTGCAACCTCAGCCCAACACCATGACCTCCTCCTACAGCAGCTCCTCCTGCCTTCTGGGCTGCACCATGGCTCCTGGAGCAAGAAATGCCTCCGTCTGTCCCATCGACATTGGGTGCCAGCCCGGGGCAGAGGCCAAGGCTGCCTCCATGTGCCTCTTGGCCAACGTGGCACACGCCAACCGAGTCCGTGTGGGGTCGACCCCCCTGGGCCGCCCTAGCCTCTGTCTGCCCCCCACCTGTCACACTGCTTGTCCCTTGCCAGGGACCTGCCACATTCCCGGCAACATCGGAATCTGTGGGGCCTACGGTGAAAACACCCTGAATGGCCATGAGAAGGAGACCATGCAGTTCCTGAACGACCGCCTGGCCAACTACCTGGAGAAGGTGCGCCAGCTGGAGCGGGAGAACGCGGAGCTGGAGAGCCAACTCCGTGAGAGGAGCAAGTGCCACGAGTCCACTGTGTGCCCCGACTACCAGTCCTACTTCCGCACCATCGAGGAGCTCCAGCAGAAGGTGAGGTGTGGGATTGCCTGGATGTGCTGGGTCTGAGAAGCCAGACGGTGTGGCAGGAGGAATCCATGTCAGGCTCAGGGAGCTTTGGGTTCTTGGCTTCTCCTGGACATGAGCATAGACACCACACATGGAGTGGGGGCTTAGAGTATGATGCTTTGTGTGTGAACCATCTTCCTGTTTTCCTCAGATCCTGTGCAGCAAGGCTGAGAACACCAGGCTGATTGTACAAATTGACAATGCCAAGCTGGCTGCCGATGACTTTAGGATCAAGTAAGTCAGGCCAAGGAAGCCAGAGTGACTTCTCTCTTCCGCTGTATTTCCAAGGGCCTGTCCCAATACCCAGCGTATATTGTAGGTGTTCAAAAACAGTTTTTGACTAAATGAACAAAGGAATGAATAAATGTCCACTTCCTTTCTCTCCAAACCTTAAATTAGCCTATTGCTAGAAATGGTCATTACGTAGGAGGAAGGAGAATGCAAGCATTAAAAGGAAAAGAGGGGCATAGTCTAGACTGGTTAGAACCTATGTCATTTCCCCTCATATCTAGAAGATAAGAGGATTTGGCTTTTCAACCAGAAGTCAAATGGAGTCATCACAAAAATAAACTGTCAATGCATAGGTTATTGCTAGACTCACTGACTCTTGGCCAAATCCGTCAGTTGGAAGAATTGTCACTGATGCTCCTTGGTAGCAAGAGTTGTGCTTGAATAAATGCAAAGGGAAATAATGAACCCAAGAGGTAAAGCAGTAAACTAAAGATCCAGAGGCTTATTTTCAATCATTTTTTTTTTCCTGGCCAAGTGACTCCTTTTATGGCCGAATGAATGCTGCATTTGAAGTCAGAACACTTAGGATGAGTCCATGCATTTAGTATTAACTGGGCATAGAATTCTGAACAATCCACATATTGTTTCTGAGCCTCAGTCTTCCATCTGCTCAATGTGCATAATGTCCTGACTGCAAACTCTGTAGCTACAGGGTTGAGCATAGTGTATGTTGCCCACGTGAACAAATGAGGATCCAAGGTTGTGTGGGAGGTGGGAACCCGGGGCAGCCGAGAGGGGCTCTTGGGGGAATTCTTGTTGACCCTGCACCTCCTGTGATGGAAGGCTGGAGAGTGAGCGCTCCCTGCGTCAGCTGGTGGAGGCGGATATGTGTGGGATGCAGAAGCTCCTGGATGATGCAACCCTGGCCAAGGCCGACCTGGAGGCCCAGCAAGAGTCCCTGAAGGAGGAGCAGCTCTCTCTCAAGAGCAACCATGAGCAGGTGTGGCCCTGGCCGCTCAGACTCCCGGTGGGGGGCAGTGCTGGGCAGATGGGGAGCTTCCTGGCCCTGGGGCTCTCAGAGCAAAGCCTGGGCTCAGCTGGCATCGGCATGCAGGGCTGAGGTGGGTCTGAGGGTCCAGAGGGCCTCTGTGGAAGGTGCAGACGTGCCTTGGGCACAAGGAAGGTGTCCAGGTGGGCTCTCCCGACTGCACTCTGGGCAAGACTTTCCCATTTGCTTGTGTGTGGGGCTCCCCTCCTACTGCTTGCCAGGGGTGGGGTCCTGGTGCTGTCTGCTCCATGAAAGGCCCTCTCCTCACGCAGGCTGTCTGTCCCTTCCTCCCTTCTGCAGGAAGTAAAGACTCTGAGGAGTCAGCTGGGGGACAAGATCCGGATCGAGCTGGACATTGAGCCCACCATTGACCTGAGCAGGGTGCTGGGGGAGATGCGGGCTCAGTACGAGGCCATGGTGGAGACCAACCGCCAGGACGCGGAGCAGTGGTTCCAAGCCCAGGTGAGCAGGGGGTACAGAGCTGCGGGGCATCTGGCCTCCATCTGGGCAGGGAGGTGACTGTGCCTCCCTGTGCTTCAGTCTGAAGGCATCAGCCTGCAGGCCATGTCCTGCTCCGAGGAGCTGCAGTGCTGCCAGTCGGAGATCCTGGAGCTGAGATGCACGGTGAATGCCCTGGAGGTGGAGCGCCAAGCCCAGCACACCTTGGTATGTGTCCTTCACCCTCACTGCACTGCAAATGCCACGTCCTGGTGGTAGCATCTCTTAAAGTCTCACAAATCAGTTCCTTCAACGTTAAGTCAAGATCTGGGTTCCTCTATACCCGATGGAGACATCTTTCTGTCAAGTTCAGTGTGACCCAGGGAAATGTTTTTTTCAAAAAGTCAAGTCCACCTGCTTTACAACACAGTGCAGAAGTTCAGGCACTCGTGCCACAAGATTTCACTAGGTGGCTGCTTTTTGTCAAGCACTGGGGACACAGGGATGAACATGACAGTTCCTGAAGGTAGATTTGCGTGTGTGTGTGTGTATTTGTGTGTGTGAGAAGTCATGGTCCCATTGACAGTGATCTCTCCAGAGCTCTGAGAATGTCCTGTGACATGTTGGAATTTGCCCCATGTCTGGTGAGTTTGGACATACTTTTCACTGCTGAGTTTTGGGGCACCAGGATCTCTTACCCCATAATTTCCCACTACAGAAGGACTGTCTGCAGAACTCCCTGTGTGAAGCCGAGGACCGCTACGGCACGGAGCTGGCCCAGATGCAGAGCCTGATCAGCAACGTGGAGGAGCAGCTGTCCGAGATCCGGGCTGACCTGGAGCGGCAGAACCAGGAGTACCAGGTGCTGTTGGACGTGAAGGCCCGGCTGGAGAGCGAGATTGCCACGTACCGGAACCTTCTGGAGAGCGAGGACTGCAAGTAGGTGTGATCTGGGCAATTCCTAAGCCTGACGGTCAGGCGATTCCTCGGAAATAATGGAAGTGCTTGCAGGAGATACGATCTTAACAAACAAGCCTTCCTGTGCTTTCTTGCTCAGTGACTCATTAACCTCTCCTGGTCTGTGCAGACTGAATTCTTGAGAAAATGTTTCCTAAAGAACAGCCAGGTCCCTAAGCCAAGGCTTCCCCCAGGTCTCCTGGATGTGGAAAGACACAGATGAGAGATCTGTTGGTATAAATTCTCTGATCGGTGTGACTTGTTGGTGGCAGGCCCGGCCTTCACCCTGGTCTTACCCTTTTCTGTCAATCACTGAGGTGTCTTTTTCATGTAACTCTTCTTCTCTCTCTCCCTGCAGATTACCCTGCAATCCCTGCTCCACGCCTGTCTCCTGTACTTCTTGTCCAAGCTGTGGCCCCGTCACCTGTGTACCTCCCTCTGGCCATGGAGCCAGCACGGGGAGATGTCTCTGAAGGCCTGAGTTCCTGTGCAGGTTGAGGCTGGTTGCACTGGGGTCAGGAGTGCCTTCACCTTGCTCAGTCTTCCTTCCAGAAAGACTGGACTCACTGAGGCATTTTCCCTACATCAACAGGTAGCAGGCACTTCCAAGCAGTGGCTCCCTGTCTGTGCCTCTAAGCTGTATTTCTTGTTGTTGCTGAAATGTTGTAATTATCTTCCATGAAAGCGATTATTTTTCCCAGTGTCTTCTTTTGGCTCTATTCCAGTGTTTCAGAATCTCCTAAAATGTAACTGGGCTCCCTGCATTAAATGGTCAATAAACCTCCTTCCTGTATCAAGTGCTATCCCCCTGGTGTTGGCTGTATGTGAGGTGTCAGAGAGTCCTGGTCGTCTGGTCCTGTGTCCTCACTGGCCCTGACATCTCGCTTCCAGGAGCTTCCTGGGGTGCTCTGGGGCCTCTGGATAAAGGCCCTTTCCTAACATTGCATGTGTACTCACCTCGCCCAGGGATCCCTGTAGACTGGTGGAAGGAAGTGATGCCAGTTGCCAAGTTTGCATTCTTTCAGAACAGCTCAGCGCTAACATGCCCCTACCATGCTTTTGGCATCTTCAGCCTCTTGGTATTTTGTCCAAGAGCAAAATCACATCACTTAGCATTCTAATCTCGTCGAAGGGAGGTCGTGTTGAGAATTGCCTGCGCCAAGTTGCCAAATTTTTCCTCTCACTCAAGTTGGCTCCTTTCATGGAGGCATGGAATTCCCACCCACTCTCCCAAATGTAGAGGCCCATATTTGGCACTGGAGATCAGGGGTCTTGGTCCTGGTTCACTTCCAGGCTGTAGTTTTCTCTAGAGAGACGCTGCCACTGATGTGTCTGCTGTCTACTCTGCTGCTGCCTCGGAGGTGCTGGCGGCGAGGGCTGCCGCGGCCATCAGAGCACTCCAAGTCCCTGCCTGCCTCTAGGATGTGACTCTGGCACAGGCCAAGGTAGTTCACAGCCAGAGGCAGTTCTGAGCAGGTGGAGGAGCAGCCCGGAGAGGCTTCTGCCTCCCATGCCATGCTGGTCAGTTTATGGCACGCACCAAGGGTGTCCAGAAGAATGAAACCCTTGGGTCTCCACTCGTCCATGTGCCCTGGTGCCAAGAGCAACACACAACTGGTCCTTCTTCATGGTAGTATAGTGTGGTGGAGGTGGATCTTCTCTAGGGTCAGGCAAACTTGGGTTCAAATCCCACCCTGGCGACTCTGAAGTGGCCTTTGAACCCACCTCGCTGAGAGAGTTTGGCCAGGTCGCTGCACTCTCTCGAGACCTAGTCCTTGTTTGTGGAAATAGGATAGTTATATTTCCCTCTCACTGTGGTTGAGAGATGCAACCACTGATGCTCCTGGCATCTAGAAGGTACTCAGTGGATGTTGGTTTATTGGGGCTCCCTGGGAACCAGCAGGTACAGCCTCTTCCTCCCAGAGAGAAAAAGGAGCTGAAGAGGTAGTAGAAGAACCCACATGGCACCGGGACCCTAGATTTCTACGTTGGTGGCTGGGAAGTTTGGCCATACTCCTTGTTCATGTATACGCAGTAATAAAAGCCACCTTCCAAAGGAGTATAAATCATTCTACTATAAGGACACATGTACACGAATGTTCATTGCAGCACTGTTTACAACAGCAAAGACTTGGAACCAACCCAAATGCCCATCGATGATAGATAGACTGGACAGGGAAAATGTGGCACATACATACCATGGTATACTATGCAGCCAAAAAAAATGAGTTTGGGTCCTTTGTAGGGACATGGATGAATCTGGAAACCATCATTCTCAACTGACACAAGAACAGAAAATCAAACACCGCATGTTCTCACTGAGGCGGGTGTTGAACAATGAGAACACATGACACAGGGAGGGGAGCATCACACACTGGGGTCTGTGGCAGGGGGAACTAGGGGATGGACAGCAGGAGGTGGGGAGTTGGAGAGGGATAACATGGGGAGAAATGCCAGATATAGGTGATGGGGAGGAAGGCAGCAAACCACATTGCCATGTATGTACCTATGCAACAATGCTGAATGTTCTTCACATGTACCCCAGAACCGAAACCGCAATAAACTACATACATATATTAAAAAAATAAAAGCCACTTTCTGCTGTCATTAGTCCTGTTTCTCATTCCAAATAACCTAACTGAACCCAAGAAAGCATTCTTTGGGTCGTCAGAGGACAAGACTGTTTGGTGGGCTCTTGTGGGCTCTTCTAACAGGAAACCCACAAGAGTCATGTCTTAAGAAGTGGCCATGACCCTCCCTGACCCTCCATGTGATGGGGTTGTGGAGATCTGGCCTGTCCCCACCTCTCTTGGCCATGTCACACCCTTAACAAGCTCTACCTGTGAGTTCCCATGGCTAGGTGTGGCAGGAGGTCCCACTCAGGTGCACAGAAAATGAAGACTGGAGGCTGGCAGGTGGGTAACTCGCCCGGTCAGGACCCTGGACCCTGGGGTTTTACTCATCTCAGTTATCCCAGCCTGAGAGCCGGGCTCCCTCTGGTACCAAATCCCAGACATCTCTTCTTGCAAGCGATTCTCCCGTCTGTACATTCTGTGCCTCTCTGGCCTCTCTGCCTCACACACTCTCGCCGACTGAAACGATATGGCCCTGAATACCGCACAGTAGGCTTTGCTTTGGCCGCAATAATTGCAACCAGGTGTCTCTTATTTTCCTTCCCCCGAGGCTTTTGCTCTCTTGGCTGGGGGCCGCATCTGGTTCTGAGCCACCTAGTGCTGAGCCCATCTGTCTTCAGTTCACCAATTCTGCATTGCCTGCAGGCTGATGTATGATATTTCTTCCCAGCCTTTGTGTGGTAACACCAGTTGGGCCTCATGAGGCCCCTGCACTTATGTATTGTTGATGCCAAATGCCATTTCTCACAAATCCCAGCAAAGTGGAAAGGAGAAAGGGTGAACAGATGCAGGCCGCTGGGGTGGACACGGCAGTCACTGAGTGTGCTCTGGGCCCTCAGTGCTCCCACCACGGTCTACACTGGGAAGCCAAGATCAAAGTGAATTTCTGGACTTTCCTGACCAGGAGTATTTTTTATTTGGATAGTTTTGTAGACTATGATTTGTGCAAGGCTGATGGTGTGTGCTCCCCGTCCTCTCCTTCCTCCCAGCATCTTCTCTTCGTCTTCCTGATCAAGAACAAAATCAATTTCATCTGTTCTCATGGCCACTTACAGTCTTCATGAGCTCAGCTCGGTGAACCATTTTTAATTTATCTTTTTTCTACCTAATTCAGTGTTTCAGAACCATACCTTCCCACTTAATGAATATAAAGATACTTTGCCTTCTCACTGAACGTTGTTTCGATTTTCAAAAATGTACATACCAAACTAGCATCATGACTGAAAGATAGCTCCTTTCGAATACAGGTTATGCTTGTTTTCAAATAACAGTTCCTCTAACCAAAATAGCTGCCACCTGTTTTGGAGATTCCAAACATCACCTCCCCGCTGGGGGTTGAGGGGGATACACAGACTCCCAGTTAGAATCACTATTCCTATTCAGGCATGAGCCCTGGGCTAAGACTACTTGCTTTACTTGACTGCCAGGTTTAGCATCTGAGGAGGAGGGTTTCTCTGTGACCCAGGCTGCTCCGTCCTGGCCCCAGGCCTTTGTCTCTGACCCCCCAGTGGCCAGTCCCAGGTAGCTACATTTCACACTCGCCCTCTCCAAACCTGAATGCAGCTTCTCCCGCTCCAGCCATCTCTTTCCTCTGACTTCCCGGCTCCCTGGAAGCACATGATTGTCCTAGGAACTTGGGGGTGACCTCGGGGCCACTTCTGGTTTCTCTTCCTCCTTTGACTCCATATACAGTAAGTCGCCCTGTCTTGTAGAGTCCTTCCACAGCATCTCTGTCCTCTTTGCCTTCTTTTACATCAGCACTGCTGGTGGCTGGTTTTGGCTTCCATCACCTGCTGCCTGGATTCTTGTAAGAGCCTCCTCCTGCCCTGTCTCTTCTGTGCCAAGTTCGTTCCGCACACACCACCAGCCCTTCACTCTTTCATGTTCTATTGATTGAGTAAATATTATGTACCAGACACTGTATTATGTGCTAGAGAGCATACGAAATAGAGATTGGGTGTCCCGACTCCAGGGTGCACACTGGTCATGTAAAAAGAAAACAAGGCTGGCGCCATGGCTTACACCTGTAATCCCAGCATTTTGGGAGGCTGAGGCGGGTGGATCGCCTGAGGTCAGGAATTTGAGACCAGCCTGACCAACGTGGTGAAATCCCGTCTCTACTAAAAATACAAAATTAGCCAACTGTGGTGGCACATGCCTGTAATCCCAGCTACTCTGGAGGCTGAGGCAGGAGAATCACTTGAACCAGGAGGCGGAGGTTGCAGTGAACCGAGATCGCTCCACTACACTCTAGCCTGGGTCACAGAGCAAGACTCCATGTAAAAAAAAAAAAAAAGAAAATGAAATGTCAGGGCTTTCCAAATTTATTATGCCACAGTGAAAAGTTAAGCCTTGGAAACTGGGTCATGCCATATAGCTGTTTTTCTTCTCTCCTGCAAGGACTGTTGCTTCCTGGCTTGTGTGTTGACATATTACATAGTAATCAGACTCCCTGGTCTATATTCAAACCTAGAGTAAATGACATTGGAGAAGGAGGCCCTTGTGAGGGCTCCCGCTTTACATTAGAATGTTAAGCAACCCCCTGAGAGTGTAATCAATAGCAGCCAATCAAATCTTGTACCTGTATATTAGCCTTTGTATGGAAAACGTTGTAATCCTGTTCAGCACGGAAAACGTTGTAATTCTGTTCAGCACCTCTATTTTTGCCTATATAAATGATCTTCGTTCCCCTGCTTCCCTGCACTGGGAGTACTGATTGCCATTCTTCCGTGTTCACGTGTCTGCAGCAGACCGCTCTCACATGCCATGCTTGAAAAAACTCTTTTAACTGGATCCTGAGCCTTTTGATTATTTTAGGTTGACAAGCTCTGGATTAACTTTCTAAAATTTCTCCTTTGATTCTCTCTCATCTGCTCAAAAACCTCCAGAGGACTCTGTTCTGTTTCTAGCTATTTAGGCGAGTGTGTGGCCCAGAGCAGGAACTTCATATGTATTTGTTGAATAAATCCAGTTGGACAGCTGGTGGCTAAGAGTCTTGGCCTGGTGCTCGGTCCAGACTCCATTACCTGGCCCTTTCTGGGTCACCCAGCAGAGCAGAAAGAACTTGGGCTTCACGGTCAGGCAGACCTGGGCTGACATTTCAAGGCCCATACTTCCATTCCAACTTTGCGAGCTCAGACCACTCCCCTAACTGCTCTGAGCTTTGTTTTCTTTACTCGACAGTGGGATAGTTGTAACTGCTTTGTAGTGTGGTTATAAGGATGAAAAGACATGACTATATGGGAAGCACATGGTATAATACTTGGTGGCACATAGTAGGTAATCAAATAATAACATTGTAGGTGGCACATAGTAGTTGTCTATCTAATTTGGGTATATAGATTTGTGTGCATGTGTGAAAGAGAATTAAAGTATTGTGTACCAAGTGCCAAACTTGATTCCCAGCACATAATAGATGTCAATAAATATTACTTCGTGTGACCTTTATCTGTCCTCTGCAAACATTGTTTTTCACACGGACCGGCCTCTTCTCCACAGGCGTAAGCAACACAGTGTGATGTTTTTCTTCTTGTATCTCCTCCCTCCTTCATCTTAGATATCCTCCTAAAACAAACCTCAGCAAAGAAGAGCGAATGAGGAAAACGAACAGAGCTTGCTTATTGTGAAGAAAACTGCATGCTAAGTGATTTGAAGTGCAGTAATCCAAACACTTCTTCCTCTTGAGTTTATCAAATACTGTTTTGTGACCTGGTGCTTCATTTACATAGGATGAAGTCACCACAAAGCTTGTCTCTTGCTATGGAGCAGTGGTTCCGTCTTCCAAGGGTGGTCCCCAGACCAGCAGCATCAGCTTCATGTGGGTACTTGTTAGAAATGCAGACTCCCTGGCCTGACCCCAGGTGGCCTACATTAGAAACTGTGGCACGGGGCCTGGAAATCTGCATTTCTGCAAGTGCACTGAGTGATTCTGAGGCTGGCTGAAGTTTGACAACTGCTAGTGGAGATGTTATGAAGATAGAAGCAGACAACGTTTTTAGCATAGAGGAGTTCAAAGGTCAGTTTTATAGGCTTTGGAAATGCAGTTTGGGTCTTTGGGTTGACGTTTTTGTGCCATTCAAACTCATTTTTTTGGGGGTCCGGTACTTGGAACAGGTCTGCTGCTGGCTGTGTATTTGTATTTCTAAAGTAGCACCCAGTACTCTTGAGCCCATTTCTGCTTCTGAGTGTTTTCCTGTGTTCTTCCTCTTTGTTTTTTTGAGACCGAGCCTCACTCTGTCGTCCAGGCTGGAGTGCAGTGGTGCAATCTAGGCTCCTTGCAACCTCCGCCTCCCGGGTTCAAGCGATTCTCCTGCCTCAGTCTCCAGAGTAGCTGGGACTACAGGCGTGTGCCACCATGCCCAGCTAATATTTGTATTTTTAGTAGAGACGGGGATTTACCGTGTTGGCCAGGATGGTCTCGATCTCTTGACCTTGTGATCTGCCCGCCTCAGCCTCCCAAAGTGCTGGGATTACAGGTGTGAGACACTGTGCCCATCCTCTTTTTCAGGAAAACTATCTCCCCTCTTTCCCACCCATCCAAGTCTTCCCAATCTTAAGTTTCAAAGTCTCTTTTTTTTTTTTGAGACGGAGTTTCGCTCGTTACCTAGGCTGGAGTGCAATGGCGCGATCTCGGCTCACCGCAACCTCCGCCTCCTGGGTTCAGGCAATTCTCCTGCCTCAGCCTCCTGAGTAGCTGGGATTACAGGCATGCGCCACCATGCCCAGCTAATTTTTTGTGTTAGTAGAGACGGGGTTTCACCATGTTGACCAGGATGGTCTCGATCTCTTGACCTCGTGATCCACCCGCCTCGGCCTCCCAAAGTGCTGGGATTACATCAAAGTCTCTTTGATGGCCCCTCTATATCTCTAAGGCCTAGTCACCTCTCCCTCCACTGAGTTACATCTCTGTTTCTGCTCTCAGCTTTTTGAGTACGGAAATTTCTCCCTTTCATCTCTGCGTCCCCCATCCCCTTGAGAAAGGTTTTGGTATAACATGAGTTCAGGAACATTAGACATTGGGAGTAAGTCACCAGGACAAGGTAAATCCTGCCTTGGAGAATATCACCCCCATCTGTATAGAGTTATAGAGAAGAGTCCCCATGGAGCTCATTGACTGTATATGGGACGAGTTGGTGGCTGGGTGGTTGTCATTGTTGAACAGCCAGTGGCACCAGCATGGTTGACACAAAAGTCCTAGACAAGAAGGTTTTCTGGTCATCTACTGGGCAGCCCTTTAATCTAAACTCATCAGAAATTCCACTTTAGAGCTCCCACTTAAGAGTGATAGAAACTGTTATATCATGGAGCATGTCCAGAGGAATATTCCTGGGATGGCAAGGGGACTTAGAACCATGCTGAATGCAGACCCAGGAGTGAGAAACCTCACATCTGCCACAAGGAGCTGAGGATCTGCCATGCGGCAGAATGATAAGATTTATCTTGTATGGGACACCGTGGGTAGAGCTGGAGAGCAAATGAACTAAAATGCCAGCTCTCTGACTTACTTGCTAATGTCTTACCAGCCTCCGGGTCAGTCTCTGGCTGGCACAGAGTAGGTACTCAATAAATATTTGTTGAATGAATGAATGACCCAATCAAAGCTATAGGCAGAGGTAACACAAAGGTAGATTTGTGTCTGCATAAACGCAACTAACAGACTTTCTAACAATTCTCTATAATAACACAAAGGTAGATTTGCATCTGCATAAATGCAACCAACAGACTTTCTAACAATTCTCTATAATGTGAGTGCCTTAAGGCTGAGCTAGCTGCTGTAATTTTCTGGATACCAGTGTCTTGCAAAAAGCCTGGGAAAAAGTTTGTAAGGCATAGGGACTGATGGTGGTAGTGTGAGCTCTCCTGGAAAATGGTGGACTGGATGACTAGTTGGAGGAAGTTTATCAAAGGGGATTTGATGCAAATGGGTACTAGACTAGAGGACCTTGAAGTCCCTTTCATCCTGGAGATGCTATGTTTTAAGGCCAGCTGAAACACACATTTGCTGCTTCAAGGGCCCTCCTGGTGAATTCATTCATCTTAGGAATGGGGTCAAAGTAGCATCTTTGTTAGCATAGACTAGAAGCTGGCTAGCTGCCCTTTTCCAGGGTTTATTGAACAACTGGCCATTGGCTTATATGTTTTAGAAATAGAGGAGGCTATAAAGCTTCTGATGCTCTGAGTGTGTCTGAAGATTAAGGAAATTTAAATTTTGTTCTAGAGTCTCCCAAGCAATGGACAATCAAGGTAGGTGCATTTCAAAGAAATGCAAAAATATTTCAAAAGATGAAAGATCAAAGTTCTTGAGTATGTATCTTCTGTAAACAAGGGTGATGAGGGTCAATAGAAAGGGAAGATGCCTGGGAAGGAGGGTGTGGCCCTGAGAACAGACACCATAAAGTGTTAATCACTGCCCACCTTAATTAGCCTGTAGACTCCAGTACATAGAAACATAATTTTATTTCCTGAAAATTGCAAACCACCCAGTTTTATTATAAGCCTTTTTTCTCACTTCCAAAACTGCTTATCTGTTTCTCACATGCACAAGGAAAGTCTTAATTGCCAACATCTATTTTATAGGTTGTATTTTCTTTTTAATTCAGTTCAAAATACTTAAAAACTTTTTCATTTGATTCCTTCTTTAATCCAAGGATTATTGAAACGTGTGTTAGTTTTCAAACACCAAGATCAATTTGGAACTTAGGTTTCATTTTCAGTTTTCGAATAATTTTTATAAAATAACTTTCCACCTTTTTTTCTGTTACTTTCCTTCAAAAGGAACCTGGCTGTTTACGTTTCCTTATACTTGAGGAAAGTCAGCTTCCAGGGCAGATCCTTACCTTTCACTCACCTTTACCTGAAGACCATGGTTCTGGCATTCAAGGCTTTTCACAACCTGGTCTCAATGCAACTTTTCAGGCTTGAGAATAACGTCTCCATTATAAGCACCAACGCAACTAGACTATTTTCCATTTTCCGAATGTTTGATTCTGTTTATCTTGTTTTCTATGAGAGAAACTCACTCCCCAACTCTTTATGGAAAATATCATTCAAAACACATTTGGAAAATCCCCTACTCCATGAAGTCTTTTTCTGGTCTCTCAGTGAGCTCTCTTCCACCTTGAAATCTTTGCAGCTCTCTTAAAAAATACCTCCTTTTACTGTCTTCATAATATCAAGCTCATTTCCTTTCTTTTCTTTCTTATTAAAACCTAAAATCCCCTTCTTACAAGACAGCCTAGATGTGTGTTTGTCCTGCACTGGGCACTCTATAAATATCTATCAAAACAAACAAATCATGATTTTTCCCTTTCCTCAGTGTACCTGATTGACTAATATTTTATATTTTGCTGCAATGGGAACATCCAGAGGTAGAAAAAGAATCTGGGAGTGAGAGAAACTTGCAGGAAATTTTAGGAGTCTTTAGTTCTTGATTATCTTATAGACATAAGCTGACAGAAGGGGAAAGATTTCACAGCCATGGAAAGTGTGCTGCTTGAAGAAGACCCTGTCTTTTGTTTTCCAGGACCCTGCGGTGATGGGAAGCAAGAGCTTGGGGCCTCTTTCATGAGCTCATTAACTCTTTATAGGAAACAAAAACCACTGACTAATAGAGTGATTGTATAACAATTGACATAAATATTAATGAGGAAAATGCCAGTTTTCTTGCACCAACACCCACTAAGGCCTATATAAGGTGTACGGGAGAAGGAAGATTTTGGTTTCCAGCACACCCAACTGTGGGCAAAGCAGGATCTCACCTTTTAGCACTGTGACTTCTGACCATTGCAGTTCCCTCCTCAGCGGGTAGGTTTCAGAGGTCAAGGCTGCCTCCCTGTGCCACTTGGCTAATGTGGCACACGCCAACCGAGTCCACGTGGGGTCGACCCCCCTGGGCTGCCCCAGCCTCTGTCTGCCCCCCCACCTTCCACACTGCTTGTCCCTTGCCAGGGACCTGCCACGTTCCTGGCAACATCGGAATCTGTGAGGTGAAAACACCTTGAACAGCCACGAGAAGGAGGCCATGCAGTTCCTGAATGACCACCTGGCCAGCTACCTGGAGAAGGTGCGCCAGCTGGAGCGGGAGAACACGGAGCTGGAGACCAAACTCCGCGAGAGGAGCAAGTACCACGAGAGGAGCAAGTACCGCGAGAGGAGCAAGTACCACGAGTCCGGCGCGTGCCCGGACTACCAGCCCTACTTCCGCACCATTGAGGAGCGCCAGCAGAAGGTAAGGTTTGCAATGTACCAGATCAGGGCTCAGGAATGTACTTATTGCCCATTGGCCAAATCCGGCCCGTCACCTGTTTTTGCAAATAAAGTTTTATTGGTTCGTGGCCATGCTCATGCATGTGTGTTGTCCGCAGTTGCTTTTGTGCTGCAGTGGCAGGGGTTCAGTGGTTGTAATGGCGACTGTATGGTCTGCAAAGCCTAAAATATTTATTATCTGACCATTTACAGAAGAAGATGACTGACCCTGAGTCAGCAGTGGATTTTTTTAAATGTGGGAAGAGAATGTCTTGAGTGAAGGTGAATGGGAATTTGTAAAGATGAGATGTAGAATTTCTCTCTCCAGGATTCTGAGTTCATGCTTACTTAGCTTCAGCACATAAAATTCCTAAATCGTAGTCACAAAAACCATGCTAATTTTATGAAAACCATGGAAAAAATGTGCTGAGTTTATGAAAGCTGCAGTAAACAGAGCAAAAGGAGTATTTCCTAACATCCTTGCCAAGGCAGTGTCTATCCACACAACCGCATCAACCTCTTATGGGTATCTGTCGTCACCTTTGATGATCCAGTCAAAGCTTCTGAAAAGCCTGATTCTTAGTTTTGGAGATAGGAAGACAAAGAATGTTAAAATAGGGGTCACAGAAACCCGACTAGATTCAGAGAAGACCTGTGGGGAGGTTGGACAACCAGAGGAAATAATTTATTTAGAATGGATCCTACTTTATCTAAAACATTCATAGCTATTCCACTGTTTTGTGGCCTAGATTCCGGACTTTTTTTTTTTTGAGATGGAGTCTTGCTCTGTCACCCAGGATGGAGTGCAGTGGTGCGATCTTGGCTTACTGCAACCTCTGCCTCCTGGGTTGAAGTGATTCTCGTGCCTCAGCTTCCTGAGTAGCTAGGATTTCAAGCATGTACCACCATTCCCACCTAATTTTTGTATTTTTAGTAGAGATGGGGTTTCACCATGCTGGCCAGGCTGGTCTTGAACTCCTGACCTCTGGTGATCCACTTGCCTCAGCCTCCCAAAGTCCTGGGATTGTAGGCGTGAGTCACCGCGCCTAGCCAGATCTTCTTATTTATATTGGGCTAAGCATCGTATCTGGCAAAATGAAAGCAAGTCTTCGTTATATGTTCAGTTTGCTACTGTCTTCCATCTCCCGGTTCCTTTGACTCTATGCCTTCATCCTTTGCCAAGAAGTCTCTTGCACATCTTCCTTCCCACACCACAAAAGCATCTCTTGCATGTTTGGGAGTTTGTGTTGTCCAGGGGGATGTTGTACTTTCAACTTCAGCCAAGAAAACTTCCTGTCACCTAAGGCCATCGGTGTCTCTGGGATCAGTAAATCACTCACTTAGCCTACTTTCTTATCCCAGATTCTGTGCACCGAATCATAGAACAATAGGCTGGTTGTGCAAATAGACAATGTCAAGTTGCTGGGGATGACTAGTGAGTTGGGGTCGGATGGGGATAGGGAGGAGCCAGACACCTACTTCGGCTGCTTCTGTCTCATGTGGCATCAGGATGTCATCGACCCAGAGCCCAACCCAATAGTTATAGCAGGAGAGAACAAAGGGCATTACGCTCAAGATCTTGAAAAACTCTCTGCTCTCCAGTGGTTTAGCATTAACAGTTTGTAACATGCGCTAGAATGCATCATCCACCTGGTAAGACGCTTGTGAAGCAGGTGGGCAGGGATAGCATTTCCTCCACAGGTGGGCTTGGGGTGCTGGTGTGACCTGCCAGAAGCTATGTGACTACTGAGTGGCAGAGCTGGGACTTGGCCTTAAATTTTGTACCAAATTTTCCTTTCTTGAGGCTATTTCCTGGGGGACTCTATTGCCTTAATATGTTTCTATGCTGTAGCTTGATTAATTTGTGAGTGCTGATAATTCATTGCAAAAATCATGCTCCATAGCCTAAAATGAAAACATGTGAAAGCCAAAGGGTTGACACCACCTGAGAAGGCTCTGCACTCAGTGCTGGAAGGGGCACTGTGTTTTATCATCTTTCTTCAGGGCACTGTGCAAGTCTCACTCTTCTAGATCTAAAGAAAGCCATTTCCTTCCTCTCACTCTGGCAATGTGGCTTTTACTCCAGGAGAGAATCCAGGGTCCCTTTGAATGCGGGGCCGGGGCTGGGGGGCAGTTGTAGAGAGGGGTCTGCAGTGATTGCACCATGCTGCAAATGCCTGGTTACTTTGCCACCTCCCTTTTGGGCCATCTGCCTGTAAAGGCAGGTGCTGGCTGCATGTCCATCACAGTATCCTCAGTGCCAGCTGCTCTACTTGGTTCATCTCAGGTGCTTAGTATTGACTGAGTGGGGAACATCCTGTTGCTTTCTGGGCTTTGAGCACACTACACAGGAAAAACCAACTCACAATTACATGGCAAAGGGCAGGCCAGTGGACTTACAGCTGTGAGCTGGGAGTCATGTCCTGGTGCCCCTTCCTGCTCTCTAACTGTAACTCCTGCACCTTCCCTGTTACAGGTACCAGACAGAGCACTGGCTGCACCAGCTGGTAGAGGCTGACATCTGTGGCCTGCGCAGGGTGCTGGACAACCTCACCCTCGCCAAGTGTGACCTGGAGGCCCAGCTGGAATCCCTGAAGGAAGAGCCGCTTTGCCTCAAGAAGAACCACTAGCAGGTGTATGGCCCTTGGTGTGATGCATCGAGACTTTCTGGAGGTGAATTCAGGCTCATTCAGGGGAAAAAATGGAGTCTTCCTTCTGCTTGGGATAAGCTTTGCAGGTGAGCTCTGGCTTTTGGTGGGAGATTGCTTTTCATCCACAGCCTCTGGAAGCTGCTGGGCTGGTGCAGGCAGCAGTTCATCTTCAGAGGAGCACAGGGAAATCACTGGGGAGGATGGGAAGTGGGAGTTGAGAGTTTGGGTGGAGGGCAGTGCGGGGGCTACAGGGACATCATACTCCTCTGATGACCACAGGAAGCCCACGCTCTGAGGGCTCAGCTGGGAGACAAGCTCTGGATCACGCTGGACATCGAGCCCACCACTGACCTGAGCAGGGTGCTGGGGGAGATGCGGGATCAGTACGAGGCCATGGTGGAGACCAACCACCAGGATGTGGGGCAGTGGTTCCAAGCCCAGGTGAGGGGCACTGCCGAGCTGTGGGGACTGGCTTCCATCTGGGCAGGGAGGTGGCTATGCCTCTCTGTGCTCCAGTCTGAAGGCATCAGCCTGCAGACCATGTCCGGCTCTGAGGAGCTGCAGTGCTGCCAGTTGGAGATCCTGGAGTTGAGACGCTCGGTGAACGCCCTGGAGGTAGAGCTTCAGGCTCAGCACATACTGTTGAGTCCCTCTGCACATGTGAGAGATACAGCTTGGCTCCCACTACCCATGAGCAGCTCTCTGGGGTCAGTACAGGCCTCAAATACCAAACACAGACTCAGATTAAACCTTGGTTTCATCTCCTTTGGAAGCACTATCTTGTAGATGTGGATGCTGAGTCAATCAACATTAACGCCGACAGAGGGCTCTGATCTTAAAGGTCTACCATGAAGAGCAGTAGCACAGTGTTAGTTCTTCTGGCTGAAGACAGCTAAAGGCTGTTAGATTGCTCTCTGGACCTGACCATGTCTAGGGGTGTCACGATCTTAAGAGGTTGGAATCAGAGATCCATGATTTTTAACTTGCTTCCTCCTTTCTTTGATATCATAGAAGGACTGTCTGCAGAACGCCCTGTGTGAAGCTGGGGACCGCTACGGCACGGAGCTGACCCAGATGCAGAGCCTCATCAGCACTGTGGAGGAGCAGCTGTGGAGGAGCCTCATCAGCACTGTGGAGGAGCAGCTGTGGAGGAGCCTCATCAACAATGTGGAGGAGCAGCTGTCTGAGATCCAGTCTGACCTGGAGCGGCAGAACCAGGAGTACCAGGTGCTGCTGGACGTGAAGGCCCAGCTGGAGAACGAGATTGCCATGTACCAGAACCTTCTGGAGAGCGAGGACTGCAAGTACGTATCCTGTTGTTGTCTATGTCAACACTGTGTGCAAAGAGAACTTCTCTTGGGAATAACCTAAACAGAGCTCTGGAGGGCAGCTGGGGGTGGCATTGCAGATGCCATCTTTGGAGACAAACTTGCTACGAGTAGACCTGGTGAGCTAATGCCTGCCTAGACGTAGATGAGGGTGTGCAGGAGTTTTCAGGTCATGGCATTTGTTTTGCTGACCACGCTGTGCTCCCCGTTGCTGGCCACTCCCACAGAGGGCTAAAATACTGAGTGCCCAGCGCTTTTAGGTTTTGCTAAATTCCCTCCAGAAGAAGTATTCCAATAACGAGTATCTTCGTGTTCACAGCATTTTAAAGTATTGCTAAGGGCATGTGCGCATACTCTTTCATTTTAGTTCCACAATAGCCCTGTGAAAAGAGTAAGAGGGCTGATCTACCCCTCTAAGCACTAAGGAACACTATTAGGGGCTGTGTTTAAGTGGAGTCGGTGGCTGACATCTGGGTGGTTCTTGTTCCTCTGGCCTTTCTCTCTGCTGCGTTCCTTCCACATGGGATGTGACCCTGGCCTTGCACACAGGTATGCTGAGTGCTGGTCTGAGCTCCACTGTGAACTCTGGGCACATCATTGCCCCTTTCAGGCTTAGAGAGACCTCTAAGATCTAAAGTCCTTTTTCACTCTTTAATTCTAAAGTGTCTATAATATACTTTTGTCTTTCACATACTTCTCATGCCAATGTTTCAAACACCTTTTTTCTCTACACAGATTTCCCTGCAACCTGTGGGTGATCCCAGCCTTCAGCAACCCCAGTCCAGCCCCTGCAGCCTGTGCCCTCTGCTCCTGGGCCACCCATGGGCCCTGCTCATCAACTGGATACTGACACACTCCTCGGCCCTAGGTGCTGGGAAAGGGGAGGCGTCTTCAGCCCCTTAGCTCCACTCTGCAGGCCTGCTACCTGGGCTTTGCCTCCCTGGCCAGCCAGGCGGGAGACTGAAGAGAGGCAGTGCCACTCTGTGGATAGGTTTTTGAGTCTAGCAGCTCAGCCCCTGTGGCTGGATTTGTGTTTCCTCCCCTCAAGGTGTCTCGAGTGATCCATTTTCTCTCTTCTGTTGCCTCCTGAGCTCTCTGAGATGGGCAGGGACTCTTGTTTTTATTTTGCTATTAGACTTCACTTCTGCAGTAGAATGGGCCCAGTACATTCTGGCCTCAGCATCTCCATCCCATGTGGAGAGCCTTGCTGGGAACTCCTTGGGCCACCTGCTCCTGTAGACGGGGGTTGTGGCTGGCTCACCAGAGTGGTTCTGGGAGATGGCAAAGCCAGTGAAGACCAGGGTTAAAAATGGGACTGCGGCAAAGTGGCAGAGAGGAGAGATACACAACCTTCGACCTGACCAAGCGTATTTGGAGACAGATTAACAGATAGAGGTTTTAAAATACAGACACTAAGTAAAATTTCCCTTTTATCTGGATAAGCCACCTGGTCCTTGTGCAAAGGAAGAGCTCAAGTCAGTGGTCTGCAGCACTACAGACCATTGCAAAACTCTAGAAAGATTAAATGATGGTGATTGCTATCAGTCTAGAAAGGCCCAAACAACCAGGTCCATCCAAGCTCCCCAGTAAGCCCCACTGGTGAGTCCTGAAGCTTCTGGCTTGAAATTTGCAGACAATAGAACATGAACCAGAAGCTCCAGAACAGGTTACTGAAATGGAGCTTTAGGATGACATGCCTATTGTGAGCAAGGCACTGGCTGGGGCTTTGCAGACACTGTGTCACGGGCCCCACATCAGCCCTACAAAGAAGCAGCAGCTGTTATTATTCTGAGCTGGTGGCTGAGTCAAGACTTGAAACCCAGTCTCTTTGAACCAGATCCAAAGTCCATCCTTTGGAAGCTTTGAAGCTTTGAGGGGGAAATGAATTAGACATGAGAAGGTTTAGAAGAGTGGTTCTCAAAGCGTGGTCCTCCAACCGGTAGCACCGGCATCACCTGAGAACTTGCTAGACATGCACATTCTTGAGCACCACCCCTGACTTTCGGAACCAGCAGTCTGTTTTATTACGACTTGCAGGTGATTCTGATGTTGGTTCAAGTTTGAGAACCAATGGGTTAGGGGGTTTATCTGAGGAGTGAGCCCCTGACTAGCCAGACCCTCTATAGAAAGGGCTGGTCTTGCCCTCTTGGTATGTCATCCAGTGAGGAATCCCTCATACTATCAGGATAGAGCCTTTCTCTTTCACATTGCAAAACTCTGAAAATGTTTAATGGTGGTTATTTCTATCAGTCTAGAAGGGCCCAGACAAGCTGACCCATCCAACCTCCCCAGTAACCCCCACTGGTGAGTCCTTCTGGCAACTGTCCTGCTTGGAATTTGTAGACAATAGAACATGAATCAAAGTCTCCATATTTTGATAGCCACGGCTGAGAATCAGCACATCCCCAGAATTCAGAATCACAGCTGGCCAGAGAAGAGAAGCAGTGAGTTCCCCATCCTTGGAGACAAGCAGAGGCTTCAGAATCACTGGTGGGGATGTTGAGGGGACACTTAGGGAACTGATGGGGCTGGTTGAGATGGCTGTAGGAGGTCTTCTGGCCACCACCCCCAACTCGGCTTCTAAGTCTTCTTGATCAGTGAAACCACAGGCATTGAAGTGGAACCACCAAACCTACTCTAGAAGCTGGTTTTCGCCTTCCCTTTCTGTTCTGTAAATTCTCTGAATCACCGTAGTTTGCTGAAAAATTTACAAGTACAGCTAATGCTGGTTTAATCCAGCAGTTCTTGGTACAGAGCTGTGGTGCCGAAGTGACCACAGTCCTGAGCCCCAAGGCTGGAGGGAGCTTAAGTGAGAATCTGGTTGCTCTGCCTCCAACTGCTCTCAAGCCCGGGTCCTACATGTTGGTCACTGCTCATGTAGATATAGGATGGATTTGCCCAAGAGACATTGGTATTTCCAGCATAGGAAGCCCAGAAAAGGTCAGAGGCTGCCACAGCCTCCCCTCCTTTGTTCTTTTTCTCAAGTGGTAAAAGTGTTTTGGCACAGGTGACACACCCATTGGGCACCTACCCAAGAGAAGTTCTCAACAGTAAAGAGCGATCTTGATTAGTCTTAATTTAGCACCTAGCCCAGCCGCCCTCACCTCCGCCTTTGTACTTAAATAGCTCCTTTCATCCAACAAGTTCAAAGCTGTCTAACAAAATAAACCCACTTATTCTTGCACCATGACAGCGTAGGCAAGCATTGTCCTTCCCATTTAAGGGAGAGAGAGAGAAGGTGAGTCATTCAATGGTTGAGGGAGTCTGCTGGTGACATAAAGTGAGTTAGTGGGGCCCAGGGTTCACATCCAATGCTCTGTCATTTCTAATTAAAAGGTTAGCTTTGATGAGACCATACGTGTGTGTGTGCACGTGCGTGTGTGTGTGTGTGTTTGTTGTGTGTGAAGAGTTTCCCTGGAAACCACACAGCTCATTATTACCCTTACCATCACCAGAATCATCGTCATTATCATCATCACATATCATATAGCTTCCTTCATCATCATCATTATTGTCATAGAAGCATATATCCATCAAGCTCTTACTATGAACCAGGAGCTGGTCTAATTTATAGATACAGTCCGTATGTGTAAACTCATTTAATCATTACAGCAATCCTAGAAAGCCAGTGCTATTGTTTCTCTTCATTTTGCAGACAATGAACCAAGATTCAGGGATGTTAAGTAACATATCCAAGGTCACACAGCTATTAGGTGGTGAAGGCAGGATTCAGATTCAAGCAGCCTGCCTTCAGCAACCGTGCTCTTAACCACTGTGCTTTATAGAGGCCAAGTGTAGGTTTTGTTAACAGGATGATAGAATCATAATGACCCCATTGTTTTGATTCCTTTCCTTAAAGGAAATGAGAATGTTTACGATACAAGAAACGTTTCTGAGAATGTATGCCACAGAGGAATGAAATTTATGTACAGGGAATGAACGTTCTGTAGTATCTCACAGGATCTTGAAGCTTGAAGACTCTGGCAGTTTTAATAAGCTGGGAGTTGCCAAAGAAGCTCAGCTCACCTCCTGCCATTGTAAAATCACCTTGTCTATTGAGAAAGAGAAGAAGAGAAATAGAATCCCTATAGACATTCATTGTTTCACCATTTACAAAGTACTTGTTAAAGTACTTTGTGTTGTATCCAGTTGGAGGCCGCAAACAACCTTGAGAGAGGCGAGCAGGCATCACAATCCCTATCGTGCAGAGGGAGAAGTACAGGTGTAGGAAGGTGAAATGACCCCTCCGCACCTTACAGCAGTTCTTGGCAGCTCCTCGCCCTCAAGCCCAAGTCTTCTCATTCCTGTTCCCCGCTCTTTCCCTGTTCCCAACTGTGAGGGCCTTGCTGCAGGAAGATGTGGGTAAAACTTCACATTCAAACCACTCTCAAATGCTGGGATGGGTTTTACGGGAAAGGCATCCTAGAGTCTGGGATCTCCCTAGGGGTGACCTTCCCGGTGCTGTCTTTCATCAGCATTTTAGACTCAGCTTCTGGCCTTTGGCCATTGCCTGGAGGCTCTCCGCTTGATGCTGGTTATTGCATCCAAACCTCCCTTTCCCTTCCTTCCTCCCTCTTTCTTGGACATTCCATACAACCTGCCTCAGTCATTCACATTGGCCTCCAAGGCCCTCCGCTCTCAGGAGGTCTCTCTGTTCTTGGGGGTGGCACAACTGTGTCCACTCACCAGCAGGACTGCATGCTCCCTCCGTTGCTCTCCACCAGCCTTATTCCCCTTTCTAGCTCCTCTGTCCATTTGCTTGATCTACTGTGGTGCTTTTCTTTTTCTGCCCCGCACCTCATCCCTGGAATGATTTCTTACTCTACACCTGCCAAAAACTCTTTCATTTGCTTTGAAACTTACCTTGACCCCCACGGACCCTGTGGGGATACCACAGGGCTGAAGCCATGGGCCATCACCACCACCCCTCCTGCGGTCTCCAAAGCAACAGCAACCAGATACCAAAACAACTCGTTACTCTGCCTGGCTGAAGACTAGATTATTAAAGGGAACAAGATTCTAATGAGAACAGTGCTCTGAATCCTGCCTGTGAGTCACTTAGAGAGCGAAGCACAAACGACTATTTGGGATACAAGTGCGTAACCTGAAAAGGCTTCATTCCCCTCACCGTGTGGCTGAAAATCATGAGCTGGACTGGAACGCCCTGAATGGGGTTTGGGTCAGGGTGGGTGTAGGAAGAAATGGACTGGGTAGGGGAAGGAGATATTTTTGGGTGAAGGCCCAATCACATTACATTATGCTAGATCTGGACTCGCCTGTCTGCTCAGCAGGACTCCGAGTTCCTGGGGGGCCGGGACATGACATACCTCCACTCCCCACCATGTCCCCTGCTCCTAGGACTGTGCCAAGTACACAGTAGATGTTCAATAAGTGACTAATACCCATAATGCCATGCGTACAGTTTTTTCATTTATTTTCAATTTTTAGATGGGGTCTTGCTGTCGCCCAGGTTGGAATGAAGTGGCATGATTATGGCTCACTGTAACCTCAAATTCCTGGGCTCAAGCAATCCTCCTGCCTCAGTTTCCCAAGCGACTGGGACTAAAGTGTACTCCACCAAGCCTGGCTCATTTTTTTTTTTTTTTAAATGGAGTTTCACTCGTGCTGCCCAGGCGGGAGTGCAACGGCACTATCTCAGCTCACTGCAACCTCTGCCTCCCAGGTTCAAGCAATTCTCCTGCCTCAGCCTCCCAAGTAGCTGGGATTACAGGCATGTGCCATCACACCCAGCTAATTTTGTAACTCATTTTGAATTTTTTTTGTAGATATGGGGTTTCGCTATGTTGCCCAGGCTGGTCTTGAACTCATGGGCTCAAGTGATCCTCCCACCTCAGCCTCCCAAAGTGCTGAGATTACAGATGCAAGCCACCGTGGCCAGTACCAGTTTCCTATTCACCTTGAATACAAGCATATTTCTAAATGTCCATCCTACACCTTCTAAGTATCTCATCTCCATAACTTCTGCCTATTTATCATACACATTGGGGACCCATCTTGGTCAGAATTGTTCACAAAAAGACATTTTTTTCATCAGAACTATGATTCTTCTGTTTCAGTTTAGTCTTATGCTCAGCACAGAGAAGCTGCCTAACAAATGTGTTCTGAAGTAAACTGAACTAAATAATGAATGTGGGTTTCATCGTCCATTGACTGCTCAATTTCTCCTTGAATGAAAAACATTGCAAATATTCCAACTAGGAAACCAAGAGAACACATGAAGTCTATCCCTCACCTGTGTGAGGTCATGGGGATCTTACAACCCTGGGGTCCCATTTTCCCCACTAATTCAAGGAGCGAATCCACTCCAGCCCATTGAGATCCCGAAAACAGTGCAAGAAAGAATCTAGATTTACAAGAGGTGGCACCATTGTGTTTACTCACCAGCCAGTCTGTCTGCGGTCCCCATCCTGAATTCTTGTGCCAGTTCACATTCTGCAGGGCAACCAGCAGGGGGAAAAAGCGGTCCCTTGTTCTCTCCTGCATCTTCTGTGTGGCTGCCGACTGGCCATGACCTGAAGCCAGCACAGGACTGTCTCTCCCTCCTTCGTTTCTCCTTTCTTCTCTCTGCACAACTTATTCCTTCAGGAAAGGCAGTGTCGCTCCTTTTAGATTTTACAAAGCTGTGTGTAGATGGGAGTATATTTCTCAACCACAAAGAAATCTCAAGCTGGATCGCAGAGGTGATGCTTCGGTTTGGGCACCTTGGCACAATGTCACTTCTTTCAGAGGCCTCAGAAGATGTAGTCCTGTGTCCATAGTTTTTTATGAGTCATCTCCATTTCTGCCTAGCAGGACCCTCAGCAGGGTGGGCCACTCTCCAGTCTATTTGCTTACTGTGTCTTGGCTTCTTCTCAGCTTTGCCTTCTCCAGGTTAGCCCCTCAGAAGCTGGGCTAACTTTGTCTGATTTGCTGCAAGATTCTGAGGATACATCCCAAGCTTCTTCCTTGTCTTTTCTTTTTCTTGTTATCTCTCCTTGTCTCCATCTCTTTCCATTTCTCTGATCTCTCTGCGTTGTACAAAAATTCTATTTTTTCTTTCTTGCCAACCCAATCCCTGAGTCTTCTCATACTTAGAGCTCTTCTTTGACTACAGTCTCCATGAGGCTATGCCAGCCAACCAGTAGATCGGACCCGAGAGCTTGGAGAATACTGCTGGCATTTAGTTTGGGCTTGGGTTAAAGCTTCCCTGGCTGGGGAAGAAGAAAGGGCTGAGGAAATAGCTGATTGCTGCAAAGCCAGTGCTTGGAGCAGGCTGACGAGTTAGAAGCAGAAGGCCTGTGCTGTCATCTACAAGCGAGTGCTCATCAATCAGGTGCATGAGCCTTTCCATTCATCCCAAGCCCAGATGAAATGAGACAGAAGCTCCTCACAGGACGCCTAGCCTTGCGTCCTTCCTCTGGAGAGTCTCAGGGGTACCAGCCTCTAGACCTGCCTATTTCTCCCCCTTTAATTGTCTTGCACGGAAACAAAGAAGTATTGATTTTATTATAAGTCTAGGTCTTCTTTGTAGTGCTATAGGGCTTTTCATCTGAATGGCATTATAATAAGCAGCGATAATGGTCTTGGGGAGTGTAGATGAAGGACCTTTTATCTGAGACTCAAGCAGAGTGCAACATGAATACTGTCATGAAAGCTCAATGGGAGAAACACTCCAACAAGCTGTCAATAAAATGGCAGCTCTGGCTGTCAGCCAAAGCCACAGTGGAGATTGGGGTGCTGCTTCTTGAGATGCAGGTGGTATCTGACGGTGCCTATAATTATGCAACTTTTATATATTCAGAACTTTGGCTACCTCTTCCTCAGATCTTCTGGTGCCTTCCTTCACCTCCCAAAGCAACCCTAAATGACTCCAGTTTGCCTTGCAAAATCCCCTTGCTCATGCCGTGCTCAGCATTTTCTTTCCCGGTGCCCAGGCCCTTGGATTTAATTACACAACCATAGAGACCTCCTTTGGTATCTTCAGACCTCTGGTTCTTAAAGCAGGTGGCATCTCCAGTCAGGCTGGAGATGGGAAGCCCAGGACAGAATGTGGTACATCTTTCTGGTGTATCTACTTCTCTTAGAGAATTGGGCAAAAGATTTGAAAGTTTAACTGGAAATTTAAAGGGAGCTTTTTAAAAACATGAAAGCCAACATGGATGTATTATGGACTATAGGGTCAATTCCTACAAAGTTTAAAGATCAACTATAAGTGATTTCATGCCTGTGGAGGCCCCTTTGGGCTATCTCCCGACTTTCCTAACATACCCATCTACTCTGTTCGGATACTATGAATACCCCGAGGAAATGTTTGACAAACACCTCTTTATTCCTTTCTCTCACATCTGCCCCTAAATATCTCTCCTAGATCATTTAAATGCATTTTTAATGGCTCTCTCAGTTTGCACTTTTCAGCCTTCTTTCAAAATGATCTCTTACCCCAGGAACTTCTCTGTTCTCAAACTAATCATCAAAGCCTCTACCTTTAAAATTCTCTCCTCTACAATTTTCTTAAGTAATATGCAGTGGTGGGGGCAGGGGAAGTATTACATAGACCCGTAAAACACAAATTGCTGTCCAATCTTTTCAGCCATGTCCTCCATTGATTCTAGTCATCCACCTTAAGGCTTCTAAGATATGGGATGCTCCAGCATTTGAAGACTCTTCTCTAAATGCAGAGGGAAAGATGATCCACTGTGGCCTCCTGATGCAACTTCTTCCTCAAACCAATCCGTGTTTCTCCCAAATGCCAGGTGGACCAGGACATGAGTATGTTTATGGGCCTGTAGAACTGTGACAAAATTATGACGAAAGAATGTCACTGGGTGGACCAACACCTCAATTAATGAGGGCAGATACTTGGGCTGGACTGTGTAGCTTCTTTGAAGGCCTACCACAGAACTCTGATTTCATGGGTGGACTGTCTGCAGAGGAGTCCTGACTTAGCAAGAAGCCCAAGTAAAGAATTTTATGGGACGAGGGACTCTTCTGAGGAAGGCAAATAACAGACTGAAGGAAAGGGTGTTTGAAAAGAAGTGTAGAAATAAAAAGAAAAAAGACGTTACATACTGTGTCCACACCCTCTGCAGTGGAATATAAATGCTCCCTAGAGGAAGGAGACCCACTGCTCTGTGGCTTGGAGATTTTAGACTCTGTCTTCAGCCAGGCACTCACTCCCTCCCTCCCAGCACAATGCCTTACAACTTCTGCCTCCCCAGCCTGAGCTGCCGCACCAGCTGCTCCTCCCGGCCCTGCGTGCCCCCCAGCTGCCATGGCTGCACCCTGCCCGGGGCCTGCAACATCCCCGCCAACGTGAGCAACTGCAACTGGTTCTGCGAGGGCTCCTTCAATGGCAGCGAGAAGGAGACCATGCAATTCCTGAACGACCGCCTGGCCAGCTACCTGGAGAAGGTGCGTCAGCTGGAGCGGGAGAACGCAGAGCTGGAGCACCTCATCCGGGAGCGGTCCCAGCAGCAGGAGCCCTTGCTGTGCGCCAGCTACCAGTCCTACTTCAAGACCATCGAGGAGCTCCAGCAGAAGGTGAGGGGCATGGCTGCCATCTCGAAGCAAGAGAGTTTGCTGTGATTCTCCGTCTGTGATAGAGAAGCGTGTTTCTTGCTTTTGTGCCGTCATAATTCTTGCTTCCTCTTTTATTTCAAAATGGCTTTTTAAGTCATTTTAAAAAAGTTGATGGTTTCATATTTATTTTCAGTCCTCACTAAGCAACCTCTCACTCCCCAGATCCTGTGTACCAAGTCTGAGAATGCCAGGCTTGTGGTGCAGATTGACAACGCCAAGCTGGCTGCGGATGACTTCAGAACCAAGTGAGTTGTTTGGAATTCGCACTAGTGACCATTTCTTCTGTTTAGTCTTTAAAGAAAAGGGATTTCCATGGCTGTACTGAAAAACAGATCTACCCACCTGTTGTGAAGGATTCCGCAGAGGATTGGGGAGAACCAAGCAAAGAAATCACAAAAATAGATGAGGACTCAAATCAATCTGTTTTGAGATGAATATTGGGTATTGATGGAGCCTCCAGAACCCTCTGTCTCCTGGGCCTATTCATTGCAGAAAGTGGAAAGATCAGGCAAATGAGGTCATCAAAAATCATTCCTATGAGTCTCAAAGATCTACCACTTAGTGCTCTGACCCTGTCCTTGTGCAGGTACCAGACCGAGCTGTCCCTGCGGCAACTGGTGGAGTCGGACATCAACGGCCTGCGCAGGATCCTGGATGAGCTGACCCTCTGCAAGTCTGACCTGGAGGCCCAGGTGGAGTCCCTGAAGGAGGAGCTGCTGTGCCTCAAGAGTAACCACGAGCAGGTGAGACTAAAAATGAGAAATGCACAAACCTGACTCAGCCTGTAGCTGAGGGTAGCTTTAGTGATTTGGGACAGCGGAATGCAGAGTGTGAGTACCAGGCTGAGGGTTTCCTTTAATAACATCATAGCAAAAGAAAAATTGGAGAGAGATAAGACCTATTCATGTTCCCAGACAGGAAACATCTTTCACTTGAAACAAGCACATTATCTGAGTTGCCCAGAGCAGCTCCACACGCTTGAAATTGGTCAACAGTTATAGATTGAGTCCTAGCATTGCTGTGCAGTCTTTTTTTTTTTTTTTGCCAAAGGCCAAGAAAAAAAATCAAACCTTATAAATGCGAGTCTCTACTCTTTTAAAGTATTGGTGAAGAATGTTTGTGAGCTTCTTCCTCTCTCTCCTGGGAGGGGCCATGACATGCTCTTACCTCTTAGTTGATTGCAAGATGTTTTTGATATACAATCTGAAATTGTACAGCCTTTTTTTTTTGCATTCTGAGGTCCTCTCAACCAATTATAAACTGGTAAAGCTGCACATCACTTAGTTCATCCTTCAGTGGCATCCAAGCAAATCTTTGGAATTTTTTTTCTGAAGCCAAGTGCCATGGCATAGCAGATGGTGAAGAGGGGGCTATGCTACATGGAGTGCCTTGAGCTGTCACAGGCTGCTCCCCTTGGAGTTTATTTTCTGAGAAAATAGACTAACAGGGCTTCAACAAGCAATGCCATTCCTTAGAGCACATTCTTTGCTCAGGATAATAACTCTTGTATTTTCTGCATCTATAGGAAGTCAACACCCTGCGCTGCCAGCTTGGAGACCGCCTCAACGTGGAGGTGGACGCTGCCCCCACTGTGGACCTGAACCAGGTCCTGAACCAGACCAGGAGTCAGTATGAGGCCCTGGTGGACACCAACCGCAGGGAAGTGGAGCAGTGGTTCGCCACGCAGGTGAGCATCTAAGCACACGGCCGTTCAGGGCCCAAGGCCCACCCTAGGGCCCCAGAGGCAGGGTCTGATCCTTTCTCCCCTTGGGTGTTTCAGACCGAGGAGCTGAACAAGCAGGTGGTGTCCAGCTCGGAGCAGCTGCAGTCCTACCAGGCGGAGATCATCGAGCTGAGACGCACGGTCAATGCCCTGGAGATTGAGCTGCAGGCCCAGCACAACCTGGTGTGTATTGTTCAGCCCTGCTGGTGAGCGATGAGATGTTGGGAGGCAGAGTCCCGGGGCTGCCCTTGGGACCACACGCTCTCCTTAGCTCTTGGAGCTTGTGACTTCCTTGGAATCCTATGAAGAAATGCTTTGAAAGATCAGCCCTCTGACATTCCTGATCTTTCCTACCACAGCGAGACTCTCTGGAAAACACGCTGACGGAGAGCGAGGCCCGCTACAGCTCCCAGCTGTCCCAGGTGCAGAGCCTGATCAGCAATGTGGAGTCCCAGCTGGCGGAGATCCGTGGTGACCTGGAGCGGCAGAACCAGGAGTACCAGGTGCTGCTGGACGTGCGTGCCCGGCTGGAGTGCGAGATCAACACGTACCGGAGCCTGCTGGAGAGTGAGGACTGCAAGTGAGTACCTGGGCAGAGGTGTTTGATGTAGCGATGCACATGTGAGTGTACTATTCAGCTAGACACCATGCAAAGATTGCATACCTTGGAAAGGAAATTATGCCTTCACACTAGACATGCTCAAACAGAACTCAGACAACATAATATGGACATCATTTAAAACATAAATGGTTTGGTAGCAAGAGTTGTTTGATGTACAAACTGAAATTGCACAGCCAAGTCTTTGCATTCTACTATGATAACATGCATGATTGCCTGATATGTGATTAATGCCTTACCTTTTACAATACTGTATTGTGTAGTGGGAACATTCCCATAGACTACCTAATTTGATCTTGTAATTACCACCAGGTGGGCTCGATCAGAATTCCCTGCATTCTATAGGAAAATAAACTGGGTCTTGGAGAAGGCAAATGACTCACCCAATGTTACCAGTTTGGCATGAACGGATTTGAGAGTAGACATCAGAGTTTCAGAGTTTCTGTCTACCTTGGTGCTCTACGGCAGGGGGACCATTCACAATTTGAGAGTTATCCTTGTAGCAGGGGAGCCCGTGCCTTCTCTGTTCCAGGCCAGGCCGAGTCCTGACAGGCATTCTTACCCTTGGTGATATCTCTGGCATTTGATTTTAAAATCTCCCTTCACTCACCTTTCCACATCATTTTTGTCTCCAGTCTGCCCAGCAATCCCTGTGCCACAACCAACGCGTGCAGCAAGCCCATCGGACCCTGTGTCTCCAATCCCTGCACCCCTTGCATCCCTCCTGCCCCCTGCACACCCTGCGCCCCACGCCCCCGCTGTGGACCCTGCAACTCCTTTGTGCGCTAGAACCTAATGCCGGAGGAGCAAGGATGCAGGGCCCAGGACTCCAGAGCTGTGACCTGGCTCTGGTTCAACAAAAGGAGACTGAAAACATCATTTGCATGGCTGGAGTGGCCCCAGTAAGGCAGCCAAGAAACCTACCCAAAGCCTGCAGCCTCCCCAGCTACTCCAGCCCGTCCTGCTCACTCTTTCCTTCCCGGGGGTCTGTTCCTTCTTGTGCTCACCCAGAGAACTCCCTTGTAACCTCCTAATAAATGTTATTTCTTTGGCAAAACAGATGCCTTTCTCATTTGTATTCATTTGTTTCAATGTGCTCATCACCTGAGTATGCTATAAAAAGCCACTTGAAAGACAGACCATATAATGGCCCGACTCTTGACTACAAGAGCAGTTTCATGCCTTGCGGGAGCAGTGGCAGATGGCTAACCTGGCACCCTGGACCCAGGAGTGAGGCAGGCAGGCCTGTGGGAAGGAGGGTGGAGATGCTGAAGTGTTGCACCTTGGCCTTTTTTAGATTTTCCTTCTGACCTGGGCGTCTCCCAGAGCTGCTTGTATCCAAATCTGAATGGAGGCGGCATGAGCTGGGGGCTGGAAAGAAGCTCTGGAAAACTCATCTTTTTTCAGCAGAACTTTTGGGTTCAGTGCTATATTATTCTGAGTTGTTGGTGGCTCAGGCATTTCCCAGCCAAGAGACTCTCTTCCCTGCCCTACTATGCCCAGGAATTCCTCCTTTCCCTTGTGTGGTTCGATCATTGTCAGCCTGGGCTTCCAGCTGCTCTCTTCCCTCCTCGACTCCAGGTCTTAGAGACCCCATCAACTCTTTATTTGATCCTTTGGCCTTTCTCAGTTCAATCCAACCAGTGCCTATTGAATACTTACTCTGTGCAGATGGTGGCTGGTGGGATGGGGAGAGACATGAAGAAAGACACAGTTCCTGACCACCACTTATTTACAATTTGTTAAAAGGGATAAAACTGGTCCTCAAGTAGTGCTGTTATAAGGCCCGGTCCCCTGGCACTGTGAACAGCTGGTGGATGCTAGAAGGAACCCTGAGTACTGAAAGAGACAATGCTGGGGCTACTCAGGAGACTGAGACAGGAGAATTGCTTGAACCCAGGAGGTGGAGGTTGCAATGAGTGGAGATCACACCACTCCACTCCAGCCTGAGCAACAAGAGTGAAACTCTGTCTCAAAAAAATAAACAAGGCCTCAGAGGCAACGCAACATATCTACAACCATCCGATCTTTGACAAACCTGACAAAAACAAGCAATGGGGAAAGGATTCCCTGTTTAATAAATGGTGTTGGGAAAACTGGCTAGCCATGTGCAGAAAGCAGAAACTGGACCCCTTCCTAACACCTTACACTAAAATTAACTCCAGTTGGATTAAAGACTTAAACATAAGACCTAACACCACAAAAACCCTAGAAGAAAATCTAGGCAAAACCATTTAGGACATAGGTGTAGGCAAGGACTTCATGACCAAAACACCAAAAGCATTGGCAACAAAAGCCAAAATAGATAAATGGGACCTAATCAAACTCCACAGCTTCTGCACGGCAAAAGAAACAGTCATTAGAGTGAATCAGCAACCAACAGAATGGGAAAAAATATTTGCAGTTTACCCATCTGACAAAGGGCTGACATCCAGAATTTACAAAGAACTAAAACAGATTTACAAGAAAAAAACAAAGAAGCCCATTCAAAAGTGGGCGAAGGATATGAACAGACACTTTACAAAAGAAGACATACATGAGGCCAACGAACATATGAAAAATGCTCACCATCACTGGTCATTAGAGAAATGCAAATCAAAACTACATTCAGATACCATCTCATGCCAGTTAGAACGGCGATCATTAAAAAATCTGGAGACAACAGATGCTGGAGAGGATGTGGAGAAATAGGAACACTTTTACACTGTTGGTGGGAGTGTAAATTAGTTCAACCATTGTGGAAGACAGTGTGGCAAATCCTCAAGGACCTAGAAATAGAAATTCCATTTGACCCAGTAATCCCATTACTGGGTATATACCCAAAGGATTATAAATCGTTCTACTATAAGGACATGTGCACACGAATGTTCATTGCAGCACTGTTTACAATAGCAAAGACCTGGAACCAACCCAAATGCCCATCGATGATAGACGGGACAGGGAAAATGTGGCACATATACACCATGGAATATTATGCAGCCATCAAAAACGATGAGTTCGCATCCTTTGTAGGGACATGGATGAACCTGGAAACCATCATTCTCAGCAAACTGACACAAGAACAGAAAAATCAAACACTGCATGTTCTCACTCATAGGCCGGTGTTGAACAATGAGAACACAAGGACACAGGGAGGGGAGCACTACACACTGGGGTCTGTTAGGGGGAAATAGGGGAGGGACATCTGTGGGTGGGGAGTTGGGGAGGGATAGCATGGGGAGAAATGCCAAATATAGGTGAAGGGGAGGAAGGCAGCAAATCACACTGCCACGTGTGTACCTATGCAACAATCTTGCATGTTCTTCACATGTACCCCAAAACCTAAAATGCAATAAAGAAATAAATAAAATAAGTAAATAAACTTTATAGTCGAATTAAAAGAGTGATTTACCTACTACCATGATAGTATTACAGCATTCTATATTTATCAATATATTTATGTCTATCAGCAAGGTTTATACTTTCATATGCATTTATATTACTTTTAACATCCTTCTGTTTCAACTTAAAGAACTTCATTTAACTTTTTTGTAAGGCAGGTCCAGTGATGATGAACTACCCCAGCTTTTGTTTATCTATCCTTCAGTTTTGAAGGATAATTTTGCTAGGAATGATATTCTTGGTTGGCAGTTTGTTTGTTTTCAGCACTTTAAATGTATTATCCCATGTCCTTCAAAGTTTCTGCTAAGAAATTCACTAGTTGCCTTATGGAGGTTCCCTTGTACATGATGTCACTTTATTAAATAATGTTCTTCTTTGCCTTTTGTGACAGTTTTTGATTTAAAGACTATTTTGTCTGATATATAAGTATAGCCATCCTGCTGTCCTTTGGTTACCATTTGTACGAAAATTTTTTTTCCCGTTCCTTCACTTTCAGCCTATATGTATCTTTAAATCTAAAGTCAGTCTCTTCTAGATAGCATGTAGATAGATCTTGTTGGTTTTTTGAAAATCCATTCGGCTACTCCATGTCTTTTGATTGGAAACTTTTATTTACATTTCAATAAATTATTGATAGGGAAAGACCTATTATTGCCATTTTGCTAATTGTTTTGTCTTTCTCAGAGTTCTTTTGTCTCTCCTTTCCTCTCGTCATCTTCCTTTGCGTTTCATGGATTTTCGTATTGATATGTTTTTATTCTTCTTTCTTTTTATGTATCTTCCATAGGTATTTTCATGTGGTTATCATGGGGCTTATATAAAACAATTTACAGTTTTAACAGTCTGTTTTTAGCTGATAACAACTTTCATTGCATGTAAAAACTGCACTTTTGCTTCTCCCCCACACACCTTTGAAGAATCGATGTCACGATTTACATCTTGTTATACTGTGTATCCATTAATCTATTTTTATAGTTATAGCTATTTTTAATACTTTTGTCTTTTAAATTTTATAGTAGAGGGCCAAGTGTGGTGGCTCACACCTGTAATTCCAGCACTTTGGGAGGCCAAGGAGGGCAGATCGCCTGAGGTCAGGAGTTTAAGACCAGCCTGGCCAACATGATGTAACCCTGTCTCTACTAAAAAAACCTTTTTTTACAAAAATGCAGCAGGGTGAACTTGACCTGTGGGCTGTTGTTTGCAGATGCCCCTTACAGGCGTATTCTCATCCATTCCATTGGTTTCCATTTTACTTTCTCATTTCCCAACCATGAACATGCAATTGTTTTCAATCTCTCCACGTGTTGGCAAGTTCCCTAAAACCCAACCAATAGTAAGGCTCAGGATCCTTTCAGCTAATACAGGTTGAGTTTCTGCTATAAAAACAAGTTGAATACTGAGACATGGATGAACGTGGGAGGAAAGAGTTACCTGGAAGAGGAACTCTCAAAGCTGTCTTTCCGGGGAGAAAGAATAGTGGCAGAACCTCCTGGGTGAGGAATTCCTGATTCCCAAACAACTCCACCCCATGTCCCTGGCTGTCCTCCCCTCTGAGTAATGCGGACAGCCTTTTGGGGCTGTGATGATTCTCCCTCCTATGAAGCTGTCTGATGAAACTCTGATTTCACCAATCACTAGCACCCAGCAAGAGCCTGGTGTGACATAAGCTGAATGGAATAATTTTATGGGATGAGGGGGGACTCTTTAGAAGCATCTAACTAGCATATTTTGGAGAAAAATTAGCTGAAGCATTAGGAAAGGAAACTATGCTGTATGCCAGGCCCCCACCCACCATTAATGGTATAAAAGGACTGCAGAGGAAGGAGAGACTCAAACCTGCTCACATCCACTTCCAGCAGCTTACCTGCCTTTCCATTACCTGTCCCGGCACCATGTCTTACAGTTGCTGCCTGCCCAGCCTGAGCTGCCGCACCAGCTGCTCCTCCCGGCCCTGCGTGCCCCCCAGCTGCCACGGCTGCACCCTGCCCGGGGCCTGCAACATCCCCGCCAACGTGAGCAACTGCAACTGGTTCTGCGAGGGCTCCTTCAATGGCAGCGAGAAGGAGACCATGCAGTTCCTGAATGACCGCCTGGCCAGCTACCTGGAGAAGGTGCGCCAGCTGGAGCGGGAGAACGCGGAGCTGGAGCACCTCATCCAGGAGCGGTCCCAGCAGCAGGAGCCCTTGCTGTGCGCCAGCTACCAGTCCTACTTCAAGACCATCGAGGAGCTCCAGCAGAAGGTGAGGGGGTGGGCCATGTGGGGGCACGGCAGCAGCTGGCTGTCTTTGAGCAGTAAGACATTCTCAAGTTCAAGTGTACCTCATGAGAGAAATTTCTTTTCAGATTCTGTGTGGCAAGGCTGAGAATGCCAGGCTGGTGGTGCAGATTGACAATGCCAAGCTGGCCTCTGATGACTTTAGAACCAAGTATGTTGAACTTCTGGGGCCAGATGTTCAAGGTCCCTGTGGTTCTTTTACAGTCCTAGGGACCTAATATTGCCTGGAAGGGAGGAGAAAGCCATTTCTCTCCTTTTCTCCTCTTAGGGTTGGTTATGTAAAATCAGTTTCAAACAGAGATCCAGACTTATGGGCTGCGTGCCCTTCAGTCTACACTAGACTTTTTGGAAGTGTTTCTTAAACCACACGATTTGGAGATTGAAATGAATTCTTCTTTGGGAACTGATTTGGTGATATATTAGCTAACAAAATTGATAGCACAGCGAGAGACTTCATCTCATGAGTGCCCATGGGCTCCTTGTGGTGTCAGGGCTTGAGAGAAACATGTGGAAGAGAAGAGGCAGAAGATTCAGGCCAATTCTACCCAAGCAACACATAATAGAGGAAGGTGGTTTTCTTTCCTGACTTATCCTCCCACTCCGATGCGTGCAGGTACCAGACGGAGCAGTCCCTGCGGCGGCTGGTGGAGTCGGACATCAACAGCCTGCGCAGGATCCTGGATGAGCTGACCCTCTGCACGTCCGACCTGGAGGCCCAGGTGGAGTCCCTGAGGGAGGAGCTGCTGTGCCTGAAGAAGAATCATGAGGAGGTATGAAAAAAATTTTACAAAAGCAGGCCTCAGAGCTAAGCTACTAGCACTGGGAATCAGGAGACAATTACTGTCTGGATCTCTGGTCTGGGACCCTTCCCTGAAGAACTCAAGGTATTCTCAGAGAGTGAAGGTGCTACATCCATATCAAGGTGTGAAGTGAGCTGCTCATTCTCCGGCGGCTGGCTGAGAGTTAGGCAGGTGCTGGAATTGCTGAGGATGGACATCAATCATTGAGCTCTACTCTCTGATGATCATGTTAGGTTCTAAATTTGCTAGTAGAGATGGAGGGATAAAAATGAAATAAGACATGGCCCTTTTCTTCAAAGAGCTCACAGTTTAATATGGAAAGACAGCCATGTAAACGCAGTGATATAAACAAGGCAGAGTGAAACAATTACCATGTGAGATGTACAAGCAGTATGCTCTAGAAAGAGTCCAGTCTGGGCCAGGCATGGTGGCTCATGCCTGTAATCCCAGCACTTTGGGAGGCCAAGGTGGGTGGATCATGAGGTCAGGAGTTCGAGACCAGCCTAACCAACATGGTGAAACCCTGTATCTCCTAAAAATACACAAATTAGCCGGGCGTGGTGGCACATGCCTGTAGTCCCAGCTACTCAGAAGGCTGAGGCAGGAGACTCACTTGAACCTGGGAGGTGGAGGTTGCAGTGTGCCAAGATTGTACCATTGTACTCCAGCCTGGGCAACAAGAGCAAAACTCCATTTCAATTTAAAGAAAGAAAAAAGTAAAAAAAAAAAGAAAAGAAAAGAAATAATTCAGTCTGCCCAAGAGGAGATAGACGGGGAACTCTTCTCAGATGCAAAGAGGAGGATTTCAGTACTTGGGTGTTTCAGACTGAGGGAAAAGGTTGAACTAAGACACAGACGTGGCAGAGCAGGGTGTATCTGGGTGTGGCTGGGCATGCAGTGCCTACGAGGGTGTGATGAAAGTGAAGATGTGATGGGAAGCCATGAAGGACTGGCATATGCCAAGGAGTTTAGACTTGGTCTTGTAGAAGATGTGGGGTCGTTTCAGTTTCTATGGGACAATTGATGTGATCCCTGTTTGAGTTTATTGCTATGAAATGTGTGTGTTACTCTTTGGGAATGATCAGAATATTCCTTTTAGTGCTTTTTGGGCAGCATCGTGCTCATTTTCCTGGAGCGGTAAGATGGCAGATCCATTGCCATAGATTCATTCCTTTTCTTTTCTCCATCAGGAGGTCAACACCCTGCGCTGCCAGCTTGGAGACCGCCTCAACGTGGAGGTGGACGCTGCCCCCGCTGTGGACCTCAACCAGGTCCTGAATGAGACCAGGAGTCAGTATGAGGCCCTGGTGGACACCAACCGCAGGGAAGTGGAGCAGTGGTTCGCCACACAGGTGAACATCTAAGCACGCAATCACTCAGGACCCGAGGACCACCCCAGGGCCCTGGAGGCAGGGTCTGATCCTTTCTCCCCTTGGGTGTTTCAGACTGAGGAGCTGAACAAGCAGGTGGTGTCCAGCTCGGAGCAGCTGCAGTCCTACCAGGCGGAGATCATCGAGCTGAGACGCACGGTCAATGCCCTGGAGATCGAGCTGCAGGCCCAGCACAACCTGGTATGTATTGTTCAGCCCTGCTGGTGAGCAATGGGACGTTGGGAGGCAGAGTCCCGGGGCTGCCCTTGGGACCACATGCTCTCCTTAGCTCTTGGAGCTGTGACTTCCTTGGAATCCTATGAAGAAATGCTTTGAAAGATCAGCCCTCTGACATTCCTGATCTTCCCCACTACAGCGAGACTCTCTGGAAAACACGCTGACGGAGAGCGAGGCCCGCTACAGCTCCCAGCTGTCCCAGGTGCAGAGCCTGATCAGCAACGTGGAGTCCCAGCTGGCGGAGATCCGTGGTGACCTGGAGCGGCAGAACCAGGAGTACCAGGTGCTGCTGGACGTCCGTGCCCGGCTGGAGTGCGAGATCAACACGTACCGGAGCCTGCTGGAGAGTGAGGACTGCAAGTGAGTGTGGGGCAAAGAATGTCGGGCAGGAATGTGCATGGTGGGATATTGTGGGCACACAAATGGTGGCCATATTTGCAACTAGCCAGGCAACACACATTAACTGTGCAGTGTGTGTCCAGTGATCTGTGATAACTAAGTAAAGGGAGGCCAAAGGTAAGGGAACAGCCCCTGCCTCAGGGGGCTAACAACAGAGGAGTGGTGGCAGGACCTGGCCAGTCATAGGAATAAAATTTGTGTAAGGCACATCGTGTTAAGTTCCAGGATTGTATTAAGTTCCCAGGAAAGCACCAGGCACAGTGGCTCATGCATGTAATCCTAGCACTTTGGGCGACCGAGGTGGGTGGATTGTCTGAGCTCAGGGGTTTGAGACCAGCCTGGGCAACACAGTGATACCCTGTCTCTACTAAAATACAAAAACAATTAGCTGGGCGAGGCAATGTGTGCCTTAATCCCAGCTACTTGGAGGACTGAGGCAGAAGAATCGGTTGAACGTGGGAGGCGGAGGTTGCAGTGAGCCAAGAGTTTGCCACTGCACTCCAGCCTGGGTGACAGAGCAAGACTCCATCTCAAAAAAAAAAAAAAAAAAAAATGTTCCAGGGGAGCCTAAGAGCATGAGATAATATTTTTGAAAAGGACAATTCTTCCACCTGTGAACATGGCATTCTGGGAAAGGGAGAAGGATTTGGTAATAATCAGAACTTGATTCTGGCCGGGTACAGTGGCTCATGCCTGTAATCCCAGCACTTTGGGAGGCTGACGCAAGTGGATTGCTTGAGGTCAGGCCTAGCCAACATGGTGAAACCCCATCTCTACCAAAAATACAAAAAATTTTCCAGGTGTTGTGGTACATGCCTGTAATGCTAGCTACTTGGGAGGCTGAGGCAGGAGAATTACCTGAACCTTGGAGGTGGAGGTTGCAGTGAGCTGAGATCACTCCACTGCACTCCAGCCTGGGCAACAGAGCAAGACCCTGTCTCAAAAACTAAACAAAACAAAAAGAACTTGATTCCAACTAACTCCAGCCACTGAGAATTCATAGGTTGTGTTGTTAAGCCCAAGGTATTCTGTGCACCCTATTAGGGCTCTCTCCCCTCTCCTCCCCTATCCATTCTAAACCTCCTTGTCCTCCTAGGCTCCCCTGCAACCCATGTGCCACCACCAATGCTAGTGCCAACTCCTGTGGACCCTGTGGCACCTCTCAGAAGTGTTGCTGTAATTGAAAAGCTTGTATCCTCTTTGAAGACATCTACAAAGCCATTTAGATCAAGCACAGGAAAGATCCTCAAGTCCTGCCTTTTCTGGAGCTCAGCTGACATCAAGAAACCTCATCTTGCCTACTGTGTTATTTCCAGAATGCTGAAAAGCTTTCTCAACCCAACAAGCAAAGACACACATCATCAGCTTCCAATGTCTGGACAGCTCCTTCCTGTTGAAGGTCGAGACTCTTTGTTTCTAAAGATCTTCAGCTCCCTGTAATCTGAGCTCCAGTTACTACTTTAGGGTGTTTCCAGAATGTATTGCATTTCCTGTTTTCCTTTCTTCTTTGGCATTCTCTGGAATGCAAGGAGGAGACTTCAATTACTTCCCAATAAACTTTATTTCTCTGGCATAGTAAATGTTTCTCATTCATATTCATGCATTGTAAATTACTCATCATGGCTGTTTCATAAAAATATCCCTTCATTAGGAGAATAAAATGAATTAAATGACTGAGCCAAGCCTTTATGCTTCACCAGAAACACTGATGTAGACAGGGAAGGATGTCCTTCTGGGAGACTCCCACCAAGGGCAGGCCATGCAGGAAACCTGGCCTTCAATACCCATGCTTGCCTTGCCTTGACTACAGGGCTCTTGGCAATTTATTAAAAATTGTACTTTAAGTTCTGGAGTACATGTGCAGATCTTGCAGGATTGTTGCATAGGTACACACATGCCATGGTGGTTTGCTGCCTCCATTCCCCCGTCAGCTACATCAGGCATATCTCCCAATGTTATCCCTCCGCAACTTCCCTACTCCCCGCTGTCCCTCCCCTAGCACCCATATGTTCTCATTGTTCAACACCCACCTGTGAGTGAGAACATGTGGTGTTTGGTTTTCTGTTCTTGTGTCAGTTTGCTGAGAATGATGGTTTCCAGATTCATCCATGTCCCTACAAAGGATATGAACTCATCCTTTTTTATGGCTGCATAGTATTCCATGGTGTATATGTGCCACATTTTATTTGTCCAGTGTATCATTAATGGGCATTTGGGTTGGTTCCAGGTCTTTGCTATTGTAAACAGTGCTGCAATGAACACACGTGTGCATGTGTCTTTATAATAGAACCATTTATAATCCTTTGGGTATATATCCAGTAATGGGATTGCTGGGTCAAATGGAATTTCTATTTCTAGATCCTTGAGGAATCACCACACTGTCTTCCACAATGGTTGAACTAATTTACACTCCCAGCAACAGTGTGAAAATGTTCCTATTTCTCCACATCCTCTCCAGCATCTGTTGTCTTCAGATTTTTTAATGATCGCCATTCTAACTGGTGTGAGATGGTATCTCAATGTGGTTTTGATTTGCATTTCTCTAATGGCCAGTGATGATGAGCATTTTTTCATATGTTTGTTGGCCTCATGTATGTCTTCTTTTGAAAGGTGTCTGTTCCTATCCTTCGCCCACTTTTGAATGGGTTTGTTTGTTTTCTTCTTGTAAATCTGCTTTAGTTCTTTGTGGATTCTGGATATTAGCCTTTTGTCAGATGGGTAGATTGCAAATTTTTTTTCTCATTCTGTTGGTTGCCGGTTCACTCTAAGGATTGTTTCTTTTGCTGTGCAGAAACTCTTATGTTTAATTAGATCCCATTTGTCTATTTTGGCTTTTGTTGCCATTGCTTTTGGTGTTTTAGTCATGAAGTCCTTGCCTATGCCTGTGTCCTGAATGGTATTGCCTAGGTTTTCTTTTGAGAATCCTCCCCAGAGTTCACTGCTATCTCTGACTTTCACCCTCATCAGAATAGAATGTTCTGCTTCCCTTTTTCCTAAACTGCCTGAAGAAACAACAGAAACTGCTTCTTCAGAAACTGCTCCAAGAGCAGTGAGTCTCTCCTCTCAATCTCTCTGCTGCTCCTGCCTTGCTAATATAGATACCTGCTCCGCCCTCGAAATGCACCTTCACTGATTTCCATAACCCTGCACACTCTGGGCTTTCTTGTAATATCTGTAATGACCTGTTCTCTGTTGTCTTGTTAGCTCTCTTCCCCATTTTGTCCCAAATGAAGGAAACACTTACATCCTCAGCCCTCTGTCTTTCTCCTTCTACGTCCCTGTTCATGTAGAACTAGCTCCTCTGTGCTGATGACTCCCACGTCTCCCTCTCATCTCAGCTTGATTTCCAGGTTTTCTGTCGCGCATGGGACAGTTTCACTCGGTATCAGGTCATTACATCATGTTTAATTGGACTAAAATGTATTGTTTTCCAAACTGGTTCATCTCACTGCCCATTGTTATACCTGACATGTTGTCCTCCAAATAGACCCTTTAAATTCAGTCCTTACCTTTTCCCTCTTCGAGTTTATTCTTTCCCCCAGGTGTTTGCTCTTCTCCGTAATGTTCTCCCACAGCCTCTATCATTTCATTTTCTGTAATTCCAAGAAAGGCCAATGTTCATTAAGCATCTTCCCCAAAACATTAATCTTAACCCACTCCCCACTTGCCTCATCTCTGAATTTTTAAAGCTTTCAATTTTATAGGCACAACCTCAATTATCCATTTAATTTAATCCTATCTGATTGACACAACCACAATCAATCACCTATTGTGTGTGCCGGGTGCTGTGGGGGGTGCTGAGAAACACAAATCAGTGAATCCCAGTCTCAGCCGACAGCCTGTTTTATAGTTTAGAGTGGATGAGAGAAAGATACAGTCATCACGGACACATACCAGTGTGGCTCAAGAAAGGTGTAGATAAAGAGTTATGAATTTCAGGGATGTGAGAGAATGAAAAGAAGAGGCTCCAAAGAAGGGGGGCAGCACTCGATCAAAGCCTTGAAAACCCAAATGTTCTGTTGACATAAATCTTGTCTGCCTGTCTTATTGACTGCAGGCCCTTCAGCAGAGACAATATCATCACCCAATTAAATCTTATGTAAACCATGGAATGCTGGAAGTGGAATAAATAAGGAAGAGTAACACTAATGAAAATTCATGAGAAGGTTATTAAAACTTTATATACTTCCCATAGTTTCAACTTCAATCAATGATTACTGTATGATATTAGCATAATTCTGAAATAAAGTTTGCTGGGAAATGTCTGGAAAGATGAGGGTGTGTAGGCCATAGGAGAGAGAAAGTTTTCCTGAGCGTGAACTTTGCCAGGAGGAGTGATGAGGTGTGTTTAGAAATTGACAACCCAATTCCCAGGCTAGAACAGAGGTAAGGGTGGTAATAGAAGATGAAACTGCAAGGTAGTTAGGTAGGACCATATCTGGCAGTGCCCTGAATGATTATGCATGAGGTTTTCTTATAAGGGAGGTTGCCGTACGACATAGCTGGCAGCTGTGTACAGGTTGGGTTGTGAAGAGTCCTAGAAGCTCGGTGAGCTAGAAGGAAGATCAATAGGGATTGAGGTAAGTGGAGGTGAGTGAGGCAGAAGAGGGGTAGATTTTAGAGGCATGACCTAGAATATGGAAGCTGAGTAGAGGTAGAGGAACAACGGAGAGAGAAGAAAGGAAACTAATACTGATCACACGCTGTATTATTCCGGGTTGTCCAAAGAGACAGAAACAATAGGCTATATAGAGATACATAGAAAGAGATAATTATGAGAAAATAGCTCAGATGTTGTGGAGGCCAAAAACTCCAATAATCTGCTGTCTTCAAGGTGGAGGCCCAGCAAAGTCAGTGGTGTAGTTCCAATCCAAACCAAAAGGACGGAGAGTCAGGAAGGCTGCTGGTGTAAGTCCTGGTTTGCAATGAAGGCTCAAGAACTGGGAGCATCGATGTTAGAGGGCAGGAGACGATGGATGTCCCAGCTCAACTCCATTCTCATTGGGAGTGCAGGACTGAGTGTAGGAGAAACAGTGACAGCTCTGGGGAAGGTTTATGTGGAACTAGCCCCTGAGCTCCATTTTGAGGTGTCTGTATCTGTCTTTGCTCAGCATAGCTTACTACTGACCTGGCTTATTCTCCAGACCTTCTCCTGCTTGTCCCTTACAGGTCAATAAAAGAGAAATAATTTGCCTTTCTTCTATCTTTTGGTTCTGTTTGACTACCCATGCTGGAGGACACCTGCCCACATTGGGGAGGGTGATCTTTACTCACTCTCCTGAATCAAATGCTGGTCTCTTTTAAAGACACCTTCACAGACATACCCAGAAATAATGTTTTACCAGCTCTCTGGACATCCCTTGGCCCAGTGAATTTGATACATTAAATTAACAGTCACAGATACCTACTATGGGTCTGAAGATTTTCAGCCTGAGAAAATGAAACAACAATGAGTCTCCATTGGAAAGACCTGGAAAAGAATGACTAGATTTGAGAGAGCTATGTCAGACAGCTAGGTAAACAAAGATGATAATTAGAGCTATAGAAATTGTTAAGACTGTCCAATGGAGGCTAGCTGGGTACAGAATTTGAGGACCACTGATAGAACCCACAGAGTTGACTGGGGGCTCTCCAAAGTCCTTGATATGAGGTTCAGCCTTGGTTTTTGCCAGATCTTGAGGACTGAGATGACATCTTGTGGGAGCTAAATGATGAGAACACATGGACACGTAGAGGGGTACAATACACACTGGGGCCTTTCAGAGGGTAGAGGGTGGCAGAAGGGAGAGGATCAGGGAAAATAACTAATGTGTACTAGGCGTAATACCTGGGTGATGAAATAATCTGTACAACAAACCTCCATGACACAAGTTTATCTATGTAACAAACCTGCACTTGTACCCCTCAACTTAAAAGTTAAAAAAACACAGAGCATAGATGAACTTTGCATTTTTCTGACTTGGTTGGGTCCCTGAAGACTCCAAGACCCCATTCCCATTGGGAGTCCAGGACTGAGTGTAAGAGAGACAACGGTGGCTCCAGAGAGGGTTTGTAGAACTAGCTCCTGAGTTCCATTTTGAGGTGTTTGTATGTTTTTGCTCAGTCTAGCTTACTGCTGACCAGGCTCCTTCTCCAGCCCCTCTGCTGCTTGTCCCTTATCAGAAGCCCTATTGAACAGACCCAAACCTGTTGGCTTAGGTCCTGAATTACCCTTTCAATTTCTCCTCTCAAAGTCCTGAGGCTGGAGGATTGATAAATTGGCAACAGTTGCCTTTATGGAACAGTTTGTGGAAGCCCTATCTTCTGCCCTTCTAGGAAACTCTAACAGGCTGGCCCAGAACCATGGGCTGGGGTTGATACTGGACAGTGTTTCTGCTTTTCTCATTTCCCTCTGGGATCCCTCTTTGGCAAAAAGTCCATCTTGTTGATCTGTGTGCATGCAACGATACTGCTCCTGGCCTCTCCTTGCCATTCATACACATTAAAATACAATTAATTTTCAAGTATCCCAGTGTTACTTTGTGTTTCTAAAAGAATACATTTTATATTTCTCATGGTGAGAATTTCAAGCACCAGAGCCTGGACACTGGGGAAGATGACTTTGGGAAGAAGGAGGGAGGCCTCCCAATGCCTTTATAGTCCCACAACAAGGTGGTATCAGCAGAAGACCTGTCCTATGTCCCCTCCATGGTTAAGCATCACTGGTGAGTTTGCATGTGATCTCTTCCATGGAAATAGCCTTGGCTTCCGTAATAAATAGCATCCTTACACCTCAATTGCAATTTGCTCACATCTTAAGACCAGAAGCCTCAAGCACAGCATCCACCACAATTACATGGGCATGTATACAATCTTTTGGTTTGTTAGGATTTGATTTGCTCATCATGTTTATTGAAGGGTCATTGAACAGAGACAATTCCATCACCCATGTAAAGGTAAGAATTCACAGTACACAGCAAGTGGAATAAAGAAAAAGCAATTGCCTTCCAGACTTCCTGAGAAGCTAATTGAAACTTGGCTCTTTTCTCAATAGACCCTTGTTCTTCCAACTATTATATGATTGCCAAGTAGCTGTGCAGAAAATAGTTACTTCTACTTAAGATGTGGCAGTAGTGTTTTCTAAACTCTGACCTCCATTTTTAAAAACACAAGTATACTTATCTCTGGATTATTCCACTGTGACTGAGGTAGAAGCTACAGCAATGGTTATAGGGATCCCCGTGGATATATTTACTAGTCTATGACACACAATTCCTTCCCCCCACCCCCCTTTTTTTTTTTTTTTTTTTAAAAGTGCCATTGTCAGATTTTTCCCTTTTGAAGTTTGGGGCATAGAAGAAGGAGAGAAGAACAGAAGGTAATTTGAGAAAAGTTAATGAATATTTGCTTTGTGTTATTTGATCTTATCCAATAGGACTTTAATCAGTTTGGTACTGATTTTAAACCAATATGCCCATGCCAAATCTCACTGATGGTGGAATCATTTTAAAGGTAGTGATTCAGGCCAGGCATGGTGGCTCACGCCTATAATTCCAGCACTTTGGGAGGCTGAGGCAGGTGGGTTACCTGAGATTAGGAGTTTGAGACCAGCCTGGGCAACATGGTCAAACCCTGTCTCTACTAAAAATACAAAAATGAGCCGAGCGTGCTGGCGTGTGCCTGGAATCCCAGCTACTAGGGAGGCTGAGGGAGGAGAATCATTTGAACCTGGGAGGTGGAGGTTGCAATGAGCTGAGATTGCACCACTGCACTCTAGCCTGGGCAATAGAGTGAGACTCTGTCTCAAAAAAAAAATATAAAAATAAAAAAATGGTAGAGATTGAGGCAGGAGGCATTGTAAGTTGAGGATTGTGATTGTAGGGGAGGATATCAGTACCTCCAATGCATTCACTCTGGAAGACCACACATTTGCTCCAAAGCTGCTGTCCTTTATAAAAGTATATTTGAAGCTTCTCCTTGGAAATGACTTCCAGAGTCACCCAAGAAAATGCACATTATTATTTTGCAGTCACAATGTGTTTCTGAACCATTAAAGATGGTATGCAGCTTGGTTACTTACCCTACTCCCTAGGTGTGGTTTCAAATGACATCTGGCTGGTTCCAAAAATAAACACACCCTTAGAAGATGAAGGTTGGCCTTCAATGAATGAGGATAACCAAAAGAATGTGTCCCAGGCTGTGAGGGCAAGTTCGAAGGAAGGGTGATCTGAGCAATGGCAGATCACCCGTAGGAAAAGAATACCTGTATGGCAAGACTTAATATGTAGCTTCCAAAAGAAACAACTTGGAGGAGTCTCTTTCAGGATTTGAGCACTAGTAGATTAAACACAAAATCCTCATTGTTATAGCTCCATCTGGAATGGATGAGGGCAGAGCATCTGCTTGCGAAAATGTGCCAATGGTCATAAAATGCCACTTCAAGCACATGACAAAGTGGTGGCTTTGCAGGGTCGTATTCTTTGGAGAGCTAGGTTCGGATATTTCCACTTCAGATCAACTGAGCGTTCCCTTTTTTTTTTTTTTCCAAGCTTCTAGTGGGTATAATGCATTTTCACTTAGTAAACTTCCTTCCATCAGAATAGAAGTGACTTTGTTTCCTTAATAAGTAAAGAGCAGGCTTGTTATTTCTTGGCCCATTCTAATTTGGGATATTGTCAGCACTGATTGAGCTCAGTGGAGCTCAATCTGCATTTCTGCATTATTGCATCTCAGTAGTGAGACGACTGGAAGAGAGAGACACGTAACATGATGGAGAGACTGTGGACACTGGAATTAGATCTGCGTTTGAATCCTGGCTCCACCACGTAGGAGCTCTGTGACCTTGGGATACCTCTCAGAGGCTTAGTGTTCTTATCTACAAAGCCTTGCAGCATTTTGAAAGGACTGAAGGAGCTGGTGCATAGGAGGTGCCTGGCACAGTGCCTGGTGCACAGTGGAGGCTCAGCAAGCAGGAGCCATCACCAATGACAGAGTCACACTGTGCACAGGCACAGAGCACAGTGCTTCATGCAGAGTAGGTGCTCCAAACATTTTAGTGTTCTTATAGTTCTGGTGAACACTGAATAGTAGTAGAAACAGAGGCGGGTAGCTTCCTGCAGGCCCTTAGGAAGAGGGGAGAGTTGCCTCCATCTGCCTGGATGGAGCTGCAAAGGGTCCCTGAACCAATGGCCTTGTACCTGCTTTCTGAGCTCGGCTTCCAGGATTCCCTATCACATAGTCTAGTTTCTAGATGGGTTTCCTTACATGGATTTTCTCAGAGAGATCTAATTGAATATGAACTGGATGAGACAGAAGCCTTTCCTCATTTAGGAGAAAGAGACACAGATGTGCCCTCTACTCTGGGGACAGGGCCCAGCTGTCACTCCAGCTTAATGTCCCGTGGATAAGCACTGCTTCGGGCAAGATCAGTCACTTTGAAGCCGAACCGTGAAGCTCTTACTTAATCAATCAGCGTGTTTTGTGAGGAGTCCTGACTTAGCAAGAAGCCAGAGTAAAACATTTTATGAGGTATAGGACTCAGGTGAAGTGGCCAAATAACAGATGGAAAAATCAGCAAAGGAGGTGAAAAGGGGGAATGCTTGACGTGGTTGCCACACCCACTGCTGACAGAATATAAAGCCCTGAGAGGACCAGGGCTTATCCCAGAGAAAAGGAATCAGGTTTTGAAACTGACTTCCAGAGCTCCACTCCCTCCCTGCACCATGCCCTACAACTGCTGCCTGCCCAGCCTGAGCTGCCGCACCAGCTGCTCCTCCCGGCCCTGCGTGCCCCCCAGCTGCCACGGCTGCACCCTGCCCGGGGCCTGCAACATCCCCGCCAACGTGAGCAACTGCAACTGGTTCTGCGAGGGCTCCTTCAATGGCAGCGAGAAGGAGACCATGCAGTTCCTGAATGACCGCCTGGCCAGCTACCTGGAGAAGGTGCGTCAGCTGGAGCGGGAGAACGCGGAGCTGGAGCACCTCATCCAGGAGCGGTCCCAGCAGCAGGAGCCCTTGCTGTGCCCCAGCTACCAGTCCTACTTCAAGACCATCGAGGAGCTCCAGCAGAAGGTGAGGGGGTGGGCACCACACTGCCAGTTTAATGAACTATTTATCTGTATTTAACATACTAACCTGTGAATGGACCTAAGTCTGTTCACAGCAACGTTGAGAAGGATAAAGATGTAGATTCATTGACTTAGGTATGACATCAAGTAGTCTTAGAAAATCTGTTGTAGAGCCACAAGGGAAGGATACAGGCTGGTGTTAGACTAAAGCATTTCACCAAAATCAGTCACAGCAGTCTTACGTGGCTTCTTACCCCAAACCAGAATATCTGATTTTTTAGTTTGATTATGATACCCTGGTTTTGTTTTCAGAGCATTATAGCATTTTTACAAAGTATGCACCTGAATTATTTTCTATGCTAAGAATTTTCTAAGTAAATCTTCAAATATTTAAAGCCTTTCAAAGCTGTAGCAATAGATAGCGTTTATAACAACATGAGACAGCCATTGACTCCAGAAGTATCTACAGACACATGGACCATCCTCTGGAGCATCCATGTATACAGATGACAATTAGGGGTCACACATTCTGGAGGAGAAGTGGAGAGAAGTAAAGAGTCCACAGAGAATTGGGATGGAATACCTGGTGTAGGTTTGGGAGGGAATCCCAGAAGAGGCAATATCTGAATGGGGTTTGAAGGATGAGTGGGAGTTTATATCCAATCGTACAAGCCTTTGATTCTTGGAGGAAATTGACTAACCACTGTTCTGTAGATCTGGAAAAGCAGATGCCAGAACAGGATTGTGCTATTTGAATATCATTCATTTATTTACCCAGAGTTGGAGAGTATTAGGCACAGTGCTGGGGTGGGGGATAAAGTACTGAGTAAGACGGTCTCTTTCATTCAGGAGCTCCCAGTCTAACAGCGGAGTCAGATGTGGAAACAAAATGATCACACAAAGGTCATAAGAAGTGTTATTGAATAAGTACGTGGGTTAAGCACATACTGAGGTCTTGCTAGTGGGTGAGGGTGTTCTGGGTAGAGCAAGAAGCTTTTTGCAAAGGCACGAACTTGGGCAATATGAGGGGAGAGTGGAGAGAAGTCAACAGGTGGATCAAAGGTGGTATGAGTGTTGGATAACCACCTTGTTCTGGCTTGCCTGGGATTCTTCCCATTTTAGCATCCTCGGAAGCTCTCAGTCCTAAGGAAACTGGGATGGTTGGTCATGCAACATGAGGGCTGGATACCCAGCAGTAACCTCAAATATTGCAGGAAGCCAGAAACAGATAAGAATTCATGATGAATTCACATTGGCTGTCCTGGTTTTGAAATGGTCAGTTTTATGATCAAATCCTCCTTTTATCCCAGAGCTGAAAATCTGAAAGGTCTCAAAGCTATTTGGGAGGAATGCGGCTGAAAGAAAATAGCATTTCACTTTAGGGCACAAGGCATTTCTTAGTATAACCCATTTCATGATCAATCCTGTCCCCAGATCCTGTGCAGCAAGTCTGAGAATGCCAGGCTGGTGGTGCAGATCGACAATGCCAAGCTGGCTACAGATGACTTCAGAACCAAGTAAGATTTTCCTAACCATCAAAGCAGTCTAGTAATGGGACAGGCTGAATTGCAAAGTGATGAGCTGCATATCCTGGGAGTGCGCAAGCAGAAGCTTCTGGATGATATTGGGAGGATTCTTGCATTAGGTTAGGGTTAGGTTAAATGTCAAAGTCTCCTCAATAGGTGCTCAGATTCTGTGTTTTTGTTTTTGTTTTTTTTTTTGAAATGGAGTCTCCCTCTGTCACCCCGGCTGGAATGCAGTGATGCAATCTCAGCTCATTGCAACCTCTGCCTCCTGGGTTCAAGCGATTCTTCCGTATAAGCCTCCCTAGTAGCTGGGATTACAGGCACGTGCCACCACACCCAGCTAATTTTTGTATTTTTAGTAGAGATGGAATTTCACCATGTTGGCCAGGCTGGTCCTGAACTCCTGACCTTAAGTGATCCACCTGCCTCGGCCTCCCAAAGTGCTGGGATTACAGGTGTGAGCCCTGTGTTTACTCTGTGATTACCGCACTCAGCCTTGTGTTTTCAGTTTAATTGTAATACGCCATCCATTCTTACTCCTTTTCAACTCCAGGAGATTTTCACATTGTTCTCTTTGTATACGTTAGTCACTGTCAACCCACCAAAAAGAATTTATTAAACCACAAAAATGGGAGGCAAAATCCATTGCCTTTCAGAGAATCAATCAATACTTTCAGGTCTATTATTACAATCATGAGAATTCTTGGCATTTTTCTGGAACCTTACAGCTTACAATGTAATTTTACCTATACCATCTTCAGTCCAACCCTATGAGATGTTAGTTTTGTCTTCATTTTACAGATGAGGAAATCAAGGCTCAGAGAGATTAGGGTATCTGTCTACAGCCATTTAATGGCAAGACTGGCTCTGACTCTGAATTCAGTGTTTCTTCAACAGCACTAGATTGCCTCTTGGCATAGCTGGAAAGGATGGCAGGACAGCCTGAAGCAGGCCTACGAAGGGCACCGATTCACTTGAGATGGCAAAAACAGCGGGGCTTAGCTGATAGCAACTTGTAAATGAGATTCTTAGAACAAATGTAGTGCGTGTTAGACTAACCTATACACAGGCATTCCACCAATACCTTTTCTGTGCGTCTTAGTGACAAAATAGTCCTTCTCACTCAGCACAGGGGTATTTTCTCCCTTAAAATTTTTAAAATTCAAAATATTTCAAAGTAGAATGAAATTGACTATGTCAGCCAAGTAAAGGCCAGGAAACAAAGTCTTTTTTTTTTTTTTTTGACCTCTTTTGATCTCTGGCTGTGTGTGCAGGTACCAGACTGAGCTGTCCCTGCGGCAGTTGGTGGAGTCGGACATCAACAGCCTGCGCAGGATCCTGGATGAGCTGACCCTGTGCAGGTCTGACCTGGAGGCCCAGGTGGAGTCCCTGAAGGAGGAGCTGCTTTCCCTCAAGCAGAACCATGAGCAGGTGAGAGTCCCAGCCCCGATTATCCCAACACTGAGAGCTCCGTGACCCACCTGAGTAGGATAAGGTAGGTCTTGATTTGCTAAGCACCCTAGAACTAACAACATTTTGCTGGTTGCTCAAAACATACTTTGGGGTTTGTTGGGGAATGAATGGTGCTTACCTCTTTTACATAAAGGAGTGTAGTAAGCTGACCTATTTCCCCTTGAGGCCAAATATGTGTGGCTGAAAGATCACACAAATATCTTTAAACTACCGTCTACTGTTTGATGCGATCCATTAGCTTCTGAAGAGGTGCCACGTTAATGACCGAGACTGGAAGGAGATGGAAGACATTCTTATACTCTGTTTCACCTAGATAACTAGAACTCAGTCTGGATAAATGGATGGATGAATGAGTGGATGGATGAATGAACTGATGGATGGGGAAAACGGGAGAAATGAAATAACTCAATTAATGGTTGATTCAGATCTCATGGTTGAATGCAATACTAGGAAATCAGATGCATGTCTCAAATATTAGATGTTTTCATGATGAAAACACGTGTCATACTCTAATAGTATCCCATGAAATAAATAGGAATTAAACCTGGTTTCTCTATATTTAAGTAGCAACAATTATAAGCCAATTATCATGTCAGGCTTATCACTGAGCAAAGGGGAAATAAGAAAGAAATGGTAGAATCTTGGATTGAGTAGAAATACTAGCAATCATTTAATGAAGCAGACTTATTGTATATAGATGAGAGAAGAAATTCAGAGAAGAGCCCATAAATTCCAGAGGTGACAACTGGGCTTTAATGCATGTTTCCTAATCTGCAATGCAATTTTCTTCCCATTATATTGAACTGCCTCAAAGTTATTTATAGACTTCTTTCTGTGAGTTTATTTCTTACCTTTTCTTCATTAGGAAGTCAACACCCTGCGCTGCCAGCTTGGAGACCGCCTCAACGTGGAGGTGGACGCTGCCCCTGCTGTGGACCTGAACCAGGTCCTGAATCAGACCAGGAGTCAGTATGAGGCCCTGGTGGACACCAACCGCAGGGAAGTGGAGCAGTGGTTCGCCACACAGGTGAGCATCTAAGGACGCAGTCACTTAGGACCCGAGGTCCCTAGGGCCCCAGAGGCAGGGTCTGATCCTTTCTCCCCTTGGGTGTTTCAGACCGAGGAGCTGAACAAGCAGGTGGTGTCCAGCTCGGAGCAGCTGCAGTCCTACCAGGCGGAGATCATCGAGCTGAGACGCACGGTCAACGCCCTGGAGATTGAGCTGCAGGCCCAGCACAACCTGGTGTGTATTGTTCCGCCCTGCTGGTGAGCGATGGGATGTTGGGAGGCAGAGTCCCGGGGCTGCCCTTGGGACCACACGCTCTCCTTAGCTCTTGGAGCTGTGACTTCCTTGGAATCCTATGAAGAAATGCTTTGAAAGATCAGCCCTCTGACATTCCTGATCTTCCCCACCACAGCGAGACTCTCTGGAAAACACGCTGACGGAGAGCGAGGCCCGCTACAGCTCCCAGCTGTCCCAGGTGCAGAGCCTGATCAGCAACGTGGAGTCCCAGCTGGCGGAGATCCGCGGTGACCTGGAGCGGCAGAACCAGGAGTACCAGGTGCTGCTGGACGTGCGTGCCCGGCTGGAGTGCGAGATCAACACGTACCGGAACCTGCTGGAGAGCGAGGACTGCAAGTAAGTACCTAGTAGGCAGCATCCCTGCAAGGCATATGCACAGTTCTACTATAGGATAAAATAGGGACTTCAAAGATCAAGTTTCAGATGCCGGTCTGTAGAGGCCAGAGTTTTATATTACAGCTGTGGGAAGTACAGGATATTTGTTGCTAACATTACCCGGGCTAAAGATATTTTTTGTTTCAAAAGATAGTCAGTGCACCTGACTGTGTTGTCCAGTAGAGATTTTTTGGATGCTGATGTGCAAATCAAGTTTTCTGTCTTCAGGAGTGTCTTGTCACCATGAAAAAGAAAACAAAAATGTAACAGTCATCACTCTTTCTGATTTAAGCAGAACTTTCAAATCCACTGTTTCATTAATTCTTGTTAGTATCAGCTGAGGCAGGCAGCGTGGGAATCATTATCACCGTCTTCTAGATAAGTATTTGAGTGTCAATAGGGATGACGATCAATAACTAACAGGGGATAGCAGTTGCCAGGGAACATAATATTTTTGTGAACACAATCTTGTGGAGTTTTCATAATTCTGTGGGATTGGTACTATCAGGCCTACCTTACAGGTGGGGAAGCTGAGGCTTAGAAGGAGGAATTGACTTCCTTGTGTGTCCAGGGTCATAGAAAGAAAGCTGGGATTCCACCTTGCATGTTCTTTGCTCATGTCTGCCACTGTATGTCAGCTCTGTAGAAGGAGTGATCCAAACTAAGGCACGGCTTCCTAGGACATCAGAGAACGGGTTCTGCTTGTTTCCGTGTCTCCCTGGGTTGAGCCTCCCTTGTTTTAATCACAGTTCTCATGCTGACAGTCTAATGCTTCTGTTTCCCAGGCTGCCCTCCAACCCCTGCGCCACCACCAATGCATGTGAAAAGTCTATTGGATCCTGCGTCACCAATTCTTGTTGTCCTCGGTCCCGCTGTGGGCCCTGCAACACATTTGGGTGCTAGATACCCTGGGGCCAGCAGGAGTACAGCATGAAGATACAACTATCATTGGCCGGTCAGTTCTGCCTTTCTGACAACCATCAGCCACTGGACCTCACCCTGAGGCGTCACCATCAATCAGGGTCTGGAAGGAGAACAAATGCCCCGCATTTGGGCCTGACTCTGAGCAGAGGCCCAGCTGATCCTCCTTACCCCAGGCCTCTCTCCTGAAGTCAGTTTGTGTTCTGATGGTCTGAAAGTCTGGAGCTGTCACAGTGTCACACGAGGCGTTTTGTTCTTTCTGCTGCTTCTACCTTTATTGAAGTTCCCCAAATCACCTAATAAACTTTCCTCTTGCAAAGCAGACATGATTCTCATTTGTATTCATTCTTTTCAAAGTGTTGACTCTCTGTGTGTGTCTTATAAGGCCACTTGAAAGCAGAAGGAGGACTTTATAGGTTAGTCATCTCCTAAAAGGTCTTCAGCACCTTCATTAACATTCATTAAGCACAGTGAGTCCTAGCATCCACTCAGGCCAGCGTAAAACAGGTGGGTTCACTAAGACGAGAGGCCTCATCTGAATATGATAAACGTATTTCTCCTGGGACCTTACTTAGTAAAATGCAACGGTTAACATCTCCAGGCAGTTCCACTTTTTCTTTGAAGTCCCTACCAGAGGATGACAGAAGTTAACATTTATTGAACACCTACCAAATACCAGGAATTGTACTACTACTCACAGTGGGGAAGGAGCAATGGGAGGACTGAATCCAGAGTTCACTCTCTGCTTGTCAGTTACACAGGAGGTGTGACTATGAGAGAGTGAAACTAATTTCACACAAGCACCCAGAGCTCATACATCCTCCTGGGGAGACACAATGCTATCAGTGTTCAAAGCATCTCTGAAACCCTCCTTTGTGAAATACTGAATAACTCAACGGTTAAAAAGCACCATCTTGCCATCTTCCATATTTGAGCAATACCCAACCTATTTTTAAAGTTTTTCTCACTTGAATTGTTTAACCATGGAAACTACATATGTATTTTGGGACCCTCATCCACAAAGTTATTTAGACTCAGATTAGGATATTACAAGTCAGGTGCCTGCAAATGCTAACAGTGACCATGGTGCTGGTGCCCGGCTCCTACTGGTGCCCTCTGATGTCTAACCAAGGTTAATGGCTCCCATCACGGTGTGTGCTGTGAGTCCGCAGATTGTCCCCAGATAACCAATCTGCTAATTATGTCTTCTTCCCTTGAGATGATGCCGATACTGTCTTCCTTGCTGTGGGTTGATGCCGTCTATTGTCACATCTCAGTCTTAAATTCTTAAAAAAATTTTATTTTTTTTTGAAGATGGAGTCTCACTCTGTCACCCCAGCTAGAATGCAGTGGCACGATCATGGCTCACTGAAACCTTGAACTCTCCAGGCTCAGGCTATCCTCCCACCTCAGCCTCTTGAGTAGATGGGACTACAGGCGCACACCACCATGCATGGCTAATTTTTGTATTATTTGTAGAGACAGGGTTTTGCCGGGTTATCCATGCTGGTTTTGAACTCCTGGGTTAAAGTGATCCGCCCACCTCAGCCTCCACATTGCTGGGATTATGGGTGTGAGCCGCTGTGCCTGGCCAGGCTTAAATTCTTGTGGTCTCATATTCTAGTTCATTTAGTGTTTCCTCCTTTGTTGTTGATGTTGCTGCAGCTTAGGCAGGAGACCTTGAAAGATCATCTGAGTGGCACTGCATGCTGTGCTCAGAACATCTTAGACCCAGTGTGTGGACTCTAGCCTCTCTTTCTCAGGGTGAGTTCATTCCCAGGAGCCACCTCCATGCTTCATGCAAATCACCCTTATTCAATTTATCTTGGCAGTTCTCCACACATGCTAGGATCACTGTCCACTGATAGTTACCTCTCAGCTGCCTTCACCAGGAACAGTACCTCCCAAATACCCTGTTGCATGCTTTGTGAGTGAGAGCTCCAAGTTCCCAACACAGTAAATACACTTTGTTCTTAGTGTTCAATGTATAAAATATTAAGCAAAACTTGTATCTATGTTTGATGGCATTGTGTCAGTGGGAAACATGGGTCTAGGGAAAGCGGTTCTTAGTTCTTGTCTCTACCATGGTGCTTTCCTTGGAGGATAAGAGAAAGGAATGTCAGGGAGATCACTTTTTCTCAGGACAAAGGAAATTGGGAAGGGTCAGTGTCACCACTGAGAAATAAAACTAAAATCCTAAGTCCCCAGTTGACTGAACGGACCCTGTCTTGGCCAAGGGGACCAAAGGGAAACCTTAAAAACAGAGTCACATGTATGTTTACTGCAGCACTGTTCACAATAGCAAAGACTTGGCACCAACTCAAATGCCCATCAATGGTAGACTGGAAAAAGAAAATGTGGCACATATACACCATGGAATACTATGCAGCCATATAAAAGGATGAGTTCATGTCCTTTGCAGGGACATGGATGAAGCTGGAAACCATCATTCTCAGTGAACTAACACAGGAGCAGAAAACCAAACACTGCATGTTCTTACTCATAAGTGGGAGTTGAACAATGAGAACACATGGTCACAGGGAAGGGGACATCACACACTGGGGTCTATCTGGCAGTGGGGGGCTAGGGAGGGATAGCATTAGGAGAAATACCTAATGTAGATGATGGGTTGATAGGTGTAGCAAACCACCGTGGCATGTGAATACCTATATAACAAACCTGCATGTTCTGCACATGTATCCTAGAGCTTAAAGTAGAATAAAAAAAAAAAAAAAGAAAGGAAAAAGAAGAAAAAAAAGAGTCCCTGACCAAGACACGATGGGAGGTCAGACATGTCCCAGTATGCCCCTTCTTTATTAACATTTAACCAGAATTCTTTCCTAAGGAGTAAGCAGAAACCAGCTCCAGAAAATAAGAAACAGATGAACCCTTCCTTCAGCCAGTCATCTGAAGCTGTGACCTGATTCATCCTCCCTTTTGCAGTTTCAACACAACAGCCCACCAGCGTTCCTTCCTGATAAGGGACACCAACCACGGAGTGGTTCTGACCAGTCTACAGAGGATGTGCAGTGAGATTTTTCCCATCCCCTGCCTCACCTTTCGACATCAGAGGGCCAAAAACTCCATCCTTGGATCATGCTAATGCCACCATTTTTGAACATGTGACCCATGAAGAGGCATGAAGCTCAATTGCACAGGCTTCCATTTGTCTTTTCATAATCATGACTCCTTTTATAGCTTATTAAATAGTACACTTGGCCACCTAGCTCAGCATACATTCCTTTCTCACATTTTCCCCCTTCAAGGTGCTTACTCTTGGCTTCTGCCAGAGACTACATTTCCCACTTGCAGGATGGCCAACCCGGAGTCTCCAGCCTTTTATGAGAAATAAACCTCTCTTTTCCAACTTTATGAATCTTGTGATTTTTCAGTTGGCACTACTCAGCTTACTGACTTGGCAAGATACACTGGCTGTAAAATTCACCACGATATTATTACGATCTGTGATTGGACATCTAGTGTGACAAGGCAATGCTGCTGATGAAATGTGGGTACAATACTAGCTTGTCTCACTTTGTAATTTTAAAATTTCTAGGGAAATTAAACATTGAAAAATGTTTTTATTGGTCATTCATGTTTCTTCTCTATAAATTCAATTCAATTCAACATATAATCACTGAGTGCTTATGATGGTGCCGGCTGGGCAGAGCAGTGAACAAAGCAAAGACCTGCTCTAAGAAGCTTACTTTCAAGTGGGAGGAGACAGACAATAAAAAGGGGCAAACAAGCACGACCATGTCAAGCAATGAGTGCTGAGAGGAAAAATAAGCAAGGGACGAGAATAGGAGGTGGAAACTTTTGGATAAAGTGGTCCGGGCACTCTAGTCTGATGAGGAGAAATAGGGTTTAATCTAGTTACATTTAATTTTATTACTGACTTTTGGGGCTTATTTATTTTTTTTTTTTGAGACGGAGTTTTGCTCTTGTTACCCAGGCTGGAGTGCAATGGCGCGATCTCGGCTCACTGCAACCTCCGCCTCCTGGGTTCCAGCAATTCTCCTGCCTCAGCCTTCCGAGTAGCTGGGACTACAGGCGCGTGCCACCATGCCCAGCTAATTTTTTGTATGTTTAGTAGAGACAGGGTTTCACCATTTTGACCAGGATGATGGGGGCTTATTTTAAAAACCTTACTTTGTGCTTTCTACTAAGCATGATTTTTTTCTTTGCTTATTGTTTCCCCACTTTCTGACACCTGTGGATTGATGTTTTCTTTGTTCTTCCTTTAAATATGCGTTCTTAATTTTTAAATGTGCACACTTGATTTAGCACTCTCTAATTTAATCTCTTTCTTCTTGCATAAAAAACAAGCCCACAGAAGGTGTTTTTGTTTTTTGTTTTTAGGAGACAGGGTCTGGCTCCGTTACTCCGGCTGGAGTGCGGTGGTGTAATCACAGTTAATACAGTTTGGGTGTTGTCCCTGCCCAAGTTTCATGTTGAATTGTAATCCCCAGTGTTGGAGATGGGGCCTGGTGGGAGGTGACTGAATCATGGGGGCAGTTTCTCATGAATGGTTTGATATCATCCCCCTCTGTACTGTCGTTGTCGCAACGGTGAGTGACTTCTCACGAGATCTGTTTGTTTAAAAGTGAGTAGCACCTCCCCCACTCCCCCACTCCTTCTCCCATCATGTAAGAAACCTCACTCCACCTTTGCCTTCCATCATGATTGGAAGCTTCCTGAGGGCTTCACAGAAGCAGAAGCCTCTATGCTTCCTGTACAGCCTGCACAACTGTGAGGCAATTAAACTTCTTTTCTTTGCAAATTATCTATTCTCAGGTATTTCTTTGTAGCAGTGTGAGAATGGAGTAATACAATGGCCTAAGGCAGTCTTAACCTCCCAGGCTCAAGCCTCCGAAGTAGCTGAGACCACACATGCATGCCACCATGTCTGGCTAGTTTTTTACTTTTTATTTTTGTAGAGACAAGATCTCCCTATATTGCTTAGGCTGGTCTTGAACTCCTGGGCTCAAGTGATTCTCTGTGTTGGCCTCTCAAAATGTAGGGATTGCAGGTGTGAGCCACTGTGCCCTGTCAAAAAGTTTTGTTTATGTTATTTACTTTAAGTTTTACCTTGGTTTATTGATTGATTGTTTGATTGACTGACTGACAGGATCTTGATCTGTTATCCAGGGTAGAGTGCAGTGGTATGATCATAGGTCACTGCAGCTTCAACTTCCTGGGCTTAAGCTATCCCCCTGTTGCAGTCTTTCAAGTAATTGGGACTATAAGCACATGCCACCATGCCTAGCTCATTAACTTTTTTTTTTTCTTTTTTGGTAGAGACGAGGGTCTTTCTACGATGCCCAGGCTGGTCTTGAACTCCCAGGCTCAAGCAATCCTCTCACCTTGGCCTCCAAAAGTGCTAGGATCATAGATGTGAATCACCACGTCCAGCCTTACCTTATTTTTATGCTCCGAAATTTGGTCATTGTTATTATTTAGAATTACCTACATGTTTACCAGTGTATTTGTTTGCGGTGTTTCTTGGACTTTATTCCTCCTTTCTGCTTTTAACTTTCTATTTTTTGAAATACATTCTTAGGTAGTTTTTATAGAGTTTGCTATGGTTTGAATGCCCCCCCAAAACTCATATTCAAATTTAATTGCCAATATGTTGGTATTAAGAAGTGAGACCATTAAGTAGTGATTAGGCCACGAGGACCCTGCCTTCATCAGTAGATTCATGTCATTTTATCATGGGAGGGGGGTAGTTATCATGAGAGTGGGCTTGTCATAAAGTGTGTTTGGCCTCCTTTTGCTCTCTGACTGTCATGCTCTCTTGCATTTCCACCTTCTGCCATGGGACAATGTAGCATGAAGGCTCCCATTAAATGCCAGCATCTTGATATTGGACTTCCCAGCCCATAGAACTGTGATAAATAAATTTCTTTTCTTTATAAATTACCCAGTGTGTGGCATTCTGTTGTAGCAACACACAGCTGACTAAGAATCTATAAGTGATGATTCCTCTGTTATTTTCTGAAAATGTCTTTTCTTAAATGATGATTTAGTTTGCATAAAATTCTAGGTTGACAGCTATTTTACTTCAGCATTCTGGAAATATTATACCATTATCTTCTGGATTTTGTTGTTGATGCTGAAAAGCCTATTGCAAATCTGTATTTCCATTGTTGGTAATTCTTTTATTTATTCTCTCTTTGTTTCTAAGATCATCTCTTTGTCTTTGGTGTTGTGCAGTTTAACTATGTTATTTCTAGGGATGGTTTTAGTTTAGTTTTCCTATTTAGGACTTACGTGCTTCTTGATTAATTCATGTATTTCAATACCTGTGGAAAATTCTCAGCCATTGTATTTTTTGAATATTACTTCTGTCTTATACTCCATGTTCTACTCCTGAATTCCTTTTTTTAAAAAAATAGCTTCACTGAAGTATAATTAATATGTCACATATATAATTAGTATGCTATAAAATTTACTTACCTAAAGTATAAAATCTAATAGTTTTTAGGATAATGATAGTTATAACTACTGCTACCATTTTAGAGCATTTTCTTACCTCTAACAGAAACCTTGTACCCATTAGGACTCACTCTCCATTCCCTGCAACCCTCCAGGCCCAGGAAATCACTGCTGTCTCTATAGATTTGCCTATTCTGGACATTTTATATGAATGAAGTCAAACAATATGTGTTTTTTTTGGACTGGCTTTGTTTACATAGTATGTTTCAAGGTTCATCCATGTTGTAACATATAACATGTATTATGGAGGAATAAGTGCATGATCCTAACCCAGGATCACGAAGATTTACTTCTATATTTTTTTCCCTAAGTTTTCTAGTTTTAGCTGTTAACATTTACGCTCTGCTCCACTTTCAGTCATTTTTTTGGCCTGTGGTGTAAGAAAGGGGTCAAACGTTTTATTCTTTTGCATGTGGATGTCCAGTTGTCCCAGCATTATTTACTGAAAAGACTATTTCTCCCCATTAATTATATTGGGACCTATGTTGAAAATTAAGGGACCATAAATGTGAGGGTATATTTCTTGACTCTCAATTTTATTCTGTTGGTCTATATGTCTATCCTTATGTCAATAGAATACTGTCTGGGTTACTGTAGCTTTGTAGTAAGTTTTGAAATCATGAAATGGAAATCCCCCTACTTTGCTCTTCTTCTTCAAGATTGTTTTGGTTATTCTGGGTCTTTTGCATTTCCACATGAATAAAAGGAACAACATGCCAAGTTGTATAAAACAGCTAGCTGGGATTTTGGTAGGTGTTGAACATTTAGATCAACTTGGGTGATATTGCCATCTTAACTGTGGAGCCCAATGGAACATCTCTCTTGTAACACAGAGGTGTGTAGGAAAGAAGGACTGTACTCTTCAAGCCACCCTGCCTGGATCCTCCTTATGTAGAGAGAATTAGGGTTAGAAGTGGGTGAGCTATAAAAAATGGGACCTGCTGATGTGTATTGGCTGCTGGGAGGATTGGGAACTGCCACTCAACTGCCCAGCCCATGGTGATTCTGGAAGGCAGAGCCATGAGAAATAATGGAAGTCCCTCATTTAAACATTGTAGCCCCCAGTGTTCTTACCAAGTTTCCATTTTGTTGTTGTTGTTGTTAAGTAAATGTTTCTCAGTTTGTTGTAAGCCCTTTAATCAATGTCTAGAGCCTTTGACTGATGTCTTTGCTAATTTTGAGTGGCTTAATAATAGATGTTTTTCTAGGGGGAAAGACTTCCCCAAGCTCTTCATACCACCATTTTTGTACTCCTTCAAATAGATATTGGACCTTCACATTCTAGCTTGTCTGTCATTTCTTTCATATTTTTAAGGTCTGAATATTTCTGTATTATATTCTGGTAAATTTCCTTAGATGTATTTTCCAGTCGACTTATTCCTCTTTTCATCTTTGTCTAATTTAATGTTTAACCTATCAATCGAGTTTTAAAATTTATTTTATTTTACTTTTGTAGAAAAGAAAGTCTCTTTTATTATTAACTCTTTTAGACTTGGCTTTAATACATGCAATTCTAACAGAGATGACAATACTTTATTTGGCTTTGTAAGAAAGGGATATTTCAGTCATTAAAGCAATTTGATATATAAAAAGTGATTGAATACATAAAAGTAAAGGAAATAATGAGGCAGAAATGCATATTTTATATCTTAACAGAATGTGACATTCGATTTAAAAACTATCAAAATTACATCAATGCTCAGACAAAAAATTATTGAGTCAACTTAATTTTATAAAAATGAATGTATCATTTAATGAAAAAAGTAAAAGAAAAACAGTTAAATTTACTGACTCCTAGAACCCTGTGAAAAGATTTTTGTGAAGCTCTGTGGAACAATTATTAATAAAATTAAGCTGACAAAACAAATACAACAACTAAACAATTTCTGTGACTTAATAGGAGAAGTATAAAATATCTAAAAATGTCCAGTAGAATTACAAGAGCTACAATTTTGTTTTTAATTAAAATTTCATTAGTTCAGTAGGAGATGAGTGAAAATTTAGTACCCTGAATAATATCAAAAGAAAATTTTGACTTCTTGAAGTCACAAAAGACCTAGGGATGAAATTTTACATTTAAAATTTGCTCTTTAAATTATACTCTTCACTTTTGGAAGTTCTATTTGACATTTTTAAAAACATGCCTACTCTTTTTGCATAGTGGCTACCTTTTTTTAAAGGGATTTGATACCTTATTTTGTCTTATAAGCTCTTTAAACATAGTTTTTAATATTCTTGGCTCTAATCTTCTGTTTCTTGTGTCTTCTCCTCCTTGCTAATTGTGAGTTATTTCCTTGGGTGTTTTGTTAATTTATCAGCATGAAGGTTCTTGAATCATATGAGTAGCATAGATTCAACTCTCAAAGCTTAATAATAAATAGGTCACTAGTTTAACAATCTCAAAGGAGATTTTTGCTACTTTTTTTTTTTAGAATTTTACTATTTTAATATTAACTATTATTTTAAAATCAGAGTCTACAAGATCCCACAAGAGATAGTTCAGCTTTTTAAAATCTTCCTTTAACAATAAGCGTACTTTATTTTACTAGTTTACCTTTTCACTAAGGGTGTAGTGTTTAGAGAGACTTGCATCATTCAGTGGTCTTAGCCCGAATTCTCTCATAAAGACTAAAAGCCTTATCCCATTTCTCTAGTCTAATTTATCCCTTTTCAATTTAGACACTTTCACAAGCTGTTTGTTTGGGCAAGTCACTTCTTCTTTTGGGTCAAAGTTATCCCAGTTTTAAAATGAAAGAGTTGAGTGAAATGACCAGTTAGGTCCTTGGTAGGTAGCTCCAGCATGCTAAGCTTGTAGGTTTTATGTGACTTAGATAGTATTTTCAGAAAAGAAATTTAATTATTCTTTATGTGTACGGGAAGTATAGTTTATAGATGCGGATCAGTATGAGGTGGTTCTAGCAGCTGATTTGGACCATGGGCTAGCAGTCAATGGCAGAATGTTTCTCCAAGGGTTGCTCCTCCTTGTCTTTTCCTTCACCTGAAGCTCAGACCTCATGCCAGTCAATTCATGAGCTAAAGGTAGCTTGATTTCCCTTCATCCCTTCTTAGTAGCTCACCTTTGGAATGGGCAAAGTCAGCAGTTATCATAAGGGCATGAATGCCAATCACAACAAAGCCTTTATTTGTAGGACAACAGGCTCAAGTGCAGATCAGATTGGTTGTGAAATTCTTCAACATTTCAGTAGCATGGTGATGGGGATGGTAATGCACTGGGAATCAGAAGATCTAGGTCCTAACTAGATGATACTAAGCAAGCCATTTCTTCATTCTGAGCCTCAGTTTCCCCTTTGTAAAACAAAGTTGGATGAGATGACATTAAGATCCCCAATATCTCTCTTGTTCCAAGGTTTTCCCTCTCTCATTTGACCATTTTCATATTTGGGACCTATGTTAGGAGATGAGAGGGAGGAAGAGAAGAGCCAAATGCAAAGCCATCTGGTTTCTGATCTGTAGCTGTGGCTGGAAGGCTTGGAATCTCTATGCTCTGCTTCATTTTCTGCTAGCAAGGACATAGGGATCCCCTCCTCTTTCTCGGCAATGTATGCCTCTTCAGGCACATACTTGAAATTTTTCCTCATTGCCTCTTTAGGATATCAAATAAGGCTCATCTTACGTCTTACGACAAAACAGAAGTGGTGTCATATGCATGGGCAGTTCAGACTATTCATGCTTCTTGGATAATTGTTCCTAAGTCACAGACTATTGTGAATCATCAAGTTCAAACAAGTCTGGCATCTGCTTAAAGCACACTCCAATTATTGTATGAAAGTCTGTATTGGTAAGATCAAAGCTCCAAGCTTTATAATCAGGTATACAAATGGATTGCAGCAGAACTTCTGTAAGTAATGCATATCTCAACTCTGTGTGTTTGAAGTCTTGGTTTACTGAAGTGGGCATTCATTACTTTAAGAATGTGCACAGGCATACAGCATACAGCAGACACACTTGTGTGACCCCCGAAGAGTCCTGGTAGCTTTCTGGTCAATGTAGCCAATATCCTCTCCATGGTCCTGATCACGCGTGGCCCCTTTGCTGCACTTGGCACTTCTGACGCTACCTCCTCTTGGAAGCACCCTCCTTCCTGCCCTTCTGGGATGAACTCATTTTCTCATTTTTTTCTTACCATTTCTCCGTTTATCACGGAGTCTTTTTCCTTCTCCTGGTCTCTGATTGGGAAATTCTCCAGAGTTTGGTCCTCAGCTCCTTGTTGCTCTTCTCTTGTTGCTCTCTTCTCCCTTAGCCCAGTTCTCTAACTCTCTCACTTGTACTAAGATTTATCTGTATCATCATCCCTGCCATAAATTCTAGTCTTTCCTGGACTGTCGGAATAGCCTCTTTGCTGAACTCTTTGCCTCCAAACTTTCCTTCATTTTCTAAAACAGATAAACATTTGCTAAAACGTTTCCTAAAATGCCTTTTGTCACACCACACTCAGGTTCAGAAGGTTAAACTGGCTCTACAGCTCCCAGGGAAGTCCAAGCTGCTGCACTTCACCATTGAGTCCCCTAACCTAGGGTCCCCATACAATCCCCCATAAAGCTTTAATTTCCACCACTTCCCTTCATAACCCTCCTCTTCCTGCTGCCTAGACTTACCCTGGTCCTTCAACCATGCCTTGGGCTTTCCCACCCCATTCCCATGTGCACATTATTCTCCTCACCTGCAGTTCCTACTTTTCTCCCTTCTGTTTCTTAGAAGCCTTCCCATCCCAGCACAAATCCATTCCTGAGGTGCTTGCCCTTCCCAGTGTATGAACCACCCACTTGTCACTTGTCAACTCCTGCCTCAGATTACTATTTCCCATTCATCCCTTCATCCCTCTACACACACCCATTCAACAGTGCCTACTGGGTGCCTAGAGCTGGGGATTCAAAGACAAACTAGATCCTGCCCTTGCCTTCAGGGAACTCAAATATATAGAGAGAGACAAGCATGTAAGTCATGACAATGTCATGATCAAGGTAAGAACAGAGGTTGGAGAGGAGCTAAAGACGACCGGTCTGAAGAAGGGAAGGAAGTAAGCCATTTATATTTAAACACATGTTGTGATGAAAAGAAGAGAGATCTGTGTTAGAATCCTGGCTTCACAACTTATTATCCCCCACCCTCTATGCCTTGGTTTGCACATCTATAAAATGGGAAATATACAGTGTAGCCTGAAGAGTTGTGGTGAGGAGTCATGGACATCTCAATTGTGTGTGTTTGAAGATCATGTTTGTAGAAAGGGTCTAGTTTGTGAAAAGTGTCCAGCACTGCTGGACAAAATAAGAGCTTCTTCTGCCCATAGCATTGGTCCTATCTCCAACCCCTCCCAGTGTCTACTACAGCACCCTGGATGAAATTGTCCTAGTGGCTATCTATTATTTGGTTGATCGACATCATCATGGTATGAAAAAGGCCCATCATATCAGGAAACGTGGCCATCAGGAACTGTCCCAGAAAGGATCCGTTCCTCTTTCTGAGAACCATGAATTTGGAATTCGGCATTTGGAAATGTGACTTAGCAAAAGACACGTGGGCAAGAGCTATGCTTTTCCATTTCATCAAGGAGAGCCAGAGGCTCGCCAAGGAGTTGGGGGCCTCAAGCCAGAAAGCAGAACGGCAATACTGTCTCTTGACCTGCTGCACCCCACTGATGAAGGCCAGGGCTTTCATGAGTCCAGGTCTTTGAAGTCATACCACGAAGCTCTTACGTTATGACGCACAGCATGGAAGAGGAGTCCTGACTTAGTGAGAAGCCCAAGTAAAGTCTTTTATGAGAGGAGAGACTCTTCTGAAGAAACATAACAAATGGAGGGAAGAGCTTTTGACAATCACCAAATAAGCCAAAAAAAAAAGGGAGGGTTGCCTTACATGTCCACACCCTCCACAGACGAGGTATAAATGCTCTCCAGAGGAAGGAGACCTACTGCTCTGCAGCTTGGAGATTTTGGACTCTGTCTTCAGCTGGGCACTCCCTCCCTCCCTCCCTGCACCATGCCCTACAACTGCTGCCTGCCCAGCCTGAGCTGCCGCACCAGCTGCTCCTCCCGGCCCTGCGTGCCCCCCAGCTGCCACGGCTGCACCCTGCCCGGGGCCTGCAACATCCCCGCCAACGTGAGCAACTGCAACTGGTTCTGCGAGGGCTCCTTCAATGGCAGCGAGAAGGAGACCATGCAGTTCCTGAACGACCGCCTGGCCAGCTACCTGGAGAAGGTGCGTCAGCTGGAGCGGGAGAACGCGGAGCTGGAGAGCCTCATCCGGGAGCGGTCCCAGCAGCAGGAGCCCTTGCTGTGCCCCAGCTACCAGTCCTACTTCAAGACCATCGAGGAGCTCCAGCAGAAGGTGAGGGGGTGGGTGACACAGTGCCTCTAGCAGGAAGTTGTCAGGAGAGAATCTGAACTCTGATTGAGAAACAATGTGAGCTCTTGATGTGAATACAAAGCTGAACACTGGCCTTTTTATTTTGTTTTCTTGAGGGCCCATCTAATCTTAGGCTTGGGACTGTTAGGTCTAAATATTTGCATAGTGTTAGTCTATGTAGAGGTAGCAGCACTTTGCATAAAAGAGCTGTAATTAAAAATGAATGCTTCCCTGCACTTGCTAAGCTCCAGATTATTATCCTTGAGGTGAGAGAAAAGGACTGAGTCCAAAGGAAGCCGGGGAAACGGAATCTTTTGTAAAGATTGGGTGGTTTTCTCTCTCCCTCATCTGAGCTTTTGGCTGCTTGGACTGCTGGCTGCCTCTCTTCTGGGTTCCTACTTACACTGACTTCATCGTCCTCACCTTCATACCTCTGGGCTTTTTCTGGTGCACAGTGTCCAGTGAGAGCCTAAAATATTTGGCCAAAATCGGGAAGGTTGGAAATTACGTAGGACAAAGTAGTCCCAGTTGTCCGGGACATCTGGGAGCATGTGGCTTCTTCCCTGATCCAGCCCCTTGCAATTGCTAGTTTACCTATTTATCTATTCCACTTGACTGAAAGTTTCTTGAGGGCAGGATCAAGCACTTACCGATATTTGTGTCCTCAGCTCCTAGTATCATGCCAGAAACATAGTAGGCGTTTTTCATAAATGTCAACTATTATTATTATCAGCTTCTCAGTATCGCTCATTAGGAAAGAAAAAAGATTATCTGCTTATACTTTTTGCATATTTTGATGTTCTTTTTCCAAATATAATTTTGGAAATAGTCATTGAGTACCTATTGTATATAGAAAGCGTTTAATAAGATAGACAGTGATTTCTCATCCTGACCCTTCCAAGGAAGTGAATTAGTAAGGACTGCCATTGGTGAAAAATGATGAGGTCCTTGCTCATTCTTGAACGTTTTGGGTCTTCTAGATCCTGTGTGGCAAGTCTGAGAATGCCAGGCTTGTGGTGCAGATCGACAATGCCAAGCTGGCCTCAGACGACTTCAGGACCAAGTGAGTGGGCAAGCAGGGTGTTGCTGATTCCTCTTCTCTGGCTGTTCTCCTTCCCTTTAGCCTGTTGTCAACACAACACTGACTGAGCTATGTTCTAGATGCTTTCCCCAAGATTCACAGAGCCACTGCGCACCGTAGCTGAGATCCTTTCCCCAGGCTTTAGACTGCCTTCACTCCTGCTTCTCCTCTGTAAACTGGCATCCCCAGTCATACTGTGAGTCAGTGTAGACATCCTGGTCCCTGATGTTCTCCTATGCACAGAACCCATTCATGAGAATACAGAATGTGGGAAGTATATTATTTTGAAAATCTTAGAGTTTATCAGCTTTTATCCTAAATCCACTGGCTTTCTTTTCTCTTTTTTTAGAGACAGGGTCTTTCTCTGTCACCCAGGCTGGAGGGCACTGGTGCAATCAGACCTCACTGTAACTTCAGATCCTCAGATTCCTGGGCTCAAGCAATCCTCCCACCTTAGCCTCCTGAGTAGCTAGGAACACAGGAGTCTGTCCACTGGATCTTTAAAAATAAAATTACCAGTGCCTTTTCCTCCAGAAACTACTGCTTGATGCTGAAAACCTAAACAAAAGAGATGGCTATAAAAACTACAAACCCTAATTTCTAATTGCCTGACCAAACTAAAGCAGCATCAAGGCCAAGCCTGTTCCTGCTCACCCTGTCCCTGACCCTCCTATGATCACAGATATGAGACTGAGCAGTCCCTGCGGCAGTTGGTGGAGTCGGACATCAACGGCCTGCGCAGGATCCTGGACGAGCTGACCCTGTGCAGGTCTGACCTGGAGGCCCAGGTGGAGTCCCTGAAGGAGGAGCTGCTCTGCCTCAAGCAGAACCACGAGCAGGTGAATTCCTTGAAGAGTGATGGGCTCAGACTCGTCAGAGCCTGTTTCACAACCGCCACAGGATCCAGGACAGGCTGTCAGTAGAGGCGCAATTAGCCGAGGAAGTAATTCTACATACAGAAAGGGATATGTAGAGATGAGTAACCTAAAGATCTGTGACACGAGATTAGGATTTTTCTGCCAGAGGCAGGAAGGAGAGTGAGGAAGTTGGCAAGCCCAGTAATGAGTAAAGTTGAGTAACAAGGCCGTAGCCACAGCCTCTCTGGCACCCAGGTTAGGGTGCACGCTGTAGCGATCTTTTATTCCAATTCTCCATTTGTAGCTGGAGAAACCAGGAGGGCATAGACCCACAAGAAAGTGGGCTGAGCTGGAACAAAATGCAACTCTCCTCGTTCCTATCCAGAGCTCTTTCTGCTGTTCAGTGTTGCTTGGAAACAGCCTTGAGCAAAACACTCACTGTCACAGCTTAGTCAGTTGGACAAAAAAGAAGACATGTATTTTATGCAACCAGCAATCCGAGACGATGTAAACGGTGACAGTTAATATTAATCAAGTGCTTAGTATATGCCAAACTTTGTGCTAAGTGCTTTAGAACTCCGGAGGCAGTTCTCATTTTAAGATGAAGAAATTAAGACTTCAAGAAGCTTCTAAAGCAATGCATTAAGTGGTAGAGATGAGGTTAATTCAAAGTTGTCTGAAATCCACCTAAGCCTATACTTAGCAGTGAAGTGAACGGATAGTTATTGCCTTCAGCAAAATCTATGCTGGTGGAATTGACAAATCACCCTTTAAGTCTCTTCTCTGCAAGGATGGCAGATTTTGAAGTAAGCATTCTGTATTTCCTCTTTAGCCAGACTCTCTTCTTTTTATTACCCGTGCTTAAGAGTCAACCATATGAGGCCATGTGGTACACTAGCAAAAACCCTGAACTGGGCATTTGGGGACCAGAGTTTAAATCATGGCCTGCTGTGTATCACCTCTGAGCCCAAATTACTGAATCTCTCTAGATGAGGAGTGGTGCATGGAATACAAAGAGCAGAGAGAGGTCATGGGCTTGAAAGTACTTTGTAAAAAGTGGGTTATGCAGATTAGTCATTGAATATAGATCCTGATTAATGAGAGAATCAGAGGGAACAAAATTTCTTGAAAGCTTAAGAATGATCAGAATTTGAATTGCATTCCCTAATGAGAGCAGCAAGATCCTTCGTGAGATTTAAAATGTTGCCCTTTCTCCATCAGGAGGTCAACACCCTGCGCTGCCAGCTTGGAGACCGCCTCAACGTGGAGGTGGACGCTGCCCCCGCTGTGGACCTGAACCAGGTCCTGAACCAGACCAGGAGTCAGTATGAGGCCCTGGTGGACACCAACCGCAGGGAAGTGGAGCAGTGGTTCGCCACGCAGGTGAGCATCTAAGTACGTGGCCACTCAGGACCCGAGGACCACCCCAGGGCCCCGGAGGCAGGGTCTGATCCTTTCTCCCCTTGGGTGTTTCAGACCGAGGAGCTGAACAAGCAGGTGGTGTCCAGCTCGGAGCAGCTGCAGTCCTACCAGGCGGAGATCATCGAGCTGAGACGCACGGTCAATGCCCTGGAGATCGAGCTGCAGGCCCAGCACAACCTGGTGTGTATTGTTCAGCCCTGCTGGTGAGCGATGGGATGTTGGGAGGCAGAGTCCCGGGGCTGCCCTTGGGACCACACGCTCTCCTTAGCTCTTGGAGCTGTGACTTCCTTGGAATCCTATGAAGAAATGCTTTGAAAGATCAGCCCTCTGACATTCCCGATCTTCCCCACCACAGCGAGACTCTCTGGAAAACACGCTGACGGAGAGCGAGGCCCGCTACAGCTCCCAGCTGTCCCAGGTGCAGAGCCTGATCAGCAACGTGGAGTCCCAGCTGGCGGAGATCCGCGGTGACCTGGAGCGGCAGAACCAGGAGTACCAGGTGCTGCTGGACGTGCGTGCCCGGCTGGAGTGCGAGATCAACACGTACCGGAGCCTGCTGGAGAGTGAGGACTGCAAGTGAGTGTGGGGCTAGTAATTATTCTCCTTGGGGCATGTGAGGTTGCTGTGGAGATGAATAGTCTTCTTGATGAAAATAAATTTATAATTTCAAGGTTTTGTTTGGAGGCAGTCCGAGGAAGAATAATATTCTTACACAAAGCCCTTTTAGTATTTTCCTATCTCTTCAGCTCATTTTACTCTAACTTGCTCCAATGACTTTCTGTCCACAGGCTCCCCTGCAACCCCTGTGCTACAACCAATGCATGTGACAAGCCCACAGGGCCCTGTATCTCGAATCCCTGTGGCGCACGTGCTCGGTACGGGCCTTGCAACACATTTGGATGCTAGAGGCCCGACCCCCAGGAGGAGAAGGAAGGCATCAGTCACACCTCAACTCGACCATCCCAACATCTCCAACAGTGACCATGCTTTGGAAAGAGGTGGAAGCCTTCCTATCAGCCCTGGCTTCCAGGGGTCAGCTCTAGCCTTCCACTGTGTTCCCTGGCTTGATTGTCCAGCATAAGGCTGCAGACTGTCTTCTGAGTCACAGAGGGAGACTTACAGCAGGATGAAGTAATATCTATTATCATAAAGACACATTTGCATGACATGTTATACTTTAACAAAATGTATCTAAATGTGATTTAGAGATGATTCCATTAAGTGTGCTAGAGCCGGTGCGCATGCTATGAAACAGAACATAATTGGAATAAATCTTCTTCGTCACTCTTTTGGTCTCTGAAGATGCAATAAAAATCCTTTGTTAACCTCCTAGTAAACTTATTCAAAAGCTATAATTGTCTATTTCACTCATTAGTTTCAAAATTGGTTGTCTTGCATACATTAAAAAAATAACCAGTGTTTTTCCATCAGATAAAGGGGTTATTCACCCCATATATGGTCTGTGACTTCCTTAAATGGAAAAGTCTCCATGAAACACTATTAACCTAGATTTATTACTTGGGAAGAAGGTGGTGGGGAAGGAGTATGGCAAATTCATATGAAAGTGTCTTTAGAGATACAGGAACTATTTATTTTGAGACATTAAGTGCAGGGATCTGAAAACATTTGGAGTAAAAAGAAAACTGTACTAATGTAATATAAATCTATCACCTTAACATAAGGTATATAGTCTCATATACACATGTGCATAACCACATATCATATAGGCATATGTACACCACACACACAGAAATAGGTGCATGTGCACACACACACACACACACACACACACACACACTGTGCTGAAATGTTTAGGTAGAAAGTAGGAAGGAGCAGCAAAGGGTAGAGGGTAGAGTGGCCAGGAGGAGTGTGGGATCTGCTGGGCTGGATGGTGGGGAGGTGCCTCGGGTTCACCTTCCTCTCTTTGTCCCTGCCTCGGTGGTCAGGGACTCCTTGTGACTTTGTGTGATGTGGACCTGTTCTCTGCTGGAGTGCACTCTTTTTCTCAGTCTCCTGGGATCCGCGTCAGGTGATGGGGAACTGTGAGTGGGTTATTGGATGGAAAAGCCTCTTTTGTCCTAGTGAGCCTTGAGATTTGGTCCCATCTGTCTTTATTTATATGCAGTTGGGACCATTGTTCTGTCACATTACCGCCTTCAGTGGTGTCCAGATTTACCAATGTTTAAAAAAACACAAACGGTTATCAAGTAAGGAAACCCAAGGCCCGGCCCGCAGATGAGATTGATTCTCGTTTTTCACTTCTCCTACTTTCCTAAATCAATAATTGAAATGAAGAGATACTGAGAATGAGAACTCTTAATAAGGTAAAAATATTATCAATCTGTGAGAACAGGTAGGGAGGAGCAGGAGGTAGAGTGGGGGTTGGAAATCCTCTCTAAAACTTGCAGACCATATATATATATATTCAGGTGTGATAGAGATGTCCAGGGAAAAACACCAAAAACCCTCCATTCTGGGCTGTGGATACCAGAGGACAGCTAAGGAGACCAGCCCTCAATGCTTGTTCGTGGCCACCTTCTGTCGTTAGGTGTGGGCCAGTCCTCTCTCTTGCATTAGGCTAACATGGAGAGAATGCTGAGTCTCAAAGCCTGACCACTCACTGTTCCATTCGTCTTCAGCAGCACAATCCTATGGCGTGGAGAATAGGTGCTCCCGAGAATCTAAGAGTCTGTGACCCTTTTTAGTGGAAGATCATGCACACAAAACATTTCTTTGAGTTTGGAAGAGAAGAATCAGTAGAAAATATCTTTATCAACTTTCAAAATAACATGGATAGGATACAGATTTCAATTAAGTCAATGTAGAACGTCACCTCATCATTAATCATGAATGTCTGCTGCTTGCTTGGAAGAAGGAGACAAATAAATAGGTTCAGAATGCTGTCTTTCTCTCTTGTTTATTTCAGCAACAGTGCAGAGGCAGGAAAAAAAATCAAGAATTCTTTTTTGTCTGAGTCGGAGCTCACTCTGTTGCCCAGGCTGGAGTGCAGTGGCGCGATCTCAGCTCATTGCAGACTCTGTCTCCCGAGTTCAAGCAATTCTCCTGCCTCAGCCCCTTGAGTAGCTGGGATTACAGGCATGCACCAGCACATCTGGCTAATTTTGTATTTTTAGTAGAGATGAGGTTTCACCATGTTGCCCAGGCTGGTCTCCAACTCTTGACCTCAGGTGGTTCACCCACCTCAGCCTCCCAAAGTGCTGGGATTACAGGCTTGAGCCACTGTTTTTGGGGCTGGCCAAAGCAGTTCTTAAAGGTGAGCTTCTGTAATTCAACCCTGGGCTCTCCCAGGTGTAGACTTAATTCTCCTTTCCACAGGTTCCCAGGTCTGCAATCGCTGAGGTCATCAGCTCCTAGAGCCAGGCCTTCTCAGAAAATAGCGCTCTGAGGGGAGAGGCTCATAGCAAGGAAGCAAGGAAACCAGAAGCTGGAAATGTCTCTTAATCCCTGCCCTGCCCCTCCGTGTGAAATAAACCATGATGGCGCTGGGCTGTGAGTCTTACCCACTGGGAGATGGTGTGGGATGCTGTGATGAGAAGAATGATTATGGCTTGTTTTGGAGGCAGGATTTTCGGGTCCTGGTTTTGCCCTGACCTTTAGACTCCTTTTTTTGAGAGACTGCCCAACCTTGTGGGGTTGGGAAGATCCCCTGTGTATGGAAGTGCTTTATAAATGGTGCAGCATAGTACCTATGTAAAGCTCAGTATTCTTGTCATTGACACTTTGACCTTGAATACGAATTCCTGGGCTCTTGGGGTCTAAGTTTGATATTGTCTAGTCCCAGTAAAACATTCTACTCAGCCTCCTACAAAGCCCATTTGCTCCTATTTTTGACGGATGTGAACTGAGCTGCTATTTTCTCAGTTTGGAGAGCTTGCCTGTGACATTTGTATTGAGACCTGAAAACAGAGAAGAAACACAGCAGAAGGGAAGAGCTTTCCAGAGAGAGGGATCGCAAGTCAAGGAAGGGAGTGAGGTGGATGCCTTTGAAGGAGGGAGCAAGGCCAGGGCCTCTGGAGTGATAAGTAGGGGAGAAGCCATCAACCTGTACATGCAGGCAACTGCCAGGGTACATGGGGGCTCACCAGCTCTGCGGAGGATCTGATTTCATTTCAAGGGAAGAAGAAAGCCTTGGGAGAGTTAAAAGGATGAGTTTGATTGGCACCTTTATTAAAAGGAGTGCGTCGGCAGCTGAATGGAAAATAGATTTGCTGAACACTAACATTTAAAGTTTCAGGGTAGTGGATGACAGTTATAAGTCAGATATGTCCTTTTTTTATGTTTCAAAGAAGAATAACTGACATCCAACAACTGCTCACATTTCTCATCAAACACAGGAGAGTCTCAGGCTGGGCACGGTGGCTCACGCCTGTAATCCCAGCACTTTGGAAGGCTGAGGTGGGCGGATCACCTGAGGTCAGGAGTTCGAGACCAGCCTGGCCAACACGGTGAAACTCCGTCTCTACTGAAAATACAAAAGTTAGCCGAGTGTGGTGGCAGGCACCTGTAATCTCAGCTACTCTGGAGGCTGAGGCAGGAGAATCGCTTGAACCCGGGAGGCAGAGGTTGCAGTGAGCCGAAATTGCACCATTACACTCCAGCCTGGGGGACAAGAGTGAGACTTCGTCTCAAAAACAAACAAAAAAACCCAACCCCAAACAAAACAAAACAAAAAAATGGGAGAGCCTGGCAGGAGGCACCAGAAGTCACAAGAATGGCTCCAATTATAAAAGGATATGAGGATGATGTGGCCTGTCCCCTGTTATTGCAAATTGCACACTGACAACTTGATGGAGTTACGCGCCAGGCAGATGGGCCCCGGCCCTGGCGGACTCCTAGCTGAGCCTGCTGCAGGTGTGCAGAGGTAGCATTCCCTTACTCTCACTTTTTTTTTTTTTTTAACATGTAGGGACAAGCATAGGACTGAATTGTAAAGCCCAGGGAGGATTTACAGCGTCCCCAGTCAAAGACATATTTACAAGAAATTCAAACACGTGCTCAGCTGCGGCCTGGACGTGACAACATCTACACAAGATGAATTCCTGCAGTGGCACAAGTGAAGCTGTGGGTGACCCCGAAGAGCCGGAGCCTGGGTGTGGCACATGGGAGTGTGTGTGTTTAAAGTTTTACAAGTGGTTAAAAGGTGAAAAAAGGAAGGGTAGAAACCAAGCCCCAGAAAAATCATGCATTTGAAAATGACTGCTTTAGTTTTTAATTTGGTTTCAGTCTTGTAACCTCTATCTGTATCTCAGCCCACAGTGTTACTAGGCTTCTTGACCCTCAGTTTTTTAAACTGAAAATGAGAGACTAATAATCACCTCATTTTTTTTTTTTTGAAATGGAGTTTCACTCTTGTTTCCCAGGCTGGAGTTCAATGGCGCCATCTCAGCTCACCGCAACCTCCACCTCCTGGGTTCAAGTGATTCTTCTTCCTCAGCCTCCCGAATAACTGGGATTACAGGCATGGGCCACCATGCCCAGCGAATTTTTTGTATTTTTAGTAGAGACAGGATTTCACCATGTTGGTCAGGCTGGTCTTGAACTCCCGACCTCAGGTGACCCACCCACCTTGGCCTCCCAAAGTACTGGGATTACAGGCATGAGCCACAGTGCCTGGCAGCCACCTCATTTTTTAAAAATAAGGCTAGAATGAGATTATGTTGCAAAGGTGCTCAACCCAACCAGATACATCGTAGGTGTGTAGTAAATGGAGTTCCTATTCACTTCCTTAGCAGTCCTGCATTCTGACTTCTTTCCTATTACTCAGGACACGGACTCCACAGCCTTGAGAATAAAAGGTTTTACTCATTCCAGCCCTTCAGGACCCAGGTGAGAATCTAGTTTCAGGTTCTCTCAAATTGAGGGTTGTAGAATACCGGCCGGACAGGGCAAGAAACTGAAGAATCTGAGCTCAAAGGCTGAGAATCAGAGAGAAATGAATTCAGATGTGGCTGTGTGCATCTGTGTGGGTCTGTGCACCTATGCCTGTGTATGTGTGTGAGTGCTGGGTTAGGAGGAAGATGGCTAATTATGATTACGAAACTGGTGGTATTTTCGCTGATTATAACAATCAGAATTTTCAAATGGAAAGATAAAAGTAAAGCACAGAGCTGGTGGTATCAAAGTCAGAGGAATTTCAGGCACTTTATGGGAACTGGTTTCCACGTGTGCCCATTTTCTACACAGGAAAGCAACACTTAAAGTATATCATTAAAGTCCTGGGTAAAATGTAACGTATTTGTATTTCGTTTTAATAATTATTTCAGACCTGCACATGCTGACTTCGTCTTGGTTGGTTATGGAGCCTGGCTGACTGCTGGCCACTGGGAAACATGAGGGTTGCCAAGACCCTGAGAGCAGAGAGTGTGTGGTCCATTGTCAAAGAGCCAGAGGGACACAGGGGACGGTCACCACGGGCCATGCACGGTAATGCACAGGTATGACCAGCACAGAGGGACGTTCTTGTAAGAAGGGTGCACTCTGGGGGCAGGGGGAGGGCATGGATGACAGAGTTTCGATCCATTCTCGATAAATGCTCAATTAGATTGGTTCTCCATGGCAGCATATCATGAACCAAAGTGCAGAGACACTTCAGAGGGCTATGAGAGGGAAAATATTCCATGGGTGAGAGATGGAGAGAGAAGCATCCAGAGTTTTGCAACTGAGCTTTAGTGAGCTCTGTTTCACATTTGGATGTCAAGGATTTTAGAAAAGCAGGCGTCGTATGTTTGTTGGCTGCATAAATGTCTCATTTTGAGAAATCTCTGTTCATATCCTTTGCCCACTTTTTGATGGGGTTGTTTGCTAGGGGAGCGATAGCATTAGGAGAGTACCTAATGTAGATGATGGGGTGATGGATGCAGCAAACCACCATGGCGCATGTATACCTATGCAACAAACCTGCATGTTCTGCACATGTACCCCTGAACTTAAAGTAAAATAAAAAAAACCAAACAAACAGAAAAGCAGATGTCTGCCTCACTGCTGTGCGTTTAACTGAGGGTTTATACTTGTGCTTTGAGATTATTACTAAAAGAGAAAGAGGAAGAAGAAGAGGACGAGGAGGAAGGAGGAGAATGAGTGAGGAAGGAAGGAAGAAAGGCAGGGAGGAAGGAGGGAGGAGAAGAAGAATAAAGCAAACTATTGCAGTTGTCTTAGGCATTTAGTAAATTGTCAGCTTTTTGCTTGGTTGTTGTTTGCTGCCCTATTTCTGTCATTCCCTTGCCTTTGTCTCCATTTCTAGCCCTATGTTTACCCCTTGGATTTAATGGTAGATCCAACTTTTCCTGGTTCTGGCCTTTGGTGCCTCCTGATATCTGTCCCCATTCTCTCTAGCTTTTTATGTTCTTGACCTCTCAGCCAGGTCTGTAGTAACCCACGTGCTGGAAAGGCTAGAACCATTGATGGTTTAGAGAAAGGCTCCCTCTCTGGGTGGATGCAGCCTGCAGGTGCCTGCTTTGGCAAGCAGCACATAAGCTGGTCTCCATCCCACCTGCAGCTGGGTGCTCTTGCCTGGCACAGCTCATACCTGCATATTGCCGCCTTGAAACAACCCATGCAGCCTGCTTAAAACCTGGTCTTGTGAGTGCTTCTAAAAGGAATACTAGAAGCTGCTTGTGTAATATCACGAGATGAACACTAGAGGCCACCAGAACAGATGGCATGATTGGGTTTTTGGTTTCTGCATTCTGTTCTTGTACAGAAACGATTTATCTTTTTATTTATTAGCGACAGGGTCTCACTCCGTTGCCCAGACTGGAGTGCAGTGGCTTGATCATGGCTCCTTGAGCTCAGTCACTGCAGCCTTGAGCTCTTAGGCTCAAGCCATCCTCCTGCCTCAGCCTTCTGAGTAGCTGGGACTACAGGCATGCACCACCACACCCAGCTAATTTTTTATTTTTTAATTGTGTGTAGAGGCAGGACCTTGTCAGTAAACTTCATTTAATAGGCACTCAAATTCCCCAATCAGGAACACTAGGATTTTTTGTAAAGCAGTATCTGCCACACACCAAAGTCAATTCCTGATGGATAGCAGTATTAAGTGTGAAAAATACAGCCGCGAAATAGATGAAAATAAAGCGAATAGTTGTCTGATTTGGGGATGGAGGAGAACTTTTGAAACATAAAACAGTAGGAAAAAAAGATTTGCCTACATAAAAAGAAAGTTCTATGGATAAAAATATCATAGACACGACTAAAAGAAAGTGGGATGCGCCCTGAGACAAATTTTGCAACATGTGTGACACAATGAAAAGTTAATATGCTTAGCATGAAATAAGTTGATGTAAGTAAGGTGGGAAAGATGGGGAGCTAATTAGAACAAGCAGAAAATTTCCAAAAAGGAAATGACAGTGGCCTATAAAAACATGTGCAATAACAAGTAATAAGCACAAATAAATGCTACAATGAGACTTTATAATTGGCCTAGCCAATTGACAAAGAGATTTTAAAAAATAGTAACTAATATTGGTGAAGGCACAGTGAAGTGAAAACAAACGAGGACAATGTTTTCTGGAGAGTAATTAAAAAAGAATTTCCACTTTTCTTTTGAATTCTGGGGGCATATGTGCAGGTTTGTTACCTGGGTATATCGCGTGAGGCTGAGGTTTGTGGGACTGTTCTAACCGAGCTAGTTAGAAGGAAAGCACCACCCTCTGAGTTCCAAATTAAGAGTCTTTTGTTTGCTGGGGAGAGAGACGGCTAATGCTCAAAATTCTCTCAGCCCTGAGAAAGGGGCTTCATTATCTTTTATACCTTGATTTAGGTAGGGGAGGGGGTACCTAGCTGAAGCGGAATTTTACAGAAGCACAAAAAACAGGTTAGATAAGGAAGCTGGTAACCAGGGGGCGGGAGGTTCCCAGGATTGTTGGTTGCTAAGGGTATTTCCATACAATCATCAAGGTGGGTAGCAGGGGGAGCTTTCCATACAATCAATGACCAAGGAGGGTATTCACAAGAGCAGGTAGACTGGCCAAGCAGGACGTGGTTACAGTGGTTACAGGTCCTAAGAACAGTAGGCTTCAAACGTTAAAGCTTCAAGGCTTCTAAGTGCAGCATGACCCGGCTATGCACCTGTGCGGGCTGTGGCAGGGAGGGAGAAGCTAGGCTGGAGCTTACTGCTGAGATGGAGTCAGTTAGGCTAACACAAGTTAGGTTATTACAGGATGATTGATCCCATCATCCAGGTAGTGACCAATAGTTAGTTTTTCTACCCTTGGCCCCCTCCCTCCCTTTCCCCTCTTGTCCCCAGTGTCTGTTGTTGCCATCTTTACATCTGTGTGCAGCCACTGTTTAGCTCCCACTTACAAGTGAGAACACATGGTATTTGGTTTTCTGTTCTTGCATTAATTCACTTAGGATAATGGCCTCAATGCAGCTGCATCCATGTTGCTGCAAAGGAAATAATTTTTTTTTTTTAAGGCCAGGTAGTACGGCCATGGTGTATATGTGCCACATTTGGGTTATACAGTTCACTGCTGATGGGCATTTAGGCTGATTCTATGTCTTTGCTATGGTGAATAGTGCTGCCATGAACATAGAAGTGCATATAATTGGTAGAACAATTTATTTTCTTTTGGATGTATATCGAGCGATATGATTTGGATCTGTGTCATATTCAGTTGTAATTCCCAGTGTTGGAGGTGGGTCCTGGTGGGAAGTGATTGGATCACGGGGGTTATTTCTCACAGCTGGTTTAGCACCAGCCTGGTTGGTTGCCATAGCGAGTGAGCTCTTGTGAGATGTGGTCATCTAAAAGTGTGTAGCACCTCCTCACTCTCTCTCTCCCTCCTGCTCTGGCCATGTGAAGTGCTAGCTCCCCTTTTACCTGCTGCCATGATTGTAAGTTTTCTGAGGCCTCCCCAGAATTCAAGAAGATGCCTCCATCATGCTTCCTGTGTAGCCTATGAAACTGTGAGCCAATTAATCCTCTTTTATCTCTCAATTACCCAGTCTCAGGCATTTCTTTATAGCAGTAGAAGAATAGACTAATACAGCAAGTGATGGGATTGCACCATTTATTGAATAGGGAGTCCTTTCCCCACTGCTTATTTTTGTTAACGTTGTCAAAGATCAGATGGATATAGATGAGCAGTTTTATTTCTGGGTTATCTATTCTGTTACATTGGTGTATGTGTCTGTTTTTGTACCAGTACCATGCTGTTTTGGTTACTGTAGCCTTAAAGTATAGTTTGAAGTCGGGTAATGTGATGCCTTCCACTTTGTTTTTTTTCTGCTTAGGACTGCATTGGCTATCTGGGATTTTTTTCGGTTCCATATGAAATTTAGAATAGTTTTTTCAAATTCTGAGAAAAACGATGTTGATAGTTTGATAGTGTTGAATCTGTAGCCATGTTGGAATAGATACTGTATACTTATATTATTTTACATATATCTTGATACATCCCTGTCGTAAACTCTTAGAATATAAATTACTGGATCAATTAGTTTTTGCATCGGTAATTTTGATGGATATTGCCATAAAGGTTGTACCAATTTACACTCCCATCAGCAATGTGTGAGACTATCTGTCTCTTCATTCCTTATTACACAATGTGTTATCAAGGGGTATGACCTTGCAAATCTGATAACAGATATGATATTGGAATAGTTTTAATCTAATTTTCTGTTATGAATGCAACTAAGCAATATTTCATATGCTCAAATGCTATTCATCTTCCTTCTTCCATGAATCTTTTCATCTCCATTGTCAATTTCTCTATTGGGTTGCTGGTCTTTCTCTTTGATTGATGGAAATCCTTTGTTAAATAGAAAATGAAAGCAAGCTTTGTCTATATTATGAGTTACATATATTGTTTCCAGGTTGTCATTTGTCTTTGACACTGTATTCGCATAATTATAATAATAAAATATTTACATTATAAATTTCTTACCTACACACTGCAAATTTCTGAAAAATGCAAAAATGAGAAGAAAATAAAAATCATCTATCATTCCACAATAAATATATTTAGTACTAATATTTTAGTTTTCCTTTTAGTGTTTTTTCTAAAGATCTGCATGTAAATATTGATATTAATGTAGAAAAGTATCCATACAGATATATACATATATAAATATATAATAACATATATTAGTTACAAATTTCAAAATTCATGTTCTGAGATATGTTAAAAATATGTAACTTTATTTTTCTCTGAGACTGCTTAAACTTACTTCAAACCCTCATTCCAGCTTAAGGGGGAATAAATAAAAGTCAGTTCTGTGTAAACTCAGAAATCATTCAGGATTTCTCCCTCCAAACCTCCATCTGGAAGTGGTGTCTGAGCTTTGAGGGGTGTTATGTTTGAATGCAATGGAAATTTCATAGCCTTCAAGAGGCTGGCAGTAGGTTCATGGTGGGCATCTGCTGAAATACACATGATCCTCTCTTATTCTTGGCCCAATCGTCCCTCTCATGTCATCGACTAAGACATTGGAGTTCTCGCTGATCTCCAGTCCACAAATTCTGCATCCTCCCATCACCCCATTGAGGAGGCTAGATGGGCCCAGTCATCTGACCACTCACTCTCCTGCGCTACAAAAGTCTACTTTGAATTGCATAAGCTAAACATTGACCTAAGTCATTCTCTCTGTATTTCTATAGTAAGAACTCTAACCTAGGGGCAGTGAATATAAAAAGTCCCCACTGCTGCCCAATTTGTAGGGAAAGACCAACAGTGAAAGAAACTGCAGAAGGAAAATAACAGCAGTGAATACTTCAAGTCCTCATCATGACATGTACCTTTACACAATTGAAATCGTAGTGTATAATTTGAGCTGCACACTGAATGTTGTATTTAATCTGAGGAAATGCTGCTGAGTATATAAATTGTTAAATATAAAAGTTCCATAATTTATATTTTCCAAGTTGTTCAATCAACCAAGTGTTCAATATGTATACATTTATATTCACTCATTTAATCAAAACAACCCTATGAAACTGGCACTATTATTTTAATTTCTATTTTATAGATGAAGAAATTCAGGTACAAAGGGGTTATGTAATTATGGGAACAGTGAGGGGGTGGGTGAGAGGCAGGAGAACTGAATGGTGAGACATTGGAAGATGAACTAGACTTTCTAGTCTTTTGTACCTTTTACCCTGGGAATGCTTGGCCTCTTATTAAAATAAATAAATATGTAACAGAACCTGTCAGCTGGGCGTGGTGGCTCACACCTGTAATCCTGGCACTTTGGGAGGCCAAGGCAGGTGGATCACCTGAGGTCAGGAGTTCCAGATCAGCCTGTCCAACATGGTGAAACTCTGTCTCTACTAAATATATAAAAATTAGCCAGGTGTGATGGTGCATGCCTGTAATCCCAGCTACTCAAGAGGTTGAGGCAGGAGAATCATTTGAGCCCAGGAGGCAGAGGTTGTAGTGAGCCAAATCAAGCCATTGCATTCCACCTGGGTGACAGAATGAGACTCCATCTCAGAAAAAAAAAAAAGGTGAATCTGCCATAGCCATTGCTGTATTATGCTCACCCAGAAGTGCCCATCTGTGGATGTGGCATGGTGGAAGAAGCACTGGACCAGGAGGAGAACATCTGGGTCATGGGTCCAATCTACCATGGATGTGTCGTCTCTGGGCCTTGGTATCATCCTTCATAAAACACAAGAGCTTGGGGCGATGGTCATGATGGGATTAGATTCTATCAATGTTTCCTAATGTAACCCGAGTTACCCGAGAAAGTTTAAAATATATAGCTTCTCAAGCTCTCATAAGCACATATTCTGATTTATCATAAGGACTGGGATACAGTTTGGGAAGCTGTATTTTTCAAAAGGCCCCCTTTTGGGCAGTTCTGTCATAAAACCCTGGACAAGATGATGTTTCAGGTGTTCCTCCCAGCTCTAAAATTCCACTTCCTGTGAAATACTGAGTATCACATCAGATACAAGTAACCCATTCATCATTCACCCTCCTAACCCTGACCCTGTCCTTGGTCCTTCCAGCTCTTAGAGGCTGCCTTACTTCTAGCCAGTCCGAAAAAGAAAGGGAAATGAAAAGGGAAGGAGTGGGTCCCCTGATCCAGATCCTCACTTCCATCCCTCCTTCCATTCCCGCCCACCCCATCTCCTGTCCTCCACCCCGAATAGATGTTGGATTCCAGCTCCAGGGGTGCCATGGGCACTCCAAGAGGGTGACAAGGTACCAAAGCACACATGGAGACAGAAATTTTGACACATCTCAGAATTTACACATGGATCTGAACCATATGTGGATCTTAGGCTTCTTCCAAAGGAACTTTATTCCTTAGGATGATACTCTGGGTATTTTGTATTCTAATTTCTCCTTCTGCCAGATGGTCTACGAGGTTGGAGCTCTTTAAAAAAAGTGCCTAACATTCTTATTTTAATACAGCATTTTGGATATTTACTGATCTCCTTCCTGCTTGCTTCCTTCTTTTCTTCCTTCCTTTCTTCCTCTTTTTCTCCTCTTCTTCCTCCTCCTGCATCTTTTCCTTCCCCTGTCAAGGAAAGGCCTGGGGCTGGAGTAGGGATGGGTAGAGGGTTCTGACCTCAGTTCTTCCCACCTATTTAGAGAGAAGTGTGAGTATTCAGCTCACCATGCAGCAGAGATAGACCGTGCCTCACCGGCTTCTTGCAGTTTTACGATGAGTCTCTCTCCATTTCACAGGGCAGTTATTACTCATGATTGATGCTCACGGGCCAAGCCTAACGTGTGGCACACTCCCCATACCACACACAGACACAAACATTTGCCTGGCTCGCATGGGCCAGGATGAGGATGCCATTTCTACCTGGGAGCAGCCATGTGACTAGGCCTTCTCAGCAGCCTCCACTGGTGTTGGAAGGAACAGGGCATTTGGTTATTGCTGGTCTGCTTTTCCAGGACTAGCATCCACGGAAGATGGGGTCCATGGCCAACCTTTGTGAAGATGCAGGAGGTGAGCCCCTCATTCCAGAGCCAGAGCACGTGGCTGGCTTCCCCCTCCCATCTTCAACCTGGGCTAATGACAGCTGGCAGATGCTTGGCCATGATGACAGGTGTTTGTCGAAGATGTATTTTTACCCTCTGGACAAACGGCAGTTGGCAGGAGTGGGGCGTTTTTATGAGTCGAGGTACTCAGGGCTGGAAAATAAACAGTCAGTTAATGAGCCGGTCTTATGGAAACTGGCATAAATAATAACAAAGAAAGCATCCTGTCCCTCATGCGTGGGTGAGGGGATATAAAAGCTGCAGCTGGCTGGCCACGGTCAGTCTTGGGGAACTCCGGCTGCGTTACTGACCTGCGAGCTGACCGGCTGGGATCATGGGGTGCTGCCCTGGGGACTGCTTCACCTGCTGCACTCAGGAGCAAAACTGCTGTGAAGAGTGCTGCTGTCAGCCGGCCTGCTGCGGCTGTTGCGGCTCCTGCTGTGGCTGTGGGGGCTCTGGCTGCGGGGGCAGCTGCTGTGGATCGTCCTGCTGTGGATCTGGCTGCGGGGGTGGAGGCTGCGGAGGCTGCGGAGGTGGCTGCTGCGGGTCCAGTTGCTGTGGGTCCAGCTGCTGTGGGTCCAGCTGCTGCGGGTGCTGTGCACCTGTGTGCTGCCAGCCCACACCTGTATGCGACACAAAATGAAGACCTCTCTCTCCACCACTGATGCGGTCCCACCAAAAGCCTCCATCTGCTCCAGGGGACAGCCCCTTGTGTCCAGAACCTTCCATGCCCCCAAGACCGTGTCTTGCCTTTTGTGTGATTCGTAGAGGAGGGCTTGTTCTTCAATGTCTGCCCTGGTCTTTCAAGGCACTGAGAACAAAAGCCGTACTCTGATGAGACATTGAAACTGGGTCACAACAAAGTGATCCCTAAGCTCAAGAGTGAATCCCCGTGACTTTATTCACATGAAGTTCATTGTCTTGTACTATAAGTCATCCTCTTCTCGAAGGTGTCTTTGGGACCGATCCTCTGCCCTGGCTTTCTGCTGCCTTTGAGATGCAAAAAAGCCTACCTTCTCTGTGAGCCTCTGAATAAATTTGAGCATGCTGGCATAACCTAATTAGTTCTCTTGCCTCTTCCTTGACCTCCCTGCTGAGGACTGGGTTAGAAAAATTTATTCTGGCATCTGCATTAGGGTTTTTGAAATGTGATTTGTGGATCACCTGCATTGGAATCACCTGGGGGCTTGTTAAAACTGGAGATTCTGAGGCCCTCCCTAAGACATATGGAATCAGAATCCACCAGAGCGTGGCCTGGAAATCTGTGTTTTTAACAAGAACCTCAGATAATTCTTATACTGAAGTTTAAGAACCATAGATCTACACGGAAGCTTCCATGTGCTACATGAGATTCACTTGAAAAGCTTTTAAAAATATAGATCCTTGGGTTTTATCACTGGAGATTTTACCCATTAGCTCTAGGGCCTAGAGTGCCCTGGACCTGCATTTTGAAAAGCTCCTGGGTGAGCACTGATGCTGGCCAAATTTAATGGTAATTGAGGGGCGTGGCTTTCTTCTGCACTACGGTTCTCCTAGGATGGTTCTGCAGGAGGGCTTCAGGCTTTATCAGAACTTTCTGGCAAAGTTGGAGAGGAGGCTTTACTAAAACAAGATTGGTTCTGAATGGAAAGAATTTTTCTTTTTTAAATTTTTATTTATTTATTTATTTTTTATTATACTTTAAGTTCCTGGGTACATGTGCAGAACGTGCAGGCTTGTTACATAGGTATACACGTGCCATGGTGGTTTGCTGCATCCATCACCCCGTCATCTACATTAGGTATTTCTCCTAATGCTATTTCTCCCCTGACCCCCCAACCCCCTGCTATCCCTCTCCTAGCTCCCCAGCCCCCGACAGACCCCAGTGTATGACGTTCCCCTCCCTGTGTCCATGTGTTCTCATTGTTCAACACCCACTTATGAGTGAGAACATGTGGTGTTTGGTTTTCTGTTAAAGAATTTCTAATGGCAAAGCTTGTGAACTCACAGTTTCTGAGGATGTTCTGCGCAGCACGGTTCCTTCTTCCAGCCTCACGGTTGGCCCAGGCTTACTTTTCTGTGCTAGGTTGTCTTACCTGGAACTGCTGCATTTCTTCTGCCTGAGTCCTAGGGAGGAAGGAGTGAGTATACTTCTGCTAGGTAGGGCCCAACCAAGGTGTGTGGGTCTCTCCGGGAGGTTAAAACTCAAGAAAGAGTTGATTCAACCTCTGTTGAAAGTGACCTTAAGCTGTGTGTGGAATAAAACTAATTTTGCTCTTGCCCTGGAAAAATAATATTTATTTTTATGCCTACAAAGCAATGTTTCATTTGACAAAGAAAAATATTTTTTCTGATTATAAGCATAGCAATGATCTCTAAAACATGAAAAAATTAAAAAAAAAATAAAGAAGGAATAATAGCATCCTGCAGGCTCACCACTCAGAGTTTATTACTGATAAGCTTTCCAGACTCCTATCCAAGCATATTTATGAATAAAATTGGGATTATGATACCTTTATCTTTTTCTTTAAATTTTTTTTTATGGTCTTTATTGAACTATAATTTACATATAATAAAAGCTCCCATTTTTAGTGAACAGTTTGATGCAATCTGACATTTGTAACCACCACTGCACTCAAGATATGGAACTTTCCATCACCCTCTAAATTCCCCAGCTTGTCCTTGCAGTTCATCCCTCCCCTGTCCCCAGACCCTGGCAATCATCAATCTATTCTTTACGTTACTATAGATTTTACCATTTCTAGAATTTCATACAAAAGAAATCATGCAGTGTGAATTTTTTTTTCATTTTGCCTAACATGTTTTATATCTATTCATCATTGCAGGTATCAGTAATTCATTTTTTCTACTGAATAATATCCCATTGTATAGATAAACCACATTAAAAATATATTCGTCTACTTATGGGCATTTGGATTCTTTTGAGTTTCTGACTATTATGAATAAAGCTTCTATGTGCATTCTTATACAAGTTTTTTTTTGGTGAACATATGTTTTATTTTGGTTAAATACCTAGCAACTAAAAAAAAAAATACCTAGCAACTAGAGGGCTGTTTAAATGTGAGTGAATGCTTAATGTTATGTGAAACTGCCGAGTTGTTTTGCAAAGTGGCCGCAGCATTTTGTACTCCAACCAGCAATGTCTGAGAGTTCCAGTGTCTCTATGTCCTTGCTAACACTTAATATTATCAGTTTTTTTATTTCTAGCCATTCCGGCAGGTGTATAGTGGTAGCTCATTTTGTTTTCGTTTTTCATGAACAAACCAAGCACTATTATTAGTGTCTTCTTTTGGAGAGAACCTGAGATTCGACTGCCTCGGTTCAGTTTCAGACTACTATTTGAGCCATTTTCACTCTGACTGGAATTGGCCTCCTAGGATCTGGCTCTTTAACCCCTAAGACAAAGCCACACCAGAGCAGGAGCTGCCAATGGGACACACTTGTCCAGAGACCAGCGAGTCTACGTTGAGTAGCTGTGATTCAGAGCAGCTGATTATTCTATTGCTCATGGTCGTGCCTCCTGGATGCATGAGTGGAGGTAGTGATTTTTGAATTACTGATAAAGGCTTGCCTTTCTTAGCTACCCACAGAGGTTCTCATTTATTCACTCAATAAATGTTGATTGTGTGCTTCCAATGTATCAACTGCTGCTCTGGATGCTGGGTATACATCTGTGAATAGACAAAGTCCTTGCCCTCATGGTGTTTATATGAGGTCAAGGGGTGATAAGAGCTATAAAGAAGAGTAAAGTAGAAATGGGCTACATAGTTGAATGAACTGCCTCCTCATTTAGCAGGGAAGGATTCTTCGAAGAGATGACATTCTGGCACAATAGATGAGTTTCTTGACTGAGAGAGTTTATAAGAAATTTCTTTGTGGGGAGGGGGGGATCTTCCATTCACGGCTAGTTTAGCTGAGAAGTGAATGGAAAAGAGAAGGGTCTCAGCGGCTCCTCTGCCTTTCTCCTCTTCAGGACTGTCTAAAAGTCCTCTTTGCCCACTGACTGAGAGCCACATTTAAAAGAATGGCACTGCCTGTTCTTAATCTTCTGTTTTCAACCACCACAGCCCATCTCTCATACTGCTTCAGCCCCAAGGTACTGCCCAGTTCAGGTTGTTGTCATGAAGCTTCTGGGTAATTGCCACAGACCCCTAATGGTCTCCCTGCCTTCAGTCTTGCCCTCATCCTCCCTTCTCCACATCCAGAGAGAGAGCACACGTCCTTCTGAAAGGGCAACCCCAATCAGGTTACTCCCCTGCTTAAACCCTCATTATGATTAAGAAATCCAACTTCTTGCTCATGGTCCACAAGGCCTTTCATGATTGGGTGCCTAGTAACCTCTCTAGCCCTACTGCTTTCCCCTCCTATCCCCTCTGCTTTTCATCCTGGCTCTGTTGAACCATTTGCTGCTTCCCAAATGTATTGTGTTCTATGTCTTTCATTCCTACATCTTATCCTTTTTTTGCCTTATGACCCCCTTTTTATCCACTCTCCTTGAACCTTCATATTACTTGAAAAGGCTTTGCTAATTCTCCAAAAATCATGTCCTTTTTTCTCTCTTTTTTTTTTTTTTGGTGGGGGCAGGGACAGAGTCTCACTCTGTCACCTGGGCTGGAGTGCAGTGGTGCTATCTTGGCTCACTGCAACCTCTGCCTCCTGGGTTCCAGCGATTCTCCTGACTCAGCCTCTGAAGTGTAGCTGGAATTACAGGCACATGCCAGCAGGCCCAGCTAATCTTTGTATTTTTAGTAGGGACAGGGTTTCCCTATGTTGGCCAGGCTGGTCTTGAACTCCGGACCTCCCAACACTTTGGGAGGCTGAGGTGATCCACCTGCCTCAGCCTCCCAAAGTGTTGGGATTACAGGTGTGAGCCACCATGCCCAGTCTCCAAAAACCATGTCAATATCTCTCCTGGGTGCCTCTAAAGTGAGGGCCTCAGGATGCTGAGAGGTCACAGTCAGGCAGTGACTCATGGCCACCTCCATCATGTCTGGCAGTTGCTGTTTTAGGAAATGCCTCTCCATGCCAGCCATCTCTCTCTGCTGCATCTACCCCTGGCATCCTTCTTTCACAGCACTTAAATTCTGTATCATGCCTGCTTATAGATATGTCTATCTCTCTTCTAAACTTTTTCTCCTTGTGGACAGAATTGCAGCCCATTCTTTTTATATCCATCACACAGAACCCAGCGTTGGCTGAGTTGAGTGCATGAATAAAAGAGAAACTGAGTCAGTGATTGCATGAATTAATAAACAAAGACAGGGATGAAAGGACTGCACAATGGCTCAGCTTTTCCAAGCGAGAGCCTGCCTTTTGCACTGATGAAAACACATGGTGAAGGCAAAGTAGGCTCTTCACTGAGCCTGAGGTCAAGCCCTGGTGCTCAGAAACCCTGGATTCATTTCTTCCTTCATCTGTCTCAAGCAGTAGCAAAGATGAGTCTCTTGTTCACAATGTCTTTGAGAGACACACCTGAGAAGTCTCTTGTTTTTACTCTTTACCCTTTGGGTCTTGGAGACTTGCTTTTTTTTTTTTTTTTTTTTTAAAGGAGCTGTCAAAATCATTAAAAGCAAAGAAGAACCTGGAGGCCTAATAATGCTTGAGGAGGAGCAGAGAGGCTGGGTCACATCCTTTCCAGGGACTGGTCAAGCCAATGTTCTATGGTCATGGGATAGCATGGAGGATGGTGGTGGGCTGAGCCTGTGATATGTGACTTTGATGAAGTCTGCTGAGAAAGATAGGTCTAGACAGGTTGGTGGGGAGGAGGAATAGCAGTCTAGATCAGGAACAGGCTGTGTGTGGTCTTCAGCAAGTGACTGAAACTTTCTGACCCTCTGCTCCCATTTCTTCATTTCGTTTTTTTTTTTTTTGAGGCAGAGTCTCCCTTTGTCACCCAGGCTGGAGTACAGTGCCATGATCTTGGCTCACTGCAACCTCTGCCTCCCAGGTTCAAGTGATTCTTCTGCCTCGGCCTCCCAAGTATCTGGGATTACAGGCATGTGCCACCACACCTGGCTAATTTTTGTATATTTAGAGGAGATGGGATTTCATCCTATTGGCCAGTTTGGTCTCGAACTCCTGACCTCAGGTGATTCGCCTACTTTGGCCTCCCAAAGTGCCGGGATTGCAGGCATGAGCCGCGGTGCTCAGCCCATTTCTTCATTTCTAATGGTGGAGAAGAATCTCTGCCTCATGGGATTGCTGGTGGTTTTTAAGTAAGATCATTACTGCAGTCATTTAAATCCAGCCCAGTTGTTCCTCTCCCAACTGAGTTCATCATCTCTCCTCCCAATTAATCTCTGTATGTCTATTGTTGAACTTACCATTGTGTGGCAGTGAGTCTGTCTGCATGCTTATCTGCCCACTAGACAGCGAGATCCATGAGAATGGGTGAATAGGTCTTAATCCTGTGAGCCCAACCCAGGGCCTTGTATGGAAGACTAGAAGGTGGATAAATGATAAGTTTCATTCTTCTTTCCCTGTTCACAATGCTCAGAAATATAGATCATCCAGCTTGGAGGTGAGAATCCTTCTTCCAAGACTACCTGTAGCTCTGAGGATTCCGAATTTAGCACATCAATAAACAAACAGCTTCTTTATGGGTAGATAAACAGCTTCCAGATCAACAAACAGTGGTATAATAAGATGTTCCTCTGCAAACTGGCCCAACAATGAGGAAAAGATGCAGGAGTCCCAAACAGAACATGCCAGTGAGGGGGTATAAAAGTGAGGGCCTTGGGGAGCTGTCACAGTCAGGCAGCGACCTCTCAGCACTCAGCGCAAGGAAGCACGGCCACCTCCACCATGTCTGGCAGTTGCTGTTCTAGGAAATGCTTCTCCGTGCCAGCCATGTCTCTCTGCTCCACCGATGTGAGCTGCGGAGGCCCCATCTGCCTGCCCAGTTCCTGCCAGAGCCAGACGTGGCAGCTGGTGACTTGTGAAGATAGCTGTGGATCAACCAGCTGCGGGCCACAGTGCTGTCAGCCCTCCTGTCCCGTGAGCAGCTGTGCCCAACCCCTGTGCTGTGAGCCTGCCACGTGTGAGCCTTCTTGCTCTGTGAGCAGCTGCTGCCAACCCGTGTTCTGTGAGACCACCACCTGTGAGCCTTCTTGCTCTGTGAGCAGCTGCTGCCAACCCGTGTGCTTCGAGGCCACCATCTGTGAGCCTTCTTGCTCCGTGAGCAGCTGTGCTCAACCTGTGTGCTGTGAGCCTGCTATTTGTGAGCCTTCTTGCTCTGTGAGCAGCTGCTGCCAACCGGTATGCTCTGAAGCCACTTCCTGCCAACCACTCCTATGTGTGCCCACTTCCTGCCAGCCTATTCTCTGCAAATCCAGCTGCTGCCAGCCAGTCGTCTGTGAGCCCAGCTGCTGCCCAGCTGTCTGCACCGTGCCTAGTTCCTGCCAACCTGTTGTCTGTGAGCCTGCCTGCTGTCAGCCGGTGTGCCCCACACCTACCTGCTCTGTGACCAGCAGCTACCAGGCTGTCTGCTGTGACCCCAGCCCTTGTGAGCCATCTTGCTCAGAGTCTAGCATCTGTCAGCCAGCTACCTGTGTGGCTCTGGTCTGTGAGCCAGTTTGCCTCCGTCCTGTCTGCTGTGTTCAGAGCCCATGTGAGCCACCTTGTGTCCCCAGCACTTGCCAAGAGCCTTCTTGTTGTGTCTCCAGTATCTGCCAACCCATCTGCTCTGAGCCCAGCCCCTGCTCACCAGCTGCCTGCGTGCCCAATCCATGCCAACCTACTTGCTATGTAGTCAAGCGCTGTCGTTCTGTCTGCCCCGAGCCAATTTCCTGCCCATCTACCTCCTGCCAGCCTCTTTCCTGCCGTCCAGGATCTTCTGCATCTGTCATCTGCCGACCAACTTGCCCTAAGACTTTCTACATACCCAGTTCCTGCAAACGGCCTTGCAGTGCTATGGGTTCCTACCGCCCGCTCTCCCGTCCGATCTGCCGCCCCATCTGCTCTGGACTCCTCACCTACAGGCAGCCATACGTGACCTCCATCTCCTACCGTCCTGCCTGCTACCGCCCATGCTACTCCATCCTGCGCCGCCCAGCCTGTGTCACTTCCTACTCTTACCGCCCAGTCTGCTACCGCCCGTCTTGCACGGAGTCCGACTCTTCCAAACGGGATTGCAAAAAATCCACGTCCAGCCAACTGGATTGTGTTGACTCAACCCCCTGCAAGGCGGATGTCTCAGAAGAGGGTCCCTGCCAGCCCACTGAGGCCAAACCCATCAGCCCAACCACCCGTGAGGCCGTAGCAGCTCAACCGGCTGCCAGCAAGCCTGCCAACTGCTAAACTGGCTTCAGCCCTCCAATTCCTGCAAAGCAAGCCACCAGCTAGAGACAAAACTGCGCTGTTTTCTCCAAAGCTCATTGTGACTTAGCTAGGAGCTCTTTCTTTCTGCGTTGTTACTCACCATCTGCTTACGCCTCAAAGAACTCATCAGAAATGTCAGTATCCTAATCACTTAAATGAAGGCCTCCTGGACAGCAAGAGGGAGACATTCCAGGTTCATGCCTTCTGCTGCGACTAAGCTGAGAAAAGCCACTTTGCTTCATCATCTAAGGTCTCTTTCCTGACATGAAGTTTTTTCTATTGTCATCTATGTGCTCCCTTGCTGTGCATACTTGTGTTCCTTAGGGACTTCTCCAATCAGGTAAAATATGTAACTGTCCAATAAAGGTGGCTAACCTGAAGCAACTTGCTGTTCTCTTTGCTCTCCTGTCAATGCCATAGTCTCATCAGTGAGTTGCTTTATCTTTGACAGCAGCTCCATTCAACCATCGGTCCACCCACTCATCATCCCTCAGGCATTATTAGATAGCAGCTAGGTGCCAGGGACTGTGTTTAGCTCTAAGAATAAACATAAAAAGTCTCAGTCTTTGCTCTCACCACCCTCTGGTGAGCTTTTGTGCCGAGTACTTGGAGATAAGCACAGAGGACCATGAACTCAGCAGAGTGTGGTGGGTGAACAAGGAAAGAATTCTTGGAGAATGTGATACTGGCATCGAGTCTTCCCATATGAGTAGGAATTAACCAGTTACAAACAGGAAAGCAAAAGCTTTCTAGGCAAAGGAGACACGTACAAGTAAATGGGGCTTGAGAGCAAATTGTTCATGAGGTGAGGCGTGGACAGAGTCGTTCTTAGACGAATGAGCCATGAGGTCAGATCGTAGACAGTGATCTGCCTGTGTTGGGCCTTGCATGCTAGACAGAGGTGTTTGGGTTTGATGCAGGGCTGACAGGAAGGCATCAAGGGGCTGCATGCAGGGGGGAAGTGACAGGAAGAGCACTGGGTTTTGGAAGGTCCCTCTGGCCTTGGTGTGGAGAACTCAACTGAAGAACGTGGTTCTGGAGATAGAGAGACAGGGGAAGACAGGAAGCCAATCGTTTTGCGGTCCACAGTGGAAGAAAAACAAGAAATGGGGATCATAATTACAACAAAGCAGGTTGGGGAACTTGAATTTCTTGTGTGAAAAATTTCCTTATGTTCTCCTAGTTCCTACGAGACACTCTTAGGATAAATTCCATATCTTACAATTGCCAAGGACAGAGTCTCTTCAAAACAGTCACTCCCTACACTTAGTTCACTGAATGGAGGCCTATTCCTTGTCCTGCAGGTGCAGCTTGAGTAATCACAAGCACAGTGTAAGGGCAGACCAGGGCTTCTCCATTTCGGCCTTATTGACATTTTGGGCTGGGTGATGCTTTGTTGTAAAGGCTGTCATGTGCCTTGTAGGATGTTTAGCAGCATCCCTGGCCTCTAGAAACCAGATTCTGGTAGCATCCCTTGAGGGTGATAATCAAAAATGTCTCCAGACATTGCCAAACATTGCCTGGGAGTACAAAGGTCACCCCTGTTTGGGAACCACTGGGTTAGACAATGGCAGAGGGAGAAAGTCAAAAGCAAAACTTATCCTGTACATTGGTGTTGGAGTTACTTTCTCATCAAGCCATTGGGATTTATCGTCTCCTTCCAGAGTCAAGACGGGGGTTGGCCAGCAGGATGCGGTGGCTCACACCTGTAATCCCAGCACTTTGGGAGGCCAAGGCGGGAGGATCACTTGAGGTCAGGAGTTCAAAACCAGCCTGGCCAACATGGTGAAAACCTGTCTTTACTAAAAATACAAAAATTAGCTGGGGATGGCTTTGCATGCCTGTAGTTCCAGCTACTCAGGAAGCTGAGGCAGGAGAATTGCTTGAATTCAGGAGGCCGAGGTTGCAGTGAGCCACTGCATTCCAGCCTGGATGACAGAGGGAAAGTCAATCTAAAAAAAAAGAGAGAGAGAGAGAGAAAAGAAAAGAGAGGACTTGACTAGGGTTTTGCCAAGCACTGGACTAAGTATTTCATATGGATTACAGCAATTCTGTGAAGTACTATTAATTCTCTCTTATTTTCTCCTTTATATATAAGATGCAGAATGTGAAGGACAAAAAATCCAAGTGCCCATCAATAGACAAGTAAATTGTGGTATATCCACACAATGGGATATCATACTGTGAAAATGACTGGACAATGGTGACCTGAAATAGCATGGGTGAATCTTACTAACATAATGTTGATTGATATAAACAAACTCCAGAAAACCATACGTGTGTGTATATATGTATGTATATTAATATAATGTGTGTGTATATATATATACACACACTCATACATGTGTGTATATTGTTGAGAAACCACAGACACACACATATTTATGAGTATACATGCATGTATACACATACAAACACACAAACACATATATATACAAAGGGAGTGATAAACAAAATTCATAATTGTCATGGCTAATAAGTAACATACAAATAACTAAAACCCAGTTCTTTCCAAAGCCTATGTTCTGTATGGACCATCATATTTCTCAGTGTGGTCACAAGGTGTCTTTGTCGGTACACTAGGTGTTTTTAATGCCTTGAACTACAGCAAGATGGATGTTGGATGTTCTCGCTATTGAGAGGCTCCTTGAGGAGGAAAGAAAACAAGAGCAGAACCACTTAGAGAAAAATGGAAGTAGAATGGATTGCTTTAAGACTACAAAAGTGGTATAGGATATTGGATTGAAGTTGATGTGATTTTTCAAATATACTCATGTTCTCATAAGACCAAACGTATTAAATCCTTCCTCTGGGATGATGAAGAGCTTTGGGGTGTAAATATTCAGCAATGAAACCCAGTGCATGGATTCCTGCAGATTGAAAGATGGCAACATGAATAGAAACAAGAAGGAGGGCCGGAGAAGTCATCCATGCATAGAAACCAACCGTGGGGAAAAAGGTGTTTCAGTGACAACAGGGAAGACTTTTCCAGACATTGTTCTGATCAAAAACGTTTTCTCTTCTTTTTAAAATGAGGGTGAGGAGGGTGCCAAGAAGAAGGTATTTTGTAGCTGTAGCTGCTGGTTTGCAAAGTACCCTCCAGCGTTTCCAGCATTTTCAAGGCAACCAGAAAAACAAAAACAAAAACAAAAAACCAATAGCAACTAACCTGAAACATGGCAAGGCAGTTGATGAAATCTCCATACTTTGAAGACTTAGGTAATTAGCTAACACATCCAACAGACTGAGTTAGTGGCAGAGCCAGAAATCAAGGCCAGTCCCGTCTGGCTCCCCAAACTGTGATCTTTCCATTCTGTCATGCGCCTCCTGCATTAACCAGGTCAGGACGTGGGCTGGTGTAGAACACTGGACCTGGTTGGTGATGTGGAGCCAGGACAAGCCCAGAGGAAAAGCAGAAGGGCCAAGAAAGTCCCGAATGAATTCCCCTTGGAAGCGATTAATGTAACATTAACACCATTTTACAGGGATGTTTTTTATTATCACTTTTATCTGTTGTGTTTTTATTTTTATAGAATTCATATGCTGTTGATGCCTTAGGTGGGTTTGATCCTTCTTGAGGAAATACTTGGCAGTTTAAAAAACTTCCAAAATGAAAAGACTGTGTTTGGGTGTATTGATAAATAGAGGTAAATACTCACACCAGTGTGGCCGAGCTGCTGATTACAGTCACTGGAGTGTGGGTTGGGGAGCCCCTGGATGGGGCCTGGGCAACCTGCTCACCAGCCAGCCTGCTGCCCTCTCCTCGCCTCCCCAAAGTCAGGGGGTCTAATAGGTGGTTAAGATGAGGGGTTTGGAGGGTTTGAATTTTGTTTCTACCCCTTATCATTTGCATAATTTGGGGAACATGATTTAAACTCTATGAGTTAGTTTTGCCACTTCTTCTGCTTTTTTCTTTTCTGTTTTAAAAAACTCTTGAGAAGAACCAATTTGGGGAGATTCTAAGCTTCCTAAAAAGGCCAATGAAGTTTTACATTTTAATCTTAGCTTCGTTTTAACCTGGTTTCTGCTTTATTTATCACTTTTTTTGGTTTTGCCACTTCTAACGTAGTGATGGCAATTATACTTACTAAAGTTATTGTGAGGATTCAATGAAAAATGCAGTCAAGGGCTTGATCTAGTAACTATGCAATAAATAAAGCCATTTCTATTGTTATTATTAGCGACAGTACTAGTAAATAAGTTTTAGGAATGCTAAACGGGAAGGTTTTAAAAAGAAGTGGAGGCTCTTAAGTGTCCCTGGGTTCCATGAACTAATTTTCCATTTCCCATCTTGACACCCTCTCCCCAAACTGGGTCAGGGCTTCATTTCTGACTGTCTGAATGGTGCAAAGCTGCATTCCTGGAGGAAGAGCAGGGCCACTCTGGCTTGGCAGAGGCCTCCTGATGAAAGGGTAGTGCCAGGAAGGGCCTGCTTCAGTGAGGCTGGGGAGCAACCTGTAAAAGAGACAGCTCATCCCAGAGCGGGAGCCGTCTCAGCGAAGCCAAATGCAGCGCGGAAAACTCCCGGCTCAACAGACACCTTTTAAAAGTTGGAACAACATCTCCCAGGCTCCTGAAGCCTGCTAATCAGATGTTTGCATGCAAATGAGTAAAAACAATAACAAGGAAAATGCTGTATGTCATACCAACACCCCATAGCGACGGACTATAAAAGCCCCTATGTATCGGATGTCTTTCAAATGCAGGTATACTGAGCTTGTGACTTTCCAGCAAGGTCCACGCCAGCACCATGGGAGACAGCAGTGGTCCTGGAAACACCACGGCCCTTCCAGCTGTGCCCACCATCTCCACATGCCCAGTTAGAGGCAGCTTTCGACATGCTATCTGTTTGCCTAGTTCCTGCCACAGCAGGACATGGCAACTTGCCACATGCCAAGAAAGCTGTCAGCCATCCAATGGTGCTCCACGTGGCTGTGATCCTGCTTCGTGTCAACCTACCTGCCTTCCAGGAACGTCGTGTGTGGGTTTTGTTTGCCAACCTGTGTGCTTCTGTGCAGCCCGCCATCAGTCCGGCCCTGGTCAGTCTCCTTGTCTGGGTAGCTCACGTCAACCACCCTGCTCGGAATCTACGTGTTGTCAGAAAGAGTGCTGCGATGCCAGTCCCTGCCCACAAAGCTCCTGCCGGGAACCTGGCTGCATGTCTGGGTCATGTCAGGCAGCTTGTGGCCAATCAGTCGGCTGTGATGCTGGATCCTGCCAACCATCCTGCTCTGAAGTGACCTCCTGTCCTGAAACTTCTTGTCTACCAACCATCTGTACAGCTAGCCCATGCCAACCAACCTGCTGCCAAGGAAGTTCATGTCAACCCGTCAGTGGTGAAGACCAGCCCTGTAAATCAACTTATTATCAACCCATCTGCTGTATTTTCAAGCCTTGCCAACCAGTCCTCTGCATGCCTGTTCCCTGCCAGCCATCGACTCATGTGTTTGGTTCTTGCAATACTACTTGCTGCGTGCCTTCCCTTTGCCAGCCACTTCACTGCCAACCGGCTCCTTCCATATGCTTCATCTACCGGCCGGTGGCTAACTGCCAGGCTCCTTGTTTTGCAAAGAACTGCTGCAAACCAGCTTCCTGTGACACTGTGATTTCTGGCCAACCAACTTGTGATGGATCCACTTCCTACAACCAGAGTGGCTGCAAATCAGCTTGCTGTGTGACAGGTTTAGGTGCATCACCCATTGGTGGCTCCAATTACTTGCCGACTTCATGCCAACCCAGCTGTGAGTCCAGCTTCTGCAAGGGAACACTTTGTTAAGAAGCACTCCTCACACCTCCTCTGAGGGTCTGCAGCTGTCTATAAATGCATAGCCATCCCTGGGTGCCTGCGTCCCACTAAGTACAAATGCTGCCTGTTTTCTAACTTTACCCTGAGTCCACCTCCACATTCTCCCCAGGTGCTGACCAGGGAACTTGTTCAGGCACGAAGAGATCCTTCTTAACCAAGAATAATCTTTCAGCAACCGTGGACTACCACACTGCTGCTCGCATTTCCTGTTGATGTCAATTCATTTCACTTTAGCAAACCCTCTCTTGTTTCTCTTTCTTGATGCTGCCTGGTCTTTCAGAAGACTCCTTTGCTGCCAGCTGCTAATAAAAATGTGACTGGTTAAGTGTAATAAATAAGACTTTTGGAGTGCTTTCATTCCTGCACACACCCCTATGTAGATTTCCTTCAGGTCACATTTGAACACAATGAGCTTGAGTCATCTAAGTCAGTGGGTCTGCAATGGTCTACAAGGGTAGCTGCTATCTAGGATTATAGATTCTCCAGCTGGAAGAGAGTAAGGGCAAACAGTTCACTGGCTTCCGAAATTTTCACCACCAAGAGTTCTTTTGAGCTGAGTGGGCTCAGTCTCCCCATAGTGAGTAGACAGGAAGCCAACAACAAAAATGGTTTTGGAAAGCCACAGACAAAAACAAGCGTGAAGTGTCGGCCATGGAGAAGCGCTTAGGGTTAATTTACTTAAGATTCATTTTAACGAACAATTTACCTAGTGGCCAACTTAAATAAAATTAAAAACTCTTTAGAATTTTTTTTTGGTCAGTTTGCTGCGTTTTTGACTCTAAGAGACAGTTTTAAAAACGATTAATTGAAGGGAACTTAAATGGGTGGCTGATTTTCTTTTGGGGAAAGCTTGGAGGAAGATTTACAGGGTGTTCTTGTAACGATGGTACAGGGTCTTTCCTCCAGGGGATTCAGCCACTCCTATAATCAAGGAGCTCTGTGTCTGTGGAATAATTTACATCTAAAATTGAATGAAAGGTCATGATCCTCTACTGTGACAACTCAAGTCACAGTGTTTGGCTACCAGGCCCTAAGTTTGTTAGGTAGACCAAGTTATGCCCTAATAGGCCACCTGTATATTTTGTCTCTGGGGACGCTATGATCAATAAGCCACTGCCAAAAAGCCCTGCAGGCCAAGGCACTTTACTGCTGTCCTTCCCAGTAGATGTGCCTACCTAGTCTTTTAAGGTGCGTAAGAACTGCTACCTGTTCTCTGCTGAACTTTGACTCTAGTTATAAATATCGTGGCAACAGTTGTGGTTGTGGTGTATTTTAAGGAGAGCAAGCATAGTCTTTCAAGGCCACTCCAGCTGAGGGTGTCACAGGATTTTCAATAAGAACAGGCCAATCTTCTCAAGACAGCGGAGGGACAGTCTACTTGTTTCCACCGTAAAGGAGGTTCGGAGTGACTCCCACACAATCAAATGTTGTGCTTGAGTTTCAGAAATCTTGGTCCTGTGGTTATAAGAAGTAAATGATTCTCTTAGGATTGTTGTGGAAACTCTAGGTGGTGACTTGAGCTGAGGGTTAAATGATCTGAGCCCAAGATTTCTTTCTGCCAGCACTCAAAAGCACCCAAAACAATATACCACCTGAGTCCTTAGAGTGATCATTACAGCCATCATGTTCAAGTGGTCATTTGACTCCCATGACACTTGACTTGATTGGCACTTCATCACAATTAATCACAAGTGATGGCCTGATGAATCGTGATGGTACATGGATTATTTTCATCTCATTTTCCACTGGAAGAATCTGAGCACTGTGCTCAAGCCCAAGGGTATGACCAAATCAATCTCCAAATCGCACCTTTACGGGAGATCTTTTTCCTGATATCATTCCCACTACCAATTCTTTATCAGTCAGAGTCTAATCAGAAGGGAGGCAAATCCATATATTAATTTGTACAGGGATGGTTAATATAAAGAATTATTAACAATGACAGGGGATTGAGATAAAGGGGGACTGACTGGTGAGAAGGGAAAGAGAAACTAAACAATATAGGAATAGCAGATATTAAAATCTGTTACTGCTCCTAGCTCTGAGGTAGGAAGGTAACTCCCCATCCTCACCCCCAGCCTGAAATCCAGACTGTGTTGGAGAGAACACAGCTTTGGCTCACTGGATGGTGGGGAGGTTTGCCGAGATGGTACACTGGCGGACTTGCTGGAAATTTGCTCTGTGGAAAGCCACGTGCATTGCAAGAGCTGGTCGCTGCTGAATCCACATGTGCTATTTGTGCCTAGTGAAGAATACAGAAGCCAGGGAGGGAACACTTCTTTACTCCAGTGTCTTTCCAGCCCTTTCTATTGACAAAGCTTAACATTGTGTCACTGGCCAAGGATAAACATTCATAGGATCCCTCTGTTTTATCATAGAGCAGGCAATGAAGGGCATACTTGCAGGTGAGCAGCAAAAATTTAGTAACTAGAACACAGACCTTTATAGCTCACATTTTTCTATCACTGATGTATACTTTGGAGCTGTAGGGAGATTATTAATGGTTGTATCCCCAGTTTTAGAATCACAAGGGTCATAGTCATGAAAGAAGATTCTGGGGCGATAAAGAGTGGGATGGCCATAAGAATAAAATCTAGCACCTGAACATGGAAAGGTCTAGGTGGAGAATTTCTATCAGTAGTTGAATTGACTAATGTCAGCATTGGTAATTCTGCTTCTCGAATCCCTAGGTATAGGTGGACTTGTCATTTCAACAGTTCAATTAGTTAGATCTGTTCTGGTCTTCTGATGGGTACTTTTCTCTTATTTTTAACTATGTATGGGTATTGCCTTCAGTACCTTTTTTTTTTGTTTGTTTTTTTGAGATGGACTCTTGCTTTGTCACCAGGCTGGAGTGCAACGGCACGATCTTGGCTCACTGCAACCTCTGCCTACTGGTTCAAGCAATTCTCCGGTCTCAGCTTCCCAATAACTGGGATTACAGGTGTGCACCACCACATCCAGCTAATTTTTGTATTTTTAGTAGAGACGGAGTTTCACCATGTTGGCCAGGATTGTCTTGATCTCTTGACCTCGTGATCCGCCCGTCTTGGCTTCCCAAAGTGCTGGAATTACAGGTATGAGCCACCGTGCCAGGCTCCTTCAGTACCTTTTCTACCCACACACATGAACAAACATATACACGCATACACATACACTTCACACACACTCACACACAGACACACATCACATTTCAACTTAGTTGTATGGCTGTACTTAAGGTTGATTTGTTTGCTCCATAATTTACAATTGCCTATAAAACATGCCTGAGTAAAGAGCTCTAAAAGACTAATTTTAGCATTTTGGTCTTTAGCACTGAATTGGCCCAGCTGATATTACCCTCTTCTTCCCCTCTGCCCTTTGGATGACTCCTGTCCCACCTTAAATGATTAGGCTTCCATCACTGTGTCTTTAGGATCAGTGCTCTGACTTTCTCTCAGACTGGGCCTTCTCCCCAACTCAAGGAGGGACCTTAGGATCTGCTCATAAAGTTACTCAATGCTCGCTGGCTGAGTATGCCTTGTTCCAGTCTTCTCAATCAATGTGGTCTGTGGTTCTCAGTAGTTAAACAGGTCTTGCCAATATGTGTGGAACATTCTAAAAAAATTTATTGATGAAATTAACCAAAAGAGCCCCGGAATAATGAGACATCAAAGTCCACACTATGTGTGCATAGGCTGAGCTGGGACCTGAGCGGAAGGGAGGGGCATGATGTCAGGTGTGGAGGGTGGGCTCTGTGTAGAGATAACTTCCTCAGAAACTCCCCATCCTCGATATCTGATCACCCTTAATAGCTGATCAGATCTCTTATCCTCCACCATTCTCCAAGTGATGTTTGATCACCCTGACCTGTCATCAGCAAGAATACTGTTAGATCAATTTAGCCAAAATGTCCCCATTGCTGATGCTTCCTCTTAGCAATTTTCCATCCACTGACCCCCACCCTGCTCCTTGGCTGTCAGTTCTCACTTGCTCATGCTCTATTAGGAGATGAGTCCAATCTCTCTCTGCCAGTGCAAGACCCTGTTATAGTGGTTCCTTTGCCTACTGCAGTGTTCCTGAATAAGTCTCCCTTACCATGCTTTCACGAGTGTCACTGAATAATTACTTTTAACAAGACTGTGATGAATTTTTAAGAGCCAAATCCTTATTGTTTCCCTGATAACATATTATTTCACCAGAAAAATAAATGTAAGAAGTCCATTTTAAATGTATCTCAAACCATCAGAAAAGGACTTAACCTTATTGAACTGAGCTACCAGGAAAGAGGAGGGAAGAAAAGTGGATAGGGTAGGTCACTCAGTGCAAGCGTTGTCTGGCTGCCACCAATGAGCTAGCTGTACCTGTCTTAGGACAGAGCTGTACAAAGGAAGTTAATATTTACCAGTTAAAAGCAAAGTAAAAGAGGAAAGCAGCAATTCAGCCCTAAACAGAATTAAGAGTCAATCATTCGAAATATAGAAAACCCTAGCAATACCACTACAAACAACAACAATAACAATAAATCTTCTATTGTATCATGACACATTGTGCAATAACTAAGAGATAGATTATTTAAAGTCTTCTTGGATGTTGTAAGTTATTTTCAGGGCCAAAAAGTGAAAAAAACCAAAAAACAAAAAACTGCTCTTGCAATTCAAGTTCTGGTATATATTTTGCAAATGCTGGAATGCTCAACGCCTCCTGAAGAAGGAGCTATCCTTATTTTGATCAGTTTAGATTGAATGAAAATTATCTCTGATGCTGATATAAATCCAGTCTCCCAAATCTTAGGTTCCCCACAATTCTTCAGACATCACCAATAAGAGTTCAATGTTTTCACTTGGACATATCTGAGAAGTAGTTTGTCCAAGGTCGGGAAACTAGAACTCGTCTAAAGAAATTAAATTTTCTTCTATGCTGTTTACATCTAGGCAACAGATCGTGAAGGGAGTGTAGAACTTGTGGTAACTAATGGAGATTACAAATCTCAGGTGAACCCTATTGTAGTAGTAACTGTATCATTTTCCATTGGCTTTAATTTTATATCTCTCTTTCCCTTCTTTCTTCCTCCCTTCCTTTCCTCTTTCCCTCCTTCCCTTCCACTCTGCTATGCTTTTCATACAGACACCAGTCATATTGAATCAGAGGCCCAGTTTATTCCAGTGTGACCTTACTTAGCTAGTTACATTCTCAACCACCCTATTTGGTGATGAATTTCTGGGGAAACAAATCAATCCAAATATTGGAGTATCTCAGAGTGCGTCCATACCCAGTGATAGTCACAAATGAGTAACAGCAGCCACAGTGGACAATGGCATAGTAACCAGAGGCTCAGACACTCCTGTCCTTCTTCTTCCTCTCTTCCTCTCCCTCCTCCTAGAATTTCTGGCTGTCCATCACAGTTAAGAAGCAAAGATTAAAGCCGAGTGGAGCAAACGGCAGATCATAGAGAACGTTTTTCATTATCCTGCCAATGTATCTTGGATTTTACTGTGCTTGGGCCATTTTCTATCTGGCAGAATCTGCATCTCTGTGCATAAGGGCTCTTATATTGCAGCTGGAGAAAGTCATGTCACCTGTGAATGCCACACAGAGGAATATCACTCAACCAATGATTCCTGAAAGCTTATTTACAAAGACTCTAGCTCCCTTACTCCTGAAGTTGGAGAATGCTGACATATGTAATTTTAAAAAATCATTTCTGATAGTTTTCCTTTTGGTTTAAGCTTTAGTTGGTCACTGCAATACTTACTGGCTCAATAGTGTACCCTTTTCTGTATCACTTACCTGATCCCTACTGGTGTGATCTGCACTTCCCAGTAAACTACTTTCACTACAATGTTCTTCTCAGTGTCTGTTCTGGGAGAAACCACATTATGACATTACATTATCTCTCTCAGCCTCAATTTCCTCATCTCTAAAATGGTAACATTAATATCTACTGTGCAAATTCTTTGAGAATAAATATGAATGAACATAAAACATTAATTCATATCTATCAAATGGTAGGCAACCTAGAACACGTTAGCTCTTTTTTTGTTCAGAAAACTTTAAAAATGATTTTAATATTGAAGATAAGAATATATTTATAATAACTAACTAGATCAACTAAATTCTTTACTAGTTTCATTGAGATATAATTAACAAATAAAATTTGTGTATATTTAAGAATGTTTTGATACATATATTCACTGTGAAATAATCACATATTTATTTACTCACATGGTTACCATTTCCTTTTTATTTTTGTGGTGTGAATATTTAAGATAAACTTTCTCAGCAAATTTCAGGTGTACAGTAAAGTGTTTTATCCACATTAGTGTACACCAGATCTGCAGAAGTTATTCATCGTATATAACTGATGTTGGCCAAAGAGAATGTGATAGTTCTTTGTCTCCTTTACCCCATCACCCAATGACTATCACAGTCAGTGGCTTTTCTCTTTTTCTGGAATTTTCAGAGCATTCCAGATACACACTCTCAAAAGATGGCATCTGTATTTTATAAGGAATAACTTAAGTTTATTTTGCTGTGTCGATATGTATTCAAGAGAAGAAGAAGGAGGCTAATATGTAGTCAGGAGAAGAAGAAGAGGAAGAGGAAGAAGAGGATGAAGAGGAAGAAGAAGAGGAGGAGGAGGAAGAAGAAGAGGAGGAGGAAGGAGAAGGAGAAGAAGGGGAGGAGGGGGAGGGGGAGGAGAAGGAGGAGGAGAAGGAGCAGGAAGAGAGGAGAGGAGGAGAGGAGGAGGGGGAGGAGGAGAGGAGGAGGAGTAGAGGAAGAAGAAGGAGAAGGAGAAGGAGAAGAAGGGGAGGAAGGGTAGGGGGAGGAGAAGGAGGAGGAGAAGGAGCAGGAGGAGAGGAGGAGAGGAGGAGGGGGAGGAGGAGGAGAGGAAGAAGGAGAAGGAGAAGGAGGAGGGAAATGTTATCTGCAAATACAGGAGGTTATTCCTCTATTAATGAGTAAAATTAAGTGCATGTCTTGCTAATGCTGAGTCCCAATGTAATTTTTACTTCATTGAGTTAAATGTAAGTGCCCTTGGACAGAAAGATAGGACCATACCTTGCATCTGAGTCTGTCCATTATTAGGTAAATAACATCACACATTAAAATTTTCTCAGCTGGAAAGTAAAGGTAATAAAACATGACTGTTTTTATAATCAAATTAGGTAACATATATGGTACACAATATGTGTGTAAATCCCCTATCAGGAATGCTGTAAAATAAATTTAAAAACCCCACTCACTATGTAAGATGAAGAATGGTTTTGAGTTTATTAAGAAATATATAGGCAAAAATCCCTGTTTCTAGGGAGATAAACGAAAGTGATCATGAAAAGAAGAAGGATACAAGAGCCATGAGGAGGACATTGAAAATGAAAGACTGTGAAGATTATTGATCACTTGCAGAAACTAAGTTTCTTAGAGAAAGAGAATGAAGCTCTTGATTTTAGAGTCAAGCTGAGACCATGACTCCAAATTGAAAATACATGAAGCTAGCACATGACCCACAAACTGTAAAGACAGAGAGAATCAGCCTGAAGTATTCTGCCCTCACTCAAGCTGATTTATAAGATGTTAAACATGCAGAGAAGTCATAAAAATTAGGGTGAACGTGCTGGTTGTCAGCAAAGTTTGAAAGTAAATTTGTCCTCCAAGTGGAGGACAGAAGGTTGCCAGAACGTTGTCTTGTGAGGATGATGGTCCTTTTGGGAGTTGATCAGCAGCAAGAAGGCTGGCAGCAGCTGGACACACAGGTGGGTTGACAGCAGGTGGTCCTGCAGCAGGTGGTCTCACAGCAGGCTGGACGGCAGCAGGGCTGGCAGCAGCTGGATCCACAGCTCTGGTTTAGGCAACCAGGCAGGCAGACACACGTGGGGTGGTAGCAGGTTCTCCTGCAGTACACAGGTGCACAGGAGCTGGTCTGGCCACAGCTGGACCCACAGCTGGTTTGGCCACAGCAGCTGGACCTACAGCAGGTGGGCTGGCAGCAGGGTGTGCTGCAGCAGGAAGGCTGGCAGCAGCTGGTCACACAGGTGGGCTGGCAGCAGCTGGTCACACAGGTGGGCTGGTAGCAGGGTGTGCTGCAGCAGGAAGGCTGGCAGCAGCTGGTCACACAGGTGGGCTGGCAGCAGCTGGTCACACAGGTGGGCTGGCAGCAGGGTGTGCTGCAGCAGGAAGGCTGGCAGCAGCTGGTCACACAGGTGGGCTGGCAGCAGCTGGTCACACAGGTGGGCTGGCAGCAGCTGGTCACACAGGTGGGCTGGTAGCAGGGTGTGCTGCAGCAGGAAGGCTGGCAGCAGCTGGTCACACAGGTGGGCTGGCAGCAGCTGGTCACACAGGTGGGCTGGCAGCAGGGTGTGCTGCAGCAGGAAGGCTGGCAGCAGCTGGTCACACAGGTGGGCTTCCAGCAGGTGGTCCTGCAGCAGGTGGTCCTGCAGCATGTAGGCTGGCAGCAAGGGGAGCAGCAGTCAGTCATGGTGTCAGAGGTGGAGGGTGGGCTACTGTTCAGAGGTGAGTTTCCCAGAATCTGGTGACTCCCTCCAATCTGGGCCTTTTATACATGTGGCCTCCAATGTTTCCACCAATCAGCAGGACTTTTCCTTGTTGCTGTTTACATTGTTTCTCACAGTCTATTTGGGATTGTCAAAGGGGAAGTTGTTTTTGAAATCTTATGAATCTTTTGAAAGTAAGGGTTTAATCTGTTTCTTAATTGTGAATTACTCACAGAAACTTTGTTTCAGATGAAAGGAAGCCCGTGTCATCATTAGGATGGTTCCTGCTCTGACCATCTTCTGGTCATGTGATGTTCCTGGTGACTGGGGAAGCTCAAGTTCTCTCTACCAACCTCTTTCTTTGGCTGTATGTAGATTGGGAAATGTCTGCGGGGAAAAGTATGATGTTCATATTTTTATAATGATCAAAAGAACCCATGTCTGTGCCAAAAACTGCTCAGCCACCAAAGTCTGATACAAGTCTAACAGGCATCTCTGTGTAGAACACACACCACCTGTGTCTTTCAGTTCCATCAAAATCACTTGGGAAGAGGGTGTTTGGCACAGTGTGTTCTATGTGACAGAGCAGAATGGAAGTAGATGGGTACAAAGAGAAGTCCACTGGGATTTAGATAGCATCAAGCAATCTTTGCCCTGGGGTGACCATTCATCCTGCTTTGTCTGGGAGTGAGGGGCTTACCAGGAATAGAATGTAGGACTTTCTATGACATAAGTGCTTTAGATTGAGGCCAACCTGCATGAGCGGTGGCTCAGCCCTAAGCCTGGTTACCAGCACAGTCAGTGCCATTTCTTCTGTATTTCTTTTAATGAAGGAATTAGGTGAGTTGAGAATACATCTAATTCTTTTTGGAATTTTAACATATTTATACATTTTTCAGGTACACAATTCATTTAGGAAGAATGCAAATTATGAATTTCCAACTCACGATAACTTTGTAAATACATCTGTGATCCCACTACCAGGTTAGGAAACAGAAATTAATCCCATTCCCTTTAGATTATATTCTCTTACTCATTACCCAAAACAGATAATCCCTCTATCAAGTTGTAACACTGTAGTTCAATTTGACTTTTTCTTTTTTATTTCTGTGTGAATTAAAATGAGAATATTTCCTTCTCTATTTCTTTTGCATAATCAAAAGTAATAGTTATTGCCTAGTCATTTTACACTCTTCATGTCAGCAGATTAGAAGGCAAAGAACAGAGTTCCTATTTGATGAGGAGCTATTATCCTGAAGTCGGAGAATGTAGGGGATTCTCTCTGTAGCTCAGGAGATTTACTGAATATATTAATTTACTAGCACTGCCATGATAAACTACTACAAACCAAGTGGCTTAAATGTATTCTCTCATAGTTCTGAAGGCCAGCAGTCTGGATTTCAGGTGTGGACAAGGTTGTTTTTGCCAGAAGACTATAAGGAATATATCTGTTCCTGGTCTCCCTCCTTGACTTGTAGATGTGTGTCTTCTCCATGTGTCTCTTACCTTAGCTTCCTTCTAGAAACACACTGCCTCTGGACTTCCCCATTCTATACAGGCATCAGTCATATTGAATCAGAGGCCTAACTGATTCCAATATGATGTGATCTTAACTAATTACATTTTCAATGACTCTATTTGAGTATGAATTTGTGGAGACACAAGTCAACCCATAACCCTGAAGAATCTCATAGTGTGTCCATGCCCGGTGATAACCACCAATGAGTGAAAACAGCAATCACGGTGGACGATGGTACAGTTACCTGCAGCTCAGAACTTTAGGGCAGGAAGCTCTGGTTTACTCCTTCGGGAAAGTATCTAGAGCAACAAAAGTGCTGGACAGTGGTGAAAGAAGTATAGAACTTGTGGTAATTTGTGGAGATGATGAGTCTCAGGTGCACCTTATTATAGTAGCAGTAAATGTTGCTTGTTCCATTGGCCTTCCTTTTATGTATCTCTCTGTCTCCTTTCTTTTCTTAGCTTCTTAGTTTCTCCTTCCTCCCTTCCTTCCTTCTTTCCTTCCTTCTCTCCTTGCATCCCTCTCTTCCTACCTTCCTTCCCTTTGTCTTTCCCTCCCTTCTTTCTTTCTTTGTTTTTCTTTCTTTCCTTCTTTCCCTCCTTCCTTCCTTCCCTCCCTTCCATCTCTCTTTCATCTTTCTGTCTTCCTCCTCTCATCTCCTGTTCTTCCTCTTTCTCCTCTTCCTCTCCTCCTTGTCTTCCTTCTTCTAGGCTTTGTGGTTGCTTACCACATTTAAGAAGCAAAGATTGGGTCTGTGTTGAGGAAATGGTAGAATGTAGCTAAGATTTCATTATCCCACCCCTGTATCTTGGATCTTAGTGTACTCACCAATATAAATTTGCCAAAATCTGCATCTCTGTGCCTAAGGGCTCTTGTATTGCAACTGAAGAAAGTCAAGTCACCTGTGCATGTCACACAGAGAAATCATTCAACCGATAATTCTGGAGAGTTGATTTATGAAGACTCTAACTTTGTCCTTCCTGAAGCAGGATAATTCCAATTTGTTTTTTTCATCATTTCTGACAATTTTTTGTTTGTTTTCAGTTTAATTGGTCACTGTGGTGCTAATTTAGTAATTTACCCTTTTCTTTATCACTTCTCCAGCATCCACTGTTGTGAGCCATTCTTTTCAACAAACTACTTTCACTGGAATATTTTCCTCAGAGTTTGTTATGGGAAAACCAAACTCTGATACTACACTTCCTCTCTCAGCCTCAATTTTCTCATCTCTACATTGGGAACATGAACACCTACTTTGAATGTTTCTTCAAGAATGAATGATAATGTCCATAAGGCATTTAGTCAATGCCCATGAAATAGCAGGCAAGCTAGGACATATTAGTTGTGTTTTTGTCCATAGAACTTCCAGTTTTAATGTTGAAGATAACAAAACATGAATCATAATTAACTAGATTAACTAATTTCTTTTTTACTAGCTTTATTGAGACACAATTGACAAATAAAAATAAAAATTGTGTATATCTAAAGTGTATGAGGTGTTGTTTCAGGATATGTATATATATTGTGAAATCGTAATATATTCCTTAGCTCACATGGTCACAATTTCCTTTTCATTTGTATGGTGTGAACACCTCAGATCTACCTTCTTAGCAAATTTCGGGTACACAATAAAACATCTTTGTTAACTATAGTCACGTTGTTGTACACTAGATCTGCAGAAGTTACTCATCTTGCAAAACTGATGTTGGTCAAAAGAATGTGATAGGTCTTCACCTTCTTCACCCCATCACACAATGACCATCACAGTCAGTGACTTTCGTCTCTTAGCTGAGTCTTCAGAGCGTTCTGGATACACCGCCTCAGAAGTTGGCATCTGTCCTGGAAACCTACATTGGTAGCTCATCAGAGGTACTTTTACCCATCCCACGCTGGTAGGAGGTCCCAAGATGGTGGCCCAGGTCCCTAACTTTTCTAATTCTCTCGGGGCCGGTATCAATCCATCGTTCCATGACGGCATACTTCAGTTGCGTCCTCAGTTCAGGAACAAAAGTACTAGTCTTCCATCTATCGTGTCTTCCAGGAATGAGAAAGTCCTTCCACTTTTCCTCCTTCTTAAATTCTACTGATTTCCCTGAAAATCAGAAGAATTGGTTTCTTTAGATGCTTCCTGTTTGTCTCGCAAAACACAGAAGGTTGTTTTCCACCTTTAGTAGGCACAGAGATCACGGTTTGTGCACAGCCATACGTGCCATTGGATAGTCCCTCAGTCCCCACATTTGTTTTGCTTCATTTTCCTGATAACAGTTTGATTTGAGGGACAATTTGACTTACTGTGGCTTAATGTATTGTCCACATTTTAGAGGAAATAACTTAATATCATTTTGCTTTATCAACAGGTATTCGGGAGAAGGAAGCCACATGAGAGTAGTATTTACATGATATAAATTCTCAGATCAGACTCTCTTTCATGGGACACAGTGCATTCTCACAAATGCTTGACGCAGATCAATTGAATAAATAGCTGGTCAGAGGCGGAGAGGAAAAGAGAGCCAGATTCAGGGGAGCTATGAAATGCAGTCCCTGTTCTCATACCATGTAGCTATTGCTCACTGAGGTGTGGAAAACGAGTTTGGGAAGAGCTTTGTGAACAGAAATGTTATCTGCAAATATGAGAGATTACACCGCCCATGTTCAATAAACTCAGTGCATGTCTTGCTCTCACTGAATCCCAACATCATTTCTACTTTACTGAGAGTTAAATAGGAGTGTTCTTGGGCAGTAAGAGAAGATCTCACCTTGGACCCGAGTCTGTCCTTTATTAGCTACATCAAATCACACATCAAATTGTTCTCAGCTGAAAAATTGAGGTAATAACACATGAGCATCTGTTTTCAGAATCAAATTGGATATTACGTATAGCATGCAATATGTGTGAAGATCTTTCATCAGGAATTCTGTAGAATAAGACAAAACACCATACGAGATGGAGGATGGTTCAGAATTTATTCAGAAACGTATAGGTAAGTATCCCTGCTATGAGGGACGTAGTCCAGAGTTATCATAAGAAGAAGAAAGAAGGGTAAGAAACCATCAGGAGGAAATTGAAAATGAAAGTATGATTGCATAGATTATGGATCAGTTGCAGAAATCCAAATTTCTGAGAAGCAGAGAATGAAGCTCTTGACTTTAGAGTCAAGACTGAGACCATGACTCCAAACTGAGGACACAGGAAGCTGGCACGTGATCCTCAAAGTGTAAGGAGAAAGAGAATCAGGAAGAAGTACTCTGCCCTCCCTGAAGCTGATTCACAAGATTTTAAACATGCAGAAAATAAAAAAAGAAATTGGTGAGAGCCTACTGTGTTTGAAAGTAAATTTGTCCCCTGAAAGATAAGTCAGTTGGGGCTGGGCACGGTGGATCATGCCTGTAATCCCAGCATTTTGGGGGGTCGAGTTGGGTGGATCACTTGACGTCAGGTGTTTGAGACCAGCCTGATCAACATGGTGAAACTGTGTCTCTACTAAAAATACAAAAAATTAGCCAGGTGTGGTGGAACAGGCCTGTAATCCCAGCTAGTTGGGAGGCTGAGGCAGGATAATTGGTTGAACCTGGGAGGCAGAGGTTACAGTGAGCCAAGATCACGCTACTACACTCCAGCCTGGGTGACAGAGTGAGACTCTGTCTCAGAAAAAAAAGTCAGAAGGTTGCTGTGTAAGGATGATGGTCCTTGGCAGTGCTGATCAGCAGCAGGAAGGCTGGCAGCAGCTGGTCACACAGGTGGGCTGGTAGCAGGTGGTCCTGCAGCAGGTGTTTTGACAGCATGTTGGGCGGCAGCAAGGCTGGCAGCAGCTGGACACACAGCAGGAGGGCTGGCAACAGGGTGTGCTGCTGCAGGTGGTCACACAGGTGGGCTTCCAGCAGGTGGTCCTGCAGCAGGTGTTTTGACAGCATGTTGGGCGGCAGCAAGGCTGGCAGCAGCTGGACACACAGCAGGAGGGCTGGCAGCAGGGTGTGCTGCTGCATGTGGTCACACAGGTGGGCTGGCAGCAGCTGGTCACACAGGTGGGCTTCCAGCAGGTGGTCCTGCAGCAGGTGGTCCTACAGCACGTAGGCTGGCAGCAAGGGGAGCAGCAGTGGGTCATGGTGTCAGGGGTGGAGGGTGGGCTCCTGTTCAGAGGTGAGTTTCCCAGAATCTGGTGACTCCTTCCAATCTGGGCCTTTTATACATGTGGCCTCCGATGTTTCCACCAATCAGCAGGACTTTTCCTTGTTGCTGTTTACATTGTTTTCCACGGTCCGTTTGCGATTGTCAGAGGGGAAGTTGTTTTTGAAATCTTATGAATCTTTTGAAAGTAAGGGTTTAATCTGTTTCTTAATTGTGAATTACTCACAGAAACTCTGTTTCAGATAAAAGGCAGCCCGTGTCATCATTAGCATGGTTCCTGCTCTGACCGTCTTCTGGTCATGTGATAGTTCCTGGTGACTGGGGAGGCTCAAGTTCGCTCTACCTACGCCCTTCATTGGCTGTATGTAGATTGGGAAATGTCTGCGGGGAAAAGTGTGATGCTCATATTTTTACAGTGACCAAAGGAACCCATGTCTGTGCTCAAAACTGCTCAGCCACCGAAGTCTGATTCAAGTCTAACAGGCATCTCTGTGTAGAACACACACCACCTGTGTCTTTCAGTTCCATCAAAATCACTTGGGAAGAGGGTGTTTGGCACAGTGTGTTCTATGTGACAGAGCAGAATGGAAGTAGATGGGTACAAAGAGAAGTCCACTGGGATTTAGATAGCGTCAAGCAATCTTTGCCCTGGGGAGACCATTCATCCTGCTTTGTCTGGGAGTGAGGGGCTTACCAGGAATAGAA